>NC_051180.1:113490517-114090517 GCF_013339695.2 Rhipicephalus sanguineus
TAGAAACAATAATTTGAAGTGCGAGTTTGTTTTCTGCAAGCTGGTGAAAGAACATTAAACTCGTGAGAAATTACACGCTAGCGACGAAGTGAGCCCAGACGAACAATACAGGAGATCAGGATACATGCCAGTAATGCGGCGTTCGAGATTAACATGGAACGTACTACTGCTCTGTGTTTGAGTTCCAACTTATCCTTATCTCCCCAACACTCTTAAAAAAAGTTAGGAAAAAGCTTGTAACCACCAGCAAATTGTTAGTAACAGCAGCTGTTACTGGCTTTCTTGGACAATTACTAACTTTTTGCTACCTTTTTACTACCTACGTTAGCAGACAGTTAAAAGTTGCAACGGTTACTACCTCTTGCGTACCGTTACTAACTTTTTGCCATGCACCTGTTAAACGAATCTTAGAAGTTATTATTACGAGCTTTTTACAACCTATTCACTAGCACGAGGATCCATTCAAGTTAATTGAGGCGATATTAATAAGCTTGGTACCCCATCTTGGGTCTTGTATATTAGGCCATGTTGAGACGATATTACGCAAAATAGACTTAACATATTGATTGTCTTAATAGGCTTGATTAAAAATCCTACGCTAGGTTACCTCGCGCACCTAATAAAATTGTACGCTATGTAAATATAGGCGCATAACTAAACTATTTATCCTAAAGCTCAGCTGCCCACTGGCACCAGTTGCATACCCCAGAGGTAAGGCTATATACAGGGTGTTTCAGCTAAAAAGTACCAACTAATAAAAAATTAAGCATAGGCGCTACGTGTCTCCACTTAGCGCAGTATTGTTCTGAGCCATATAGAGCACGTCAGAATATTTTTTTTCAATCCGCGAAGCTCGGTAATTAACAAAGATTGCTTAATGAACTTTTTAAATAGTAACTTTAGAGAAAAATCTTCAATACGAAAGTTGTAGCGCTTGTTCAGAAACATGGAATTTTTCATTCTGTGATAAGATAACTCCCCTGCGTAATTTTTTTCCGGCCTTTCTTTAAATCGCACGAATTTTAAAAAAATACCACGTGACTGCCGCCTAACGCGCGGCGCTTTTAGTGCCCTCAAATGTAAGTGGAACGAATTATCAAAGGCTGCTCTGCGCACGAAGGTCGATTGAACGGGCTGTCGGTGACTGCGATGGACGCTAAATGATGGTAGGGGCGTACCATCTAAAAAAAAAATACGAAAGAGTGGTCGCCACGTGCAAGTGAATCTTTTATCTCGGTCCGTCATCACGCTTTCACCCTCGCCGCTTCCAATGTGTTTCTTCATTGGCGCGAAAAGAAAAGAAAAAAAAATGCCTACGCGGCATCAAATACTGCCTACGGTCTCAGTGGCCTTTGCTCCGTGGCTGCCTCTTTTTCGTTGAATTTTTTTTTTGTTGTTGTTGAGACGGTATGCTCCTTTTTTCGGTTAGCGTCCATCGCAGTCACCGACAGCCCGTTCAATCGACCTTCGCGCGCAGAGCAGCCTTTGATAATTCGTTCCACTTATATTTGGGGGCACTAAAAGCGCCGCGCGTTAGGCGGCAGTCACGTGGTATTTTTTAAAATTCGCGCGATTTAAAGAAAGGCCGGAAAAAAATTACGCAGCGGAGTTATTTTACCATAGATTGAAAAATTCGACGTTTCTGTACAAGCGCTACAACTTTTGTATTGAAAATTTTTCTCTAGAGTTACTATTTAAAAAGTTCATTAAGCAATCTTTGTTAATTACCGAGCTCTTCAGATCGTAAAAATATTCTGACGTGCTCTATATGGCTCAGAACAATACTGCGCTACTTCGAGACGCGTAGCGCCTATGCTTAATTTTTTAATACTTGGTGCTTTTTATCTGAAACACCCTGTATACTCCTGGAAAGACTTATGAATTATATGTGTCGCGTAGCCTTGTCGTTGTGTGTGTGTGCTGTTCTGATTCATGACACACTGTGCATAATTACCTAATGATATATCGCAATCTTGATGCTCGCGAATTTGACCGCTATAAAAACAAGAGACTCGTGAGGCGAAAGGATCACGGTTACTAATATTTTTTTGGTAGTAACCGTTACAACCTATTTTACTAGATAGCAACGAGAAGGGTAGTAACCGCTACTAAGTGCGTTTGTAACGGCGAGGGTAGTAACGGTTACTAACCTCCCCGTTACTAACCGCACTTACTAAGAGGGTAAAGGAAAGAAGTGTTAATTTCAAGGGCTCGTTTTCTTTGTTATACACAATATAACTGAAAACTAACAGACAATAATGCCAAGGAAAGTATGGAGGATGTTTTTAGTAATAAATGTAAGGTGATTGTGAAGAAAGAAACGTGAACGAAAAGATGGCTTGCCGCGGGCAGGGACCGAACCTGCGACCTTCGAATAACGCGTCCGATGCTCTACCAACTGAGCTACCGCGGCGGCCATCCCCCCGTCCACTTTATGGGGTATATGTGTGCATTATTGTCTTTAGTTCCTTGGCATTATTGTCTGTTAGTTCTCATTTACTAAGAGGGTAGTAACATATGTCACAACTAGTTAGTGAACCGAAGTTAGTAAGTACTACAACCTTTTTTTAAAGCGTGAACGGCATGGTCCGGATCTCCCTAACGCCACCTTACAGCGCTGAATTATGGTCGACGTACTATGCCCTTTTTGCAACATCATCCGAGGAAGGCCAAACTGACACACATTAAAACTGAATACCTATGTTACTTTACTGCCATGAGTGCTTTTAATGGTCTTTAATGGTACATACGACTTGATGCAAAACTGGTTCGTGCGCGTTGGCAATGGGTGTGCCCGACAGTTTGAAATGTCTTTAACAGCGGAGTTGTTGAAGGTTTTCGTTTCGCCTGTTCGCGTTACCAGAAAGCTATCATCAACATGAACGGCTCCTACCTTATATGTAAGTCTCCGTGTTTGCGGAGTTTATTTTTCTTGAAATTCGGAGGGTGTTTTTCCGAGTTTATTTATTTTTTTTGAGCAAAATTCGGCGTTTATCCGAGTTTATTTCTCGTAAATGTCCAATTCTTCGAAATTCCGTGTTTAATTTTGCATTATAAGTTGTTGCGATGTCTTCTTATTAATTTTATATCCGATGTAAATGCGTCGCATCGTTGCTGATAATCCTGTTTTTCCATCCTTTCATTTTTTCTCACTTCCTGTTCATTTACCCTGTTAATAAGGCTGTTGATGTACACTGCTGTAAACTCGCACAAAGTGGACTTTTGGGGTGAGCAAGAGCTAGGCAAGCTGCTTCTCAGCTTTTTCTCCCAGCTTCCCTCATCTTCTTGATGAAAAATAAAGGACCTGTTATTATTATTATTTTCAATACTCCGAAATCTCAGATGAAATGATATCTGAACACGAAAACATGTGAACACACTAAGTGTATTTTAGATGTCTGGAAGGTTTGAACGCGTAAATACATATATATAAAAGCACAAGTTCTTGAATCCAGAACACCTACGTTTGCTCATATTGCAACATTAAAGCTTATTGTAATAGACGCAAGCATACTTTACGAGGTTGCTGCTGCTGATGTAGGTGCGCTCCTTTCTATTTATGATCGTCAGCTTTAAAATGCCCTTTGATTGTTGAAAATGCCCTTTTAAAATCGGACCTAATCGGATACATCCGAATTATAAAAAAAAATTTACTGGGGAGTGTTTATAGGATTTTTTCGGATTTATCTGAAAACACGGAGCCCAAGTATAACGTGGTTTGGCAATGCCTACAGGATCGGAGGCCTTGTAAGCTTTCTACAACTCACCTTGCACTACCTCCGGGATCGACCCACCTTTGGCCAAGCAATGATGTCATGTGATGTGTTTGTTATGCAATGATGTCATGTGATGTGATGTATTATGTGACGTCACAATGACGTCTCAAATTTTACTGTTGGTGACGTCACGATGACGTCACCACGTGACGATGTTTTTTGCATCACTCTCGTTGTCCCGCGCCGACGGGGGACGCCGGTCAATTTTCGTGTTGGATGAGGTATCTAAGGCTTTACTCTCAAAATCTAGGTCGGTTAGGAGCTCCGCTGTGAGTCCATCCTTGCGCCACTAATGAAAACTGCCCACATTATTTTTTAACGCTGGCTTCTTTACAGCTACATGCTTAGTAAGGAGGAAGCCGCTTTCTTAGCACTCTTCTTTATGGAACACTTGATGGTGGAAGCTTGCCGTGACGAACAACCAATTCTATTGACGTAGGCCGGAGGGGGCAGAGAAATTGACCTCCCCCCCCCCTTCACAACAGTTCTGGATTCGCCCCTGACCGATGCCGTTTCAGGCGATAGATTTGGACGATAGATCGTCTCTCTGAAGTCGGTCTCTCGCCTTCTATCATTTTGTCTGTTTATCTCTTGCTTTCTACCTCTTTCTCTCTCTGTCTTTTTCTCTTTCTTCCCTTTCTTTTTGTCTCTTTTGCTATTTCTTTCTCTGTCTTTGTTTCTTTAACTTTCTCTCTGTGTAGTCGGTATCTCGCCTTCTATCTATTTCTCTGTTTCTCTCTCTCTGTACTCGCTCTCTCATCCTCCTTTCCCTCATCCTAACCCTCACATCTCTCCTCCTCGCCCTCACTTCCCTTTCCCACAATCTTGCTTTACTGTACTATACAAGGCTATGCTCTGCTCTGCCAGCGTGTCTGGATAGCCGAGTGGTTAGGACGTTCGCATTCGGCTCGCGGATACGCGAGTTCGAATCTCGCCTCGGAGCAAAAGCTTTTTCGCGAAGAAATTCTCTCTTTCTATTTCTCTCTCTCCCTCTCTGTTTTTTCTCTCTCTCTCGCACTCGTTCTCTCGCCCATCAAGTTATTGCATCCCTCGCCAGAAAAATGGGCGCACGTCTTCTGGTAGCGAAGCAGAAGTGGTAGAAGACGTAGGCGATGAAGAAGAGGACGAAGATGGTGCGTGCCAGTTCATGATGATGATGATTTTCTATCTACGACACACGGCCAACCTCGACTTTAACAGCTCTGCTGTTAAAGGAGGTTTTAGTTAGATTTAGGTTAAGTGTTGAATAGAGAAAACTGCGCAGTGTGGTAATTGTGTCTCGTTGGCGAGCACACCTCAACCACATTGAAAGATACAGAGAAACGGAGGGAGAAAGACATGGACACAGGGTGGAGAGAGAGAGAGAGAGAGAGAGACAAAGAGAGAGTGAAGGTTATGAAGGCCGACGGAAGGTGGAAATGGGACGAGTAATGTCAGCTTGTGCTATGCAGTGTTTTTTTTTATCCACCTGAACCAGCCTTTTAACTTTGATCCCCAAAAAACTTCACTTTGCCGACAGAACTGATACTGGTAGCCTGCAGTGACCCTGACAGTCTGGAACCTTACTGTCGTTACACGTTCTTTGTATTCCCCTACGCCACAGCCACACTCCTAAAAAAAAAGAAAATGAGCTTCGGTGTGGAAGGCCGCGCAGGTTGTCGACCTCGATCGCGCTGGGGTGGGCCACGGCTCGGTCACGCCGGCGACACCGAGGGCTGCGACCCCTGATTGAAGACGCAATTGGCCCGCAAGGGTCGATAGTGAAAGACCTCGCTCGGCCCTGGGTCCCCGTTCGACAGCGTACCTGCTGCGTGTACTGCATTGTATTACACACAGAAAAGGTGGTACAGTTGGTGTGTCGTACGACCTGCGGACTGTGCGGAAGTAGAAGTTGCGAAACGTACAGACAGTTGGCAAAAAAAGCAACAACAACAAAACACTGCAACTACAAAACATATCATTCGGCTGTTCGCTTCTGATTTCAGCGGCCACTGTGTGGACTTCAAAGGATGCTGCACGTAATTTTGTATTCGAATATGTGTGTTACTTGATTTAGAACAGATAGTGCGTTTTCGCAAGGTTATTGTTTTGTAAGTATTTTTGACGGAGATAATCAATTAGTATTGAGCCAATTGACGAATGCTGCTCAGTATAGCAGGCGGTACTCAAAAATTAAAATAAGAAGATGCGTGGACGTTAATGTAGGTTATCCAAGATGCTTTTCTGAATTCAGGAGACGTGATATGGTCAATCACAGCGCAGCAACAGAGATTAAAGAAGAATGACGTCCAAGGTGCGAGAATCTTTAACATAGGGCAAAACAACGCACTTATTTCTCGGAATTCTGTGTATTTAAATGTAGAGTTCACTGAACCAATACTAAGGTTTCTCGTGTCAAAACTGACGATTACCCGGAATGCAGTTATGAAAACTGTGACAGCTGGGCTGTTTTTCAACCCATATATTCAACTGTCCTCTCCCTAATGATTGTATAAAACGGGAACTTTGCAAAGCGGGTGCTCTTGAATGAAATTTATTGGGCTCATCTTTGTCCCTCTGTATTGGATTTACTATGCAAGCCCACGTAACTCGATAATGCCAGCCACACATGTTTCGCGCTTCGCACTGAAGAAGAAACACATTGTTGTGTCGCTTTATTTTCTTCTCAAAATGTTTCGTTCTATTGTCGATATTTATTTTATTTGCGAAATTTTGCTTTTGTGGCCGCATTCATTGAGTTCTAGTCCGGTCATGACCCCTAGCATCAACTCTGCTTAAAACAGGTGAATTTATTTTTTCGTTCGTTCCTGCAAGATAAGTAAAATAACAAAAATAGAGAAATGCTTAGTTGGAAGGCAGGAAGACCATCGAGGATATTTTGCCGAGAGAGCCGGCGTGAAAGAACAGTAGTTTGCAACAGGGTTCGTTCTATATTGTTTATTGTATTTTTTTTTTGCCTACAAGAGACATTCTTTACTATGAAGAAAGAAAGAAAGAAAGAAAGAAAGAAAGAAAGAAAGAAAGAAAGAAAGAAAGAAAGAAAGAAAGAAAGAGAGAGAGAAAGAAAGAAAGAAACTGCTTGTAGTATATACTGTTACTCTGTGGAGCCAAGCATCTGAAAGAGCTGTGTATTAGTGCTTACTTTCACAGCGCTGCTAAAGTGGCTCATTGTTCACGCTTTAGGACAAGGACTAGTTGAACAACGCCATTGCCATGGGGTCCCCCGGAGTGAACCTTATTAATATATGTGTATTATGCTGGAGGTTCATCCGTTTCATGACCACTCAACTGCGCCGTCCCGAGAATGCAGTTGAGGTCGGTCTCATATCGCTGGACAACAGCAGAAAAAAAGCTGTAAACATTGCCCGCCCTATAGCCCTCGGGCACTGAGCCACATCAGCCCACTAAACGAAGCAGCTCCAACAAATATTCACACGAGCTGAAAGAACGCACATAACCTTTTCGGTAAAGAAGGGGCAGGGGGAGGCGAGAGGAGGGGGAGGGATATTACAATCACAACTGCGTTAGCTGAGCATGCCGAGCCAGCAAGCGAATATCTTTTAAGCAGTAAAGAATTTGCCGCCTGCTCCAATTATTCATTCTTTCCATCTTCATTAATGCATTGTGCAATTTTTTCTTTCCAGATCGCACAGAATTTCTGCCACTTCCACGCCGTGGTTCTCCAAGGAACGTTTCTTACTGACACGCAAAGTAAGTCTACTTCGTTTAGGTAGCCAGCCTCATCACGTCAGTTTAGTCGCGAGCTCTTTCAGCTATATTTTTCATTTCCACATGACAACAACAAACTGGTATATGTGGTCAGTGTGGGTACCCTGACAGAATATGAACAGCCGCATTGCGAGCATATTGTATAAAAAATTCTCTTCGCATGAACTTTATTTGATTCCCAGATTCTTGAAAATTTTACTTAGTGTGCTCTCGTCAAGGAAGACTTGAAGGACTATGACATACTTGCGTTCATATATAATAGTATCGGCATTTAAGTGCACGCGTGAACTTTCCCTAATTAACACGGGGGCCTGCGGGATGCATCTTCTGTTTATTTTACTTTTTCTTGTGTTATTTTGTATACGTGGCATTGCTTTATGTACTTTTTGTGCATTTTCGTCTTTTAGCGTACGCTGTGGCCACCACTTTCACACAGTCGCCTATAGTTTCTCGAAGCACCGCGTTCAGACACGCTGTTCGCTCGAACTTAGGACCTTCTACATGAGAACGTGAAAGCAAGAGGTTTTTCAAACGCGTGTTTACGATAGATAAATGTTGCCCGAAGGGCTAAGAATAGTCTGCGAGGAGCTCTCGCGCCATCTACTCGTATACTTACGAGACAGTTGAACGTACTTGTGGTAATAGATCTTTGAAGAGTGAAAGAGAGGCCATGGGTCGCGCCTAAAATTACCAAAGCTAACCCTCAACCCTCAAACGCCTTAACAGGAAAACCACCCAACCGCGCAGTGGTAGATGGAGGAGAGGCAAACAGCCTGAAGGCGCAATTACTTCAGGCCTGCGAGAACGGCCACATAAATGCGATGCGTCTTTGCATGCCTCCTCAAGATTGGCGAAAGCACGAGAAAGAAGCGAAGTGCCTGGAGGCACACGCCCGCACTGTTCTCTGTTTGGTCTTTGGTCCCATTATCTATAGGAGGGTAAATATGCCTTTCCGTGCAACGCCACTCGACTGGACGACCACATTGCGGCTCCGCGAAGCAGAGAATTTAGAAGGCCAACCGGAGGCTGACATTGCCTTTCTATTCTGTAACACAGGCCTGTTAATGTGATCACTTTCGGATATAACACTAGCTGTGCATCTATTTTCACTTAGACGTATTAGGTCCGCCATTTATAAGTTTAATCGAAGCTCCCTTAAAATGGCGGGCTGGGCGAGCGTTCGCTATTCCAGAAAGCGGGAACAGACTAAAACGGCAGAAGAAGCGCTCGACCTGCCATCTTCTGCTGCTTTAGTCGGTTTTAGAAGCGCTCGTGCTGTCGTTGTCCGTTCGCGCTTTTCGTAATAGTGAATGTAAACTCAATCAGAACTGTCTGCCAGCACTTGTCTCTGCACGTAGACTCTGTCAAGCTGTCTTAAGACTAGCTTATGATTAGGGCTCCGTGATTTCGAATAAATCCGAAAAAATCCGGTAGACAATCTCCGGTAAAATTTTTGACAATTGTTATTTATCCGATACACCCCGATTTTAACGGCCGACATGACCCTGTGCCGTTCCTTATCGAAAGGCCATGCTATAAGCTGTGCAGGCCATGCTATAAGGTATACATCGGCCGGTTTGGGCGATATAAACGTTTTTTTTTCCTTTTCATTTTATCTCTCTCTCTGTCCTCTTTCTTACCCCTATATCCCCACCCCTGTGCAGGGTAGCAAACCGGTCACTCGCGCCAGGTTAACCTCCCTGCGTTTCCTTTTCATCTATTTCTCTCTCTCTCTCTCTCTTACCTCACGTCAACAGTACCTCTTAGACCCATCACACATTTAACAAAGGGCTTTCACCGCACGGAGCGAGAGACGCATGTAGGGACCTCGGGAGCTCGAAACGACATCTTCATATACGGTCCCTTGGCGGCACTGGGGTGCACCAGACGATATCGATAATAACTGTTGGGGTTAACCCCAAAACCACGATATGATTATGAGAAGCGCCGTCGTGGAGGGCTCCGGGAATTTCGGCCACCTGGGGTTCTTTAACGTGCACCTAAATATAAGTACACGGGGCTCAAGCATTCCCACCTCCATCGAAAATGCGGCCGCTGCCGGGACTCGACCCCGTGACTTTAGGGACAGCAGTCGAGCACTGTAACCAGTAGATCACAGTGGCGGATCCAGACGACATCGTATATACGGAGCTCGTAAAGTATGCTCCCGTCTATTACAACAAGCTTTAAGGTTGTAATACGCACAAACCTAGGTGGTTTCTTTTCAAGTATTTGAGTTTTTGTGTATGCGTTTGTGCGTTGAAAACTTCCAGACAACTATATTACACTTGGTGGGCTCAGATGTTTTCGTGTTCAGATATCATTTCATCTAAGATATCGGAGTATTGAGAATGATGCAAGATCAAACACCGAATTTCGGAGACTTGGGGATTTACGACAAATAAACTCCGATAAACGCCAAATTACCGCCAAGAAAATAAGCTCCCAAAAACACACCCCGAATTTCACGAAAAATAAACCCCGAAAACACGGAGCCCTACTTATTATCCATGTTCCCTGCATTTGTTTTCCGTGCTGAATGAGGAAATACAATTGGAATTAATATTCGGCGATATATTTACGTGAAAATGAGAGCACTGACTCAGCAGGAAACCGCACCACAGCCCACACAGAACGTCCTCTTCCCGATCCTCCCAGACGCTATTTAGGATACCTATCTACGTGTATGTCTATATCACAAGACAATGTCTTTATCACGCCATAGACAATGTCTATGTCTACATCTACAGACCATGTCTACATATAGGGGCCCTAGTAGGGCGCTTCGGCTGCGTAGTGCTGTTGTCTCCTCCGTCAGCGTGCCCATCAGCAACTCTAGTCTTGGCGCGATGGGACGACGCACCCTATTCCAGGCGAGGCGCGCAGACCGCCACCGCCGCCAGCCGTATTGATCCTGCAGCGGGCGCTCTCTCTCGCTCGCCGCACGTTTCTTTTAACGTGTTTTTCGCGGACATAAATAATGGAAAAGTGGCGTCGCGGCTTGCTGGCTGCAGCTGAGGGGCGCGCCAGTTGGCTCGGATGAAACGCGGTCGTCGTCTTCTCGGCGGCTACGCAGGCGGATTGCCTGCAAGGGGGGCCAGGCACACACACACACGATGCGCGCGCTTTACAGGCTTTTCTGTTGTGTTTTGGCGTGCGCACGGGGTGTCGCCCACGACTCGATTGCGGCCGCCTAGGATAAACGGCCGCCTATTTCCGCGCGGCATTCAATATTTTACCCGCTCCGGTGGCATCCCAGAAACGAGACTCTGCCTCGTTTTTTTGCTGGTTTCTGATTTTGTTCTTTGTTTCTTACTTGTTCTTCTTGCGAACGGTGCATCCGAGAACGCGAAAACTGTGAGAGAACATCCGTGAGAGATGTCTGCGAGCTGAAACAGTTACGAAACCAGCTAGGAAAGGATGCGATGCGAGCGTCATTTGAATTCATTCATTCATTCATTCATTCATTCATTCATTCATTCATTCATTCATTCATTCATTCATTCATTCATGCGCTTACCGAACTGTTTCGGACGAAAAGTTAAGATTGAGTATCAAAAGCGGAATACACGCTACCTAGCGTCTCCTGTATGCATTGTGTCAAAACGAACTCGACGGCGCCACTGTGGTGCGTCAGAGAGCGCTGAGAGGTTTGGTTCGAGAACGGATGTTGGTGGGTTGTTCCCTAATAAGACCGGTCGTAGAGTGCATCCGCGCACGTAGCCCGGCAAAACGATGCTACTCGGCGCCGTTTAACGCGACTTCTAAAATGCACACTTTCCAATCTACCGGTTGTTTCACGTAACTAGAACCAAGCATTAAAAAAAAATGTCGTTAACCGCAATTAAATGAAGCCAACGAGAAATGTTTTGTTGTCATGTGGCTCAGTGCGCTAGGTCTGGGTGCCGTTCTCTCCTTTAAAAGAATCGGTGGGTGCCCGCGGAGGCACTGAGAATCGAACCTAGTACATCCTGCATTGGAGGCAGACGCTCCACCGCTTCACAACCACTTCACACCGCTTCACAGCCATAATTAATTGTTTGTAGTATCCGTGGTTCTCGTACACTTTAGGCACTGACCTTTCACTGATATCAAGCGATGGTCTACATTGGACGCTGGCGGAAGCATTTGCAGGCACATCTTTTTTCTGTCTTTCTTTCTTTTTTTTTTTATTTTGATACCGCAGCTTTGGACATATAGGACGCTGAAGCAGCATTCATTCAATGACTGTTGCAAAGGACTACATTATTTCCTACAGATAATAGGAGGACTGCGTGCAGCACACCGCAAGGCACAGATAGTACAGCACCATCTGCGCTTCTACTATGATAGAGGACTGAGAGGCGCTCCCTGCAGTCAACACACTCAAAGAAAAGGCGAAGCACACGCTACTTCCTCATCACTATAGCTTGCGTGTCTCTGCCTATTTGATATATCCGGCCATTGCTTGACTTTTGTCCGAGCGCTGCTCCTTGGGCTAAAGTGCAAACCAATGTATAGGAAAAGAGAGAGAGAGAGAGAGAGAGAGAGAGAGAGAGCACACATCTTAGACAAACAAGCAGCTATAAAAGAAGAAAGGGAGGAGAGGGGTCTAAGAACACTTTACGTTTCCAGACATTTGCAAGCGACCCCGCGCAAAGCAAACAACCAGGACTCCCTGACAAAGCTGCAGCGAATCGCTTGAAATGCGTAGGAAGGCAATGCGAATACAATAGCAGCCGCATATAAATGAGGTCGGCAAATATAGGGCCCATAGTTGACTCGAAGACCGGGAGCATGCCGAGAACTCTTGAAAGCCGCCCCCCATGCATCTTCTTGCGGGCAGTTGTGGATACAGTGATCCTGCATTAAACACACAGGACTCCTCCCTTCCTCACGCTCTTGGACTTCCCGCTTGAAAAACGCATCTGCATACTGTTTTTCCACTTATGTATTCGCCGCATTGATTGACAGCGCTGGCATGAAAGCAACATGGGCAAGCACGATAACGGCTGCGAATGCTGTGCATGCATGACAATAGCACCTCGGGATTTGGGAGTTATATCCGCAACTTAAGCCATGTGCGTTGCTTGGGAATGTAAATGAAGACACTGAGAGACGCTGCAACTTGGATAAAAGAGATGGAGGGGAAAAAAAGCAAAGGCCATGTGTTTAGTCAGACGCACAAGCGGCTTCCAACCTTCCGCGGGTGAAATAAGTTGACGGAAGAAGAACGCCCGAGAAGAATAAGGTGCTCTCATGGGATGCATACTGCGTAGTTGAGACCGTGACGACAAAAAGTTTCATGCGTATGTGCTTTTTTTCCACGTATGGCCCGCCGCATAAGCGTATTAAATTTCCAGCATCAGGATTGGCTTAGATATTCTCTCACGCGCCATATAAGCGTTAAATGCTTTTCTTTGTGAGTGCCAGATTTTATTTTTTATCGTTATCTACGTTGATGCCGGCTTAATATCAGGCTGAGTAATTGAAACTCTATAGTTGTGATTTCGATAGAGTCGCGACGGAAGACGGAGCTGTAGATTCGGGTCCAAGTTGTGAAGACGGGCGTTGGTAAATTCCGTCGAGTTCTACTGTGCCAGTGTCAGTTCACGTGCAAGTGAACGAAGCCTTGTTGCGGCGTTCGTTCTTGACAGCGGTATAGCTGCACAATGGAGAGCATCATGGGCCGATCGAGCGGCTTCATCAGCACGGTCACTTCCGTAGATACCGCAATGGCACGGTATCCACTGATATGTTATGATGTGCTGCTTCTCAATGGCGCGGTGATGAAGCAGTCTTATGTCAGCGACTAACTAGAGCTGAGGAGACGCTCCTGTGCCGCCTGTGGCTCGGGCTGGCCTTCACGAAGGCCAACTCATTTCGAATTGGAATAGCCAGCAGCCCGACGTGTGATAACTGTAGCTGCGAGGAGACAATCGCCCATTTTCTCTGTGAGTGTCCTCGCTTCAGTGCACCAAGAGAAGAACTGTCAAAAATGTTTGATAGACTTGACAATCGTCTATTGTCGGAGGAAAAGATCTTAGAACACTGGCCGAAACCGTCCTCGGCACGGAAAACTTTGAAAGCGTTGTTGCGCTTTTTGCGCGCAACTAGTCATATAGACAGACTTTAAGCAGTGTCGTTTATCGTATTTTTTTTTCTTCTTCTTTTTGTAACACCTCTTTTCTGTCATCTTTCACTCCCCCTTCCCCTTTTCCCAGCACAGGGTAGCCAACCGGTCTGAGAACTGGCTAACTTCTCTGCCGTTCCGTTTTTCTTCTCCTCCTCCTTGATAGAGTCGCAAGACAAGTAGCGAATAAGGAACACATTGTAATTACAAGAAAAGCTCTGTGGTGAATCGCATTGTGTAGATACCTGCATGCTTGATGGCTCTGTGCTCTGGCTTTATTGTTGAGTAGATTTGATGACACTGCCCTTGCATCAGAAGGGATCATGTGCTCTCCTACTCTGAAGCGCTCTTATTCTGAGGTCGCTTTAGTTGCTGGTTATGTTCGGTTCAACAGACCTCCTGGCTGAGCCCAACGTAGCTACCACTGGAAAAACACGCACTGAGTAGGAACACGCACTGAGTAGGAACACGCAATGCCAAAATCGTCGAGCAAGAAAAAAAAATGTGCCAAGTGCAATAACAGCAGCTGGTCCAACGTCAGGCACAAAGTGGAGCCGTGTCTGTGACGCAAGTGGCCAGCAGTGGCAAATTGTAGCTGATGTGTCGGATAGAGTTTTGGCCAAGTCACTGCCACGATGGATTGATCCTGCTGCATTGCACGAAGGCTACCAGTATAAGAAACGCATCGCTCACCTGTCGAAGACGATGCGTGCCTTGTACGGAGCCTTGGCGCATAACCCATGCGTACAAAACCAAAGCAAGATGCTACCGCAGTAGTACCTTACAACACAGCCAGTAAAGCAGGGGCAGGCTACATATCGATGATTGGTAGAAAAGAATGCTGAACGCCCCGAACGTGACAGGCAAGCATATTGCACAGGAGCTTGTTGGTACGGCATGATCGATGCGTACATCGCAAGGAACATGGGACGAAAAGGGAAAACGAATAGCCTATACTGCAAGGATGCCGTCCTTTCTGTCTGCTCTTGTCCTACGTTTCCGGTGCTGTGTATACCAATCGATTGTGACGTACGGGTGACTCAGTGAGGTCCTTTGAGCTGACACAATGGCGGAAGCAAACGGAGCCAGGTGCCGGAAGAATTAGCCGGATATCCGGAGAGGCCCATACAGGCACATACAGCAAGACAATCACTAGCATCGCAAGACAAATAAGGGGAACCCTCTTTCTCTTTGGGTTCGACTGGTATGTGAGGATAATTAAAAGGATCTTCTGGGCAGGTTGAGATGCTGAGCTTTTGTTTTTATACCTAACTGTCAAATATAGAGACTACCGCGCCAGGTCTGCAGTTAGATGAAAAGAGAAAGGAAGAAACTTTAACGAGAAAAGCTCATCTTGTTTGCCGCCAACGCAAACTTGCGTAGAAGGACCCCAAAAATTACAATAGAGAAAGTCATAATATTATTGGGAACTATAGAGAATGTCTACTCACAGGCACGTGATAACCGTCGTAAGCACGCGCTTGTTTGAATGATTACGTTTTCTGAAGAACAGCGCTGGTTAACGCTCCCAGGATTACACGGAGAGCAATACCCAATAAAGAGTACGAGAGAACGACCGCCTTCGTAGCTCACTTGGTAAAGCATCGCGGGCGCGTTATCTTAAGGGGTTAGGTTCGGTCCCTACCGTCGCAAGCTGTTTTTTCGTCCATTGTAATTCATTTCCACTTATGTCGTAATTACTAGACTACAATTAGAGGCTACACATAGAGTCCCCAGTACCTTCCTTTGCTTCGTTGTCTGTTTCTTTCAATGGGTTATAGTAATTACAGCACCATTTAACATGTTAACATCTCCAGTTTTCAAAAATGCCCTTGAGATGCTTGTAACACGATTGCCATGCCTCTTTGTATTATGGAATCACTCGCGGACATCATCTTACAGTAATGGAAGCTTTGCAATTTCGACCAACTTTCAAAGAGCACGTCAAGTCCTAGGTTACAATTTCGTTGCACCTGTTACTAAAAATGGAAATTATTTTCCAGTGCAACACATTTTGAGTATACGTTCGCTGGTTGCTTTGCAGTACCTGTGCATAATGAAGGGTAGTGCATATTAATAGTTTGTAATGCTTTAGAACGAATGATTGTTTTGTCCAATATAAAGCTTTCTTTCAACAACCAGAGCTTCCGTTGACCTAAACCGCTTTCTGCTACGTGGTTCACAGAAATACCTAAACCTCAATCTGTTGGGTTAAAAAGGGGACAACAAGACAAACAAGGGTCTCAGTTTGTTCGGGTGGAACAAAAGGTACCCGCATGTTTAAGGTGTCGTCGAACTGCGCGATTTCGCCATGAGAACCCGTCATCGTATAAGGCTTGATTGTATCGCAGCGTACATGGCTCGTAGAGGAATTAGCTCGCTGACTTGAAGGCAAATATGACCCACGGTAACAACGCGGCAGCATCCATCTAGTTTTCTCGAGCAGACACTAATGCCCTAGCGTATACGTACACTTCTACTCGAAAATACTGAAACATATTGGGTTTTGTCAATTGAACATTATCGCGGCCTTCACGAACTCAACCCATGTATGCAAGTGAAGGTACGGCACACCAAGAAAAGTGCAATGAAAGCTTGTCGCAAAGATTACAGCTATAGGTGTGACCTTCCCTCGGCGATAACTGCATCTTATCGGCCCTGCAGACAGTACGAACTGTCCTGTTCTGTTCTGTTTTAACTATTTTTCTGTGGAGAGGTTGAAGTTTGTATCACCCCGGCTACATAATGTATAATTTGTGATGTTTTAGGTTCCAAAACCACGATATGATTATAAGGCACAGCATAGTGGCGGCCTCCGAAAATTTCAACCATCCCGTGTTCTTTAACGTGCACTCACATCGCACAGTGCGCGCGCTCTAGCATTTCGCTTCCATCAAAATGCGACTGCAGCGGCCGGGATCGAACCCGTGACATGCATGTGAGCAGCCAAGCACCGCAACAGCTGTACCACAGCGGCGCACGACAGTACGAACTGCGTGGAATGCTTTATTCCTGGGACGACAGGACACGTCTTCAGCACCTGCCCATGATATACGGCTTGCAGAGGGAATTATTGACAGAAATTCTGTAGAAATTTGTTCATTTACAATTTTCTAAAAAATGGTCTCATTAGAGCTTCACCGGATACGTGTGATCAACGTGATATGTTCAAGGCTGTCGTTGAATTTTTGCGCAAGACTACACTAGATAAAAAGCATTGAAGATTCTTTGGCTATTCAAGTGTTTTCCCCGCCATCTTCATACTCATAGTAATCACTTTAGGTCTGACGACCCCATGCCGCCAATTTCACACAGAGTGGGTGCCCTCCCAAGCTATTATATACATACGCGTGCGCACAGGGGGCGCAGGGGGGGGGGCGAAATCTGCCCCGTACATTGACCCTTCTAGTCAACTAAGAGGGGGGGGGGGCGCAAAATTTGCCCTATACATTGACTTTGTATGGTGGGGGGGGGGGGCGCTGCGAAGAACCTTTGGTCAATAAACTGACCGTCAACCAATCAGTAGATTAAATCAACACCGAAGCAATTAATCTGATGCAATAATCCCATTTAAAACTATAGGTGAGAATTTGTTTGCTCTGCCACGTTTATAGGTAAGTCTTCATTTTGCGTCTTAGGTGGGAGGCCTGGGATATACATTTTAGCATTGAGCCGCGATATAACGCATTGATTGTTCTGTTATTATATTCGCGTGGTTCTGGTCCACTTAGCGGAACTACCGTTAGTGAGAACTGTCGGCATGCCAGTCCAGTTGAGATTAGCCTAATCCATGTTAAAGAGGTCTAGCCTGGATCTCATGACGTGGATTGTTTGCTCGTACCTATTGCTAATCCGTTGACACGACAAAACGCTAAAGTCTGGGTGTCATGCGATGCGAATAACTAAAAGGTGCGTCGACTTGTGTTCATGCTAACGAAGACTGTTTGCATTGAGGTGCCTAGCAAGCAACGCTCACAGGCTGTTAAGGTAGGTTTCATCGTTACAAACGGTGGTCTGCACTAAATAATGAAATACGTCGTCACACTTGCGTGTCCGCATGAGATAAAAGGCAGGACGTCTGGCTCTGACAGACGAAGTAAATATCAGTGAAGGTGGAGACCTTCTCGCAAAAAAAGAACAAAAAAAGCATGAACCCTGAGTCATCGCGGTCGTTTTCGACTGATGACACCCACGAGAAGCAATGGCGCGAGCGGTTGCCACGGCAACGGGTAAGCGTGCAGACGACATGCCTTCCTTGTCTAGACAGCAAAAGGAAGAGAGAGTGAGAGAAAGAGAGATGCACATGAGGGGAAAGGCAGGGAGGTTAACCAGAACTAAAGCAAAACAAAAAAAAGAACAGGACACAAAGGCAGCCTGTCATCAGACACCGGTTGCCCGCTAACAGACTGTCCGACACACCTGCCAATATCAAAGCCCGCGAGGCAAACATAGCCCGAAACGAATTACGGTTGATGAACTTCAATTCTAGAAGAGTGGGCCACGTGGAGAGTACACAGTTCGTATTTTTGTCGGTGAGCAATAAACCAAGACTGTTCGTAACTATTTAACTTCGGAACATAACCCATAGTCGCACATATAGAAAAACATCCGCGCATGAATAACTAACGTGCACGACGAATTGATTTTTGAAACAGTGGGCATGGACAACAGCATAGTACAGAAACCTAAACTCTTGTTATCAGGTATATTTAGGGGATAGCAACTTCTTTATGCGACCTAGTTGCTAGCAGTGTTGCTTTGTTTCTCTCGTGGTGAATGGTTGCCCACGCGAAACACTACACGTTTAGGTGTTCGCTTCGCCGTTTCGCGTCCTGGGTGTCTGAGAAGAAAGTGATGCTCAACTGCGTGGCCGCAAGGACACCGCGATCTACGTTCTGCACAAAAAGCGCCGTACATGTGACTTCTGAACCGCGGACCATGCAATGTTAAATAACGCTTACATGTTCTCATTCAATTGTGGGGTGCAATAAAGAGCATATCCCAGCGCTTCCACGAACGATCAAACTAGCTTCGTGCGTTCATCGGTTTTTGTACGTACGTTGTGTTAGCTTTCAACCACGTACCAACGGGTCCTACTTTCAACCTTTTTGTCCATACCTCTTCCGACGAAGCCGATGCGAAATTTCTCTTAGCAAGTCGGATTTCTCTGTACACGGGAAGTAGCGATATGTAAAGTATCATTATTTACACTGGTCCATTTTCCAGATGCCTGGGTTGCCTGCTTGCTAGATAATACAGTGTCCCGCAATCTAATGACACGCTGCGTGGTATCCCCCTTAAACAGTTAATCGAATACCTCGTATCTCCGCTTTGGTTTTTGTTTGTTTGTTTTTTCGCTCCCATAAAAGGTACATTGAACTTCTCTGTGCCAGGAGACATGTATTCCTTGAAGGGATCTGTAAACAACGCGTGACCACAAATGCGTGCGCAGAGTTCCCCATTAGGGGGTGCAGAGCTACATCGCATCTCCCCCCTTCCCCCTATTTCCCTCATTGGTCGAGTCCAAACGACAGCATGCTTCCCATTGGATGAAAAAATGGATACGAAGCTATGACGGGGTTCTCGCAATGGCCTGCCTTTGGTCCTTGGCTTTCTGGGAGCAAAGATGGGGAAGTACACAGCTCTTGGAATGCAACAGCAGGGACCTTCGGCCGCCATTATCGTCAAAGACCTCCGTGGCCATAACCCTGCTCTTTAAAAAATGGCGACACAGGTCCGACCGAATAAAAGTAGGGAGCAGACTTTGCGCCCCCGTTTAGGCGCTTAACTCACTCCTGAGGCATCCCATGGGGTCACCAAATGTTGAAACATAACTGTGAAAAAAAAAAGATTTGTAATTATACAATCGGCGTCCAGATTTGAGTCACTCTGGAGATCAGCATCGATGTGTTTCTCGAATACCGACGCCAAATCACGTTCAGAAATGATCCTTATATGAGATATGGGAAATGCGTTGTTTCAAATGGCAGCGTTAGGTGACATATTCATATTATAAAAGCGAGAAGACAGAGGACCAGTAAAAGAAGGGCACATACCGTCTATTGTGTCCTTCTTTCACTAGTCCTATGTCTTTTGCGTTGTTCTCATGTGAAGTGTGGTGCACCGGCTCACCCAAGCACCCACTTTAGTTTGATGACACGTTGCTCAAAACTCCCCCCTCCCCCCTGCTTTAACCTTCTTCTCTCTCCCAGCCATTGCAAGACTAATAAATTTCGCGATTGCGGCCCGCTAGCTGAGGTGAGTTTGAGACCCCTGTAGTAGACCATAAATATTATGGCCGTTTAGCCAACGTACGAGATATGCGTAGCAGACTGTGTGATATAAGTTGTAGCTGACCTTGACTGATACGATAGATTTCTCCGCGGGCGGTCGAGTGCGACCCTCATATACACTGGAGTGACAAATTGGGGCGTTGTGCTTACGTGCGACTTAAAGTATGCCCTTTAGCTCTAGCCCACGTCACATGTTATCGATAACTTATTTACTCATACTGTCAGGGCCACCCAGAACTCTTCACAAGTGCGCGGAACGAATGACACGGTAATCAATTTTCTGACCACTGACCAATTGGGAATGGAAATAGCAGTCTATAAACCACTCGCACAAGTCTACAACAACAAAATAAGAAGCAAAGACGAACATGGCATACTAACACACGCTAATGGTAAGCACCTAAACCAAAAAAAAAAAAGCACGAAAACACCACTTAAAAATCTTCACGTCGAAGTATCCGATACGATGGCATTTTGCGGTGTTAATTAAACATGCTGTCACCCTACATAGGTACCTCCCTAAGCAGTAGGCTTGTCTCGAAAGCACACTGGAAAAAAATAAAAAGTCGCTACCTAGGCTACTACCCCTTGCTGGCGTTCCATCTTATTCGAGCTGCGCGTTATAACGCAAGCAATAGAAAGTCTCTGAAGGATTGTCTAACGCTGATTTCTTTCGCGCGCACAAAATGCAACGAAGATTGTATCGCGTGCCTTCAGTCTAATGCGTTTTCCTTGGCAGTTAAAAAAATGAAACCACGAAGGATGTAATTTGCGCCGAGGGAAAGGATAGAGCGCTTTTTCCAAACGCGCTTAGGATGCAATCTGTAACGTTCATATTGCAGCCGCTTGTTTTGCGAACCTACTCGTTCTACACTTTGCCTCAAACACTCCCGGCCTAAGTTTTCTCAAACCGCGTGAAGGCGACGCAGGAATATTACGTTTTTCTCGTCGTCGCTGCGGGGCAGCTCGTTTGTGCCGTGCGTCTACAAAAAAACGCAAGAATGCTTTCACAAAGCAGTCAGCGTGTGCACGCGTTTATTTTATTTCTTTCTTTTTTTCTTTTTGCAATATTACCTACTTGTCCTGGTCGAGGAGTGTAATATGAATTCTCAGAAGATGGAACGCTCGCGGCTATGTGTAATAGAACACGTCCCGTGGAGCGAGCGCGCACACATGGGCTGATAGCTGCCATTAGACGTTGTTGTCTTACCATTATTTTTACGTGTTTTTTTTTATCCTCTTCCTGTCCCCTTAAATTAGTTTTCCTAATGGTGTATATTTTCTTTCCCAGGCTGAACGGACACTTTTATTTTTTATTTTCTCTTGGTACACCGGCTATTTAATTTAGCGTTTTTCCCGTTGTTTTTCAGTTACCTGTTTGTTTTTCTTGAGCTATATTTTTGAACAGCTGGCCTATTAAATTGAAAAAAAAAATTTCACTGCTTAGTTGCTAACATCAAAGCGGGAAGGTACACTCCGTGTTGTTTTTTATTTGCGAATTATAAAATAATTTTTAGAAATACACTATTGGCTACGAAATATGTTAGAAAAATATGATGCTGTAAACCTTCGTGCTTTTTGTTAAACTTCTTGCAAAATTTAATAACGCAACTGTTCTATAGGAAGCACGACGCACATCACGTGGACACTGCCAACGCTGCGCTGTAGATATTCGCGCCATGTAGTCGGTCAGCTTTCAGGATCAATAAACTCTAGTGCGCTGCGCAGAAACCAAGTAAATGGGCTGTGTTTTCTGAGTCAAAACCGGCGTTACAGTGCCTGCGGTCAGTTATCCAACGCGGATGTCACGAACAGTTGACGTATGAAACCGTGAAACTTCACCACCACGTAATTCAAGAAGGCCGCGATCTTGACTTTCAGTGGTTACCTGGCCATTGTGGTATCAGTGGAAATGATTCCGCAGATCACGCTGCTCGCGCATCACACCAGGAAGCAAACATCGTTCCAATTCCACTTTCAAGGACAGACGCTGAGAAGCAAATTCGACAACTGGCCCGCAGTCTCCCACTTACGGAGTGGAACGCACCAAGCATAAGACATACCAGACTACATCAACTGAACCCTTCACTGCAACTCCGCCCTCCATCCGGCCTTCATCGACGCGAAGCTTCGCTTCTGTATCGCCTTTGGTTGGGAGTTGCTTTTACGAAGGCATATACAACGTTAATCGGAATGACTGACAGTGCGGCATGCGATGTTTGCGGCACCGAAGAAAACATCGAACACTTGCTGTGTCACTGCCCTCGTTTTGCCTCGGAGAGACAAGTACTTTACAACGCACTGCGGCGACTAGATGATCGGCCAATTTCCGTGCAGATGATACTACAGCACCGTCCACATCTCTCGGCGGCCCACAAGGCAGTGAAAGCACTCTTGTGCTTTTTGAGAACGACGGGCTTGTGCGAAAGCCTCTGACTTGTGGTGCAATCCCGCACGCTGCAGTGAATTCACTGCATCTCTTCTCTCTCTCTTTTTTATTTTCTCTTCCCTCCTGTCTATTTCTCGTCTTTATATCCCCCTTCCCCGATTCCCCAGTGTAGGGTAGCCAACCGGAAGAGTTTCGGGTTAACCTCCCTGCCTTCACCTTTTCTGTTTTCCGCCTTCCGTAGTCGGTCAGCGACGCGCTCCCCGACTCAAGCTCCCCAACTCCGGCTCAAGCGTATTGTCGATCATTGCTGCCGTTACTTATTTTAGACTGAATTAGTGAAGTTATCCGCTCGCTGAATATGTTCTAACGGTTGGTCCATACGCCCGTCTTAATTGTTTTCTTAATTTCCTACATTTATAGCTAGGTTCTGTTCTTCAATTGCTTATTTATTAAGGCGAAACCCTTAGATGCCTCATCAAACACGAAAATTGACCGGCGTCCCGCGTCGTCGTCTCACGTCGGCGGCGGCAACACGAGAGATGCAAAAGATCATCATCACGTGGTGACACCATATGACGTCACAGGTCGCCAGAATTTGTGACGTCACATGATGACGTCATCACTTGACCAAGGGTGGGGCTATCACGGAAGCAGCGCAGAAGGAGTCCAATACCTCCGATCCTGAAGGCAGTGTAAAACCACTTTAGGTGCTGAAAGCTTTCGGAGGGTGGCGCGGGAAGTTTTAACACATCGACTTAGAAGAAACAGAAGAAAAAGATGGCTTTCGCCTTCGAGTCGACTGAAGCGCATGCATAGAGAACCCAGTGAGGTTTCATACGCATTTTTCAGTAAGCATGCACAGACTTGTATATGTTTATCGCATATGTATTCAGTCTGCCAGTCTCTCAACACTTCCCTACAGTTTTGTTGACAATTGATTTGTATACTCCGTCGCATTTTTAGCGGCTTGTTTTCTGTTCGGGAACATGTCTGTGTACATTGCTATTTAGCGTATTGTGCTGCCCGCTGCGTTGCACATCTATTGAAGCACATTGACTGACAGAAAGCGCTTGGCACTGATTGTATATTTGTATGTGTCTGTGTGTTCGATAGACAGTTAAGTGTTACGCAAATAGCAGTGACAAAATCTGCCGAAACTCTCAATATCAAAAATTATTAGCGACGCAGTCTGGGGGGCTACGCAGCTGTAAACGATAGTGTTGCTGTGCTTACCACGATCATCAATCGTCACTTACTATTTGTGATGCACTTTTTGTTCACATATACTCTATCAAAAGTAACACCTTCGACCCGACGTGTTAAAGACAGATACATGGCGCTGGGAAGAGAGCATGCAGACTGGAGTGGAAGACGACAAAGTCCAGGACTCCGTTTTCGTCCCACACGCGAAAAGCAGGCGAGCTGCCAAGTTGTGCTCGCGTTTCGTGTCTCGCACGCCTGTCGACGTGGCCCGCTGACGTCACTAACTTGAACTCGCAAAAACTGGAGCAGGAAGCACGAGGGTTTTATGGCCGCGCGGGGTGGGCTTTGGCGAGGAGCTAACTACGACGAACCATGGTGGAATGCGGACGCGCGCCTTTTCCAGGGCTTGGAGATCAGTGTATACAGCAGCCCTAAATAAATGTCGCGCACTGAAATAGAATACTCATCTCTGACATTCGCGCAAGCAGTAAACGAGTGGAAACTTGGCAAATGTCGTTTGATAAGTGATTTAGATGCTTTATCGTTTCATACATCTAGCCATATTAGCTGCTCCGCTAGACGAGTTAAGTGTTGGTATATATCTGATAAATACAATTTATGCCAAACAGAGAGAAAGAGAGAGAGAGAGAGAGAGAGATGTTCATTATCGGAAAAAGATACGACTTATACAGGCATGTATTTAACCGTTGACATGCTACTGTGTATAGGGATGGGGAATGGGATTAAAGGCTTCCAGAAGAGGGGGAAGCAAATAATAAAAAAAGGAAGAAATATAAACAAATGTGAAATGCGCAAGTGAACTTGATACTAATAATTACAACTAGGATGGCAGGCATGTTAGGCCTTTCTATATGAAATAGTCAATCATTAATTAAAGCTTTCCGATTAGGCCAATTTCTGACAGGTCATTGAATAGAGACTGAAATCCATCGCTGTTTTGAAGAGCGGGGCATTGGACAAAATTTGATGCGTAAATTTACCGGATTGTGGCAAGTAATGTCCACTTGTGGCTGAAACAATTGTCTCTCGTCGCGGTACGCGTGGCATCTAGGCTACTTGCACTACACTGTATCTATGCTGCCACAGTTATCACAGCAGGGATTAGCGAAATGCCCTGTGCGGTACAAATAGCTGTTCGCGTATGCCACGTTCAATCGAAGGCGATAATACAGTGTCTTCAGTTGTATCGAAGAAGTGTTCGGGGAAACTTTTTCTCTCACTTCTGGTCGATACAATGCAAAAATTTATCTTGGTGAAGCGGCAGATTCCTGAGGCGATCTTTTTCTTGATAGGCATACTTCTTGCGATGTTAGAGGCCAAACAGCAGTAAGTATTGTGGCACGAAAGATGCCATGTTTCCATTGGCGTTCGCGGCTGAATACTTCAAGCAACTACGTACATGCTCTTGGATTCAATTATATGTGCACATTTTACTGACGCAACTTATGTTCATTTGTAGTGTGAAACACAAACAATGCCTTGAAAAAACAAACAAACAGAAAACGTTGTAGCTAAGTCAGAACAGCCTTATTTATTTATTTATTTATTTATTTATTTATTTATTTATTTATTTATTTATTTACGATAGGTAAACTGGATTGGAGACATTGTAATCTTTGGTGTCTTCGAAAGCAGACAGAAAGACAGAGAAACGTAATTCGGAAAGGCAGGGAGGTTACCCGGAAAATAAATATCCGGTTTGTTACCCTGCACTAGGGAAAGGGAAAGGGGAGACAGAAATGTAAGGAAGAATGACAGAGGAAGGAAGACAAGTAAAAACGAAGCAGGTTTTAAGAAGTCACTGTCTGTGTTCGAGAGATATGGCTGGCAAAGTAATTCCATTTGCGAGCGGCACGTGCAGAAAATAACTTGCGAAAATCTTGAGGTGCGTACATGCGGTGGCACCACGGCATTTGCTTGTCCGATGGTGGCTTGTGTGTGCGGGTACACGCGCATGTCCTTGCTTCCAACTGAGTCCACATAATCACACGTGGAAACAACGACGGCGCCCTTACGGCATTATGCCTGTTTGTTACATGACAACTCTCATCTCTGAAGCTTGCTAGCATTCACTGCGCGCGTGTCATTTGCACGCGTGTCGCATGGCAGTATTTATTGCTTTTAGAGAGAGATAGACAGATGCAAGGGGGAACAGGCACGTTAAGCAGACTCATGTCCGGTTCGCAACCCTGCAGGGGGGCAAAAGAATATATGGTAACTATGGTAATATAGATAGATAGATAGATAGATAGATAGATAGATAGATAGATAGATAGATAGATAGATAGATAGATAGATAGATAGATAGATAGATAGATAGATAGATAGATAGATAGATAGATAGATAGATAGATAGATAGATAGATAGATAGATAGATAGATAGATAGATAGATAGATAGATAGATAGATAGATAGATAGATAGATAGATAGATAGATAGATAGATAGATAGATAGATAGATAGATAGATAGATAGATAGATAGATAGATAGATAGATAGATAGATAGATAGATAGATAGATAGATAGATAGATAGATAGCACTATTGCCCACAGCAGCAGATTTTCTGCATTAAGAATGATGTGGCATAATTTCTTATTAAGGCGTGAAAAACTACTTCGTGTAAAGCCTACTGTTGCAATTTTGAAATACGGCAGTAAAGATTTAGTGATATATACTTCAACAACGTATTTTAGTAATAGATTCCTTTTAGTAATAGTTACGTTCTAGCTCAAATAATATTTACCGTTTTTTTAAATGTACTCTTCATACCACCAAAACAATTTCGTTATAATGTTTCTTCAGGTAGAAATGCTGCTGGGTATTCTAGGGTTAATACTAGATCTAGCAACGCCTTCGATGCCTCCTGCGCCATCAAAGCACATGACCGCGGTAAAAGAACCTGGGCCTTCTGAAAACATTGTCGAGTACGGGCAGTTTAGTACCATACGGAAGGAGTATCACTGGCTGTAATAACGAGCGCAAACGTACAGGACGTGTTCAATGGTCTCATCGGTCCCGCAGGAGTTCCATGTACGCGTGTCCGCCATTTCGGCGCGAAATAATTATGCCTTCGCGAATGCGACCCATATGCAGAGGCGACACGATAACGTTGCATGTGCGCTTTAACTCCTGCATAAACGCGTACCCGGAAAAGCGTGAATAAACACTGCCACGGGTGCTGATACTAATGGTTTCGTCGTTTTTAATTTACTGTGGACCAGTGTCGGGAGGTGTACGAGTAACAGGGTTGGTATACTGCAAGAATCCATTTCAGCCTATTTCATTCATTTCTCATCTCCAACAGCTGTCGTGCGGTCGATTCTGCTCATAGCAAAGGCGTGGCGACACTCAGATAACTGACGAAACGTTAAAAGGAGATCAATCGGTATCTAATATTTGTATTACTGCGGCTCCAGTGCGCGCTGTAGTGTCGCAGTGGGTGTGGCGTTCTTCTGCTGAGCCCTAGGTCACGGGTTCAACACCTGTCTACAAACGAGGTTGCTATGCAAGTACTCTTGTATACTAGACTTTGGGTGTATGGTAAGTTATTACAGGCGGTAGAACTTTGTGATGTTTCTCATAGCAGTGACCAGGACCATAACCAGGCATTTATTTCATGGGGGGCCCACATGCGGAAGGCCTTCACTATTTAAAAAAAAAACACTTTCATTCTTTATTTTCGGTAAAACACCCCCCTCCATCAGAATTTCAAAAGAGGGGGGGGGGCTAGGGCAGCTCCCCCCCCCCCCCCCCTGGCTACGGGCTTGGCATTGCCAGCCGCATTGGGACGTTCGACCCTATTACTCAAAGCCGGTCGAGGATGTTTCTGCAGAAAACTATTCACTGCGCCTCACACGAACTGCAGAAAGGAACTCCGCTTTTTTTATTCTTCCTATTTTTTGTGTACGCATTGTCGTTTGAGCAAAATTAGCGGAGGAAGTGCGTTGCGTGGCCTTTCGAAAAAAAAGTGTGTTGAAGATGCATCCACTATACAGCACTACTTTCGGGCTTCTCATAAAGGATCAATATGCGCGCAGATTACGAAATGTACTGCAACGGGAGCTAATTGCTGCATAGCAGTTGTAATATTAAGCATACTGACCATCAAGGTATAAGCTCAGAGAAGGATATCAGAGTAAGGAAAGAATATGTCAGTTACATGAGTGGCGTGGAACAGAAATATGGATAGCCCAATCTCACATTAGATTGCGATCTCGCTGATATGAAGGCAGGCAATATAATAATAATAAAGTGATCCATCAAAAAGTACCATGACGTAAAAGTAAAAATGTATATTATTATTATTACGATTATTATTATTATTATTATTATTATTATTATTATTATTATTATTATTATTATTATTATTATTATTATTATTATTATTATTATTATTATTATTATTATTATTAATTAGAACATGATGCAAATGTTGTTTCTGGCGCACTAATTGTAGTTGAATAGGAACTAAGTGGAATTAAGGCTGATAGGTCAGGATGTCATCCAGTTAGTTCAAACTTCAGACCTTCGCAAGATCGAGAGATCAGGCTACATCGTAGGTGCATTTTGTCCGCACCTGAAGCTCGTACCTAGAGAATGATCAACCTTCAAGTTTTTTAAAGGGGTCCTTGTCCTTTTGCGTGGCACGTGCTTCACGACATTGCGTGCATGCTAGAAGGGAGAAGGGCGGTGCGCTGGCAGTCGTTACTTCACCGTCGACGTCATACAATCGACCTGACCCCGATTTAGATCCGCGTCAGAGAGCGCAGCAGTCGAAGCGATGTGGCCTGTCGACGTCGTCCTACCTAAATGCACGGTCGCGGTCGAAGCGACTTTTACATGTCGTCGCCGCGACTCCAGAGTTGGCGCCGCAAACACTGAGCAGCCGCTCGAAACGGGCAGCGCCAAAGGACTGCGCTACAAACGAAGGGACGATCGATACGCGCTCGTCACGCCTAATTCTGTCCATGCACAGACACACTTTCGTGCACGTTCTCAAAGCAAAATAAGCCACCGGATACTTAGTGTTTCATATATTCGCAAAAAAAAAACAGAAAGATACTCGAAAAAGCTGCAAGGCTACCCGGAAAAATTATGATGCTTATAGATGTACGATATGGCGTTGTCTAATGACGAGTGCGTTTATTCTTGAAGGTCGCGGGCTTTTTTTTTCTTTCTTAATATCGGTTGAATTGACCTTCAAGTTTGGCTATGGTTCAATTTCATATCGCCGACGAGAATTAATACAGGTTGAACAAAGTACAAATTATCACGACAATTGCTTTGTGATGTTCTTAGAGTCTGGAGTACAGAAAAAAAAAAACTAAGAAGCAAGAATCGTTAGCCTTAATACTAGGAACACCACTGAACTATAGCACCGAAGCGTGTATTACCGCCAAAATGTTTGCCGAAGCTGAACGAGCCTGTGAATCGTGCGCGTTACCTTACCATCAGCGTAGCGCTTCAATGAAAGAGCAGTATCGAATAAGCTACACCGCATCGTGTAAAACACGTACACAAGAAATAGTCAACATTTTCATTAGTACTGTAACATTAAGCAGGTTGGCCATGTGCACGCTTCTACGAATCGTCGGGAAGCGAGATGAGACGCCAGGTCTGAACCATTCGTTTTATAGCTTTGCTATTGTATAAATACGAACCCCGCTGAAACACGTACACTTTCAGAAGTAACTCAGAAGAATGCTAAGTGCGCGTTGGTTCCCGCATTTTATCATATAACAATACTTTAGAGCAAAAAGCAAGCACCGGAAATATAGATCGAACCTGACCAAATGCGGTGTACAACTGAAGAATTCGAATAAAACGCGGCGCTGATGCTTCGTCAAGCAATAAGTTCAGTTTATTCGATGGAGAAAATCATTTTTACGCAAAAATTCTTTTTTTTAATGACATAGCCAAAATTCAGCCAATGTTAAGTGCAGCATATCCGACAGTAGCAGCATGGCCTACGTTGTCGCATAAGTTGACAAGGTTTATACTAAATATCTCGAGTAGTAGTCACCAGAGTGAGATAGACAGCGACATCGTGGTAGAAAAATTGTGGCTTTGCTTCTTTTTGGGTAGCATACTCTGTTAGTGTCTGAATACAAATTAATCGCATCCATACGTATCTTTTTTTCTTCCTGTACATGGCTAGCGAAGAACCGAAGTCTGTGCCACTTTCTTTCATTTCCGTGAAACATTGTTCACAGGGTCACGTCACGTACACACACGCACACTTTGCATGCATAATAAAAAGCGTAGAGGTATCGCTTTGGCGGAACAAAGAAAATAGAACGACATGAAGTGGTAGCTGCGTTAAACGGGCCTTTTGCTTCTGCGCAAAAAACACAGAGTCGATGAAATAAGTCATAGCCCGCCGTCAATTAGCGTAATGCGTCTGATCAAGATTGAAGAGCAAAAGCGAAACGAGACGCTTCACCGACCGCCGCTTGGCACCGCTACTTGAGAGCGGCCTTCGTGCTGTTACAGGGTCACGGTTTGAAGAGCACCGGAAAATAACACAACGCCACCGTCTACATAGAACAACTTGCAATGGAGGCATGAGACCGCATTGTCTATCGCTGAGTGCCTCGTTATTTGGCACTTTCATTGTAACTCACTGGACATCAAGCTTTAAAACAACATAAAAAGATGGAACTGATTTTCAGGGATGTGAAGAACAATAGGAGTTTTATTCGTACTTTCGAACTCTGCACGTGGACGGTTTCTAACATCCCGATGACAACAATTTAGATAGTTTTGTTGCCTCTAGCACACTTTACATAATATGTTTTGCAATTACTAGACTTCAGTACTAGAGAGGCAATTGAGATGAAGCTAGACGTTATTGGCGCCGAAGCGTGAGCGACGCAAGAGCGATAACATTCGAGATGACTGCAGTGGATGTTTGTTTCTGCAGGTTCTTCAGGAAACATTAACACTTAGCAGCCTTAGCAGACACTAATTTGGAGCGACGGTGCGTGAAAACGCAGTTAAGCACCGCTGGGTAAAGTTGAAGTCGCATGCACCCTCAATGGAGTACGTTGCAAATGCCAAACCGATAGCTCAAGTTGCACTCAGCACTACCCTGTGTAGAAAGCATATAGCCATGGTGTTTTTTTTTTTTTTTTGCTGTTGTCATTTACCGTCGATGGTACTTCTGTGCGTATACACTCTGTTTTACACCCAGTCATAGAGTTGTTAATAGAAGTGCATTCAATCAAAATGTGTCCCACGCGTACAGACTAGGAAATGGTTTTTGTGATTGTAGAATTGTAGACATTCTACGCCACAAATTTTGACATGAGGTTTATATTGCTAGAACAAGTATCAGCTTCCCGTCTCGCATAACAAAGCTGTTGCTGTGATGTGCATATTTTGAAACAGAAAAAAACGTAGACTATGACGGACATGTCTACCCTGCATTTTAGTTCAAAGTAAAACGTTACGAACGTTATGGGATTGTATACGGCGCAGTTGTACAGTACGCTACGGAGCCAGCATGAGTTTTGTTGAACTAAAAGTTGCTAATTTAATTAGCCGATTTTGAACTACACGCGATGACATTTGGTCCTTCAACGTCCTTGCCGCTCCAACAATCATTCTGCGTATACAAAGGTGAAGAAATGAAAAGTGCGTGGCAATATTAGGACGAGAAAGGAAGGATGCCGTAAATGCCAACACCAACTTGCGCACTGCTCAAGAGCTGTCGCTGACAAGCCAGATAATCTATAAAAGCAGCACTCAAGCCCGCATATGCCTTAAGGAGAGCTACTAGAATGAGCGACCTAACGATAACATCGAGCGAAGGCGTTTGGAAAACCGTGACCAGTTTACCTTACCTGTCTGTTGCCGCGACCGGCAAAAACAGCGGCCCAGCCGATGGCACAGCCGCTCGACGACTGACCAAAGCCTCACAATGCGATCACGACTGAAGACCACAATTTTCGGCGGTGTTACGAGCCGCCCAATTAGCCCTCGCTGATCGGCCACCCGAAATCCCGGAAAGGCGCTTGGACGGGCGCCAAAACGCAGCGACAGCTGCTCGCCCGGGACCGGCACGCGAGCACCGGTGTGGCAACGCAGCGTGGCATCTACAGAAGCTGCTCCGTACAACACACTTCCGAAAGTGAATGAAACCGAGCGTCTCTGCCCAAGCGGCGGTCAGTGTGCGTCTTCGTTGTCAGCCGCGCCCGGTATCGGCCGGCGTGCGAAGAAGGCGGGGGAGACGGGAAAAAAGTGAGTTGGGTAGGGAAGGGGAGGGTTGGCAAGCCGGTGGACCCTCGCTCCAAGCAAGCCGGGCGTTGTCGGCGGGGGGGTTCTCCGACTCACCGACCGCTGAGATCGAGCTGGGAGTTCGCCGGTGTTCTCGCCGGTGTCCTGAGCACGCAGTTTTGACGCTGCCGGCGTTTTTTGAGGAGGGGGAGGCCGGTCGCGCCTTGCGCTTCTTCGTCTTCCTCTTGCTTTCGCGCGACAACCAAAAAACGAAAAAAATAAAGCACGGCAAGCAGCGCGGCGTGGCCTAACCCCTCCTGCAGTGCCGCTTTGGAATGCCGCAGTGGCCCTTTGCCGTTGGCGGCCAATCACAAGGGCGCCGCGGGCGCCCCATTCGCGAGCGCGGGAACCGGCAGAACTAATCGAGCTCGCGGTGCCACCCCGTGCCACCGGCCGGGGCTCGGGCTCCAGCCGCTTCTCCTAGGTTTCGTCTGCTGGGACGCAAAAGCCTTCTGCCACGCGACGCGCTCGTGCGTGCTTCGAGTGTCGCGTGCGCGTGGGGGCTTTCAAAAATCGTTTCAACAGTACAACGGGAAGTTTTGCATAACAGTGTTTTGCGTAACAGTACAACGGGAAGTGCATAACGGATTGGAGTTCGCCGTCTAATGATGCGCGAGCGTCAGCGATCTCAGTGGGATAAACTTTGTGGCGAAGTTTGCGAAGTTAGGTAGGAGGAGAGGTTGAAGAGAGGAAAAGACGCTGTTTCTGCATCTCTGCTTTGCAAAGTTAAATACACAAGAAAGTGATCAACAGCTGCATAAAGCAGGTTAATGATCTTCAAATGAATGGATGAAATGGCAGTGGCACCAAAAGTAACACATTCTGCAGCATGACTTGACAGCATACACACGCTACGAAGCGAAAGTAGGCTTATACATTGTTGACAGTATATGTATCTTTCAAGCCGCCGTAGCTTAACCGGCCTTGCTTAATTACTGATGGATGAATTGTGTAGAAATAAGAGTCCGTAGAAAGCTTAGAGTGTTCTTTACATACACAGATTCTCACAAAATAGTAGTCTAGCTTTTCAATGTTGCCAGAAATTTTGCCATGTGGAGGTTCCTTTACCAGCAATACTCTTAGCCGCTAAACTTTCACAGAGCGGAATCCGCCGTGAAAGTTTAGCTGCTGAGGTGTTGTGCTACGAAGATCGAGGACACGGGTTCGATTACTTGCCATGGCGGCCATACCTCGATGATGGTGAAATGAAAGAACAGCCACGTGCTTAAATTAAGACGCGCGTTAAATAAGCTCAAGTAGCCAAAATTATTCCGGAGTCCCTTATTACGTTATGCCTAATAATCGTATCGTAATTTGGGCGGTTAAAGCCGCTAAATTTAATTTAGTGGGCAGCGCAAATTCCGTCTATGACTTCCTGGGCCATTCGAATGATGACGTCTGCAAAAATCGATGACGTCTGGAGAACCGGTGGCATTAACGTAACCGGAGCTGCAGTGACAGTACCAGAAATGTGTGATGATGACGAGAATGAGATGTGTCAGGCTGCCACTGCTCGTGTTCCTTCAGCCATGCACTGTAGCCGCGGAAACGTACTTTGTTCCGCATACGTCACGCCACGATTTTTTATGCAATATCAATTTTTAGTTGAAAAAAAAAAGAACAAGAAAGTAGAGTCACGGTAACAACTAAGAGCGGAGAAGGCGGCGATGCTGAAAAACGCTGTAAATGAGAGTATGTCATGTAATGCGTTTTGAAAAATAGTTTTCTCGCAAAACTGGAAGTTCCTGTCAAACTTTTCGACGCGATAAAACTTGGGAAAATGGCGAAGTGGGTGCCTTATTAATGCAAGCCCGAGGGAATATGCAGAATAGCTCCGCGTGTACCCGCAATACGTTTTACGCAGTGTTGAGTTGAACTTGCCTTCATTTTCTCGCAACGCGGCAGCCATGCGGCACAGGAAATTATGCTGAATGTGCTCGTAACGAAACGCGTGATATTGTTAAACCTGCCCGTACTGACTGGCGCAGAGTTCGAATTTTTCTCATAATCATGTATCTTATTACATCATACAGCTTCATAATATTCACCTGCTTGATTTCTCATTATTTTTCTTCATTCATTCACGCTTATGCGACAGCACCTGTTTACGCAGCGTGGCTTCAACTGTCAGTTCTCATTCGCCTTGTTAATTTTTATGCACACAACTCAACCCTTTTATCTGCATCTTAGTTATGAAAACTTAAGGAAGGAGCCACGGGTCTTCCAACATAAAGTCGACTAAGACGTAAGCGGAGCAGATCGCTAAAATACACTTCACACTACGTTTCTCGAAAATACATTACACAAGAGGCCCGTGTACTGTGTGATGTTAGTGCACGTTAAAGAACACTAGATGGTCGAAATTTCCGGAGCCCTCCACTACGACATGTCTCATAATCATATCCGGGTTCTGGCACGTAAAACTCCAGAAATTGTTGAAGATACATTGCTGTTTTGCTAAGTATTTTAGCAGTAAAGATACTATGGTCGAAGTGCTCATTATGACAGGTCAAATCATAGCCTTGGTACCTATATTTGTCAGCCTCTTCTTGCAATTTCATGCATTTGTGTCGATAACACTTGACAGCGATGCGTTCAAACAACATAAAGACAAGACTATGAGATAAAGCAACACATGCGTTGGGCGGAGATAAACAAAACATAGGAGAAAAGAGACTGCCTTTTAAAAACAAATGTTTGGAAAATTCCTTTCTCGCTACCTTATGATTTGTCACTAAAAGTACATCGAGGTGCAATTTTAAGTACCACGTATAGAAGTAAAGAAAGCCGTTACTGATGAGCAGTCCCTCAATAGAAAGCGAAGATAAACGTGTAAGCATGATTTCCCGCTTCTTATGCACATCCGGCGCATAAGATGACCGATAATTGATTGGATGACACGAGAAAATGTACGGAATAAATATTGGTGATACCGCCTCTAAGGATTGCTTTGCCGCCTGCATGGTAACTCTACAGAAAAGCAGGCTTTACAGGCGGAGACTACCTTTGTTGAAACTGAAACTAGCGGCACGCGATGACAGACAAGCATCGATAAATTTGCATGCATATCATCGGCAAAAAGAAACAAATAAGTGAAAATAAGGTTGCACAGCACGCGAGATAATGCCGCAACTTACGCTTTGCGATTTGTTATCACCTACCCCCCCCCCTCCCTTCCCGAAAAAAATAGAAAGGGAATAAAGACTGCAGTGCGGTCTTGCGGAATATTTATTTATTCCTACAAAAACAAGAGGCAGTTCATTAGTAGGCATAATGAACTTGCTTTCAATTTGTTAGCAAGCCGAACTCATACACATAAATTAAGGGAAAAATCCGCATTATTGCGAAACGCGACACATTTGTCGGGTAATAAAATGCATTTAATCCGCTATTTTTTCAAGAAATACGTTCCAATTGAAGAGAAACTTGGGTGGGTAATTAATCATTGACAAACTACAGCGTTGATTAGATGAGAACTTAATGAGTTTCGAATGTAGCCCCCCCCCCCTTTCTTTTTTTTCCACAGAGTAATAAGTGAACGTACATCAGGAACCTGCAATCTGCAGGTGGGGTTGTTTTTGTTGGAAACATGGCTGACGGCTTTCCATAAGCGATTAATTAATTGAACGATCAGGGTTTCAGGTGCATTTGTAAGGCTTAACTGCCAGGAGACTGCAATAAGGTTCAGTAGCCTGGCAAAGAACGAAGAATTCGTGATTAGCTGTCGTGCTCTGGAACTTGTGTTGCAGTTTAAGCCAGCCACGTAAGCAGTAAATGACGACGATCAATATATAAAAAAAACCTGCAGGTGAATAAAATTCATGTAACGGCCGCGCAACAGGCATTGTAAACTGAAAAGCAGCAGATGAACGTCGTTATTGCATTGAAAAAAATAGAAATTAATGCATTCTAACTGTGTTATATCAGCAACTTGTAGGTTACCTCAGAAACTGTCAAGAAAGATATCGTAGAACCAGCGACGAAACCGACCCAATTATCCGGTTAGCTTTATTGTGAAGGCGTGTGAAGAAATCAATAAGTATTTCAGAGAAAACGACTGCAACTGATTGTGAATGAGAGGACAAAGTTGAATGGGACAGGTTATTTAATAGAAAAACAGATGTTGTTTTATGAACAAGTAATGCATGCCCAAGAAAAAGAGGTAAGCGCAGTCGTGACATAAAATAGTTATAGTCGAATACAACTTTAGAAGACCGCGGTATTTCCTCCTCAAAGGCGTATGCACACAAGCCTGCACGAATGGGCGCGCATGCCAGACTGGCGTCATAAGCCGGACGGTCGGTGGCCCCGCCTTCGGAAAGCAGTGCCGAGTGCATAAGAGGGACTATTTTTTTAGTCGCGGAGGCGATCGGCTGCCGTGCTTCGGTCATCTGGGCGGGGCCTCTCCTGCCTTCTAAAGTTGTATACGACTATAGGTGATTGCTTAAGACAGAAAAACTTTCAGCATAAAGTGAAGTCGGTTGAAGCAAGATGGGGATAATAAAAAGTTGCAGATTGAGACCTTCGCTCTGCAAAGCACATGAAACGCATGTAGCTGCGCATGTATGTATGTATGTATGTATGTATGTATGTATGTATGTATGTATGTATGTATGTATGTATGTATGTATGTATGTATGTATGTATGTATGTATGTATGTATGTATGTATGGATGTATGGATGTATGTATGTATGTATGTATGTATGTATGTATGTATGTATGTATGTATGTATGTATGTATGTATGTATGTATGTATGTATGTATGTATGTATGTATGTATGTGTGTGTATGCATGTATGTATGTATGCATGTATGTATGTATGTATGTATGTATGTATGCATGTATGTATGTATGTATGTATGTATGTATGTATGTATGTATGTATGTATGTATGTATGTATGTATGTATGTATGTATGTATGTATGTATGTATGTATGTATGTATGTATGTATGTATGTAAGAGTCTGCCCAATAAGCAATCGCAAGAAGACAGATACATGGTTATGTATATAAGTTGACGTCTCGTCCCATGTGAAAGGGTTATAGTAGTGACAGCACACAAACAAGCGCTAATGATTACCATGTATAACGGACTATCGACTAGACAAAGCTGCCATGCTTATTAATTCGACATGAGCTGCAGGGCTGCGTCAAACACGGTCTCCGTCACGAAGCCGTTGCGAGCGCTGGTCCCCCGAGTCCGTTGCATTGCTTATCCGATTACGAGAATGACGTCAAAACTATGGTGGGTAGACGCGAATATTACTTTATTCGCCTTCCAGCAGATTACGCCGATCTTTCGTCGGGACAACCTGCGAACTTATGCTGCCGGCGCAGCCGATAAACTATGCAAGTTAGTATGAAGTTACTCGCGCACTACTTACCTGCATGTATTTAGACCAGAAAGCGACCTTCTTTGAGTTTATGTTAACGTAATTTTCGTTTGAAAGTTTTCATCGCACTTTTGAGAGAGAGAAGAGGGAGAAAGGAAAGACAGGGAGGTTAACCAGAAGCAGTCTCCGGTTTGCTACCATGCACGTGGGAAGGGGTAAGGGGATGTAAAAGAATGAAAGAGAAGAAGAAGAGTTTGTGACGACAGCACGCGACAAAATACAACAACAACAAAACGAAACAAAATAAAACGAAGTCATAACCACAGTCCAAGTACTACACAGCACCATTTTCTTCCAGCAGTCACAGTTTGACATTGAGTCCGGTTGCGTGGAGAAACCTCAACAACGCCCTCAGAGCGGCTTGCGCTGAAGACCGGGTAGGCCAGGGTCCTAGGATTTTGTTCTCCGTGAGAGGGCGGTTGTCCAGCTGGCCTAATGCGGCTGAGAGGGCCGTTCTTTCGGAACTGAAGCGGGTGCACTCACAGAGAAGGTGCGCGACTGTTTCGCTGCACCCGCAGACTTCACACGACGGGCTCTCAGCCATTCCAATAATAAACGAATAGGCATTTGAGAAGGCCACTCCAAGCCATAGACGGACCAGCAGGGTAGAGTCACGTCGTGATAAGGTGGACGGGATGCGTAATTCAAGATCAGGGTCCAAGGCATGCAGCCGTGCACTTGTAAATGTAGATGATGACTTCCACAAGTCCAACGTTATGCGACGAGCTAGCATACGAAGTTCTCTTGCGGCGTCCGATCTTGACAGGGGAATGGTGACACTGCTGACACCGTCATGAGCGGATCGGGCAGCTGCATCCGCTTGGTCATTTCCCTGAATGCCGCAGTGACTAGGCAGCCACTGGAATACTACTCGGTGCCCTTTTTCTATTGCTTCATGGTGGATTTGCCTGATTTCCGCGACGAGCTGCTCATGTGCGCCATGACGTAAAGCGGAGAGTAGACTTTGGATGGCTGCTTTGCTATCGCAGAAGATAGACCACGAATTAGGTGTCTGCTCCATGACAAATTGAAGAGCAGCACGGAGCGCTACTAGTTCAGCAGCTGTAGTTGAGGTTGCGTGAAACATTTTGAGCTGTATTGTGATAGCTCTTGCTGGAATTATTACGGCGGCGGTTGAGCTTGTAGTCATAACTGAACCATCAGTGTAAATATGGGTGTGAGCAATGTACACCTCATGTAAATACAGTAGTGCAGTCTGTTTAAGGGCAACCGATGACATTCTTCTTTTCATCGTAATTCCTGGTATGGTAAGGCGCACTTCGGGTCGATGTAGGCACCATATAGGCGAGGATGGCCTTGCTGCAGGCGTATAGTTCGATGGCAAAGAAGTACTATGGGCAGCAATAGTGCGGCTGAATGTTGTATGCGGCCTTTGTGCAGGTAAAGATGCGAGATGGTGCGAAGGTACCCGGGCAAGGTGTCGAACATGTACCCTGAGGGTATCAGTGGTTACGTATGTTGACACAGGATGGTCTCCTGCAATGACGATTGTTGCCGCTGTAGACGCACATTTCGGAAGACCGAGGCATGTCCTTAGAGCTTGAGCTTGCAGGCCCTGGAGTGCGTTCAAATTTGTTTTGCAGGTATTTCCCATCACAGGAAGACTGTATCTTGCAAAACCGAGAAATAAGGCATTATAGAGCTGCAGCATAGACCTTACTGATGTGCCCCACGACTTTCCACCCAGAAACTTGAGAAGGTGCGCTATGGTAGCCAGCCGTCTCTTCAAGTACAAAACGTGTGGCGTCCATGATAAATCGCGGTCGATGATTACGCCTAAAAAGCGGTGCTTCCGGTCGTGGACAACTGCTTGCCCATTGATCGTTATTGTGTACTGCCGCATTGCCTTGCGTGTAAATGCGACAAAGCAGCACTTCTCTGGTGACAGTTCTAGATTTTGATTTTTCAAGTACAACGCGGTCAGTGTAGCTGCCTTTTGTATCCGGGCTCGTAGTTGTAGACGTGTCACTGCAGATGCCCAGATGCAGATGTCGTCTGCATATATAGATACATGGACTGTATTGGGCAAACATTTCGTGAGGCCGACGAGCACAAGGTTGAATAGTGTCGGGCTTAAAACACCACCTTGTGGCACTCCACGTCCTGTCTGATGGTAAGATGTGGCGCCTTCCTCAGTGACCATGAAAAAACTTCTACCAGTCAAATAGCTGCGTATCCACTCGAATGTTCGGCCGCCAATTCCGACTTCAGTCAACGCGTCTATTATTGCGCCATGCGTTACATTGTCGTAGGCGCCTTTTATATCGAGGAACAATGCTGCTGTGAGGCGTTTCAGGTGTTTCTGATGTTGGACAAACGTGACTAAGTCAATCACGTTGTCAATAGAGGAGCGCCCACGTCGGAAGCCTGCCATAGAGTCTGGGTAAACGCTGTACCATTCCAGATACCACTCCAAGCGTGTCAGCACCATCCTTTCCATAACCTTCCCAATGCAGCTGGCTAGAGCAATGGGTCGGTATGATGACAGATCTAGCGGCGATTTGCCAGGTTTAAGAAGCGGAACCAAGCGGCTGCACTTCCATTCTGGCGGAACCAAACCCTTCCTCCAGGACTGGTTGTACATACTTAGCAGCACGTGTCGCGCCTTCTCTCCAAGGTTTCCGAGCGCTGAATATGTCACGCCGTCAGGCCCCGGAGATGATGAGCGCCTGCAGCTTGCCAGTGCCGCTTCAAGCTCCTCCATTGAGTACATGAGGTCCATGCAGGAGTCCCGAGACGCAGGAGTGACGCATTGTATAGGTGCACATGTATCCTGAGTGCCAGTTAGTTTCGCGCAGAATTGTTCAGCCACCTCAATCTCCTTTCGACCCTGCTTCAGAGCGAGAGACTTGAAAGGGAAACGCTGATGCGGTAGATCACGAAGTCCGCGAACGGTCCTCCATATTTTAGACAAACGCTGACGTGGATCCAAGGACTCGCAGAATGGCTTCCATCTTTTAGATTGAAGTGCGTCGATACGGCGCTGAATCTTCTTTTGCAGCCGTCTTGCCTCTCTGAGGTCGTGTATTGATTTGGTTCGTCTGTACCTTCTTTCCGCGCGTCTGCGAATCGCCCGTAGGCGCTGTAATTCGGCTTCAAATTCATTGTAATTCGGAAAAGGCTGAAAGGTGCGCGTAGCCTCTTGTATGGCATTGCGAATTTCATTGTCAAAACCTGATGGAAGCGTACCTTCACAGGTTTCCTCCATGTGCAGCCGGAACGCCGACCAGTCAGTAGTTCGTCGGAGAGCGGTAGAGGTGCCCTTGGATAGTCCCTTTATCTTCAGATAAGTAGGAAGGCGGTCACTTCCATGAGTTTCGATATCCGCGAACCATTTTACGTGTCTTTCCAAATGCCAAGAGACCATGGTCAAGTCCAAGCAGCTGCTGTATGCAGTTCCCCGCAGATATGTCGGACTACCATCGTTGAGGCAGCATAGATTGTGCTGTGTCGCAAATAATGCCAATCTTCTTCCCCTAGAATCCATCTTCACGCTGCCCCATAGTGGATGATGGGCATTAAAATCTCCAGTGAGAATCCAGGGACCAGGCGTTGACGTTAACACGTTATCTAGGCGTTTGAAATCAAAGCGACTTGAAGGAGAAATATATACTGCAACAAGAGTGAATGTAACCTCCTTCGTTTCACTATTAAGCAAACGTACTGGTTGCTATTGTCAGGTGGCACTGGGTGCTCCACGTACGTAAGTTCACATCTAATATACACAACAACCTTGCTTCGTTCACCGCTGGTCGGTGACAAGAATGCCTCATAACCAGATATGCGGAGAACGGTCTGAAAGTTCGGTTCACAAATTACGAGAATCGGGAACTGATTCTCGAAGACGAAGGGCCTAAAGTCAGAGATTCTGGGTTTGAGGCCACGGGCATTCCATTGAAAAAGAGACGCTTTCTTGACTTCACTACGGAAACACACTGATGAGTGTGCCATGGCTTCAAACGATGGTCTCAAGCACTGGGGTCAGAGCATCCAGTACTTGTAGAGCGCTGCGAGCAGCCGGAGTATCCATGTTCGTCAGTAGTAGGCGCATGACATTCGTGAGAGACCTTAGCATGGTGATCACCTGGGAGTCTCTCTCTCGCATCTCGTCACCAGCCGCGACATTAGAGTTCAGTGGGCGAATGCCCTGCTGTTGCTCCGATGCTTGACATGTCTGCGGTAGTGCTGGCCATTCCTCACCTGACGAAGCCGCGGCGGCATAACCGCTTTTCGTACGGTTGGTCTTGTCAATATTTGGGTTGGTTGGAGGAGGAGGACGCGGAGGGGTGGAAGGAGTCGCTGCAGGACGTGATCTCTCCCTTACGCCCGATGATGACCTTCGTTTACGTGGACGTCGACGCCTTATGGCGGTGGCAGCATCTCTGTGTGATGAGCCGTCACGGACCATCTTCCTCAATATCTGCTGCTCCTTCTTTAGCAGCGGGCACTCTTTCGAGGACGCAGCGTGAGGACCCTGGCAATTGGGGCACTTGAGCTCTGTTGCACGGAAAGTGTCAGAGTCGTGTGACTCGGAACACCGTGGGCATACTGCTGAATGTCGACAAACTGCGCTGACGTGTCCGATCTTCTGACATCTTCTGCATTGCAGGGGCTTGGGTATGAAGGGCCGTACCGCATGCCGGAAGAGGCCTACCTTGACATGGGATGGTAGGGAGTCTACAAAACTACCGACCTAGCCATTCATAATCGAAACGCCCTTCCTTTATACCATTTGTTTCCATTTTTTTTCTTTCTCCGTACCTTCATCCTTTTTCCAACGCCTATTTCACCACCCCAGAGCAGGGTAGCCAATCGAATACTCGCATCTTGTTAACCTCCCTTCCTTTCTTCTCTCTCTCTTTGTCTTGCGGAAGATAACATGTACACGAAAGCTGTCCACTTATATAACATGGATATCAAAATGTGTTTGCACGGCTGCTAAACTTTTATATATAAAGAGAGGAACGAAACTTCGCTCGTTAAAACCAAGCTTAAAGCATTCACTGAACTTACAGAATAATCTTAAGCACACGATTATGCGACATGAATAGCCAAGTGCGGACTCTAACGATGAAACTGGAGAGCTCTTACACATACGTGCACTGCACGACATCGCTGTAGGTTTGGCTTTTTTGCATTTTTAAAAAAGTTATCCACGATCGTTGCGAAAAAGTTTCTGAGACGGGTAATTTCGAAACACAGTGACATTATTATAATGGCCATCAGACAACAGCATTTTTTATGCACGACAGCTGCATATGTATTGGAGTGTCTGACTTTCTGAAGTAAAACTGTGTTGTATTCATGCTCCTCCCTGCAACCAGACAGTCACGCACTTTTGTCCATTAATATACGCAATTCCTGTTGAAGCACCTAGCACCAATGACAAAACAAGAAAAAGCAACTGCCTCCACGGCTTCGATATTTCGATGTTGCGAGCTACGCAGCTCAACTTAGATATTCAAGGCCTCGAGTCGTATACATTCATGAAGCGCTCTCTTGCGATCTAGACCAGCAGCCTCTTTAGGTCCTCCTGATGTGTATGCGCTTCCACTTCACCTACCTGGAAAACAGGTGATTCTGGCAGGAGGACAAAGTGAGATAAAGCGCAAGATTATGGAGGAACATATAAAAACAGTTCTTCGAAAAGTGCAACGCTGCGCGCTGCCACGGTTGGAAAATGTTTGAAATTCACTGAGCTACGGCGGCTGTTTGCGTATTATGCAGCGCGAAGGCGGAAATGCCCGGAATATTTTGATACGAAAGCGAAGGAAACAAACAAACAAAAAAGATGCACTTCACTGCCAACACTTTTTTGAATACTTGCCTAAAGCCAACAATAACATCTACGTGTCTTTTTGTCCAGCCTATAGTGCTCCACTCCATCGTTAGGGACAGAGTGTAGCTACCGTCGCTAAAAGTCATCAGCCAGTGCTAAAAATTACGAACAGTGCTTACACGTTTTACAGTGGTTACGAGCGCCTGGAGTCAATCTTGCTCGTTTAAAGCTGACCGTAAATGTTTACACGCTCTACCGGGGCAGGTGTGCCAAACATATCGTTGTGGTTTACGGGTGAAAGACTACGAGCGACGGTTTCGTTAAAGCAGGAAACGCGCCGTGTCCTAAGTGGCACTCAGTCAGCGGCTGCCCAGCGTTAGCGTTGGAAGAAATCTGTTTAGGAGTCGTAACATGGCTGAGACACTGGCGACCTTCGTTCGCGGAATCGCTGAACACGGTGTTCTCCTTCCTCGGCTGTTCCCTAAGAGAGCGACAAGGGGCGTGTAGTAATCCATTAAAGGGCTATCTCCGGCTGGCTCGCGCTATTTCGTTGTGCTTCCCTCCTTTTGTCTCCTCTCCTACTCTGTTCCCCTCCCCTTAACGTAATGTACGCACACACTCTCATCCCTGGTAGACTGTTCTGCAAGCTCGAGTTAAGTGAATCGCGGACCGCCGAGTGATTGCGAGTGGGAAGAGGGAGAGAGAGAGAGGCTGCAGAGCTCTACAGAGCTCGCATGCAGAGCTCCGCACCACACTCGGAAGACATTTGAACCCTCCTTTCATCGATCAAAAAATTCTCGACGTGCGCCATTATCCAACACCCTCTCACACACCCCTCGTCATCACCGTGTACTGCCCCTCGCCCTAATGAGTGTCTGTTCCGCGTGGCCTGTAATTAGTATCGCGGCACCGCAGCTGGCATGAAGGCAACGACGACGATTCCCTGTGTTGAAACGGCTATGAATATACCGAATTTCGCTTTACTCTGATGTCTGTCTTCCTTTTTTTTTATGCTCTTCTCTTTGTCCTCTTTCTTTCCTCATCCTTTACAGAGCATGGGTGTGTTCGTTCAGCTCAGCGCTGATTTCATATGTCTCGAAACGCTTTTTATTTTTTTGTTTTTTCATCTCTCTAGCATAGACCGCGTAGCTCGTTATACAAATTAGACGAACTTCGCCGAGATCTTAGCGGGATCTTTGCAGCAATGCAAGTAGCGGAGATGCGCTCACGCGATTATTCGCAGGGAGCACGTTTCATTTTTACACTTGTCTGAAGAAAAGGTAACCGAGACATTACAGTTTTTGCGACGGCTTTGCCCATGGCACATGTTTTATACGTCTATTCGTGCCATGAGTCGAGTGTGAATTCATATGGAGGCTTTGTCACACCCGTTGTAGCATTCTAGCGATGATATCTGGGTGTAGCACCGTAGCCAATGCTGGCGTGAATGCGTACAGAAGAGGGCTGGGTTTGTCAGTGTCACAAAACCGTGTCTAACGGCATGTATCTACATCAGTGACTGGAACGGGACTGTAGTGACATGTGATGCCCATGTAAGGTCGAGTAGTCTTTTTTTTTCTAATACACTGCCGGAACATTTAGCCACGGTTTTATCTTGCGTGCACAGTAACTGAGGTTCGTCTTTGTTGTCACTGAGAATCACTGCGGAAGAGCGTGCAACTGATGGGAGGCGCTCGACTGTTAGTTCACCTGTACGTTAGGCATGAACTCCTCTTTTCTTTCCTCACTGTTTATTTTTCTATTTCGTCTACATCGCTTCTATCAAGCAGATACGGCACGGGTAAGCTGTGGAAAAAAATTGTTTAAACACAAGCATTACTAAGGCTGCCTTGCGTACGTTCCTCGCCATCTCCTTTTAACGTTTCTGGGAGGGAATGCGCGATTTTCAATTTCACGTTGCGACGTAGAGCGCCCGCGAAAAAACAAAACGGGCTCGCTGAGGCGGACACACCCGGAATAATGAACATACTATTTTTTTCCCCGTATTTACTTCGTTAAGTTTCGAGAGTCTCTCTTTAAATAGGCGCGCTATAACGACGCCCTGGAGGGGAAGATTACCGAGTCGACGAGCGTTGAGGAGCCCGCGCCTTCAGTGCCAACCCAAGAGGTACCGGGGAGAGCACTCTTCGCAGCTTCTCCATACGTGACGCCGTTCTCCGGAGCGTAAATCAAATTCGGGCTCCGATAAGAGCTCGCGCGCCGGGAAGCCCGCTGGTCACGTGCTTCATTCACGCTCTCGTTGCTGCCACGTGTCTGGTTAGTTCGAGGCGCTTACCTTGCGGCGCACCGCGATACAAACTCAATTTGGAACTCGTAGCCCCGTCTTCTGGTTCTTTGAGCGTCTTCAGCGAAAGCGACTAGGCATCTAGAGGGCAGCACCTAGTGATTCAGCTTGCGAATGCAGTACGGTTCCAGCTTCCTCTTCCCGGCGTTGTATTTGCACTGAACAATATGCGTGAAGTAGGGGAGATCTGACGCAATACATGATCATTTTTATTATTTAGTTTCATAGAGATAAAAGTTAAGTCAAAGGTAAGGAGGTTAACCACCAGCAATTCAATTTTATTTTTTAATTTTTTTAAAATTAAACGTACCAAGATCGATACTCTAAAGAATCAAGTCGAGGCTCTATAGCGCCGCCGCTTCAACACAAGGAAAGTTTATTTCCGCGCGAAAGATACGCGAGACTGAGCAAGGACGGCACAAAGTTTGACTCGCCCAGCGAGAAGGAAATAGCTAATTGCCATGCACGCCTATACGAGGCTGCTGGTTCGAATCCGGGCCGCATTTTAGTAGAACACGTGGAAAGAGTCCACTGCACAGCTAAGAGTGGAAAGGGTTGACTGCACTGTTAAGAAATTATATGAACAAAAGTCAGTGCGGAAACGTCTATCAAATTTCGCGTGCAGCGGTGGATGGGGTTTTAAACTCTACGAAAGAATTAGGCATGTCTATCACAGTGGGCATGTATCTTTTGTCAATTTAAGATTACTTATTTCATCAAAGAAGGCAAATAATTAAAAAAAATATGAGCGTGACAAGGGCAAAAAGCTGAACTGTTACTTTCCTGTAATATTAACTACGTATAGTTGACAGTGAGAAACGGATCAAAACACACAGAAATAGGCCTTTTTATCCTCTCTTTCTTGTTTCCAATGTAGCTTACGGTTGTTAGATACGAAGCCATTAAATAAAAGACACATTATCCGGACAAGAAAAGAGAAACTGCTGAACTATAAAAGCCCAGAGTAGGCACATGCAAAACTGTAACGCATTTACACAAATCCAGTTGATGCGAGCAACGTTTGGGCGCTGAAAATTTCAACTTCTCTCTCTCTTTTTAACATTGATATCATTAGCTGCGCTTTCTCACGGCTCTTTGCATTGCGCTCCCCACCATCGTAGTTGCTGGATTGTATTTCAGTATTGCAGTGGCGCGTATTGTTGTAAGCTGTGTATACCGTAAAAGAACGCTATGGCCTTCAACTGAAACAAACAGGTATACAAACACACATGCAAATTAACCAGACCAAAGATCATAACTACCGTAAAAAGCCGTACTTTTGCTTGAAATACAAAGCAGTCACAGCGGTAGCAGTGTTATAACCAACAACGTGGAATGAATTTGTAGTTTTACCAGCCATACAGATCTTGCGATAAACACTCGCAACTACTAATTCAATTAGCAAGCATGCCGCCACGCATGCGCGCAAGCAAACGTAAACGGTTTCACTCGGGCACTGCGAACATTCAGGCGACAGTGCTAGCGTCATTAACAGCGCAAGCAGCGGGTAGAAATGTATGATCTTTGCCTTTCGTTTCACACACACCTCCGAAACCTTGCGCCAGCACTAGGCGCACGAGAAGAGTATACACACACGAAGGCACCAGCCATCTAGGTGCTTGCTATCAGCCGCACATTACCTGCAACGGAAAGGCGCGTGGATCACCTGTTCGCTCAGGTACACGGCTAGCTATCACAGCTGCTGTAGCTGGGATAGTTTTGACAATCAGAATCAATGTTTGTTGAGTTCCCTTAAATAAAAGTTCCAAGGTAAGGTAAGCACACACGGGGTAGCGTGCCATAGTCAAAGGCTCTTTGGGAGATGCGCGCTTGCCTGCAACTCTCTCTCTCTGCGGCGCGCATGCCTCGCTTCCCTACCACTGCTCATCTCTCCTCACATCCCCCAATATTGCAAGAGCGGAAAAACTGTGCAAATCAAGCCCGAGCCAAGATCCTCCTCGACGTACTTTCACACGCTTTCCCTCGCGCCTGTAGCGTATGCTTACTGGGACGAAAAGGATCCAATCCTCCTAGGACTTCTTACGGAACATCACGGCGACGCCGACGGGAAATTTCGCTTGGGCTTTTCATGAAATTGGCATCGTAATAACAACTCATAAGAGAAATTGCCACTCAATGACAAGTTTCTGGACGTTAAAGAACACCTTGGGCAGATCGCTTCTGCATCCACGCGGCCCTTTCTATTGATGCCTTTCCGGGATCTTGTCCCTTTCCTGTTACGACTAGCACTATCTGAAGTGCAATCCGCCTCCATCGCTCCATCGGTTTTCTCTGTCTTCCACATTATTCTTTTTTTTTGTTCTCTTTCTTTTCCGAGCTTTTATTCTGGATGGGATATTTCGGGGCACCGATTTAGGCGAGCACGTGCTCCGGTGATTCGATTCGGGGCGCTTTCCCTGCGACATCAAATTTCCCACTCCACGTGTGTCCACGTTAATAAGAAGCTTAGCAGACCGTGGGCATTTTCCTTCCGCAGACTTTTTTTAACCGCAAAGTACTTAATTATCCTTTATTTTGTTCATAAACAATAAACCGAACATTTCTTTCCGAAGTCCTGCAATGGCTCCAGGTTATGTTGGTAAACATTGGTCAGCAGATTTGCAAAATTGCTCGCGTTAAACCTTGAGAATTGTAGTTTCAGTTACTTCGAGTGCTCCATCTATCACGGGTTGTGGCCATGTGCAGATTCTGGGATAATAGTGCAAGCGTTTGTAAAGGATGCAACAGTGTTACTAGGTGGGATAAATGAGGTTTGATGGTATCTTTAACCGCTATGCTTATGCTAGGTTTACAAACAAGATAACTGCCAGGCAGTGCTGGGCAGTATCGAAGATACATGTATCTTAGATACTATCTTAGATACTCTTTGGGTATCTTGTATCTGTATCGCGATACGCCTCGCAAAACGAGTATCTGTACCTGTATTTCCGATACATTCGATAATGTATCGTGTATCTTAAGATACAAGATACTGTCATCGCGACACAACCGTGCGGAACAATAATCGCTGGCCAAACTCCGCGCCTCAAGCTGGTACTGGCGTCACTATGCCATCTGAATAAAACTAAAGGCAGTGATGAAATTTTATCTTTCCGCCAGTGCCCTCCTGTGCTGCGCGTCCCTATTGGAGGAGCAGAGTCACGTGGCAGCGCTCCCGCAGTCTCGACAGAAACAAGCGCGCGGACGTCTATACCCAGCCCTCGTACCTTTTGTTTTCTCGATTTCTTTTCTTTTTAGTAGCGCCAATGCTACGACACTTGCTCTTAACCACTGTCCTGCGCCGCGTACTCCAAAGCGTGCGGCGTCTATTGCGCAAATTCTGATGTTGCTATAGTGTTGTTATTGAAGATTATCTTGCGTCTTGCTTCGTAACGAAATCTGATGCGTGCAAGGATCGTGTTGCTTGGCGTCTCGTGACTTTTACATATTTATATAAGCGATTTGAAGGATCTCGTGGGTGTAAGTTTTGACTTACATGCAGTGAATTAATCTATATGCAAATTAGATTCTAACAACTTTAGCACCACTGGTACTGATGCTAGATATAATAGAGCAAGCGTCTACCTAACAGAAGATATCTTGGCCTACCATATCTTTTCTTCCTGCTATCTCTATTCAAAGAATTTATAAAAACATATTTTGAATGCTAGCACAAGTGCTTTCTTACGTGTCCTTTTTGCATCCCATACATTACCTAGGTCTCTGTACTACTTATTACGGTGTGGCCACTGTAGTATGTCTTTTGTAACGGGCTACCAAAATACGATGTCTGTTTTATTCTTTTGAGTGTCTAATACTGTTTACATATTTACACGTTGCCAAGGCGATTTTGAAAACAGATATATAATTATGTGGGCGCGCCTTGAGCGTACAGTACAAAACATTCTGCTTACCGCTTAGTAAAATAGCGAAATTGAGTTTGCGTTATAACAATAGAAATTATTAGGAGCCATCTTAAAGATGTTAGGAAGGGGGTTCGAGAAACGTTATACCGAATGCTCTGTTTTTCTGATTAGCGTCCTGACGAGCCGTTTCAGGCAATTTTCCATAGGCACTATTGTCTCAGCTTAACAGGTGAGTTAACGATACTTCATGCTAAGGCTAATTGTCATAGCTATTAAGGGCACCGTCTGTATCGTGTTTCTGTACTCATTCAGTGCGAACGTTTGATACGGAACCACCTCTCTATTTTACTTGTATTTGTTTTCCTGTTTGACGCATTCCTATTTTTTTTCTATTACTAATCGCCACGTAATCAGAACTATAAGTGGCAATAGCGCGAATAGCGGCGGTATCCCGCGACGCTTTGTGCAACTATACAATACGTCTGAGACATTTCTGGGTTGTACACGTTCTCTCGTTGAAGGAAAATTGTTAAAATATTGCACTTTAGTGAGTATATATAAACAAAGAATCCTTTACGTCAGCAGATAAGTAGAATATGATAGTGCATTGCAGTTTTACGTCTCTACGCATACACCAGGGGTCTCAAACTCACCTTGTAGCCAGCGGGCCGCAGTCACTAAATCCAGTCCCGCAAGAGCCAGCGCAGTAATGTAAAGAAGGTTTAAGGGGGGGAAGAAGCAGCTTGAACAGCAGAAAGCAGCTTTAATTGGCAGCTAACGCTGCCAATTAAACCGAAGCCTTTGCCATATCTCATATATAGGTCATTTCTGAAAGTAATTTAAAGTCAGGATTCGAGAAACATACCTTCTGAAATATTGAGTTTTTGTTAATAATAATAATCTCTGGGGTTTAACGTCCCAAAACCACGTTATGATTACGAGGGACGCTGTAGTGGAGTGCTCCGGAAAGTTCGACTATCTGGTTTTTTTTTAACGTGCGCCGACATCGCGCAGTACACGAGCATCTAGCATTTCACCTTCATCGAAATGCGACTGCCACGGCCGGGATCGAACCGAGTTTTTGTTCCACGGTTATGTTTCAACACATGGTGACCACATGTCTTCACGAAAAGAATGCTTGAGACCAAGTCATGTCAGTGTAGCTCATGTACATACTTATTAAGAAAAAAAAAAACAAATGGGACGAAGACGGTCATATGTGCGGGCCAGGCCCCTGGTATACGCGATGCCAGTGGCGTAGGCAGAAATTTTTTTCGGGAGGTGCACCTCCTTGATCCGACATGGAATCTAGGCAGATAAGTGTGGTCGAGTGTCATTTTGTGCTCTGTATCCCATGTGTAAAAAAAAACCTCCCGGGGGGGTTGGGGAGGGGGGGGGGGGCACGGGCTCGGCGTGCCACCCCTGGCTGCGCCACTGAACGATGCGTCAAAAAAATTCTCTACCAGCGTTCTTGCTGCTGTACACCTGTCCGGTGATCCAGTATTGCGCAAACGGTCTTTTACGGACAAGGTAAAAGTCCACACCGGCTTTTTGCGCTGTCGTACGAAGGCTTCTTATTGAAGTTCTCGTGAAGAGATGGCAACCCGTTAGCTGGTCGGCAAGCTGAGCAGCAACTCCCAAAAATTGCAAAAATTACAAGCAAGAAACGCTGTCGCGAATTGTACAAAGAGCTGTCCTTTTAAGAAGCTAAAACAAATCCCAATAAGTTGTTTTGGAAAGAAGCTAATTTACTTTTAGCAAGAAGGGCAACATTTTGAAATAATAACAAACATTTCATTCATTTTCTTTTTCTTTTTATTTTATTTTCCCTCTAACTATTGAGGAATGGAACCTGATACCTTTCGTCATCTGGTCTCAACTGAATAAATTCATAATTATATTCTCACAATTTCTTAAACAACATTTTCATTTTAGAGCTGTTTGTTTGTTTGCCTTCCTTCGTTTCAGATTTCAGTTGTGCCTTGTACGTATATTTCTTATGTTATACCTTGCCCTTCCTGCTTTGGCCATTTTGCCTATATTAAATAAACAAATGTAAATAAATAAATGAAAAAGAAAGGTTGGCCACAGTTCAAAATTTTCAAGCAGACATTTTCGTGCTTAGGCGTTTCCTGCTATATTATATGGATTTATAAAAACAAATTTGCGAATGTATCGAAGTATCTCAAGATACAATTGCCAAGTATCGTATCGGATACAATTATTGCGGCAGTATCTTGTATCTGTATCTCAAATACTTCTTGCTTGAGTATCTTGTATCGTATCGCGATACAATTTCAAAGTATCTTTGCCCAGCCCTGCTGCCAGGTCTCAATCAGTGGCTCTTAGTATTTACGTCTGAGTGTCCGCCGCGGTGGTGTAACGGTTACGGTGCTTGGCTGCTGGCCCGAAGGTCGCGTGTTCGACCCGGCCGCGGCGGTTGCATTTCGATGGAAGCGAAATGCTAGAGGCCCATGTACTCTACAATGTCAGTGCACGTTAAAGGACACCGGATAGTCGAAATTTCCGGAGCCCTTCTCTACGACGTCCCTCATAATAATATCGTGGTTTTGGGACGTAAAACCCCCGATATTATTATTAGTAGCAGTATTTACGTTTGAGAGCGCCGAGAAAAAATGACAATTTCACTGCGGTATTGTGGGGTGGACTTCGTTCTGAATATTCAGTTCTTACATAATATGTGTGAGCTCCCATTCCCATTAGTGTGGGGATACATTGCATGTCCACAACTGAAAAGATGCATTCTTCTTATTACAATAAAGACTTGCGCATCAAGCATAATTCGTTATGTGCATAAGTGTCTTAAAAGTGAAAACATGTATTCCAGCTACGTTAGTAAATATCTCTAGGAAACAATCATGCGAGCTTGCGCGATATCACGTTGAGAGGAACAAGCTAATAAGAACAGATTTTAACTCGATATTTGTAAACACTGGCCCGTGCGAGCCCGTGAAAAACGCAACGCAGCATTAGGCGCACAAAACATAGGTCTTTCTATGTTCAGGTCCCAATTTCGTAGAGCTTCGAAGCTTTCTGAGCAGCCGTGATCTTGTTCAGACAGCCAAAGCAGCCGACGTAGTTTTTCTTTTTCTTTAATTTGACGCTGTCTTCGAGAGGCTGCTTTACTACTTTTTTTATACGTGCTTCGTCAGACTCGGAAGGATAATTCAGATGACTGCTGTACAGTTGCGTGTATATTTAGTCGTTTACGAAGAATATTGAAGCATGGCCTATTAAAAGAGCGCATGACATGAAGGAGGGGTGGGTGGGGAGGGGGACAGGCATACCAGAGCCCAGTATACAGCTTAGCATATGCCTCTCGTGGGGTCATCCCAGGCTGCATGAGAACGCTTCAACGTCTTCCGCTGCATGCTCCAATGCGCGCTGCACTTAAGCGGAAAGGCATAAGAGCGGAGAAGGGTTATCCCTCGCATGATCGGCGCTGTAACGCCTTCCCGGGAGGGCTCGGCCACGCACGACCGCTCGCGCTTGCCAAGCAGCACCAAGCACTCGCCAGGAAGTCACGAGGTGACACATCGACCGAAGCAGCAACGCAATGGGGGTGACTATACTATATCGGTGCCGCTAGAGCGTGGTCAAAATGACCGGATCCGTGCGGCCGAAGGCGGTCAAAATTAATGACCTTATCGGAGAAAAAAAAAGAGAAAAAAGCTAAAGGGAATGAAGCCGTCTAAAAATGCTACGTTTCCACTCTCGTTACTGCTGATTAATAAGCAAAAAAAAAAAATGGAAATTTACGATTCTGCTTTGATAGTAGCGGTCCTCTATTTCTTAGGGACATTGAGAACAAATTGCCCTAGTTTTTTAAGGTATTTTCAAAAGACTTATTCATCTATACAATGAACATATCGCGGCTCCATAACGTGCGAGTAGAACGCTCAAAACACGTCGGTGAACTCGGGCCACGCAGGCGGTTTAGTAGACATATTGTAATGCCGTAGCACTGAATACATCGCCAACACTTGTCGTACTGAACGCTTGAGCAGTATTGCACGGTATTCACACTAACCGCAAAATAGCAGTTGGGGTTCTCGTCATAAGACCAGGTGATTGAACGAAAACGGGAGCAGAGGTCACAGTGAGACCCAAACTGCAATTTTGCTTAGCGCAATTATCATGGAAGGAAATAAAGAGTTTTCATTTTTTTTTTGCATTTCAGTCTTTTCCAGCGTAATTTCTGTTTCGATGGCTCCATCGATTGCTCCCTGGCGCCGGGCAAGGGGGTTCACTATGAGATCGCTATAAACGCCCTATCGAAATGCCTGTCATTACGGCTTCGCATCTTCTTCGTCACTCTGTCTTAATGTCTTTATTTTTTCGCTATCGGTCCCACTTAAAAGAGAAGAACCGGAGAAGGCCATTTCACGTCTGCGCAGGCGTCGTCCGTCTCACTCCTTCTTCGCATTTTCGCTAACGGCTCGCCTTACGGCTAGAGTGGAAAACTGCCATCGACAGTACCCCAATTTCGTGTCTCTCTTCTTTCCGTCTTCTCAAATATCCTCTTCCTATTTCGCTGACTGGTTTCGAGCATAGATATATTAGAAGAGTGGTCTTCACGCGGCGTGATCTCGCTTTTCAGTTGATTGTAAGACGCGTTCAATGAGAAAGCTGGGGAGAAGGGCGATCGTGGTGAAATTCCAACTTCAGGAATTGTTAACGTTACGAAAGAGATAATGAAGTAAAAACCGTAGTATTGGACCTCCAACCCACTTGCACGTTCAAGGACATTGTTACCGAATGAAAAAAGCCAAATTTCAATTTCTTGTAGCTAGCTGACTTCAAAAAAAAGTCATGGCTAATCCAGTCATGGCTAAAACTCAGGTTGGTTCTCTTTAGTGTTGCATCCTAAATAGAGAAATATAGTAATGCATGTCTTGCATGTTCCCTGCGTTTCTGCGTGAGCTATGATGTAGAAGGATATATAAATAAAACTGAATTTGGGACAAGAGAGATAAAAGCGAAGGAAAGGCAGGGAGGTTAACCAGGTTGCACCCGGTTTGCTACCCTACACGGGGGGAGGGGAAGGGGAGAAAAAAGAATAGAGAGAGCAAGGAGGAAAGAGAGAACAAGTAATACGCGCACACACATCAGTGTTCACCACACACACAGAGACAGTCACAACAGAGAAATATGACATCGGTTCCTCTGCAGTTGTCTAAAAGTACACGCTTTAAAAAAGGCCTGCGAGGACTGGCTCCAAGGAATCCAGAACTTGTAGAGCACATTGAGCTGATGGAGTGGTCAATCCGTTGAGGAGAGTGCGCATCGTGGTCATGAGAGACCTCAACACAGCGAGGACTTGTAGGTTTTTGTCGTGGCAATCATCTGTGGACGATGGTGTACATTGCGGGCCATTCTGCATCGGCTCTTTATGAGCGCGCAGTGGTGGCAGTGAGGGCCACGCGACATTCGCCGCCGCTTTTAAAGCCTCTGCGTCTTTCCGGCTCTCCGATTGTGATGCAGTGGGCGGTGGTGGTTGCGGCAGTGGTGGTAGCTGTCGCTTCAGAGAAGTCTGACAGCCTGTCGGAGTAGGAGGTCGCGTTGTCCGTCCAGATTGGGCAGCAGTAGTCTTAGACCTTCGTCGCCAACGCGAGCGTCGTTGTCTATTTCTCACCACATCAGCAGCCTCTTTGTGCGTTGAGCCGTCCCGTACCGCTGTGCAGAGCCACACAATGCGGAATCCTGCCGAGCAACTGCCCTGAAGTGTACCAACTGCCATGGACCACACGACGCCTCATCAAGGGACTGTCCATTGGTGAAAAAGGAATGGAGCGTCATGAATTTGGGACAAAATTCAGACTCGGCTTAAGCTCTGAATTTCTAATGTAGTTATTGAGCTCTAGTCTTTTGAAATGTCGTTGTATGTTTTACAGTACACTACCCATGCTCCTTCATTATTTAGTATTTTTACGGCATCTTCACCCGGTGATGCTTGTAAACAAAAGCGGACCTACACATTACACATTTCGGTAAAAAGTAAAAACACGCACTTTAAAATTTTTCTGCAGCATGTAATGAAAACATCAGGAGATGACGTCATATGATTGCATCATCTCACATTGCTGTGGATTGAGAACGTGAAGACCGGTAATTTAACGCATGTCTCTTACACAGCGGCTCCTGATGTCTAGCAAGAAGTCTGGTCCACTTCGCCTACCGAAACCACAATATCGAAGCACACGTGCGTTTCAGCACTTCAACCTCCCCCCTGTCGAAGTGCGACCGCCATGTCTCAAAATCGAACCCGCGTCCTCGGGCTTAGAAGCGCGACATCTTAGCCGCTAATCTACCTCGGCGGATTCTAAGTGGCACAAGTCGCCCTTATTGCACCTGTTCGTTTTTGTCACGAACTATGTCTGTCTGTATAAATATATCTATCATCTCCGTCAATACAATAAACTATACCTCTTTTCGCAATATCCATCTCCCTAAACTACCCTTGCTGGCCAAGCTGCATACAGAAGTGGTGGTTGAGGAATGTACAGAGTTGAACAAATGCTCCCTAAAGTCGTGACAAAATTTGATGATCAATTCTGTTAAGGTCAATTTTTTCAGATCAAAGAAGCATTTTTTTCTTCCGAAAGAAGCTTCTCAAAGGGGAAAAAAAAGACATGCGTTTCCTAAGCTTTACTTTTTTTTGCAGTGAACTGCAGGACACACAATTACATTTACGCTTGATATTCCTTCGCAGCCTCGTTTCTCCTATATATATATATCTGTGACGGAGTAACGCACCCATTTTTCTCCGAAGACAGCGTCCGCTCATTGAGCGACCGGATCGCGTGCGTAAGGTTACTAACCACCGACAGAATGCACGAGAAGACGACACCGTGTCTTGCAACACCACTCTATGCACGCGTTCCGAGTATCGCAACTATAGCTCGACATACGAGAAAGGAAATCCGGCTATCTGATAGCCTACAGAACATTGGTCCAAGCGAGTACTCACACTACGATGTTATCATCGTAAAAAATATTGCATGTGGACTAAGACGGGTCCCTACTATTTTTCTTGCTAGATATTTTGCCTGCTAAGCGAGAAGAAGTAGCCGGTGCCACCATAATGGCACCAACCTCTCCTATTTCATTTCAATAATAAAAAAAAAAGACGCGACAACAAGAGGAGCAAATTTCGCATTCTTCATTTTTGTCGCTCTCTTTTTTTCCTTAGCTGTGCTCGAGAAGAACGATCTAAGATATACACCATGCTGTGAGCGCTGCCAACGCTTAATAATGATATCGATGCGTCCACGCCGGCCTGTAAAACCAGCAGTGTGTTTTTGAAAACAGCGGCGCAAAATTTAAGAAAACATTGGCGGACAAACGAAGATACACACAACACGGGCACTGAGGTACAGACAATGAGGTGGTTGCACGTGATTTTGAGAACAGCGGCGTAAAAGAAAAAAAAATGACAGCAAACAAAGATGCACACAACACATCTGTTCTTTGTATCTTTGTCTGTTCGTGTGTTCTAAAATTTTGCGTTGCTTTTCTGAAGATCATGTACGACCAACTAGCCCTGATGTACCATTTATTCCGTTTATTATACAGCCAAGTTAAAAGTCCTGAAGCATATAAAAGAACTAGAGTCCTTAGAACACTGTTTTAAATAACAAGATGCTCGCTTTTACTAAAGAAAATGAATATATGTAGAGGTCGTTAGAAACAGTTTCCTCTGGCGCAATAGAAATATAACGTCGATTAATGATGGCTACTAAAGCTTATGCTCAGAAAAAGAGAAAAGGATACGAGCTTGAGAGAAACACATTTTTTTAAATCTTCCTGTTCGTATTTTTATATTTCGTTCATAGGACAAAAAGCCTAACTAATTGAAAGATTGAAAGGAAGACACCTTATACCGCCAGACAGACACTCATTTTAGGCATTTCGAGCTTAAGCCTCTAAGAAAGTCATCTTCATCTGCCTAGCTCACATTGCGCGGGAGCGTTTTTCAATTTCGAATATGCCCGTTGCTTTCAATACGTCGTTTAGGATTATCAAAATCTCTATTATGCAAATCAATGAACCAATCCAGCGAGTATCTTTTCTTGAACTCCAAGAGGCAGAACAGCACTCGCTGAACAGGTGCCCATTGGCCGTCAGATTAAATTGGGATTTCAATTTTTCACACGCAGCGCGTGTCGCCGGACGAAATTTCAAAACCAGCAAGAACCGAAACTTTCAGCGTCGGAATTTTCGGATAATACGAACAACCCGCATGCGTAGTAAAAAGAAAGAAGCTAGATTTTGATAAGTTGGGAGATTCGAAGCATGAGATCTTTTTTTCTTGCCTATGTGCTTTTTTTTGCGACGAATTCGATTTCGGCTGTCAATTTCATATGGTTGATCCATGAGTTATTTTTTCTAATATTCTGGTTTGGGTTGTATGTATACTACACTCAACGCTCAATCAAATACTAGCGTAACGCGCTTGTTCCACAATTACTTCTTTCATACAAACTTCTTTAATGCTTTGCCTTTGTGACTTTTCAAGCTTATAACGTTGCGTAAGATAACGGAAATCAATTTTTCAGTGTAAGGAACGAAAATCGCTTTATTGGCTCTAGATCGGTTACATAAGTCTTAGAAACACTGTGGGTGAAATTTGACATTTGATATAGAAAGCCTTGTAAAGTCCACTTCGATTTGGAAGAACGCTTTTCAGAAAGTCTATTAAACTTCATCCAGTTCAGTTGAGGGCCATTCTTTGCGGAATACAGTTCTCAACGGGAACATATTTCAATTCTCATCTGCAATTGTCACAACAATGTAAAAAACTATCAAAATTGAATACTGAGTTTTCACGTGGCAGCACCGCAAAAGGATTATGAGGCACGTCGTTGTGAGGGACATCGCATTATTACAAAACACCCGGAATTTTGTAACGACCACCTAATTCTAAGTACACAGACGTTTCCGCATTTCGAGATTATTGCAGGCCCCAGTGGCCTGCAGTCGAACCGACGCCCTCCTGTTTAGCATCACAACGCCACAGTCACTAAACCATCATGGCGGTTGGGGAAAAGAAAACGTATACACGTGAAAAAGTTCGAAACTTGAGAAAACGATCCTTGCCAGATGTGTCAGCCGAGTGTAAGGAAACGGGGCTGGAAAAATAAAGAATCGAGTGCGACCCTAACACCGCTCATCGTCAAACACGCGTCCTGTCTCTGTGTCAACCTTTGGCGCGAATACGAAATTTATAGTGCCCCACCTACACAAACGCACGCCGGCCACTTAAGCATGCGTTCCGCACTAAGCGACCAGGCGCAGTGACGTGTCAGAAACAACACCGCTGAAGCGACAAGCGCACTTCGGCCAAGCACAAAAAAAAAAAAAAAAAGACAGCGTATCGAGCAATGCGTCAGCGAATATCCGATATCACGTTTCACAACTTTTTGTTTGTTTCATTCCTTCCACCCTTTTATCTTCTTCCTTTTGACGCAACGTTTGTAGACACAAGATCACTCCACACCTCTATCACACGAATCTCTCCAGTGTTTGCTTTCTCTAAGCTCCGCTGCACGTCGATCGCTGGCAGCCGTTTGGACCACACTCTTCCAACGCCCCACACTTGGCGAAGGATGCAAGCGCCTAGATGCCATCTTTCTTTCTTTCTTTCTTTCTTTCTTTCTTTCTTTCTTTCTTTCTTTCTTTCTTTCTTTCTTTCTTTCTTCTTTCTTCTTTCTTTCTTTTCGCTGCCTTTTCGAGCAGGAGTGAAAAAGCAAACACGGTGCTCTTTTCATCTTTCAACTTCCTTTGCGCTTCGAATCTTCCAGCAATGGTTTCCGAGGAAAGTCTTGGGAGCATTGCTCCATAACGCTGGGACTATCGCGGTTCTCTTTGACATTATCTCTCTCTTCCTGTTTTCTTCTTTATGCTGTTTATGGTCACGGCTCCCATCCCAAAAGCCCACTGCTTGCTGGTTACGAATAGGAGGCCCGTAGTTCCCGTAGAAGCTCGTAAAATCAGTTCCCATTGAGCGCACTTCTTTCAGTTTACGGCGACAGGCCATTGTTATTGGGTGGCGCAGGTGCAGTTGCGTGTTGTACGGCGGAGTTTCTGGAAAAGGAAAAAAAGCAATCGTAACGGAGAGCCTCAGAGCGAAAGGAATTGTTTGTCCCTGTCGTCGAGTCCGCGCGGAGTGCTTATCTGTAATGCCTTATTGCACGCGTTAGTTTGCGACGACGCTGCGTCTATACCGAAAGCAGGTCATTTATAGCCGCTATTTCAATACCACGGCAACATTTTTCATGCCTCGACACAACGACTCGTTTTAAAAAATAAGTAACGCCAGATGTAAGCTGAGACCGTCTGTTTCTGTGTTCTTATTTTTTTTCGTCTTTTTCTTCTTCTCCTTCTTCTTCTTCTCATCATTATTATTATTATTATTAATATTATTATTATTATTATTATTATTATTATTATTATTATTATTATTATTATTATTATTATTATTATTATTATTATTATTATTATTATTATTATTTTTGCACAGCAACAGAGCATCGAAGCCGTTATAGGAATAAACCTTGTTATGAAAAGTTGTGTCGTGTTGTTCCAGCTGCATGGCTGGCTGCATAATATTATCACTAATAGCGTGACTGCACAAATTTTGTGACTTGATTTTAATGGTAACGAAAAGCCTTCGTGATTTCATCGTGTCATTCGCTTCTTTTTTTGTCTGTGCTGCAGCAAGATTATAGTTTTTTGTAAACTTATTCTGCTTTTCGTGTTACTTTATTTTCATGATGTCCTTTCTACAATAGGGATCTTTCTTTTTTGCGCCAGGCTTTAAAATGATTTATTTTGGCATGATTCGAAACTATTCATGCTTGCCAGAAACCATGCACTGACCCTGTGTTAAGAAGAAAGGAAACAGAAAGGGAGAAGTCAGGAAGATTAGCCAGAAAAGCTTCCTGTTGGCTAACCTTGGGGTATTGGGGTAGGGGAACAGAAATATGAGAGAGAGAGAGAGAGAGGGGGGAAGGGATGAAGGGAGAGAGAGGGAGAGGAAAAAAGGTGAACTCACTGAAGCCTGCGGGACTTCACCACAAGTAAGACGCATTCGCATATGCCCATCGTCCTCAAAAAGCACAAAAGTGCTCTCAATGCCTTGTGGGCCGCTGCGTTAACACATCTAATGCGCATGTACACACAAGTTTTATGCCTCAGAAGCAAGCCTTATCGTAATAAAAAACTAGTACGTATACATTAGCAACCTTATTCCAAGTTTTGTGTATATAACGTCTTTTTTTTATTGCGATAGCAGTTATATGGACAGTCTCGGCTGATTTTTGCCGTAGCCGTCGCCGCCGTCATGCACCGTATATATATATATATATATATATATATATATATATATATATATATATATATATATATATATATATATATATATATATATATGTATATATATATATATATTGTAGTGAAGAGGAATGTCCAGCGCTGCAGCCACATCGCCAGCCCTGCGCGAGGCACAAGCTGGAGCTGCCTAGCCCGTGTCATGCCTTTTGGTCTTTGCAACGCGCCCGCAACATTCGAGCGGATGATGGACAATCTTTTGCGTGGTCTTAAGTGGAAAACCTGCCTCTGCTACTTAGATGACGTAGTTATATTTTCACCCGATTTTCCCACACATCTCAGCAGGCTAGAGGAAGTACTGCAGTGCCTAACTGACGCCGGCCTTCAGCTCAACCTGAAGAAATGCCGCTTTGGCGCAAGTCAGCTCACCATCCTCGGCCATGTTGTGTCCAAAGACGGCATTCTTCCCGACACCGCCAAGCTTCGGGCAGTCGCTGACTTTCCTCGACCTGCGTCTTTAAAAGAACTTCGCAGCTTCCTTGGCCTCTGTTCGTACTTTCGCCGCTTCATTCGTAATTTTGCGACCATCACCGCTCCCTTGAATCAACTCCTACGAAGCGATTCGAAGACTTACGTTTGGTCGCCCGCCTGTGACGATGCCTTCCAAGAGTTGCGCTGTCTGCTAATCTCACCGCCAATTCTGCGTCACTTCGACCCTTCCGCTCCGACTGAGGTACACACCGACGCCAGCGGTGTCGGACTCGGCGCCGTGCTCGCGCAGCGCAAATCGGGGTTCCAAGAGTACGTCGTCGCATACGCAAGCCGTACCCTCACTAAAGCCGAGAAGAATTATTCTGTTACGGAGAAGGAATGTCTGGCCATAATTTGGGCTCTTGGCAAATTTAGACCCTATCTTTATGGCCGCCCCTTCGACGTAGTGACAGATCACCATGCCCTTTGCTGGCTATCTACGTTGAAGGACCCCTCCGGCCGTTTAGCTCGCTGGGCTTTGCGGTTGCAAGATTTTGACATGCGTGTCGTCTACAGGTCTGGCAGCCGCCACACCGATGCCGACGCCCTATCACGCTCGCCTGTGTCAACCGAAAGCGCTGCCTGCCTATCTGCCGTAGACGAAACACTTCCGTTCCCAGCAGGCTGCGACATGGCGTCTGAGCAACGCAAGGATGCCCGGATCAGCGCCCTTCTGCGATTCCTTTCCGACCCGTCGACTTTTCCTTCACCTTCTCGAGCATTGCGCCGTCAAGCTTCCCACTTTGAAATCCGTGATGGTCTCCTCTATCGCCGGAACTACACGTCTGACGGCCGCAAGTGGTTACTGGTCATACCTCGCCATCTTCGCGCAAAAATATGTTCAGCCTTCCACGCTGACCCACAGTGCGCACATGCGGGCGTCTTCAAAACATACGCCCGCCTTTCCTCCAGGTTTCATTGGCGAGGCATGTACACCTTCGTGCGCAAGTACATTCAGTCCTGCCCACAGTGCCAACGACGCAAAGCTGCTCATCAGCACGCCTCTGGTCCGCTCCAGCCAATCCCTTGCCCGGCCAGGCCCTTCGACCGCATTGGCATTGACCTGTATGGGCCCCTTCCGTGCACGGCTTCTGGAAACCGCTGGGTAGCTGTCGCTGTTGACCACCTGACGCGATACGCAGAAACAGCCGCTCTGCCTGCTGCCACGGCCCGCGACATATCATCTTTCCTCCTGCGGAACTTCATTCTCCGTCACGGCGCACCGCGCGAACTTCTGAGCGACAGGGGACGTGTGTTCCTTTCCGAAGTCGTGAACGCAATCCTTGCCGAATGTCGTATTGTTCATCGTACTACTACCGCCTACCATCCTCAAACTAATGGCTTGACAGAAAGATTCAACCGCGCCCTTGGCGACATGATCTCCAAGTATGTTGCCTCGGATCACTCTGACTGGGACCTAATTTTGCCCTTTGTGACGTACGCCTACAACACTGCTCCGCAGGCGACTACAGGCTTTTCGCCATTTTTCCTCGTATATGGCCGAGAACCCTCGACCACACTCGATACCATTCTGCCGTACCGACCCGATGCTTCCGAATCTACACCCATCTCTGAAGTTGCCCGCCGCGCCGAGGAATGCCGTCAGCTCGCCCGGTCGTTCACAACCGTCGACCAATGGAGACAAAAATCTCGGCGCGACGATGACCACCCGTGTCCTCACTTTCTTCCGGACTCCCTTGTGTGGCTTTGGGTTCCAGCTGTCCCTACTGGTCTCTCCTCCAAGCTTGTTTCCAAGTATCAGGGACCTTACCGTGTTGTTGCGCAGACGTCACCTGTGAACTATATCGTCGAACCAGTCACACCATCTACGGACCAACGCTTTCGGGGTCCTGAAACTGTTCACGTACAGCGTCTGAAGCCCTATTACGATCCGCTCGTAATAAGTTCACCTTGAGTCGCCAGGATGGCTCCTTTGCGACGGGGGACGAATTGTAGTGAAGAGGAATGTCCAGCGCTGCAGCCACATCGCCAGCCCTGCGCGAGGCACGAGCTGGAGCTGCCTAGCCCGTGTTTTTGCTGCAACGCTGCCCGCGCCCGTCCAGTTTCTGCTGCTATTATTACGACGAGCACCGCTTGTAGCCCAGTGTTTTCATTATAATATATATATATATATATATATATAAGCCACAAAGAAAAATACTTAAGAAATACTTTCTGACGCGCGGAATCGAACGGCCGACCTCTCGCTCCGAAACGCGCGGCGTTAGACGGCTAAACCACGGAGAGTAGGTCTTTCAGCATGCTAACGGTGAGCTATTTATATACACCATTTACTTCAGCGTGCGTTCTTAATCACCAGCGAGATGGCGCGATGTGCGCGCTGGGCGCTGGGCGCGCTTTAAAGGTCGTCGCCCCACTCCTGCGAACGCCGAGGCCCTTCGCCCTACAGGGCGCGGTCTCCTTCGTGCGCTTATCTCAAGGAAAGAAGGGGGCGGGGGATTGTATGTCTTGTGCCTTCCCCGTGACGTCCGCGCCGAAGTCACAGAACGTATGAAGGTCACTTCGCTCGCTACAGTGGCCGCGTTTGCGAAAGGAGCGCGCTGTTCAAACAGAAATAAGTAACAACTGCGACATTTAGTTCGCGTTCGTCCTGTGTGTACCTGTTCGTTCGTTTCGTGCGTCCTGCTTTATGTTTCAGCAGTGCGCTTCAAGTATCGAGCTGTGACGCATGATAGTTCGCGCTCTTCCTGTGTGTGTTCTTTTTGTGCGCCCTTTCGGTTCGAGTGACGCGCTGGCAATTTCGCGCTGCTTTTCGTTCTTCGCGTTACATTCCAATTTGCTGCCATCGCATTCATTGCTTCGCCGTTGCGGCGAAGCTGTGACTTTTTTTTGTAATTCTGAGTGATTTTGAAAGGTTTTCATCATTCATATACTTCTATCTACTCTTTTGCTTAGATCACCGCTGTTTGCGTTTTTATCTGCAAGTTACAGATAAATGCCTCTTCACTTGCCGAACTTTTTTTCAGCTGCCACAATCAATGAAAATATTAGCAGAGCACAGAAAACGTGTCAAATATCCCTACCTTTTTTAATGCAGTCGTGACGCCATTTTTTTCATACTGTGATAAATTAATGCATCACGGCCGACTTCGTGCAGCACTCTCAATCAATGACTTATATCACAAAAGTGTCATAATGGCTTTCCTTATCTAGTCTTAGAACACAAGTTCTAAACATCGCCAACGAGCGAGTGCTGATGTAATCGGGGTTCTGCCCAGAGGACCGGAGCCAGCCAGAGTCCCGGGGAGATGTCGAGGAGAGGAGCCCGGAGCTGTTAACAGTAACGTTTATTTACAGGTAGCGTGTTGCTACATGATGTGGTTAGCATCATGGAAGCTCTCGAGCTTCTAGGAGCTTCTCGGAGCTCGTGAGAGCTTGAGAGAACTTGTCGGGAGCTCGTCGGGAGCGCATCGGCGCTCGCATTTTATGTGCTGGCCTTCCCAGGGTTCCCTGTAGGAAAAAACAATGGAGGCCAGGACAGTCCAATGAAAATTTCCATCTTCACCTCCGCCCCCAAAAGGGGAAAGTGAAACGCCGCCTCCTTCCCAACCCACGAAAGGAGAAAGAGGCACATCCAGTTCGTCCCATGGCGAGGGAAAACCACTGCCCACCGCGCACACACGGCACAGCACGAAGACGTTGAGTCTTACGTGGAAGTCAATTTCGTAGTCTGTTGCAATGATGGTTATGCGCGAGGCAGACCACGAATTGTGGAAACAGCGGCAACAAGGCGCCACGGAGAACGTGGGAAATGCATCCGCAGACGGTTCCCAGACGCTGGGTCCTTTGTCCGGGGCACCTTGACGACAAAGCAAGCCGCCTCGACGGCCAACAACTCTTCCTAAACTGTCAGTCGGTCAGGCGTGCCCAAAGGGTTTTACGAGGGGCGCAGACAACTTGAGAATATTAGACGAACGACCTTCGTGTTGTCGCCGCTCTTGGGGCATCTCCGGAACCGCTGACCCGGAAGAAATCAGGGCAGTCTTAGCCGCAACATCTCATGCGTCAAAGCGGCGCCAAGCCAGGCAGGCCGATCATAACAGTGCCTTGAAATCGATCTGTAACGTTCGAACTGACCTTCAGCGCTGAATAAGACGCGTGAACTATAACTGGGACGCCTTATATTTAGCCCTGAACAGCGTCCATTGCATCCCTGTTTGCATGCATCGATTTAACGAGCGTGGGTGTTTATCGCAACCAAGGCGGAACCATTGTTCGCGGGCGATTTGCGGGCGCCCTACATTTGGCGGTACGCCTAATTTCGCATTTGTCAAGTGTTATCTATTTCAAGCTCCACGAGAGAGAGAGAGAGAGAGAGAGGGAGGAAGAAAGAGAGATGTCGTATCTTATTTAACGAAGTTAAAGAACTACGATTGCGAAGGAAAAAAAGGGGGGGGGGGCATCTTGTCTTACTTGAGATATTAGCTGTATTCGTGTACTGCATTCAATTTTTCGATAATGCGTGTAATGGCTCTTTGTCATGTATGTTTACATATATTTTCAGGCATATAAATGAGGTGTCGCCTATAAATCGGAACACTTACCTGGAAGAAGTCTATTCGAGCATTTACGACACTTGCGCCTAATTTTCGTAAGTGTAAGGATATATTGAGTAGATAATTCTTTTTTGATGTAATACAAACATTAAAACTGTATCTAGCATGCATAAGAAAAAAAAACTAGCAGCATAAACCAGTTTAAAAAGAAAGCTAATTCTTCGTATTCTTACTTTGTCACTGTCACTGTGTTTATTATAACCCGGCTATGTGCCCTACAGGGTACACTCAACCCAAGAAATGTCGCAGTTTTCGACGTTATCGTAATCGTTACTACTATAACTACGATTATATTCTTTCCTTTCATCTACCGAAAAACAGGCCGTCTACTGCAGTTAGCCTATAGCTTCAATACATCCTTGGTGCATCAACAGTAACAGCCGCAGTGTTCGCGCAGCGGCGATCCTGATGTGTGTTGCTGAATCGCGGTTGCTAATCGTGTAACCGATTGTGACGTGTTACTAATCGCGGTTTCTTATTTGTAGAGAGTTGGTCCTATTCATGTGGCGGCAGATTTGTAAGAAACTCCCTGTAGTAATATTCGCGAAACGTTTCTTTCGTAATTTCTCATTTTCATTGGCACAATTAAGGGCTTCGATAATAATATGCCCCGCATGAGGATTGGTTTTCTCTCGCGAACAACCCTAGCCTAATTGCTTTCTGTGAGTACGAACCCTGTTTAATTAAATTTACGTACCCGTGGAAGTGCTTTCATTCGCTAAAATTTCTTGGCCCTCCAAGTGGTGGGACTACATTCAAGACAACCGAGAAATCAACGTAGGACAGGAGTTTGTGCTGTGCTGTGGAGTTTTAACGGGCGAACCTAAACAATGCGTGTTGAGTGAAGCCGGAGAGGGTGCCTCAGTATTAATTTATACCTTACATGCACTTACGTATTGGGGCTTACTTTATTTTTATTTTAACATTGAAGTGGTATCTGTGGCGGCTGAGAATATAACCTGCTATTTCATGCAATCGCGGTGTAGGCGTACCTTCGAAATGTAAAATCCGGTCAGCTGCTTTACTCGTATACCAAGAAGATATTAAACATTGAGAAGTGGAAGTTAGACATAAATGCACAAAGAAGGAAACAATTTCCGAAGTAACGCCTTCACCTGAAACTGCCCTAAAGCCCCTAAAGGCTTCTTCACTGTATACTTACTAGTGGTGGAACGCGAAACGAATTTTCACTTAGTCGGGACCAGACCGTAAACCAATTTGGGACGGTTCTTTACGCTGAAGTGACCGCCCAGACTAAAAATAGAAGCTTAGCGCCTTTCCGGTAATTATATATTCGCTGTTTATCGGTGGGAGCGGGAGCAAATCGATTACTTAGATGGTTTAAGTACGATGATGAGACAACGAAAGAAAAAAGAAAACACAAACGCGTTGTAATGGGGAAATAGGCGCTCTCTTTTCGAAGAAGGCTTTCGTTTCATCGCGACGCAAGTGTAGCTTGCGAATGCTGTATTTCGACTACAAGTTGAAAACTATTTGAATAAAGAAACATAACCTAAACATAACGGCGTGAGTGAGAAAATATGTACGCTTGAAACAGAGAAATACCCCTATGAAATTAACATACACACATGACAAGGCTAATACCCTGATTACCAAAAATAATAATACCCAAATTGAAGAAGATAATTCGTAGCAGTCGTCACACACGTTGTGTGTTCAAGAACCTGCAAGCAATTATTTCCCATTATTATATTTAATCTTTTCTAAAACAGACTATGACTTGTATGTGAACTTTACGACTGTATAAATATAGTCCTAAATTGAACCCGGCATAATTTTTTAGCACGAGCAGCAAGAAATCGGTACTAGCCTGATGAAAATTATATTCATACTGTTCAGTCGCATTCTGACTGCGCTATTAGAATATATCAGAAAGCATAAGTTTTCCGTAGCGTGACACTAGCCGCGTTTTATTCAAGATTTGATATGCGGGGTCTACTGCCTCATGCTGCTGTACTTGACCGTGGGCTTGGCGGCGATAATCCGGTTCTGATCTTGTACTCTGACCCTTTATCGAGGTCACTTTTCATTTCACCTTGCCAGATTCCATTGTTGCCTGTATATGAAATATGTTCGTAGTTGTTGCCTGTAGCAACAGAAGTGTCGTGGCTGAAGGTCCAATTTCCGGCATGGAGGAAGGAAACATTTAGGAGGGAGCATTGTGAAATGCGAAAGAAAGAAAGAAAGAAAGAAAGAAAGAAAGAAAGAAAGAAAGAAAGAAAGAAAGAAAGAAAGAAAGAAAGAAAGAAAGAAAGAAAGAAAGAAAGAAAGAAAGAAAGAAAGAAAGAAAGAAAGAAAGAAAGAAAGAAAGAAAGAAAGAAAAGTACTACGGCATTCACGTACACGCCAGGCTTCGCTTGCCCCCATTTTACTGATACGGCAAGGGCTCCTGAATTTTTGTTTTGGCTCGTCCCATTGAATTTTTTATGTCCGAATTATTTACCGGAGAAGTTATACTGTGCTCTTTGTTTACTTTGTGGGTATGTGTGCTAGCACTACATTTCAGTTGCAGTTTCTCGCTCTCGTCGCGGTTAAGGAGCATTCCACGGCTGCCCTACGCCAATGTCTCTCAAAGTCACGATCCGACCGACTGCCTCGTCTACTATATATTTCTAGTAACGGCGCAAACGTCGTTAAGGTTAGAAGATTTTTTCCCTGATCTATGTTATCCCATGTTTCTTGCATCCAATTTATCGTCTCCTCCATCACTCTTCGGCTTACCCAGCGTCTTTCCTTCCGAGGAATCCCGAAATTGTTTTCAACTTTTCCATCCTTCAGAGCTTCTTTTGTTCCTTCTTATAAAGTATTGTCTTTTTTTTTTTTGTTCTCCTCTAGCACTTACCTTCGCGACAAGATAACTCAGGTCTTGTTTCTATATTTTTTTTTTTGTCACAAACTTGGCCGTCGCTTTCAGGCTGGAAACTCTGAAGTTTTCCATTAGATCAGCTCCGCCTCCCTGTCAACTTTTATTTTTATTTTTCCAAAAAGCTTTCTTTCAAACTTAGCTAAAATTGAAAAGAAGCGTTTTTCGTCGCTCCCTTTAGGTTTCGATGGATGAGCACGCTTATCTTGTCTTCGTGCGTGACTGCGAGCGCTTCCCACCTGGTGACGCCCACGATGACGGAAAGATGAAATTGTTCGTTCGTTCCTACGAGAGAAAAATAAAAACACATTTCCACATTTCTACGCTGAATCTTAGTAGTGGCAAGTCACGTTCGCATCGCTGCTTATCGTTCTAGCCATTGCAGCAAGTAGTAGCTTAGATGACATCTTTCTTAATTTATGCGTCGAAAAAAAAAAGATTCGCAATCTCCAGCTGGGTGTGACCATTTAATGCAGTGCGGCCGCTACTTTTAGAAGTCTCTCTGTCACCGTTTCACGCCTTCTTAAATAATGACTTATTCAAATCAACTTAATAGTCAATTAAGTTTATTTGCCCTGGAGCAACCGGTGGGCTAAATACGAGCGCACAGAGAGAAAAAGAAGCAAATGGAAAGTGGAAACAACTACAAGAGCAACAGAAGCAGTGGATGCCGCTACTACTACTACTACTACTACTACTACTACTACTACTACTACTACTACTACTACTACTACTACTACTACTACTACTACTGCTACCACTACTACTACTACTACTACGAACAATAATATTGGTCGCGGTAATAATGATAGTTTTTTTATTCAATGTTCCCAGTAACAAGCCTAACGCCGGATAGACGGTATAGGCTCGTATGGCAGTGATTTAAAAAAATTTTACGTTGGAGACAGAACTGTTAATTCCCCTGAAGTGGGCGGCCAATTTAAAAAAGTAATAATAATCGCATTTATATTTCGAATTGATGAAGTTAACATTTATCTCGCACTGATTTGCAAATAAATGGCTCTTGAACAAAAAGGCTGACTTCGAGTTTTAACCCTAACCTTGAGTGCCAATTAGACCCCCAGCTCCCGAGACGTATGGACACACTCATTCATCGCCAAAGACTCGGAACCGCTTACACAAAGCACTTCTTATTTCGGATTCATCGTGCATCATCGTCAACATGTTCATGCGGCCACGACGACGAGGATGTGCATCATCTGTTGCTCGACTGCCCGAAGTACGACACGCATAGACAGCGACTCGAACAAGAACTTCACACGCTGGACTCTGAGCGAACGTTTTCCTTAGCGAAAATACTAGGCCCATGGCCGACTAGGATAAACCGTAAAGCAATGAAAGTGCTCCAGCGTTATCTTGAAAGCACTAATATTTGCGATGGCTACTGAGTTCTTGAACTTATACGACTGTAGATATGTATATATATATTTTTTTTATTTATTCTGTTATCTTAACAACTATGTGGAAAGGGATAGCCGTCACCAAGAATTGGTGACAACATCTCCTTCATTTATTTTCTATTTCAATAAAAAAAAACTGAATTCGGGGGTTGCACGCAACTAGACCACTATCTCCTTAGGACGCACACCGGATTATTCTCTACCGACTGAGGTTCCTTAACGTGTACTGAATGCACGGAACACAAACGTATTTACAGCAAAGCTGCATAAGGCTAAGCGAAGCCTAGAATTCGTCCGTCCTACGTGAGCAAAAACTCGTATAGTGCATATGTGCCACAGGAGTTGGGCGAGCTCCACTATATACTCACCACTGGTCCACTAAAATGAAGACAGGAACACACGGGCGGCAAATACCGATTAAGATTTCTGAACAAGCGTGACCAATAATTGAGAAAGACCTAATGAACAATCGCAATTAACCCAGTGATAAACACCGGGGCCGCACGTTTCAGATTTGCTGGTTAGCCATCTGTACGAAGTGCTTCGGAAGTGATTTTTGATTTCCCATCCGCATTTAAATGTGGTCGCTGCTTCCAGAATACAACAAACGACTTCGACAGCAGCGCAGAGCGCGCTCAAACCATTGAAGTATACCGCTCTGGTTTCGCGTCTGTTTACTACTGTTTAGGAAGTTGCTTATGGAGGCGCGTTCCATTCGTACGGATAAATTTTGGTGGGAAAAGACGTAGCGTCGCCCAAGGCTTAGGGCAGTGCCGCGGCGCTGCCACCGATAAGCCTGCCTATACTTATGGTCTGGAATTCAGTTCAAGGTGCACCAGTTTCCGAAGTTCTTATGTGCCCTTAGAACAAAAGGAACGTCGCTGGAACTGCATCGTGTATCGCAAATTGTATGTCCAAAACCCACAAATGCTAAACTGTTAACTGGTTTAGATAGTGCTGTTGAAGTTTTCTCTTCAGCCGTGTAAATAAGATTTCCTCGTGTCCGTGTGCTCCCAATCTTGCCTCGCATACTCAAAAAACACCTGCAGCATAGTTTTCGCACACAGAAAGAAAGACGGAAAAAGTGGCAAAAGAATTAGGGCTAAAATGCCCTAGAACCACCTTCCATGATAGGGTGCGTGATAGTACGCTTCAGCCAACCTTTTTTTTAACTTAAGTAACAAATTAAAATATTCGGAGTCAGATTAACTTCGTAGCATTCCACAGACCAAACAAACAAAGAAACAAACAAAAAATGCAATGATGGAGGCTACTGATGGGATGCGCAGCCCATCTGTGCAACCAGTCTAACGCATCAACCACACTAATTGGCAGCGGGCTAACCAACGCCATCACACTAACCTATAAACAAGGGCGAGGTGCTCCACCTTGAACAAACGTGATTGCGTGTTTTTTTATAGCCAAGATTAGAAAAGACAGAATACTCTCAATTATTTTTGTTAGGATAATGTTGTGTTGTTCGCAACGCAGGAAACGCGAAAAAAAATTCAGCTACGTTCTTTTTTTTTTAAGCAACGGTTTCACATTGCGCCTCATTCTTTCCGCTGGTATACAACGTAGAGAGTCATGTACGTTTGGAATAATTGGACGCAGCGCCGGCTTAGATTAGATTAGCCTAAGTTATCCACGCTGCCGAGAGAATCCATTGTGCAGAGTCCAAGGGAGTTACCCCGCTTCCACTTTCACGTCACTCACAAACCTCGCGGTACAAAAAAAAAAGAAAAAAAAAAGGCGCAAGAGGCTTACGAGATTATCGAAAGAGAACTCTGCAGCCATTCTCTAACAAAGTCGGTTGCTATACGCGTAAACGTCCCGTGCATAAACGTAATTAGCTCGAACTGTTAAACAGGGGGAAAGAAAGGAACATTAGCATTCTATGTACGCACGTACTTACTTCCAGGAACAAGCAGCAAATTGATTTCACTCCATCTGCGCACAGGAAGGAAAAACCTGGACTAACATTAGTACAGCGTCCTTCCTGAATGGTAACACGAACTGGCCGACGGTGAGTGTCGTTTCAAAAAGCGTCAGCACCGCGTGACGCACGAAAATGTCACTGCTCGTTCTCACTTGTTTTCATAATATTGTGCATGTTGTTTCTGCACTCAGCGAAAGTGGCGTGATTAAAGTACTTTTCACAGAAAATTTCAGTGTGTCTATTCAGTTGTAAACTTCTGTGTTAAAACTATTTTCATAGTCAATAAATATAAAACGCTTCGGTTCTCGTTCGCAGTGTTCCACGGACGCATCAGTGTCATATTACTTTTGCTTTTTTTTTCTTTTTTTTTGACACGCGTTGTGGCTAGGCGTTGTGACCCCTTGAGTGTCGCTAACCCTATCCCAGTTTTTCTTCAAAAAACTGCTGTCGCATCGCACTTCCAAATAATGTTGAGTTCCACACAAGGTATGGCTCTTTCCAGGATGACTTCGTAATTATTCATGGCTCATGTTGTAGTTTAAGATTGTTGTAATAGCCGCGATCCGCCTTTTTCACAATGCTACGGCGCATGCGCCCTTCCCCTAGCGGAAAGGTCGCGAAACGCCTCATGATCTCGGAGGCCTTTGCTCTGGTCATACGGTTGTCCCGGCCCCTACCAAAGCCCTACCAAAGAGGCAAGGGGTAGCACAGGAAAAGGTAAAAGGCGGATTGGGTATTAGAAACACCATGGCACACAAAGAACTAATTAAAATTGTGTGAACAGTTTCGTTTCACTTTTTTAAAACTGTAATCCGTCGTCGATGCTGCCGTCTACTGGCTGTCTCCAGTGAGTTACAATTAGCTATTTAACTGAAATCTTTTTCTAGAGCTTAGTTATTTTATGAATAAGAGGAACTCCCTTTCTTCGCACGCACAGACAAAAGCAGTCGGAAAGAATGCCTCCAATCTTGTGCCCTCCAGGCCACACACGCCGCAAGGCTAGACTGTCAGCCATTGAAATAATAAATGAACACGTGCTCTTCGAACACAGCTCCCTGAAAAGCAAAGAGAAAAAAGGAATCTCACCGCATGATGTATTGTCAGCCCCAGATGCAGAATCACACGAGCCGCTCAGATGTATCTTTTTACCCATCAAACAGGCCACTGATCAAAGAAGAACCACAGAAACTAAAAGGACGAGATAGTTCGGAAACGGTACCTCGAGAATAAAGCGATGCTGAAAGCTGATCAGGTTTTCAAAGTATCGGTCTGTAATGACATGATCAGCGAATTCCCAAGACAGGCAGTGGCCGAGTTTCGGGCCCTTTTATCTTCAGTCTCCCCCGACAGCGGATCTTCCCCAACCAAACTTCATTTCCGGCTTTTCTTCTCCCCGGGAAGGGGAAGCGTGCTAGCTGAAAGCTTTGCGCCTGGAATAAAGCAAGCAACTAACATACAACTGAAACAGGCAGAAATATTCCGCGAAATTACCGTCTCTTATCTTAGCCCCAAAATGAAAACTTTTTTCATCCTCTCGCTCCCTCGTCACTGGAAAAGCTCTTCTTCGGTGACATTGTTGAAAGCAATTACTTTCGTGAAAGCAATCGTCTCCTATGTGACCTCGATGCCCTGCCCCACTCTTGTCAGTGTGTTGAAAAAAAAAACTCGTTTTGACGGTAACTCGGTGGTAGCGCTCACAGCATCGAGACTCTACTCGCTTAAACAATTGTGGCGAAGAGCTTATCGCGGAAGAGATAATACTCCAACATAGGAGTAACACTACTTTTTTTAAAACGTGTGTAAAATCATTGCCGTGCTTTTCTGCAAGCCACGTGACTCGGAGAATGTTTGTAGTGACATCTGTGCTCCCGCCATACTGGTTTAATTGTCTTCTTTCTAAGACCCTCTCCCCAACCCACGTGCGTTACGAGACAGTGAATTGGAGACTCGGAGATTATATAGCGTAAATCTACTCCATTAAGTTTCTGTTCCGCTATTTCTACAGAGCGTAATACCATTCCTTTCTGTTTCTGGTCCGCCGTGCGTGATGTCAAAGTTAAGTCGCCGCTCACGTAAACAGTGGTGAGAACCAATAACTTCTTTTAAGCAGCCCACCCGCCGCGGCGGTCCAGTGGTTATGGTGGTTGACTGCTGACCCGAAATGCGCGGGATCTAATCCCGGCCGCGATTGCCGCATTTCTATGGAGGCAAGATACTAGAGGCCCGTATGCTTAGATTTAGGTGTACCTGAAGGAACCCCACGTGATCGAAATTACCGGACTCCTCCACTACGGCGTCTCTCATAATCATATCGTGGTTTTGGGACGTAAAACCTCAAGAATTATTATTTTGAACCGCCCAATCAAACGCTCGTCTTTTCGTTCTTACAGAAAGCACTATTTTGCTTTAGCTTTAATAGCACTGCCTGCTCTGACACGATTTCCTTATGTCCCCGGATAACATGTGTCAATGAGAGCGTGGAAGTGCAGAAGGTTTCACTTGAGCCGGGCTCGCGGAGTCAAAGCTGAACACCGAGGGATAAAGGGTGCACTTGCATCTCCGATTGGTTCGCTTCCTTTTGCTCATCTCGCTGTGGCTCCCAACGATCGCGGCGGTTTTCATCGACGGTTAAGATAACTCGCATCTACAGCGAAGAGGCGTTTGCGGAGCGGTGGCTTAAACGCGCACAAAAGTCTTGAGGGCATCATAATATTACGTAAAATATTTATCACACATAAAAAATTCGGCAGATCCCACGTACCGGGGGAGTCGATGTGATGCGAAGCATGCGGTGGGAAGGTGACTGTGGTGTAATTTTTTTTACTGAGCGAAACGTTGCAAAAAGACGCTAGATATTTGTATAAATTTTATCCGCACACATATATGTTGAAGAGCCGCATATGTGTTATATAACCAGTTGTTTACAGTTGGGTAACGCTGACAACGGCAACGTGGGTATTATACCAACACCAGAAGCCGTAAGCTGGTATGCAGTGCTTATACTTGTCGCTTATGATGGGGAACGCACGCACGTTTCACGAACCCGTGTGCATGTGTGGAAGACGTTCCTGGCAGTTCTTGAACAAGGTCATCATCCCCGTGATCAGTGAGCACCAGCAGCTGGTCATGACTTGTTATCGGATCAGCTCGTGATCGCGGTGACGAGGGGTCAATGTGTAGTGAAGTATGCGGTATAGTACAGCCGTTGGAAATCGTGGATGTCTCGGTCATTTCGTCGACAAATTGTCTATAGATAGAGCCGGCGACATGTTGGAATCTGAAGTCACCCTTCGCGTTGGTGAGGTATGGGCCGTCGAGGCTGGTAGGCCTGGATAGTGCTACGTAGACCTACAACAGTGGATGGCGCTTGTCGTATTCGTAGACTACCTGGGCGTATGTGGCCTACGTAGCCTAGTCTACAAAGCGGCTGTCAATCAATCTGACATCACCCTCGATCAGCATGAGGCCATCGCCCAGCCTCGTAAGAAATGAAGAGGACACTGCGTCGTTCTGGCGGACTAAGTGCACTTTACGGTGCAATGATGTGAATATCATATGTAACTTTCGTTAATGTATTCCTCCGGAGTCGAGCAATGCTTGAATATAGCTCGCAGAATCATAGGGATACAAATGTAATGTTTATTAGACTGCTATAAAAGCGGAGCTATTACATTGGAACCACAGACGTTCATCTCATGTGACGTCTGTATCGTAGGAGTATACGCATCGTATGGAGTATCATGTATAGTGTTTATTGCTTTCTTGTAAAATTAGATAGCAAGCACGACAACCACAACTGACGCTGCACTGCCATTACGCCTGCAGAGGCTGTTTTTCCAAACCAGTTTATAGACCAGGCGTGGCTCTGTGGTAGAATACCTGATTGCCACGCAGAATGCTTGGGTTCGATTCCTGCTGGGATCCTAATTTCCATTCTTTCCATTCGTCGGGTCAACGTTGCCGATGTCGGTTTTTCTTAACGCTCTCGCATTTAATGTCTGTTCTCGCCGTTCCTGGGTAGATATAAACTGTCAATCACCTGTGGCGCATACCCATGCACCGCGGCCGGTGGTAAACGGGTATGTGCCACACGTGTCCGGTGGAAAGGGTTTGACGACGTACGTGACAGGATTTTCACTTTATTCATGTCATGACCCGACAGTCGTATTCGTGAAATCATGTTACCCTCCCATGCAAATTTTGGTCGGCACCAAGTTAAGGAGGCGATCATGAGAGCCCCCAGACGTAGGCGGCTAGATAGATAGATAGATAGATAGATACGTAGATAGAAACGCTCAAAGTGCCAGAGGTTCGCTAAGAAATGCTTCGCATTTAATAAATCCATTCTCGCAGGCTGCCACGAATAGCTTGCTCAAGAACGATAGGTACGCAGCCATCTGCTATTCCGTTCGTAACGACGCACTCACGGAATTTCACCTTAATCATCATCATCAGCTATTTTATCCACTGCATAAAAAGGCCTCTCCTAATAATCCCCGGTTTACCCCGTCTTGCGCAGTTTGATTAACACGTGGATAAGTGCATGCACGCCACTTTGCTCGCGGAAGTATACAGCTGAAGTATACAGCTATTCGAACTTCCTTTTTTTTCTTCTTCAGTACGGTAACGAGCAACTCAGTGGTCACAGGAGCTGTCGCAGGCGCACATGAACCTTTCAACACAAAGTACGCTACGCTTCGCCTCCCTGCATCCCATAGTATAAAGTTCAGTCCTAAAATGCAGAACAATCCAAAGGGTACAGCCGTGACGATGGCCTGTGTTCGAACAATGAAAATTTTTTTGCGTTGATTTCAAGATTCCAGCAGTTGCTTGTGTTTCTCTTTCACAGCGGAAGGAAATGAATTGTGGCCTCGTACATTTTTCTTTATTAACTGGCGCAGTTTTTCAGGCGAATGACGCTAGAAACGATCCCACTAGTGCCACGTAAGTGCGGCCTGAATTTCCGGGGCTTGCGAAAGAGGCCTCTTTCATTGTAATGTCAGTAAAGGCTGCAAAGAATCCTTGCGTGAGTGACCGCCTAATGATACGCGTCCTTCCTGCCTCCAGAGTTCCAAGATAAAGAAAGAAAACACAGACAAAAAGATTCTGCAGGCGTAGCTACTGGCACGTAAATTCAAACCCGAAGGCTTTCTAGCGCGAGCTTCATAGAAAGTGATTATTTTCTTGCATATTACCTGCGCAACCCCTTCCGCGCTTGTCTTCTTTTTTCTTTTCTTTTTTTTGCCGGCATAGTATAGATATGTACGCTCAAGGTGGCTGCTTGTTGGAGCTCTTTCAACGTAATAAATTCCTTATGTTCTTGCAAACAGAATATCTTGTTAGGCAGTATTTGTGAGGGCGGGGCAGTAAGTTGCACAATACTGGTCTACATGAGCAGTAAACATGTAATCATCTTATGCCATTGCATTTTAAGTGTTAAAAGTATTACTCTTGCGCCTGAGAAGCACGTCATGGTTGGTGCTAACTTTTCCTTCATGAATAAAATGTTGAGCATAGTAACGCGTCTTTATTGTGGCATTTTTAGTATAGACAGTGCAAGCTATGGACAAATTTTGAATTTATATTAAAACATTGCGATGCGCTTAATTTTTTTTTCTCTTGTTTTAAAAGAGTTACAAGGATATGGCGCTTATAAGCTGTGCTGGCTAGACATCCTTCATTCTTATATGTTTGTGAATGCTCACTTACTGACAATAGACAGTTGTTGCTAACTGCCGAGTTACAAGAATAAGCCTATCGGTTTCTAAAAGCGCATATGATTTTGTAATCGTGAATAGCGCCAGTCGTACAAAAATGCCTTCACAATCAGCAGATATTGTTGGTTCCTGTTTAATAATAAATCTAATGGTTGGCGTAACTTTCTCAGCGGTATCAGTACAAACAAAGCAAAGCTGCATTATTAAGGAGAAAGCCTTAGATGCCTCATAAAAAGGTAAAATTGACCATCGGAGTCAGCGTGAACACGAGTGATGCAAAAAAATCATCGTCACGCGATGACTTCATAATGAGGTCACAGATCGCCAAAACTAGTGACGTCATCATGACGTCACTTCGACGTCACATAACGTGATGGTGATCATAACGTGACGTCACATGATGACGTCATCGCATGACATCGTCGATTATTCAAAGGTGGGCCGATTACGGAGGCAGTACAAAACCAGGTGACGTGTAGAAAGCTTGCAATGCCTCCGATCGTGGAGGCTGCGCAATATAACGTTATGTGCAGAAAGCTTTAGGAGGAGGGCGGGGGAGGGTCAGTACGGCGACTGAGAAGAAAAAGAAGATGGCTCTCGCCTTCGACTCGTCTTAGCGACTGCATAAGAGAGCCTGTGAGTTTTTAATATTTCCCATTTCAATATTACATCAAGAGCGATTTGACAGTGCAAACACAAAATGAAGCATTGCAATACTGAACAGTACGATGAAGCGAAGAAATATGCGACACTCCCTCTTTGGATAGCGAATCAGGCATAATGCAGTCATGTGCCTGACTTCTCTTGTTTATATAGTACATTTCAGAGTAATCGCTGGGCTTCGCATAGATTCAAGATTGCACAACACACAATTATGTTTCGCCATATGAGATCCGATCAGTCACGTCTGTCTGGATTTTGAATATACGACAAGACTGGCGCATTTTTTGATGTAGCAGGCGGACTTTGTTGCGAGCGATAATTTAATATAATCAATGACCTGGTGAGGGCCGTCACTGGTAAGGTAGCATGTGGAATCCTGTGCGCCGTGTCCACTTGGCATATCTATGCTCCCAGGCCCGGCCGGATATAAGGTGTAACAATATAGCAGTATCTTTTCTATGGTCCTCTTGAGTTACCGGCAATGCATTTTGCGCACCGGAGCGTGCAGCGCGAGCCGCGAGTGCACGCTATGAACACTCACCCGACACTCAAGACGGCAGACAGACTCGCGAAACAACACCGTCCTCGCTCGACTGCCTCCCCTTTAAGCCTCTTGACTTGCACTTATCGTCCCGTCTAGGACTTGCCCTTCGGAGACACTCAGAGGTTTCAAGGATAACGCTTTCGGATTCTCTCTTTCACACACATTTTCTCTCGCCCAGGCTAGGCTGACAGCCATCGCTGGAAAGGCAAATTCTGCAGTCGCACTTTACACAGAGCGAATCTTGAACCGGTGAAAGAAAAACAGAGCAAGGCGGAGAGCAGAACGAAGAAACGCTGAGAGATGGCAGAGCGGAAGTGAATATACAAATAAATAAACCGGAAAGGGTGAAAGCTTTTGTGCTCGCAGTGGTTCTTCAATCGTTCCCATTTCTTCCAGTCTTTCTTTTGGTACGGGAAAAAGCCGGGGTTTGCGCGTTTCCTTCCGTTATATCCGAAGTTCTTGTTCCGGCCTGGCGCCTCCGAACAGTGCCACCGGTGACTGGCAATCCTCGGGGGTGTCGTGTGTTTTCCCGTTCCGCACTGCTCCCACCCATCGGTGAAACACTGTCGGAATGAGGTTCCACCACGGAGCCTGGCTTTGGAAATAGGAGTACAACCCGTGTGATGAATTGAAAGAAAGAAAGAAAGAAAGAAAGAAAGAAAGAAAGAAAGAAAGAAAGAAAGAAAGAAAGAAAGAAAGAAAGAAAGAAAGAAAGAAAGAAAGAAAGAAAGAAAGAAACTCTTGTGTCGGTGGCTTTAATCGGTGGTGCACACTGCTCACGACATCTCGCAACCAGGGGCGTAGCCAGGGGAGGGGTTGGGGGGGGGTTCAAACCCTCCCCCGAAATTTTTCAATTTTGCTTGCGTATATATACATGCACACATACAAACGCACGCACGAACATACATAAAGTATGGTTGAACCCCCCCCCCCCGAAAAAAATTTCTGGCTACGCCCCTGCTCGCAACCATTTCGTTTTCTTATATATTTTACGGAGGCTGGCAGAAACTATCCGGCAGAAACGGCAGAAACTACGCACGTTGGTTTTTCGAAGTGTCGCAAAACATCACTGTCAAGCTTGGCAATGCCTTGGACGGTCAGTAAACAACACAATCTATTTCGACTTGAAGTTTTACAGGCTGCTCAGCTTGTAATTGTACTGCCTTTTTGCAAAGCAATGTGAGCCCAGCCTCTCTTTCTGGTAATCAGTAGAACCAAAAGGAGAATAGAAGCTATGGAGTCGAAGAGCATTCGTATCAGATGGACATAGATAGCCGGATGATGATGTGACGATGGCCTGCAACGCTTTCTTCCAATTACGCCATCTCTTGCATGAATATGCGCGAAGGAAATTCATATGTAGTCGAAACACATTGAACTGCACGGTCATAACGTGAAAAGGAAAAAGGGCTGAAATGCACATCTTAATTAAATGCCTAAATGCGCGCATTTTAGGGTTTTTATTAAACTCGTTGGGCTCAGCTCTGGTTCCCTCCCTGCCTTTCAGGTATCCGTACTGTACAGTAGTCGGCCACATTACCGTAATGACAAAATTTTTGCTGTAAAGAGTGCATGAAACGTTGCTGTAAATCACGTGACAATTCTTTTCGATGTTGTAGAGCAATTAGCAGGGAGCTTGCACAACGCAGCGTAGCCAACAAGAATGCTGCGTAGCCAACAAAATGCGATCGCAGTGGTTTACCGTCCCGCTCTTTTTATTGTTCTGTCGATCTCTATTTTGCACACGTCGCGTCACCAGCTCCCGACACGACGTGCTTTGCTTAAACGTTGATACATGTTTTTTTCTCCTCCATTCTGTTCCTTCGTGAGATGTTTACCGTTGGCCGCCCATCTTAACAATATCGACGCTTTTACGTTTGGATAGCAAAGTAAATATCGGGACTTCGTTATTTCGTACAAGAGTCACGGTGCCGAGACGGTAAAATAGGTCGACGGTCTCTGCTAGGCCTAACGAAGACGGTTCTTGCTCCAGCGTCGAAAAGTACAAATGTGCCGCTCCGGCCGGTTGGGCGTCTCATTGAAGGTGCCGCCGACATCGGCCCTTTCCTAATCCGATAAATTAGGTGAGCGAGAAGGAAATGAGCCGTAGTGTAGAGGCTCCGCTATCGGCTTTGCCGGATTTCTGGTCGGGGGGCCATTTGGTATTTCCTAGACCGATATATTGAACCTTTGGATTTCGGTTCTATCCCTTAAGAGGATCACGTCCGTGCTGAACAAAGCCAGGAACCATTATGCGGGTCAACATTGTGTGGGAGCCAGTATAGTTCGCCGAGGTTTTCTTTCTTTATTTTACTTTATATTTGTCTCGAAATGATGTCCGCCACTCAAGATAATTAACTGCAGCTTTTCATAGCGAGCTCCGGACGCAACCACGAACTTTAACGCTTTCCATTATGGGCGCTTAAGAGAAAGCTTTATAGAATAATGGAATCGGACACTTTGTTTACGTATGCTGTTACATTCATTTTAACCTTACTAGCTGTGGTTAACCTCCCGGCCTTCCTACGCATTGTCTTTCTCTGAACACGACGGCGCGGTTCAACATTGATAATGTGATCCTGCCGGGAAAAAGAAAGAAACAACCATCACTAATTATGCCCCCCCCCCCCACACACACCATAGTAATAGCTTCAAAAAAATCTTTAGCTGTCATTGTATTGAGATATTGCCTCAGATACTCGTGAAGCTTTGCCTAAAAATTAAAGAGCGAGATTTAAGAAAATTTGTTTTCAAATTTTAAAGAAACAAAGACAGAATAGGTGGTAAGATAGTTTTCTAAGGATCGTTTTTACTGCGGCTGCATACAATGTAACATTTTCGAAAGTGAGTATAGATAATAGGAATAGGCACGTGACTGAGAGGAAAGGCAGTGATGTTAACCAGTCCAGAAAAGCTGGCATGCTATCCTACGCTGCGGAAAGGGATAAGAGGGATACGTATGTATGAAAGTTATACGCCATAAATTTGTGAATGAAAGAATGAGACACAAGCTGCTAATCGTCGCATGGTCCGAGCATCGAAATGTTCATCGTTCGCACAGTTTATAATCACATTAAATCTTAAAGCTTTCACTGGCAATTTGTGCGAATTAATGAGTGTCGGTCGATTTCGCAAAAAACAAAAGTGAAATTGAGATATCCGGGTACGCAACTGTCACAATAATAGCAGACACCCATCGGTGACATGAGAAATGACGGCGCGGAGTAATGTTTGAACATCTATATTGAAGCTACGATCTTCCTTGTGTGAATTAAACTAGCACCAATGCGAGCTGTGAAAAGTGAACATTAGATGTGCGTGAATGTATGAATAGTACTTTGAATGCATCCTAGTTATTGTTTTGCTTGTATTTGTTTTAATAACATTAATATTTTATGGAATAGAAATAATACTGTGTTTTGTAGCAGTAAGGGCACTGCACCGGAACTATATATTCTGTTGCGCAACTATGTATTCGTTTGGTGTAGATAGAAAGAGAGACAACAGTGCTTAATGATATTTCCGGAGATGTTAGCCTGGTTTATCACCTGGCATCGCTTAAGCAGTCTTGTCACGGGCCGAGAAGGTGCCGCAGCTCCAAGCTCAAACCGCGTCGCAAATGCGGTGCTTCGGCTGCTTGGCAGTATAAGTTGGGGCTTGCTCTTGGGAGTTGGACGTGAAAATTCAAGTATGAACGCCAAGTCGTAACACAAATTCAGTGCCATCCTTCTCCCCATAAAGGTATCTGTCGTAGTATAATAGTGTTGACCTGTTGTACTTCATTTATTCAATCAATCAAGCAATCAATCGATGGATCAATCACACAATTTGTGTGATTGATCCATCGCTGTTGTGCGCTGTTGATTGAGGCCTTCTTCAATCAATGATTCAACGCGTCGAACGTAGGGGGTGTCTTTTTTCTTTAATGAGAATGGTGAATTGAGCAATTGCTAGGCTCAAGCAGTCTGGTCCTATTGTCGGACATGGCAACCGCATTTCGGTGGGGGCGAAATAAAATAAAGAAACATGGTCGATTCCTCCGTCATAGGAATGGGTATAACATGAAAGCGAAACATGTACTCACAAAAGTTGAATGTTTATTGTGCATTGATATACGAGAGTTTGCACAATGTCTATTGGTGTCTGACAGGTATAGCACCGCTTGATGTGGACGCACCCACGTTGGCAGCTGGTGGCACATCTCCATCCCTACTTCTAACGTGCATGATCATGATCAAAGCTTTGTGGTAGCTCTATTAGTTAACATACACCTGTACACAGGGTGAATCCCGCGCAAATATGGCGTCCACATGCACTTAATAAACACTGGTATTCCATATGCGCTCTTTCAAAGCGTCGACATTTGAGACAAACGGCAAGGTGCCCGCTCCCTAGAAATAGGGTAACCTACGCCTGTGCCCATGCATACACTACCGCAAAGCCCTTCAGGAACGCGAGAGGCAGAGTTCGTAGCTCGAGCCGTGAACGCGCGAAGGCGTTCCGCTACCCGCTGGCGTTGAATCAAAGCACCCACTTGCGCGCAATTCGCCCGTCGACGTCGCTGCCTTTCTGCGACGTTTATTGCGGCTGTTTTATTAGTCGGTGCCAGTGAACTCGAAGCAGTAGGCGGCGGAGAAAACCATTGGTCCATTTGAAAGCGGCCCTACGCCAGCGAGGAGGCGTCGCCCGCTGACGCGAGAGTTGAGTCACGTAACTGTGTCGTCACCGAATTGAATCACCGCGCACACCGCATTTCACTGGCCATGGAGTTTCCTATAATATTGCAGCGAAACCCTCCGCTCCGCACAGACTACCGAAGCGCTCGCATTCGGCGCTCGTTCTTGTCATGATGCATTACACGTGGCTTCCGAGATTGGCTCCGGTAACACGCCGTTGCTAGTGTTGCTCAGGCCGTTCCATTCGCACAGGGAGAGTGTAATCAGAGAAAGCGGTGTAACAGCCAAAAAAGTGTGGCTGATTGGACGCTGAGCTTGAGATCAGGTCACCATCCCGTGGAATGTTAAAGAGTTAACAAAAAGATCACACCACGGCCGGGCTCTAAACGCGACAGGAAACACGACGCGCGTCGTGTCTCCCCTCTAGCCGAGCCGTAATTTCTCCCAAGGCGAGCGGGGAACGCGCTGTGACAGCCAGGCGAGCGTCGGAGAGCTATTTTCTTTACATGAATGGATGCTATGAGTGAGTCTTGGGCTAAATCCGCCACCACGTGGTATGTTAAGGCGTTGGCAAAATTGAAAACGCACCGCATGGGACGGCCGAAGCAACCGCGCGGTGCCGGAGCTAACTGCGGAGGCCACGTCATACTTCTACCGCTTCCAGACGGCGACACCACCCCTCGAACCAAAAGCACTGTGAGAGGAGAGTGTGAAGTATAAAAGGCGCATTCGTGTACCCTCCTTCAAGTTTTGACGGTAGCGCAGTGGGTTAAGCGCCCGCCATCTACTGTCTCGGACCGATAGGTCATGGGTTCGACTCCCTTCAAACAAACTTTTTCTGTTAGTTTTGTCCTTTGTCAATGATCGCGTGCATTTTTCTGGCGTATTTCCGTGACGGAAATGCGTCATGAAAGTCTTGGTTGACACCGGCATAAAGCACTTTCGCGTTAAAAAAAAACGTACTCACTGCGGGCCTATACCGTACCACGGAATACCGAATACCATGCCGTCTACTCAGTATCGTCATGCTTCGCACCGCGCACGTGGCGGCCATGACGTATTTCAAAATGGCCAATGAAAATCGCTCTACGAGCGCTTTCCGAACAGTATTCCGCATTCTGTGGCACGGTGTCTGATGTGGCATTTAAGGCTTTTGCGCTAAAAAAAGAAAAGAAACTCACCTGTACTTAGTTTTAGGTGCACGTTAAGAAACACTAGGTGGTTGAAATTAATCCGGAATTTTCACTACGGCGCGCGTCATTATCATTTCGTGGTTATGGTGAATAAAACCCCCAGAAGTAGGTACTATACACTAAATTTGAGGCAATAAGTTGTTATGGATCGATCTAAAGAAGTTAGTGTCATATAGCTAGGGTTATGCTCACCCCTCTGTCTTTGTTTAGTTCTAGCGCTAAATTTTCGACATGTTTGTCTTCGTTTTGTTTGTTTTTCATGGTGGCACCACTGGTGGATCAAGCGGCGCAGGGGCGCTTCAAGCTGCCCCTGCAGAAAGCTCAAGTTTCGTTGATAGATGTGGTCTGATCGCGCGTCTCTTGACGCACGTTGACAGAGCGAGTGGCTGTTTCTTAGAAATGATGGAGTATCGCGCGGCCTCTACTGGGAATCGCCGACTATATGGCATCCGATAGTACAGAACTTCATATAGAAACATGCCTGCCGCAAACTACGCGCGCTCAGACGCAAAGGTAGCATACTACTTCAAAGAGACGTCGAAGAGACGTTGATGAACAGATCACCGATATAGCAGGTGCTGTGACTGAAACACCCCAAAATATTCCAGCCGAACCTAAGCAGATGTAAATGCATTCTTCTGAAAACAACTCTTCAGCAGTGCTCTCAAGAGTAAACTTAATGTTGCAGCCCATGTCTAGCTTCGTGACGCCCCTGTCGATGTAATCTCATCAACAAAATGCTGTCGGTTTTCGCAGCAATTTTCATAAAATGCCTGATTGTAATTACTTGATGAACAAACGCTTGTTAAATCTGGTATAGAAAGCGCATGCCTTAATAATTTTATTTAGCGGCCTTAACTATTGAAGGAACGAAAATCACTACATTGGAGTGATTGGCTCACTTACAGAGAAACGTTTTTATATGCAGTCTGGTATGCAGAGTTATAAAATAACGTGTTGATTTTTGTGTTGCATATCTGTATGCAGTATGGAATCAAAGCGAAGTATTAAACATTCCTACTCTCACCATAAAAACTCACAAGGTCCCTTATGCATTCACCAAAGACGACTCGAAGGCGAAGGCTATCGCTTTCTTCTTCTTCTTCTCAGTCGATGCTTTTATCCTCCCCCGCCGCCCTCCGACAGCTTTCTGCACCTCACCTGGTGTTCAACTGCCTCGATGAACGGCTCACCTATGACCTAGTGACGATGTCATGTGATGACGTCACATCATGTGTCGTTATGATGAGTTCATAGTGACGTCTTTATGACGTCATAAATACGTAACACATTTAGCGATCTGTGGCGTCATGATGGCGTCATATGGTACCGTACGTCATTATGTGATGTTGATTTTTTGCATCACTCGTGTTGACGCCGTCGACGCCGGCGGTAGATTTTGTGTTTTATGAGCGCACGCGTGTGTTCCTGTGTGTGTGTGTGTGTGTGTGTGTGTGTGTGTGTGTGTGTGCGTGTGTGTGTGTGTGTGTGTGTGCGCGTGTGTGTGTGTGTGCGTGTGTGTGTGTGTGTGTGTGTGTGTGTGTGTGTGTGTGTGTGTGTGCGTGCGTGCGTGCGTGTGTGAGTGAGTGAGTGAGTGAGTGAGTGAGTGAGTGAGTGAGTGAGTGAGTGAGTGAGTGAGTGAGTGAGTGAGTGAGTGAGTGAGTGAGTGAGTGAGTGAGTGAGTGAGTGCGCTTCTGAACCCTAATTTCGTCTTATTCCATTCTATTCCTTTCTCTCAACACCTCTACAGTAACGAACGACATATACATTAAATAAGTATATCCGCACGCTTTTCGAATGAACGTCTCTGTCACCGCAACGCTGCTTTCTATAACGCAGTAAAACATTGAAAAAAAGGAAAGCACACTGCCACCTTTTTTCGGTCGAACCGAGACAACTGTCGTCGCCGATAGAAGTGGCGACAAGTGGAACGGAGCGCTCAAACGGCTCAGCCACCGCGGCGAGCCAAATTTAGGTCCTAACAAGAATCAATCGCCGTGAAGGAAAGGCTCGGACGACCGAATGGGACATTGCGTAATGGCAGTGAGTGGCGCGAAACTTTGGCGGAGCCTTGAAGGGTTGAAATAGGGCCAGACAGTTCCAAAACTGAGTTCCAATTTCGCAAGAAATACTCGAGGGGCCGCTAACAGCAATAGGTCTGTCTTAGACACGACTTTTATTTCCTCTATTTAGATGTGCCTTGCCCGAAACCGTGCCTCCAGCTTCCATACTAGTCCCAGCTAGACTGCGATCATACAGCTCACTAGTTTCGGTTGGAAGGCAATGGCTCGAGCAATGCGAAGTCAGACGCTGTTCACGGCGGCTTACCCTAAAAGCGGAGCGGTTTTACATCACCGTGAAATGGCGAGCCGTCGAGTCCTACACAGAAGATCAAAGGAGGGCCGCCCGCACTCAGACGGAGCGTTACGTCTTTTTTTTTCGCTCACTCGTTCTTTAAGAAAGGCGTGATACCTTTCCATCCGCCCTCCCTGCCGTTCTCCGTCTACCGATTACCGGGCCCGTGTTCGCAAACTTCGCAGTTCCTTACTGAGGCACGTGGTCTAATACTTCAAACTTTACAACACGTGCATGTTCCTTTCTCGCTCAAAGTTATATGTATTCTGCTAACTCACACTGCATTTCTCTTTACGCGCTAGTTCAGTTAGAAGGACGTGGTAGTTAAGCTGCAGTTAAGCGTGAGTATATGCGTTTGGTCGTTCGTGTTTTTTGTGCTCGTGAAGTGTACACACGTTACACGTGTGTTCGTATGCGTGCCTGCATATGTGTGCGCATGCGCTCATGTGGGCATGTTGCTGGCATTGTAAAATGTGGGCCTTCTACTAAGCACTTGTCCTCAAAAGAGGCATAATCCACAGGCATCGGATTTTCCAAAGGAGCCTACAAGCAGAAGAGCTCCCAAGAATGAGCAGTGAAGAAGAGCGTCGTTTGGTATACTGGGCAAGCACCACGGGCCAAATTGCCGCTCTAGAAGAACTTATGTTCTCTGCATAGGCTACACTGCCACAAGCTATCATTCTTGGAACGCTACAGATAACTCATTATCGGCAGATTAACACCTGAAGTGGAGGAGGTCCACAAATGTCATCGTACTAAAATTAAGCATGTGATCGATATGTTCAGCCGCACACAAAAAAAACACGCCCAAGGTAACGCAGCTTTTCCGACGCAAACAGGGTGCCTTTAATTACCTGCCCAGATATTTATTCCGCTTCTGGAGTGCATATAAAATCTACGTAGCACTGGATTACTTGGCGACCTTCAGAAACACACTTCTGCGCAGAATGGACATCGTTTCTAATGGACAGCTTTGCATGATGGACGACGTACGGGGGTGATCAAAAGTTCCCAGGCCGCTGTCCCATGAAATCCTGTGGCAGCGTGGCCTGGGAATTCTTGACCTCTCCTGTGCATGTTTATGCTGGCCATTACGTGCACTTCGTGTTTATTTATTTATGCATGAGGTGTCGGTGTCGTGCCAATAAGCCGCGCGTTTTCCTTACTGTGATTGTTGACGCGACGCAGGCATTTCGGGGCGCACTAGGCGGTCAATTATGTCTCCTATCCTGGTCCGTTCTTCTTTTTCTGTTTTGTTTACTAAGCCTTGATTGCGGTCACCAAGCGCAGCTTCGGAGAGACGTCTGGCCCGGAGGCTTATTATCGTAGTAGATAACAACCTGCCATAATGCAGCAAAAGCGCAGCCGTTTGGAGCAGAGCCTCCGCACGTTCGCTTCTTCCCGAAGCGTCGCGAGAGCTCATATGGGTGCCGACCCTCAATATCGGGAGTCGCCGAGTGTCAACGCGGGCGCATGCAGAAGAGCGGAACGAGATTCCAAAGCCGGCTTCTGCGAACGCGAGACGAGCGCGTGGGAGGGAAACAAGCGTCGCCGACAGCGGCGGACAGAGCGGCGGCGGCAGGCGGTTGCCCCCAGCGACGCCATCGATCGCGGAACCGTGGCCACCGCCCCACTCCAGGAAGGCTGGCCGGTATGCCTCGTCTGGCTGCGTGGGACATCCCCAGACGAGGCCGTTCTTCTTCTTTTTTTTTTTAACGCACGTAGAAATGCGAGCAGCCACCTGTCAAGGTATACCTCTGTCTTTGCACTTCAGTTTAGACGATGGCGCACACCAGTGCATGACGGGATAGCGGTTGAGCACGTGGTTGCTCTTTAATATGACGTAGAAGAATTGACAGTTGGACTAGTTCGTAATACTTCTCGAAAATCTTGAAAACGCGGCAGAAACGACACGGACATGAGAAGATAGAAGGATAGATGAAAGCATAACCACGAGCACGTAGTTTCTAACGTGAAGAAGGAAAAAGAGCTGCATCTGGCAATATATTTTTGCAGGAAAGGCACACACATAGGAACAAAAGAAAAAAAAAATCGGCGCTGTGGTTTGTCCTTCCATCTTCTCTCGTCCGTATGGTTTTTGCGCTGTTTTCAATATGTTCGTTTTAATATGAGTGCTGTTTCAGGAGCTTTTATGATGCAAAAGTAGACAAAAAGTTGCAGGGCTGCCGTAGTTGCTGGGGCTCAGGCAGTTAGTAATATCCGTGGGTTCTGCGTGCAAAGACTACGATATGATTACGAGGCGCGTCGTAGTGGAGGGCTCCGGAAATTTCGACATCTGGTGTTCTTAACGTGCACTGACATCGCGCAGTACACGGGACTCCAGCAGTTCACCTGCTGGAGGCCCGTCAGCATGCGAGCACCGTAACCACTGCACCGCCCAAGCGTATGGGTCTAAGGAGATTGGTGCAAAATAAGGAGGAGGAGAAGGAAAAAAAAAGGAAGGTATGTAGGTTAACCGGGACTGAGCCCGATTGGCTAACCTGTGCTGGAATAAAAAAGAAGGAATCGCATCTGTGCGTTTAGGAATGCGTACGCTCTAGAACTCCCAATGAAAGATAATTTTACGCCCTACTGATGCTTTCCGCCTCGTCTGGTAGAGTGGGAAGCCCCAGACGAACCATGCTCAACGAGAGAGAGTGACAAGATTAACTTACAGTGTATTCATATAGGGCCTGTCTCACGATGAAGTCGTAAATATGACGCGCGAAGCTCCGAGAAATAATTTTTTCATGCGTCATAATTTTGCGGCGTTATAGTCGTTGTGTTCAACTGCGTCACATTGCACATGATATACTGGTGGGTTGTGGTTAGCATGCCATATCAGCTATTCAAGTTGCACTGCCCATCGGTACGCAAGAACAGCACACGCAAAGACAAACACGAGGCTAGAGTGCATCAAATCTGTTATCTTGCGTCATTTTCACATCGCAACTGTTCAGTCATTCGGCTGTTATTAATTGATTAGCGTTATAGGGTACATTTCTTTTATGTTTTTTGTCGTTGTTCGTTGCTACGGACCAGCCAAGCCAGCTAGGCATGCGCGCCTTCTTGCACCCTCTTTCCTTACCCTGCTCCTATCCGATATATTGTCACGTGGTCGTGACGGTGGAGAAGACTCCAGCAGAACTCGGAAATACGCAACTTTTTATTTGGCCGAACTTGTGGCCGGGACACGGAAAGTCAAACTGCGAGCGATACACGTTGTATACACTGATAGTGGGCGCACAGAGCGTCGGCCGTCGATAATCTGATCCGCAGTAAGGCACGTTGGCATTTATACATTGGGCGTCCAACATTCCAGCCTTATCGCTGGTGGCCGCGTTAGTTCCGGAATAATCTCAACTGTTCGCGTTTGCGCGCTCAAGCCTATCAGACTATTCTAAAATAATCTGGAAGGTCCCCAGACATTAGGGCGCGGCGTGCGCAAGGCAGTGGTTACGCGTGCAACGCACCAGTTACGTAAAAATAACAGAAGAAGCGCGCGTGGCAATATCGTCTACGTTTCCCTTGCCCCAAACCCTTTCACCCCTGCACTACATGTATTGCAACTGTGCTATCAATAAATTGTTGTTCATCACCAGCTATCGTGTGGTTTATGCTGCTGCCTGTCGCAGCAGGTTACTACAATTTCTGTGACCGTGTCGTTCTACGTTCGCTAAGTATGACACACTCGTTTTCCCGAAACAGATGTACGTGTTAGTGTGCAAGCGTCATAACTCTTTATGACCACATGACAAGGAGCATCCGGTGCTGTATCCATACTACATGTACCCGTACTACATGTATTCACAATGAAAATAAATGAAAGAAAATTCTTCCGGATAAACAGAGACGAATGCGTATGCAAATCATAATAGGGGCGCAGTAGAACGCATTCCTTTTATGTGGATTTCATTGTGTCCCTGAGCAAGGCAGCCTCTTCAGTAGAGTGCCCCGTGAAATATAACCCTAGAAGCGCGAGAAATTGGTTCAGTAGGCGTTACTCCAGCTCCTGTAGGCGCTACCCCAGCTACTGTCTCTCTACAACGCAAGATGTATGGTGCAGCCCGAAACATACGAAATAATTACCCTCCTTCCGTTTGCATGTACGTGTCTTGCCTAAGATTCATTTCCGGCTCACGCAATATTAATCGAGTGTGTGCTGGAGGTGGCACTTGATCAACATCCGCTTAATAATGCCATCTGTTCTAGAATTACATTAGCCTCTTATAATGTTTGCATCATTGAAAGATATAGTTCACGACGGCGTCTAATCGTGGGTACATATATGGAATATATATATATCGGACTTCGTCATATCCATTCAAGGTGACACGTTTTGTCCAGCCTTCCTTTTTTCGTATTCGTTCCCTTAAACTAAGACGAAGTTATGCTTCTAAATCTCAACACAAACGATTTTTCATCCACGTATAAGATCACCATTAGACATGCTACTAACTCAAAATTTATCGCTGTCCTTCGAGAAATAACGCGTCTTGATTAGTTGAACTGCAGACCTGTGAGTTGCGTTGCTACATGCCTGCCTTGATTTCCAAGACACCAGGCTACTTAACCTAACTGACTTTTGTTATGGAACCAAGCAGTCATATGCTAGGTATACCGGTAACACGCTGATAATATATTAGCAGGCTGTTGGTCGCAGACTGGGCACTCCTTTGACCATAATGTCAAGTTAGCCCTTTCTTTTCTCTGCAATACCAGTTTCACATTTCCGGGAGTAACGCGTCTTTGTCGCATATCTTTGTCATGTGTCTGCATATGAAAGACACTGTTTATGACGTCATTTCCTATTCTGTCTGTCTGCATTCTTGGCGCTCGATCTTACATGACGAAACTAAAAGGAAACATTTCCCGAATGAAAGCTAGCCAGAGAGTTCTCATGTTGGATTCCTTAGAAATTAAACAGGGACAGCATTCGCGGACCGTGCACAACAGTGCGGTGAACGAAAAAATGCAATGTCTATTCGCTCACTTTGGATGTCAGTGGTATACTGGAAAAACTCATGAAACAGTTAGGTGCATAGTCAGATTCGATGATCAAATAAAAAGATCCAGCTTGTTCACCAGACACGGAGTATTAAACTTCTATATATATTTCCGTACAGACTTGCTCTCGAAACATATACACTCTGTGTCGGAGAAAGTATGTATATGCGACTTATAAATGCACCGCCAGACTTTGAAGTGCATATTTGTGAGTGCTTCCGTGCGATGACGTGTGTTTTCTCATGATATCGCTAGATTTTTTTTTATTAATCATGTTTTCTCGCTATCACAAGAAGTCCATGGAAACGTGCGACCTTTCATGAGCCTCAGTTAGCTATGCAACTAACTTGCATATATCTAGAGCAATCTGCATGTCTTTTTCAGCACATGTGCAGCAAAGAAGCTTTAAATGCTTCTTACCGTCTGTGCCTGTGCTTGTTATGTTGGGCATCGTGCATAAGTAAGTCATCTCAGTCCCCACCTGGTCTTCTGTAGCAGTGGTACGTCGGCGTATGCTCATGCAATCAGCTTCAGCACCCATCAGATCATAACTCTGAACAAAAGCGTAAACAACGAACGGAACTTTTTTATTTTCCCTTCGATGCTAGTTGGGGTTTAGTTGCATTACTTTATACGTTTCTGAATTCCACATTTCAAGTGAGCTGTTGGCTTCTCGGCGCGGCTCATGCAAAAAAGAACTTCGGTTTCTTGTCACATTCTTTACACAATTTGGCGTCCTAACCTTCATTAAAGCGCATTTTAAACGCAGCACACGACGGAGATGACACTAGCTTACCCATTCATCCTGGCAGCAGCGCCACTATGTTTGCGGTCTGCGATGACTGCACAAGTGTTAATAACTCATAACCGGTTCAACTAATACTGTACGACCATTGAAAACTAGTTGGTGCGTGGGTGTGTTTATGTAAATATTTCTAGTTTGTAAGAGAAACCACTTCTCATTTGTCTAATCTCTCGAGCTCCAAGCTTAAACCTGACTCAGCAAACTATAAACGGTGGGCGTAAGTGCGATAACGGCGCTCGGGCGATGCATGGCGTCAGGGATTCATTGCGCGCACACTTTAGGTCATGAATGTTTGGCTTGTAGAGCACTGCTTCGTGCGCACCATAACACGGCTGAATGGAGAACAACCAAATGCTTCTCGATCACGCCATGTAGTCAGCAGCAGGTGGACAATGGTTTCATCATAGCGAGCAATTTATTCGCTTTTGGTTGTTGTCACATGTTTGCTACATCGCAAACCTCTGTGCAGGTGCTGATTAATCTTCGATGTACGTACACACTAGGTGTACACATGTTGGATGATGATTGCTGCGGTTTTACGTCCCAAAACGACGATATTATTATGAGGGACGCCGTAGTGGAGGGCTCACTGATGTGCACTTATGCTATTATCGTGCTTCGAGGTACATGCGAAAGTACGTTGACATGTTAGAATCTGCTGACGTCGGACTACGAGGGACTGGCTTGCTTTTGAAAATCAGGAAGAATGAGAACTTGAGCGACCATCATGTGCGAAACTTAATTTCTTTATAAGCGCGCAAATGCCCAAGCTCGCAGCGGATGAATGTAGGTTGGCGTTGACTGCGCCTTACTGTACCCTTATTCAGTTCACAGTGCAGTGTGACAGCTTTATTACCTACACTCAAAGCGCCATCTAAATGTGTTCGGTACAGAAGGGTTCACCTTACCAATGAACCACACTGCACAGTTACAAGCAATGTACCTGTAGTAGTTGCGCAACCTTTGTTAATTTGTTTGCTAATGTCGTGAAGTTCTTGGCATGTGCAAGTCTCTATCGAATGTTAGCGTTTTCCCACACTCAGCCTTCTTTGCGTCTTGTTTTTTTAGAGCCGCAGTACGATAGCGAGCGGTACACATTCTTTTGAGCCTAACCGTCTTGAGCCACCTTTCAAGGAGCCTTCATCAGAAAAGATACGTTATTCGACATTTAGCCATATTTTGCTAAGCTGCTGTACTTTCGACTTTGACAGTGCGAAAAAATGATAATTTTTGTTGTCACAAGAACAAGACCTACAAATGCCCGTCTTGGTACCCCAGTGGCACTGCTGATCTCGTGGAAGCGCGTTTTATTCCACCGCGGCGGTCGCATTTCGACAAGTTTGATATGCAGAGACGACTGTCCACAAACCATTAGGTGCCCGTTAGGGAACCGCAGGTTGTCAAACGTAGTCCTTAGTCCACACTGCGGTGTACCTCATAATGTGGTTTAGGCTTTGGAACAGTGCTCGTCTTGGCTCGTCTTGCTGTTTTGCCGTCCACGTGATTCTTCGCGCAGCTGCGTGAAAAATTCGTTCTCGTTCTCGATTTTGCATTTCCGTGAAACCCAGCTTTGTACTGTTCGTGAAAAATATTTAAGTTCTGCCACTTCGACTGTAAAAGCTCCTGCTCATGCGAGTGGGCTTCTTCTGACGACTGATTGGCAAAGAACAAAAAAAGAGAAAGACTTTCACTAGCATTATGTTTTAATGTCATAGGGTCATGCGTGTACTGCATGCGCAAGGGTCAGCACATTTATTGGGCTTTGTTGCACTACATAGGTACATTACAGCAAAGCATGATTTACAGAAGCACTTACAAGTACAGGTATATATATATATATATATATATATATATATATATATATATATATATATATATATATATATATATATATCGTAGTGGCTTTCGCAATAGACAGCTTTTGTGATACGGTTTGTGTCTGTAAAGTTTGCGAGGTCAAAGGCGCTCGCTTACCAAGCGAGCCTGTAGCGTAAAACACAGATCACAGTCGGTTGAATGCGAAACGGGAATGGCGTAAACACGGCCAATGTGGTAGGGTAGGTGCTAAACAGGGAAATAACAAAGGTCGGTGCGTAAATATTAGATTAAATGATCGTGAGAATACAAGGGATAGTAACGAACTCACTAACTTGGGCCTACACTGACGCGCGTGTGCTTGTATGTCAGAATACAACAACACTAACGTCATCGCGAGGCATAAAGATGATGTAACCCTCTTGAACGTTGAAGCATCCCACGTACATAAATGACAGGATATACGCTTCAGCCAATCCACCAATCGCACTGACCTAAAAAGATGTAGTTTTCTGACAAGTGATAACCGTATTGATGGTAGTATGAAAGGGTGTATGGCGTACAAAGAAGGAAGAATTGATGATATTGGCGAGATAGTGAACTCTTTTACTCTGATAATCTTTGCCCAAGTACATATTGCGTCTTTTGAATAAGTAGATTAGTTGAGAGTCAGTGCTTGTGTCGGTCTACGCTCCTTCTTTTTGTCTGCTTTGGGCATTGCGCTGTTTTGTTTTCATCATAACAAAACAAAAGTTTTCGGTCTCTCTTTGGTTCACTTAGCTTATTGTAACCCATCTTTGGACACTGTAATTAAGAAATATTTAGTTCTGAAAGCGGAATAAAGTGAGGCTACATCACGGCGTCACGAAACTAAGCATACGATAATTATTTGGTGGTGGTTGAAATGCCTTCTTTTTCATTATCATTCGCGTACCACGAAAACCTGCTATGAATTATGAAGGGTGAGAAGGCTTACATAATTTCTAGAGGAGGAGAGGAAGAATTCTCAGACCGGCTGGCCGCCCTGTGCTTGGGAAATGGAGTAAGGGAAATAAAGGACAGTAGAAAAAAGATTCCACCGAAAAAGTAAAAGTAAAAGAAATGAAAAAATGGAAAAGAGAACACGACAGTGCATGCCTAAAATCTGTATCTATGACCAGTTGAACCTGAAAAATTTGCATTGGCTTAGCAAGGCTATGCCAGGATATACGTAGCGTTAGCAAAGGTTCAGCTGACTATTCTTGGCTTTCCAGATTCTCTAGGATTATTAGCCTTCTTCTGTTCATTCTTCGTACGCTGAACCGCTAATTGCCAGGCAACTACTTCGGGATCCGATGAGATAAGTTTCTCGGCTCTTCTGTGCCGTAGAGCAGCATTTGCGCTCTCCTTCTCCATGGCGTTACCCACCTGCAAACGCCAGCCAGAGGCGCTATCAAGTGGCTCCAGTACATTATCAGACGGCGACTGCACAACTAAGGCGAATAGCTGCGCGCGCGCCGGCGCCAGCGTGTCTGCCATGGCTACGACGCCACTCCTCCCGAACGCGCAGATTAGCAGCGGCGAGTCGCGCGAGGCGGTGGTGGAGAGCGCGTGAGATGCCGGCTCCGGTGAGCCAGCTGTGTGACATCACTGATCCTTGCGCATGCGCAGCACGGCTCATGAGGATCCACGCGAAATGGGCTCCGGCTAGGCAAGTGTAGGTAACGCTACAAAACGCAATAACGATTCGAACGCCTTCTTTGATGAGGGAGCTCTCGGCCGGTGTCAGGTGACCCTTCCTGCATAACTGTCTGTATAACTACGGCGATGACAAGAGCTTTAGCTTTCCTCTATTGCGATAGGTTAGAGAGACCTGGGTTTCCATACTCATTACTCAAGGTACTTAAAGCCTTTCCACAAACTGCTTCCACGCATCTTCATTTCTTACTTCGCTAGCAAACAGACACTTAAAAGAAAAACATTCTGATTAACTTGCTTATCTTGCGCATAGAATGGAAACTTAATGCAAAGCGCGCGGAAGGTATTAGCCTACTAGAGGCTTAACTTCGACGCCGCCATGCCCAACAAAAAATTAACTCTTCCTGCAATGCGGATAATACGCTTATTCAATTAGTTGTCTATGCTACGGCCAGCGGTTAAGCACGTGCAGTTAATTAGGACTTAGTGACTTAAGCGATGCCCAAACAGGAGACCTTTTAAAGTTCCAACTCAAAACCTGCTCAACTTTAGATCCTGTGGTGTGAGCGCGAGCTTTGGCTTATGTATGTCCTTCGTAAGCTGGCTTAAGCCTGAGGGTCCCAAGTCGAGTAATCCACAGTATATATGGAAGCGACACATGGGATTGCGGAGCAGCGGGATCTTGCCGCGTTCGGACAATTTTTCTCCTTGATCTTCCTGCTCTTTTTATAATCTCTTCTGCAGCAGTTGTACTTCACCAACAAATTTAGTGATGGCAAACCTCGAACAATCTGCAGCATTGTACGACTGTACACTTTTGGGCTCTCGCCACGGGATTAGATCTTACAGCTTATAAACGTTATTGCATTATTCTCTAAATATAACCAAGACAATGGCAGTGTTGGATTTGCAAGGCTTCCGAAATGTAGCGAAGCTTCTGCCTATCTTCGTGCCACTTACAGTGTCTAAGATGTAACAGTTTTGAAGCCATAATAAAATGTCGCGTCCGCATGCCGTGCAGTTGGTGCGTTTTTTTTTTAAACTCTTGCGAATCTTAATTCCAAGTCTAGCGCTCGAAATGAAACGCTATTTTAGCCATTGTACAGTATTGCGTCCGTGTGCTATGTCGTGCGCGTTTTTCAAAAGAAGCAGAATACTTCTACCTCTGATATTGGAGCCACGATGCGCTGACAAGATTTAAAACGTGCCACAAAAAAACATCAAATGTGGGATTGAAAATAGAGGAGCAACAAGTTATTTTAGCAATCAAGAATACTTAAAAAACGTGCAGATTGCACCGCCAAATTCATAATTTCAAAATACCTTGATACGTTGGGAATCACTGCGTAATAAAATCCGCCTATTTAAAGCAATTTCTCCAGGTTCGCACGCAGCGAACGGAGAAACTTGAAAACAATGGAGATATATCGCGACAAAGGCTGTGTCTTCTTAAGAAGCTTGGCAATCGGTGTTGCAAATAAAAATGGGAGGTGAAGTAAGTAAACACAAAACGCACAACCAGTTACCATTCCAGCATAAAGCTCTTTTTCTTCGTCTTGGAAGTTTTCATGGTGCAGCGCGCAATTCCATTCCAGAATAGACGAACAAATTCCATGAAAGAAAGGAGGACAGGTGTCACTGATAAAATGCCTTAGAAGTCCCCACACCGCCAGCAGTATACATGGAAACAGAGTATATATATCGGGCCGCGCTGACTGAGTAACAAGTTGCCTCGCGAGTCATTCTGTATACAGCCCCCCAAAAACTGGTGGCAATCGCAATCAATTCTGGACGGCTGTGACAAATGGCTGTTTCCGAAGGACTACTGCGTGACTCCCACTCGACAACCACTGTGTTCACAACACACACAAAGACCCAACGCTGCATTCAGGGCGTCTGTAAAGACTGTGGCCCCTTTGGCATTTCGTCCCCAAGGAAAGGCCGATACCGGCGATTCTGCTGGAGCCATTCATTTGTCCTAGCTGCCACGCATGGCTATAATTGGGTCGTCAATGTTGACGCGTCGCAAATCAACACAAACATTCAATAGGAAGCGCAGTAGCACAAGCATCGGTGGCTGCTTCTTGTACGTTTATGCTTTTATGCAGAAAGAAAACTATCCTTGGCTTCTCGCCCAGGTTCTGTGAAGTCTCGGATAACATACTGATTATTTGGTTTCTTTGGTGCTAAAAATGTCGATAAATGTTCATAGTTAATAATTTAGATCTTCCACAAATTAAGGAAGTTCGCATATTTTTTTAAATTCTAGTATAATAAATTTAATGTACACCTGGCGTGTAGGGTTGTATTAATTACTGCATTCTTTATTAATGTGTTATGTATCATATCCATTTCTTTTTTTCATAAGTAACCATCCGTATTATCAGTATGCATGATACTCCTCCCATCTACACCATCGGGCATGTCGGTATGTAATTTAATAAATAAAACTGAAAATATGAAACAAATATTTGTCAACCAATGCGAACGGTAACGGTAAACGAAATCCTCCCGCGTCTGCGGGAAATCATCAAGAAGCATGAACCTAAAAGTTTGTTGTCTTTTTCTTTCTTTTTTTTTTCTTTTGCCCAATTTCAGTGAGCCCTAACTCTTGCTAAACCGGCTTGACGCCGTGTTTACCGCCGGCCAGCTTACCTTATTATACGGAAAAGCTGAAAAGCGAGTTTCCAGATGGCGTGACGCGCAGCGCAGTGGTGTGCAACAAGCTCTTTCACAACTTTAAATCGGCCTCGTAAGGGCACCCTTTGCGAGGATTATTGCCAAAGCCTTTCGCGAACTCGCTTGCCAAAGACGGGCCCTTTGCTAACTCGTCCTGCGAAATCTCATTCCTGCGCAGGAACTGTGCACAAAGGGGATCCGTTAAAAGTCCTGGCGCAACCTTCGTATACTGTAAAGCAAAAACGTTCTCGTTATCTTCTAGCCTATAGATTCCATTCGCGTACGCATGATGTGTTTGTTATTATATAGGGTCTAGCAACCACGCGACTGTTAGGGTTATTCGCATGTACCGTCGAACGCAGTAATAAAACGTGCGTCTTTACCTCGAAATAACTTGCACTAACGAAGAGGAAGCCATCGCATGACCTGCTTTATATCTCATACCTGTACCTTAACCGTAACTAAGAATCTCGCAAAGAATTCGCCTATTTGACAAAATTACCCACTCGTTCCTCCTTGCGTCTTACATCGTATTACGTCTTAAGCTTAGCGGCTAAGCGTTTGCTTTGTAAGTTCGGGGACGCTGGTGCGATTGCCGGCCACGGCGCTTAAATTTTCGAAACCCAAGAATGCTGTAGCTCTATGGTGTGCTGTATAAGTGCGGCAAGAAATGATGTATGCTGTCGTGTGCCTTTAGACGCCGCATACAACGGCATCTGAGTACAGCCTAATGCTTCAATAGTCGCAAAAGAGGGGTTTAGTTACTGACGGTGGACTGCGTATGCTAATACATTACGCATATCAAGGTGTTGTGCAGCGCACGCTCCTGGAAAATTAAACCCACACTTGTTGATTTATACGAACTTTTCATCGTAGATACATTTTGTTCGCGTGTTTTTTTTTTCAAATTTAGAAGTGTTTAAGTTAATTAATGATGATCTGTTATGATATATCAGTATATTATAAAATATATACATGGTAGAAACGATGCTTATCTCCCTGCTCAGTGTTTTTCGCCCGCATTTGACGTCCGCGCACGGAACGTGCATAATCACAAAAGTTTAACTTCTTTTTACACGCGTTTCACTCATAAGAGGGTACGACTTACCAGGGCCTGTACAATCGTGTAACTGCAGCGAGCTAGTTCTGCAGTCAACACGAACGCACAGTATGTAATCTCGGTAATGTAAACCTTTTTTTTCTTTTTTTCCCCTTTTTTTCACTTCGCTGTGGGTATTACACGAATTATGCACGTGTTGGAGGGTTTTACGAATGGTGCCCGTGTATTCTTGGGAATCACGGGAATTATGCACGCGTTGGCACGTACGTTCTACGTACTATCAAGATTACACGTTAGAATCTAAACATAATTTTTTATTTTATCCGACTGGTTATTTTGGTGATTACTGAGTTAACATAATACTAGCGAAATTAAGTGGACAGACTTTCGTGTTTTCGCTACTTGCTCATGCCTTGGGAATGCCAGTGTTCTGAGCTCTGTCAAGCGTGTGCACAATTAGTGTTCCCGCTCTTTCATTCCACATCTCTTTCTTCGTCCTTTTATCCTTTCCCCCGTGCAGGGTAGCAAACCGGATGTGAGCCTAGTTGACCTTAATGCCTTTCCTTGCTTCTTTCTCTCTCTCTTTTTGTATATATTCAGAAGAAAGTGCGTAGAATCTTTACTCGCTTCTTTGCATGGTCACTAGGAAGAGAAATACTTATTCTTACAAGTAAACTTGTGTTTACATACATTAAACCCGCAGAAACATTTTCTCGGCTTTAGACTAAGGTAGGCTCAATCACGTAGCAATTGTTGATTCATTGCAAAAAAAAAAAAAAATGTTTACTCGTTCTTCACCGCAAAGCAAAAATCGGCGAAAGCATCATGCCAAAGCCTCCAGTCTTACCGACAAAACATAAGGAAATTCCATTATATTCCCAAGCCCACAAGGGAGGCCTAGACGACATGTCGGCATTCGTTCACGTCAACCCCGTCTATGCACTTGCGCAAAAGCAGTCCGTTCTAACTATAGTCGCTGGTCACGTTAGGTGTACGTTAACTCAAGAAGGATCGTTTACCTCTTACGACGTCGACGCATTAATCCTGGTGTTGTAATCAATAGCTGCTGCACTGCTCATTGCTTCACCCAGTTCATACGAACAGCATCGTCTCCTACTTCTCTCGTAGTAGGTGCCGCAAATTGCTTCATCATCGTCGATAAAGCCGCAGCAACTCCTCTTACTCTAGCGAAGCGGACATGTGAATATCTATCTATCTATCTATCTATCTATCTATCTATCTATCTATCTATCTATCTATCTATCTATCTATCTATCTATCTATCTATCTATCTATCTATCTATCTATCTATCTATCTATCTATCTATCTATCTATCTATCTATCTATCTATCTATCTATCTATCTATCTATCTATCTATCTATCTATCTATTGCTTTCTCAATTATTTATTTATTTATTTATGTGATGACAGTATGTCTTATTCAGACAACATACCTGCTACATTCATTACCAGAACGCGTCCATGACAGAGAAAAACTGGGTGGTCAGCATAAATCAACGGCCCTTGTTCAAAGAAAAAAAGAAACATAAATGCGTGGAAGAAAAGAGCCCTGTGAGTCCAAAGAGCACCATATTCTGGACGCTCGACGTCTGGTTTAGGTAGGTACAGCTGCAAACTTTTCTTTAGATAATATTTTATTCTTTCTAAACTTGTTTCACCTCGCCTTCCATTTCGTGGCCAGGTCCATTTCGCTCCCGTCGCCTTCCCCGCACCTCGGCGTTATACGTAAAAGAGAAGGGTTTTACACCGAGACGGGCTCAAAGGGTTGAAAGCAGAGTGACGTATACGTCTTGCGAGAGCTTGTTGCTGTGGGAGAGAGTGCGCCTCTCTTTCTCTCTCTCTCCTCCGCCGCCTGTGGGATGATGGCGTTCCACCGGCGAGTCGCATCGATTACCGATAAATCGCTGCCAGTTCAATGCGCTTCGGCGGGCGCGGATGCAGGCAAATTGAGGGAGAGGGTGTATACGAGAAACAAAGCGCTGCTGCTGCAAGGATGTACGTTGGAACGAGCGAAGGTGTAAAAAAAAACCAAGGAGTAGTAGCTGCCAAATATGGGAGGATGGCGCAAGGCCGTAAATTTTCCCGCGAAGCAAAAACAGGTAGGACGCGAAATAAACAAGGACGCTGTTGGTGCCGGGGATGGCGGCGGTTTAGAGAAAAAAAGAAATACAAACAATCAAATTAAGACGAAGCATAACTAGAATGCGAGAATAATATATGTGTTTCGATTCCTTTGTTTTTCGCGCCTGCACGCGAGAATGAATACGGCTCTCTCGGGTCGCGTTTGCGAAAACTTACGCACGCCCGTTCGCGTTTGCTACGCGATAAACAATAACAAGTAATAATATTTTAGCTTGTTTTACGTTTCTCTTTGCGATGTTTTAGCCGGAAGGGAACGCGCCGGTGAGTGAGGTTATTTATGTCATTGCGGTTTGGAAACCCATTCTTCTATCGATAGAGAGGTGACGTCTTTGTTAGGCAGTGGTTTTCGAAACCCTTTACTTTCTCCCTTCCTCTCGTTCTCTCTCGCTCTCTTTCCCTCCTAGCCAGCGTTTCCGATGCAGAGGCGCGAGGAGTCCCGGATGCGGTTTCGCTTTAAGAGGAAAAAGAGTATATTTTTTGTTCCGGCTAGGTTTCGCGCAAATTTGAATGAGAACAAAGAGGGCCACGCATGCGGCCAGCTGTGAGTGAAGTTTGTGTGACACATGAAAACAATGGCCAGGATTTGAGACCCCGGCGTTTTGAACGAAGCCACTGATCTGAGATTTCGCGTTGTGTCCGCAAAACAGAAATAATATATAACTACGTGCGTATAATAAAAAAGAAAAACAAGAGAGAAGTTGCCAGCATTTGGTAAAGTGGCAAGTTTTAGCGAGGTTGTGTAAGGGCTGCTACCTTGGTCGGGAGAGAGCGGTAGCGGTTATTTTACGATCTTCTCCTGAAAAAAAAAATTGCGAGGCCTCCTCTTTTCCCAGTCTGAATAGTTTCGTACGTAGTGTTTACAAGTTTGTTTTTTGAAAGTATGACTTTTCGCTTGTTTGTTAGTGCGAACGACGCTTTATAACTGCAACTCTAGCACAATTTTTATAATGCGCGGAAAACCACGCAAAGTATGCGAAGTAAAACAGGCGAAAATGTCTGTTCAAGAACATAGTATATGCGGGCTACGATGTTTCGTTTTGTTTTTAGCCAGAAATTTTTAACGGTTAACACGAACGGCTCCCTTCATATAACGCAAACAGATAGTGCTGGAAAGTTATGGATCGAAGACTGTCACGTCAACACAAAATAAAGAGAAATGTCAAGAGACGCTATCTTGTGCGTGATTTTCTGCTGACACCACTTAGTCTCCCTATCTTTAAAACGAAAAAAAAATACACGTAGTGGAGGAGAGAGAGAGAGGGGGGAGGGAGGGAGCTGTAGTGGCTGAGTTTACGTTTCATGATTTTTGCCAAGTTGATGTTAGAAGTTTAGGATTTATAGGAACGGCACCGTTTCTAACGTTTAGCGCGACAACTAGAAACACGGGTACAGAAAAGGCAAAACACGCACAACTACACCTACGTGTGCCTTTTCGTGTGACTGCTCCTATCTCAAATCTTATTTTTCGCTCTTTGCGTCTTTGTTTTAGACAAGAGAAACGATGTACGGAGCATCATCGCAACGGCAAAAGTTACACGAAAACGCTGTCTACTGCGATGATGATACGGTAATGGATGATCTTAATGTGACGCTCGTACAAACGCGACATGGTAAAGTTGTCCCGCAACAGCTAAACAAAAAGGTCTTTGAAGGCAGAAACAAAGGAATTTGACAGTTGAAGTTGACTGTGTTATTTATAGGTCTCACGGGAAACCATGAAAAAAAAAAAGCGTTACTACGCTTTTCGAAGAATGTACGCACACTTTGCGACTGCTTTTCAACGCGCAGTCAACGCCGTTGCATTACCTGTTATCACTTGTGTTATTTATGTAACCATTTCTCTTCCTTCATGCGCATGCCGTATAGGGAACCATCACTAACGTGCACGGAAAACGTCTCTACTTCGATTTCAGCTGACAAAGCTCACGTCGGGAATTATGAAGGTGTTTTTGAAACAGCTTTCCGACCGACTTCGCTGTACTTTTAAGCTTCTTTGTAACTCCGCTATTATGGCATAACCAAATGAATCCAACAAACAATTAAGTCAAGGAAAACATAGCCGACACTATTGGTTGTTTCTAACTGTCGTGTAATAACTATGACATAATTTGAAAGGAATTAAAGTGGACGAAAACGCGCAGGGCACACACAATGCCTTAGGGTACCCTCTTAATCAGGTCCCGCTTAAAGTGCTAGATGTAGCCAGGAAATCGGACATTTTTCGTTTGGTTTCCTGGATATAGCCTGATTAAGGGTGTAGCAAGCGAGGGCTTAATCGTCACCTGCCACCTCGTGCAAAGGTCACGTGCCACGTGACACCTAGTGAAAAGAGTGTTCCACACTCACCGCCTTGGCTACGATTTGCGTTGGCTAATATTCCCAGGGATTAAATCAATGAAAACAACAGATAATTAGGCCAACGAAAGCAAAGGGGATAATATTTGTGGTTTTTAACTGTAGTGTAACGATTGTGACCTAAATTGAAAGGAATTAAAGTGGACGAAAAATCAAGCTTTCCGTCGGTTGTATCCTGGCTTCCCGGCGTTATAGCGGAGTGTGAATAACTGTATGTGAACTTGCCTTTGTTCTACAGCTGCTCCTAGTGTACAGTTCCTTCATTGTAGGGCGAAGCATGGTTTACACTGTGGGAACCACGCACACCGGCTATCTAGAGATAGCGCCACCTGTTGCACAGTGGCGGTGTGCGTGGCCAACTTGCGCGCTTTGAAAGGGGCAGCCTGCGCGCTTGCCAGGGGAGCGGTGCCTTGACCGCCAAAGAAGGACAGACGCTGCCAGCCACGCTGGCCGATTCCTGCTTCCCGAGGTCATGGGCTTCGCCTCGCTACCCCATGTCTCTGGGCCGACACAGCTGTATGAGTCGTCGTTTGAAATATTAAATTGTTGTTTGTTGTGATTTGAGGCCTCCGTTGTCCTTGCTTTAACTACGGACGGGACGCAGCAAGCCCAATACCCACAACATATTCGCACAACTAAATGACTGCTAAGATTTTTATGATGCACTGCAAACGCAAACTAGCCGAATTGGGCGTTTTAAGGGCTACAATCCCCCTTAATACTACCTCCATCTGGACAGTACTACCTTAGGGTGTAATGAGGTGGGTGCAATAAAGTTCTGCGTCCTCAATTTTACTTCGTTAAGAAAATATGTGGAAGAAAGGAGGTAAATTCACTATCTGACGCCATTCGTCGAATGGAGTTAGAGGAACAAAAAACTCCCATCTCATTTCCTCTGGCATGTTTTCTCTTTTTTTTTCCGAAGCTTTCCATAATGCCTTCAGTGCTGGCGGGCATGCATGCAGCTGTGCGGGGGAAAGAAGTAAAAGAAAGAGGCGGCATGCTTCAGCGCACTAAAAATCCCTTGCACAGATAGCCCAGAGAAAGAGATATACGAGACCCTCCCAACGGCTGGAGAGGAAGCGAGCAAGCCCTTTGGCCTTGGCGGCTGCAGCCTACTCGGCCCGCCCCCGCCAGGTCAAAAGCAAGCCAGACGAGGCGCTACCGAAGTGAAATGGGACAAAGCTTCGCGCCGCATGCGCGCGCGAAGAAAAAAAAAACAGAAAAAAAGAAAGAAACGTGAGGAGGGAGTCGTTCCCGCGGCGGCGCGATCGTCGTAGCTAGGCAAGGCCGGCTAGGCCTTGTCAACACCACTTCTCAAGTGATGAGCTGTGTCGGTCGTGTGTGCGCGTTTTGTGCCTGCAGCCTCACCGTGTTCTCGCCGCTGGATGTGATATGCGTGGTTTGACGACAGTGCGACATGCTGTACTTCGAGTGGGATAATCGCGACGGCCTGTCGACTCAAGCGAGCGTGCCGCTGTGCATTACCAAGCAGATGATGGGCACCCTGCGTGCTCGGCACATTCAGGAACAAAAATGGTAAGTAATGCTGATGTTCTCTCTCTTTGCGAGCCCTTATCGTCGCTTATGCACCTGTAGATGACCTTCTGCACATTGCGTCGCTTGAAAAGTGCAATGAAAAGCAAAAAAAAAGAAACAAAAAATCGGCATGTCAAGCTTGCGAAATGCCCGCACCATGAGCGTGGCATGTAACCCATGCCGTACATTACACGCATGTCATTCATTGTTTCCATGTTACCAGCTGTCATTTATGTACGTCATGCAGTCACGTCACGCTATGCCAATCTTGGTATGATATCAAGTTAGAGAACCGGACGCGAGTGCACCAGGCTCCATGCCGTAAATGACATACATGTCGTTATTTTCATGTTACTATATGTCATTTATGTTCGTCGCACAATCACGTCACGCTATATCAATTTAGGTGTATGTCAAGCTAGCGAACCGGCCGCGAGCGCACCATGGGCGTGGCGTGTGTACATGACATGCATGTCATTATTTTCATTATGCCAGCTGTCATTTATGTTGGACGTGCAGTCACACAGCACAATACCAATTTTGGTGTATATGGAGCATGCGAAACGGCCACTAGCGCCCCCGAGACCATGTTGTCAAAATAACGCCATACATGACAAGCGTGTCATGATTTGCACGTTAGAAACTGTCGTTTATGTGCGTCATACACTCTTGTGACACCATACGTATTTTGGTAAATATCAAGTTAACGAAACAGTCGCAAGAGAACCAAGAGAGTGACGTGCAAATCATGTCGTTAATGAAATGCATATCATGATTTTAAAGTTAAGACCCATCATTGATGTTCTTGATGCAGTCGTGTCATTCCACACGAATTTTGGCATACATCCCATTAATGAAACACCCACACGAGCTATGAGTCGTAGGCGGCTAAATAGATAGGTAGATAGATCCGTTCAAAGTCGTAGAAGTGTTTAACAAATGCTTCGCATTTAAGTCGTTAAACTCAGATAGCAATGATGTGTGATGCATGTTTTGGAACTTCTGTGAATATCACTCATGCTTCATACGACCAGTCAATCGACCCAGGAGTGCACCCTGATAAAGTTGTTTGCACGATATAATTTTCTTGCCTGCGATAAAGCGTGAATGAGGCATGATGCTTTCAGGGAATATACATTAGAGCAAAAGGCCACGGTTATCACATTGTCACATGATGGAATGTGCATAAAGGACAACTTTGTTTTCGATTTATTCTTTTCTCCAACTTCATTTGTTTGTTTTAATCCTTCATCATCGTGTCAATTTGCGCACATTGACATGTGACAAGACCGTGCGCTCTCATTTTGCAGCATCTACCTTGGATGCAGTCAACTACCCTGGACATCTTTCTCCCGCCATGCAACTGTGAGAACCCACCGAAGCACAGATTGTCAGGAAGTGAAAAGACTTTTCGGCAACAATTTTGCATTGCGCACTCTGCCCGTCTCCTGAAATAGCATATTAAGGTACATGAGCACTGTACCTTCATACATATGCATCAAGGAACAGTGAAATAGCATATCAAGGTACATTAACATCATTAGCTTGGATTCATTTAGCTAGAACGAATAAATCATGTTAAAGCTATACAATGACGGCCATATCATGTGACAGACATCTGCTAAGTGCAGTGTGTATTGTGAAGCACATGCGTTTTATGGTATTGAATGAATGGATAAATGTTTATTTCAGCAAAATACAGGAAATGGGCCTCAAGTGAAAAGCGACAATGGTAGCTTGAGAAGTGCACAAGGCCCAGTGGAGCAAAAAGAGACAGAGCAGCAGACGTGTGCACGTTCAAAGGCAAAACATATACGCATACAAAAAGAAACAGGAAAGAAAAAGCAGAAGAAACGTGCACATTCAAAGGCAAAACACGTACGCCATCTGCAAAGTGACAAAATCAAAAAGGGTGAACATTTATGCTAGTGAAAACAATCAAAATCAGAAAACAGTGAAAACAGAAAAGAAGGAACGGCCATTCAACGGCATGGAAGGAATGCAACTTCATTGGTCACGTATCAACAGTGGAATTTGCCAAGGTTACATGTGCATATTCTTAGCCATTATGAGATGTGCAAGGCTAATTTAATCGCATTGATATAAGTCAGCTGTTGAGTCTGTTGAACCAGATTGTTGAATCATCTTGTCTATTCCATCTCGTTAATTTGCTGTTTTGCATTATGTTGCCATAGTTTTCAAGGTCAATACATAGTATCATGACTGTTGACACAATTTGACAAGGTGAAAGCGCTGTTATTGTGCCCAAGCCTTAGTTTATCCTCACTAGAAGTGCGCTGTTTATTTTTGCCATGGTTAAGTGCCAAGTTGCCCAATCTTCACTCCTAAACAGAGTAGGTGCGGTTAATCAAGACCTTGCTAACATTCACAACCCTTTTAAAGTGCACTTATAGTGATAACTTTACTGACATCAAAAACTACCCACATAATGGTAAACATGGCAAGAGTACACTTCTGGTGGTGTTTCGCATTTTTTTACATCCGTTTGTTTTTCGCCCTGTGCACACGAAGTGAAACGCTCACAAGGAAGTACTTAGCAGCATCTCAATTTTGTATTCATTTCGTGTTTTGACAAAATGTCTGCAATAAGGATAGTCAAGTGCGAATCTTCGGTAAGACATTCATTTTTATGTATACAGAAATCTTAGTGGACTTCTTTTTTGTGTAATTTTCAGGAATACACTTCTGGCAAAGTAGCAAGTGTTGCTTGCCCACCAGTCTGTGTTCAAGTCAAGTGTATTGTGGCCATGAGTGTCGGCAGGATTTTGTCTTGGGGTGCAAGGCGGCGTGTCGGCCTGGTGAGCAGGAGAGCATTGGTGTAGCTTGGGTGGGGTCAAGTGCTGGTGTGTCTTGATGGCGGCAGGTGCCCTTTGTGCAAACCCCTGCCGACACCCATGATTGTGGGAACACCCTGATGTGCCTCACTTTACACTGTGTCGAACAGCTCGTACATCTTACCACATTTAGGCCAACACTGGTATTGATGCAGAGTGTTATGCGCAATACTGCGTGCAACCTTTCTGATATCGTGTGCATTTGAAAATTTCGCATTGTTTAAAAAGACGCTGAGTGGACCCAGTGTTATTCAGCAAACATAAGTCTTAACAGGGGCAGTTGGGCGAGTTGGTGTATATTCATAGTTAAAGAGGGGGGTGCAAAAAATATCACAGCACAGAGAAATGAAGGGGACAGGATGACACGCTACTAGCAACTGAAGTTTAATCGAAACCACAGAAAGATGTAAACACACAGTACGAAAAAATTACAAAACTAAACAATCACACATCCATAGAGGAATGAAGGGGGCAGACAGGACAGTACGCTACTAGTAACTGAAGTGTAATCAAAACCACAGAAAGATATAAACACGCATGACTAAAAAAGCGAAGCACATGTTCAACTTCAGTTGTTAGTAGTGTGTCGTTCCGTCCCCTTTGTTGCTATGTGTTCTGATTTCGTTTTCACGTTTTCCTTACCTATGAACTGAACTCCTGACTGTTTCACAGTCTCTATATATGTGTGGTCAATTTTTATTCATCCTCATGGCATATCAAGTCCTAGGATCCAGTGTGCAAAACGACCAGTCACTATTTACAGGAATTTTTGTATTTAGTGCCTGTGATTGCCTAATTGCAAGTTGACGTTGCAGCCATGGGGCTTGGATTATTTTCAATGTGGTAATTATGCGTAAGCCATCAAGTGAGGAATTAAGGATGAACTTTTGAGTTACAGATGGCACTAGCTGGCATAAAAACATAGAAGCATGGCTGTACTTGTTATGCATATTAGAAGTATTGGTACATTGCAGTCATGTGATTATGCTGACAAGTTCCCAAGCACACTTCCAGAAATTTACGATGGCTTCCAGGTATCTGTGAGTAAATATGTACAGCAACATATGAAGGCAACCTTGTAATTTTGTGGGCATTGCTGAATGCTTTTATGCACCTTGGTAAGTGGTCCTACAGTCAACACCACAGGTATATTTTGGGAAAGTAGGAAACTCAACTCCAAAATCATCTGCGACATGTTTTGATGCCATAGGGCAAACTAATGCAATGAAAAACTGTACAACTGCCTGTCTACACGGTTTCATATTTCCCAAAAGTGATGCTAGCCTTATTGTACTAATTAGTTGCCTTCGTGTGTAGGCTGACACCAAGTTCCTTGGGTAGCTTATTTTTTTGGATTATACTTACATACTGGCACGGTGAAGTGCACACGTTAGTGCGCATCATGATGAGATTTTACACCCTACTTTCGTATTGCTTTACTGCTGTGAATTATGTATAGTGCTTAGGCTGTACTGTATATGTTGTTCCACGTGTTCAGTTTTGGGAGTAGGTTCTGTGCACGACGATGGAAATATATACCTATATCCTTACATTGACACGAGAACTGCTGCTGTTTTGATTCCAATAAAATGTTGCAACCACTGGTTCTTGTATCAATTGAAGTATGACTACTTGTCGTGCATGCAAATTGAAGAAATGAATTTGTGCTTGCAAAACAAATTGCTGAAACACTGCCTGCTCAATGTAACTGCTTGTGTTTTATTACCAAACACATTGAACAGATGATTCACAGATTATGACACGTTGTAGAAGATAGGCAACAGAAAGACAGAAAGTCATCACTGTGTTCTAACGTAGATTGGGTGATCTTTTATCAATAGTAGCATAATTGAAGGTTGCTGTTGTATAAATAAAGTTTAACGTAGTGTGCAGGTGGACGAGGGAGTGCACATATGATAGTTTTTCCAGTTTTCTGCATATTTGCTACAGTCCTCGTGTTTCTGTGTTACGATTGTGAAATTCTGAATTGCAAACAAGCCAACCTCTCTGCTGCTGTGGTGAAGTCATTCAACAGAACCATATTTTCTCAAGAACAGCTGTTCCATTGAGAAAGAGGGTAATGCTTTTTTTTAATGGGTACTGCATCATCTGTCTGAGGGGAGGGCCAAGTACACATGGACGTTCACAAGAGAGAAGTGCAAGTACATTAACTTTTTTGTTTTGTGGGAGACCTGTCACTGGTAAACTGGGGAGGTTGACCTTGACCTTGGGGCACGCGTTAGGCATTCGCTTTAACGCGGTGGCGTGATGCTTACCAATAAAAGCTAATTAGTAAGAAATGTAGGTAGTATCCGAGTATGAAAGCAAACAAATACTGAATATGTGTTATAGAGAATCACTGAATGCCGTGCTAAAGCGTGCATTGCGAATAAGCGCTAATTGCGGAAATAGATAAGCGTTCAGCTGCTCAGAAGGCGCTGCTCGCGGCTGTACGCGTGCATTCAACGCACTTTATGTAGGCGCGTTACAATGCCCTTGTAACTCTGGAATTTTCTGCGTGTGTGATTTTCATATGCGAACGCAGGCGGTCCGCGCTAAAGGGTGCATTGCGAATAAGCGCCAATTGCGGAAACAGTTTTTTGTTCAGCTGCTCAGAGCGCGCTGCTGCCTCTGCGTGCAGCTCGCCGCAGTACGCGCGCATTAAATGCACTATAAAGAGGTTTATTAGCGGCGACGATATTCGACGATACAGCGACAGTCAAGGCGGGGCCGACTCTCAGCGCGAGCTGCGTTCTCTTCGACCCGAAGAGGGCGACCCACTAGAAGGTGTTCGAGAGGACGACCCATTACCAAGTTCGAACGCTTCGCTACAATTACCCCCGGGTAGGAAAAGGGAGCCACCTGGCGACCTAGCAACAAGTCACTATGAGGGGGTCGTGGTAGGGCTTCAGGCGCTCCACGTTGACAATGTCGCGCCCTCGACGGCGCATGTCCGAAGACGGTTCTATGGGTTCGATGAGGTAATTGACCGGGGATGTGCATTCGACGACACGGTAGGGGCCTTCGTATTTGGGCAGTAGTTTGGAAGAGAGGCCAGTTGCAGTGGTAGGGACAGAGAGCCAAACGAGCGCTCCAGGGAGGAACGTGGGCGCAGAAGTGGTGTTGTCACCGCGAATGCTCTTCTGCCGCTCTTGGTTATGCGTAGTGAAGGTCTTGGAGAGCTCATGACACTCCTCAGCAAGTCTGGCTGTGGCAGAAATAGGCGCACATTCAGAGCGATCCGGCTTGTATGGAAGTATCGTGTCCATGGTGTGCGACGGGTGCCTTCCGTACAGTAAGAAGAAGGGTGAAAAACCAGTAGTGCTCTGAGGGGCGGTGTTATAGGCGTAGGTGACGAAGGGCAGAATGGCATCCCAATTGGTGTGATCGGCGGCGACGTACATCGAGAGCATGTCGCCGAGCGTGCGGTTAAAGCGTTCGGTTAGGCCATTCGTCTGCGGGTGGTAAGCAGTAGTTTTGCGGTGAACAGCATGGCACTCTTTGAGAATGGCTTCCACGACTTCCGACAAGAAGACACGGCCTCGATCGCTGAGAAGCTCTTGGGGTGGTCCGTGACGCAGTATGAATCGGTGTAGTAGGAAGGAGGCAACATCGCGCGCTGTAGCCGCTGGGAGGGCGGCGGTTTCAGCGTATCGCGTTAGATGGTCAACAGCGACGATGGCCCAGCGGTTACCAGCCGAAGTCAGAGGAAGTGGTCCGTACAAATCGATGCCCACGCGCCCAAACGGACGGTTAGGGCAAGGTAATGGTTGTAGACCTGGTGGCGACACGTGCGTTGCAGGTTTTCGGCGTTGGCAATCGAGGCAGGAGCGAACGAACTTCTGTACGTAGCGGTACATCCCTCGCCAGAAGTATCGTTGTCGAATGCGGTGGTAAGTTTTGGATACCCCAGAGTGCGCGCATTGCGGGTCAGAGTGGAAGGCCTCGCATATTTCAGAACGCAGACTGCGTGGTATCACTAGTAGCCACTGGCGGCCGTCGGCGTCGTAATTGCGTCGGTGCAGTAGGTCGTCGCGAACGGCGAAATGGTGGGCTTGACGACGCAACGCGCGAGTGGATGGTGTTGTGGACGGATCAGTGAGCAAGTCGATCAGCGAGGTGATCCATTTATCCTTGCGCTGTTCGGTAGCGATGGTGTGAACGTCGATTGAAGCAACAGCTATGTGAGATACTGAGCAAGGGGCATTGTCGTCAGGCAAGGGAGCGCGCGAGAGGGCGTCGGCGTCAGCATGCTGGCGTCCGTTGCGGTACAGCACTCGGATGTCGTAGTCTTGCAGGCGAAGTGCCCAGCGGGCGAGACGGCCTGAGGGATCCTTCAGTGACGACAGCCAGCATAGTGCATGATGGTCGGTGACGACATCAAATGGGTGGCCATACAAATAAGGTCGAAACTTTGTAAGGGCCCAGATGATCGCCAGGCACTCTTTTTCCGTGACCGTGTAATTGGTCTCGGCTCTGGTAAGCGTAGGGCTTGCGTATGCCACGACATATTCGGGGAACCCTGGTTTGCGCTGCGCAAGGACAGCGCCGAGGCCTACACCGCTGGCATCCGTGTGTACCTCCGTTGGGGCCGTAGGATCGTAGTGCCGTAGTATGGGAGGAGACGTCAACAAACGACGGAGCTTTGCGAACGCGTCGTCACACTCGGACGACCACGACTTTAGGGGTCCGTTACCTCCAAGGAGCTTCGTCAGCGGTGATATGATGGTGGCAAAGTTTCGTATGAAGCGTCGAAAGTACGAACACAGTCCTACGAAACTGCGCAGTTCTTTGACGGACGTAGGTTTGGGAAATTCGGCCACGGCCCGAAGCTTGGTCGGATCGGGAAGGATTCCGTCCTTGGACACGACGTAGCCGAGGATTGTCAGCTGCCGTGCTGCAAATCGGCACTTCTTCAGATTCAGTTGGAGGCCGGCGTTGCGCAAACGCGTCAAAACATGCCGCAGACGTTGGAGATGCGTGGAGAAGTCCGGAGCGAAAACCACGACGTCGTCAAGGTAACACAAGCACGTGTGCCATTTCAAGTTGCGCAGAACGGTGTCCATCATGCGCTCGAAGGTCGCGGGCGCATTACACAGACCAAACGGCATGACGTTGAACTCGTACAAGCCGTCGGGCGTGACAAAGGCTGTCTTCGGTCGAGCGTCATCCGCCATGGGCACTTGCCAATACCCCGAGCGCAGATCAAGAGATGAAAAGAATTCGGCTCCTTGCAGGCTGTCAATCGCGTCGTCGATTCGCGGCAGCGGATAAACATCCTTGCGAGTGATCTTGTTGAGCCGTCGGTAGTCCACACAGAACCGCACGGAACCGTCCTTCTTCGCAACGAGAACAACGGGAGACGCCCATGGGCTGTCCGAGGGCCGAATAACGTCGCGTCGAAGCATATCGTCGACTTGCTCATTAATGACCCGACGTTCTGCGGGAGACACGCGATATGGACGTTGCCGCAGTGGTGGTTGGGCGCCAGTGTCGATGCGATGCGTAACAACGGAAGTGCGGCCAAGAGAAGTTTGCCCGATATCGAAAGAAGAACGAAATTCTTCCAGCAGGCACAGAAGTTGGGAACGCTGGACCGATGTGAGGTTATCAGCAATGGAGGACCTAAACACATCAGCAGGTGACGAATCGGACGTGGAAACAGCACAGAGCATACGGGAACTGGGACAGTGCGTGTCGTCGGGTGCGTCCATAACTTGTGCGTCTTCGAGGGGTTCCACTCTGCCGAGACATTCCCCTCGCACCAACGTAACAATGAACGGGGATGGGTTGGTCACAAAAACATCCGTGTCGCCCTGGGTGATTTCCACGGTCGCAAATGGCACCAGCAAGCCTTTCCTAGTGAAAACGTGGTCACATGGAGAAAGGAGTGCAACGGCGTCGCAGAGACCGGTGCAATAGACTGACACAGCCGTTGACGAATTTGCAGGAACTGTGATGTCGTCTTTGACGAATACCTTGGTCGCAGCCGATGAACTGTCTGCCGGCGTCAAATCTGAGAATGGTGAGAGCTCTATTTCGGCTGGTGCGCAATGAATGACGGCGTCGTGGCGGGCGAGAAAATCCCATCCCAGGATGACGTCGTGAGAGCATGAAGAAATTATAATTAATTCGACGGCGTACAGAGCGTCCTGAATGATGACGCGGGCGGTGCATACCGCCGTCGGGTGAATACTTTGGGCGCTGGCTGTACGGAGGGAGAGCCCGGAAAGTGGCGTCGTCACTTTTCGTAGTAGGCGGCTTAGTTTAGCGTCCATAACGGATACGGCGGCTCCAGTATCGATAAGGGCAGAGGCGCGAACACCGTCCACAAAAACGTCTATCACGTTCGATGGGCTTCGCTGAGGGCTTTCGCAGTTCGATAGCGTCGCAGCCCTTGCCTCGTGGACTGCGACGACTAGTTTTCCTGATCGCGTGGGACCGGACGTGGCCGCATCGGTGACAGCGAGCGGCGTCGTGGTGACTGTGAACGGCGGGTAGATGCAGCTGGGCGAGACGTCGGCGACGGAGGCGTAGGTGGGTCGTAATATGGGCGGTTCGACTGGCTGGTGGCAGGCGACACGTCTCTAGGCGGCTGCACGCGATTGCAATAGCGCGCCACGTGGCCGGCGTAACCACATGCGAAGCATATGGGGCGATTGTCAGGTGTGCGCCATCGGTTCGCTGGGGCAGGGCCCGCCCATGGTGCAGGACGGGATTGACGGGGCGGCAACTGGTAGGACTGCATGGTGGGCTGCATTCGTGGCCTGTGCGTGACGTCGGCGTAGGTTACCGGTACATCCGCTTCGAAAGAGTGAGGTCGAGCGGAGGCTTCGGCGTAAATGTGTGGGGCAGCCGTAGCGATTGGTGGGGGCGTTCTTGCGACAACTTGGGCGTAGCTCAAAGGTGCAGGAGCCGGATGGTGCTGGTGGTACTCGGGCATGACCTCCGCGATTTCCTGCTCGATTGCTCGACGGAGGGGAGGCAGAAGGGTGGGCGACGGCTGTTGAGTGTACCGAGGGCGAGCAAAGTCCAGCAGAGAGAACTGGCGCGCGATTTCCTCGCGCACGAATGTCTTCATCTCTGCGAGCAACGCGGAGTGGTCGGGTACGGTCGACAAGCCAGCGAGCTCGGCGTCGCGTGATGGAGAGCGACGGGTCATTGATCGCTGCCGGCGCAGCTCCTCATAGCTTTGGCAGAGCGTTATGACCTCTGCCACTGTGCTGGGGTTCTTGGCGAGCAGCATGGTGAAGGCGTCGTCGTCGATGCCTTTCATGATGTGCCTGATCTTGTCACACTCGGACATGGTGGCGTCGGCTTTCTTACAGAAATCGAGGACGTCTTCAATGTAACTGGTGAAGGATTCGCCGGCATGCTGAGCGCGTTCACGTAAGCGCTGTTCGGCCTGCAGCTTACGAACGGCAGGGCGGCCAAACACGTTGATAATGGCGGTCTTGAGGTCGGAACACGTCGTAAAATCGGATGCGTGGTTGTTGTACCACAGGCCCGCCACACCCGCGACGTAGAAAACCAGGTTAGTCAATTTTCCTGCCTCGTCCCATTTATTGGGGACACTCACGCGCTCGTAAATCGCGAGCCAGTCCTCCACGTCGGTACCATCGGCGCCAGTGAAGACGGGAGGGTCGCGAATACGAGGGACACCAGGACATGAGGTCGGTGCGGGCGGGGTCGTTTGCTGGGAGGCGTCTTGAGGCATGGTAGGCGGCAGGGTACGGGATCGAAGAGCCAGGGGCATCGAATGAGGGCCGAGGTTGTTGTGAAGGCCCAGCACTCTCCACCAAATTATAAAGAGGTTTATTAGCGGCGACGATATTCGACGATACGGCGACAGTCAAGGCGGGGCCGACTCTCAGCGCGAGCTGCGTTCTCTTCGAGCCGAAGAGGGCGACCCACTAGAAGGTGTTCGAGAGGACGACCCATTACCAAGTTCGAACGCTTCGCTACAGCACTTAATGTAGGCGCGTTACAATGTTCTTCTAAGTCGGGCCTCTGCGTGTGTAACTTTCATATGAGAACGCAGGCGGTCTTCGAACCGCTCATAACACGCTGCCGCATCTGGACGCGCGCAGTTCGCGGCTGCAGAAATAACGAAAATTGCTCCACAGCATACGCTCATGGAATGCACATACGTTCGCTCATCTGAAGATACCTTTGTCATGCTGGTATTCACGAATTTAGCGCGAGCGAAGAGGGCACACGTTTATAATTTTTCTAGCGGCACGACACGGCGAACCGGAGAATTCGGAGCCGAGGGTGTTTACGTCGATCGGCTCGGCCTGCATGACGCCCCACAAATTATGTATTGACCTTCCGCAAGAGCAAACACACGCCGATGGTACAAGAACAGAAGTTCGAAGTTGTGCCGACGGGTTACCAGTACCAGCCGCTTTGTACATACATTGGTACATATATAAGCCCACGAAAAAAACAAGCTTGCAAGTGGTGGCGCTGTGGTGTAATGGTTATAGTGCTTGCTTTGAGTGCGTGTGGTCGCGAGTTCGACTCCTGTGTCGTGCGTACTTGTATGCAAATGTCATGATTGTGCATGAATACTTTGATGTCCATTTTCTATTATGTCCTAGTGATGAATAGTAGCGGTAATTGGCCGGTAAACGTAATATACTGCCTAAGATATACTTTTTTTTTTTTCATTTCGCGACCGCTCTAGGGCCTCGTATAAAAGGAGGCTTTAACAGCTCTCAAAAGAAGCAGAAAAACTCTCAATGCGCTCTGTTCAAGCCCCCAAAATGGCTTACATAAAAACACCAACTTTACCTCCAAAAGGAGGCTTTAAAAGCTCTCAAAAGAACCAGAAAAACTTCCAATGCGCTCCGTTCAAGCCCTCAAAATGAGTTCAATAAAAACACAAATTTACCTCCTTAGTTCCGTCTAATCACTCCCTTAAAGGATGTAAATAAAACCTCCTTTTGAACCTCCTTTTGAAAGGGGTTTTGCGTAGTACCTTTTAGATGCACGTTATGCGTCGAGCCCGAAACTCCCTAAAGGGCTCAAACCCGTTTGCAGTGTGCTACTACGAGAACGCTCTGCTGCAGGATCGTAAACTCAGCTAGAATACACACTCATATTTTCCTGTGACAATATTTGTTTGTTTGTTTGTTTGTTCATGGACTTGATCTTTCGTCGGAACTACAATTGTCATCGCGAATTTCCCGCTCCGACGCGACGCTGTTATGTCGCCTTTGGATGGGTGCTGCATTCACAAAGGCCAACTCGTTTCGCATCGGAATGGCTAACTCCTGCTGAACCGACGAGACAATTGAACACGCCTTGGGCAGCTGCGTTCGCTATGACACTCAGCGATGCCCACTCCTGGGGCTTCTGAAACGACTGGAATCGAGACACTTTTCTTCAACTACGATTCTAGGACCACGGACACGTGCCTCGAAGTCACATATGGCAACTAAAGCGCTACTGAAATACCTAAAATCAACAGATCTGAGCAACCGCCTGTAGACTGGATGTGCTCCCCCAAGTGTGCTCGTGATTCTGTCCATCCCTCTTCTCTTCTCTTCCTCTGTCTCTCCCCCTTATCCCTCTCCCCCAGTGCTGGGTAGCAAACCGCGCGTGCGTCTGGTTAACCTTCCTGCCTGTCCTTGCTTCTATCTCTCTCTCTCTCTTGTAGAAGCAACCTAATAAATCTCGTGACCTAGATTACTTACCGTTCCTTCTTGGTCTTGAGCAGTGGGTTCTTAGTTCAACTCTCTTGTTTTCGAAGCGTAACGTATAGGCCCAATTATCGCTGCTCACTTTCGAATGAGCAACAAACGGTTTCATATAATGCGAAAGGCCTAATTTTTCTTTCTGGTACCATTTTGGTGACGCCTTTGAGAGACTCTAGGAGAACGTTTCTCGTTTGAAAAATTGACTAAAGTACGAGGTTTTAATTTGAAACTTCGCAATCGAGTGCATCAAAATAAAATTTAAAAATAAAGACGGCTACGTGTGCGTTTACAAATGTCTCACAGTTAGTCTTTAGTTCAGCTGTCGCGCACACTGCTTTTTTCTCACCGAAAGAAAAAAAAATGAAAGAAAAAAGCTAGAAGCTCTTGAATGACTATCGTTACTCCTTTTGAGAAAAAAAAGGAAGAAAGAAACGATCGGCGTAGGTGTCTGCGTTACAAAAAAAGCTTTCTCGCCAGTCCTATATTTATCTCTACCTAAAACAAAAAGATTGAAGCAGTCTAGTGCCGTTTCAGCAAGCGGGTTTCAGAAGACCATTTGCAAGCAATTTTAGAACTCTAAGAAATAACAAAAAAAATTGTTGATAATTAAATCAGTGTTTCCTTATTAACACAAAGGGCGTCGTTTTAACTTGTCTTGTTTAGGAGTCTGTAAAAAAAGGAGCGTTGAAAAAAAAGGGGGGGAGGATTGAGGGCGAGACATTCATCAAACACTTCGGGAAGACTAGGAAGAAACGCGAATAATTAGTCAGCGTCGCCGTGAAAGATACAGAATGGGCTCGAAATCTGGTCACAAAAACGATTCGCACGGTATGGCTAACGAAAAAGACAGTAAAATTGGCATTTGAATACAAAGACCTGATAACTTAACGTTAGAGGTGGATCTGAATGATATTATATATATACTTTATTGAGAGGCTTTTTTGTGAGGAACAGTTTTTCATGTCTTTTGCGCTGGGTTTCATTAGAAGGTCGTTATGCCGCTATATTCGGACACAATCTAAAATGGGCTGTCCACGAACCAGATATCGAAGGAAACAGACAAAGCATCAAATGTGCTAAGTTATGTCGCACTTTATGGCGCTTCCTCTAAAAGCTGTTCGAGCCCATTTTAACCCTAGTACGTTTGCTTATTCTTCTTTTTTATTTCTGATGTATCTGACGAAACATCGTTAGCGTTGGCAATCAAGTTGGCAGCACTGTGCCATTGTTTGCTCATTTGCATCGCATACAGATGAAAAAAAATTTGTGTCTGATGTAAAGCAATTGTGAAACATGCAGCGGGTGGTAACCTCGGAGGCGTGCCGAACTTCATTACTTAGCTGGAAGTCTTCAATTACCATGCCCCTCTCTCCACCATCCTTTTCTATTCGACTCGTTCCATCTGTGTGAATCTCTATTTTCACCATAGTGCGATGTGCTTATGTAGCCGTCTCTTTATTCATTAGTTCAGTAAATATCGCGGGACCATACACAGGGCGTAAATTATGTTTCGAATAAATCAGTGCGATTCGCAAAGCAGTTAGAATTCAGATTGTTTATATGATCGTTTCTCTGGCACAATTCGTGAAGGCACAGTTTCAGTTGCCTTCTAAAAAAGTCACAGTTTCGCCGCAAGGGCGAAGCAATGAATGCGACAGCAAGAAATTGGAATGTCACACGAAGAACGACAAGCAGCTCGATACTTGCAGCGCGCCGCTGAAGCACAAAGAAGGACGCCCGAAATGAACGCACAGGCATACACAGGACAAGCGTGAGCTAACAACTGCGACATTTGTTACGTCTTTTGCTTGAGCAACGCGCTGCAAGTGTCGATAGTGTTTGTTTGTTTCCTCAAAATTATGGCACATAACCACTCTGGGGGATTGGCCAAGACTGCGTGTCGGCAATGGAGAATCAGACGCTCTTAGATATTTCTTTTTCTTTTAAACTGCAGCGCCTGGAGTGACCCATCTGTGGCTCCTGCCACACGGGGCCGTCTGACGCAAGGTGTGCCCGGTGTTCTTTTTTTTTTTCGTTCCACAGCACGAGTGGGTACAGAAAGGGACCACACTGTCGTGCGCGTCTCAAGGGCAGTTTTCAGATTGAAAGAAAATGTAGGAGCGTTGCGTGATAGCAAACATGCTCAAGCTCCTTCGAGATCTGCGTACCACCAGCGGTAAATGGTGAACATAAATAGCTCGCCGTTATATCGCCGGCGCATACATGGCGTACGGTTGAGTTGTCTCACGCAGCGCGCGTGGGGTCGAGGGTTCGCTGTTTCGAATCTCTAGTCGGGTACTTCAGAATTTTTTTCTTCAGCTTTATTTTTCTTTGTGCCTTATATATATATATATATATATATATATATATATATATATATATATATATATATATATATATATATATATATATATATATATATATATATATATGTATGTATACACATCCGGAACATGACGGCGACGGCTAAAATCCGCCGAGAATGTCCGTATAACTGCTATCGCAATAAAAGCTTACTGTGCCCCGTTGATTGTTTAATTAGCAAATGTTCCGCTCAGTATCACGCTTCCATTTCTTTCTCGCATGCATCTTAATGCACAGTCACGTTTCCCTGAGTAAAGACTGCACTCGGGCATATCGACGTCTGCGCGTACACACACACACACACACACACACACACACACACACACACACACACACACACACACACACACACACACACACACACACACACACACAAATATTGTGTTACCTAGTCGACATGAAATGCAGTTGGTAAACACGAATCCCTAAAAACAATGGCTGCTTAATTTGTTTATCTTTGCTAAGTTTTTTTTTGTTATCTCTACAAACACAACCATAGGTTTTTCTATGGAGTACTCATCATATGTAGTTATATGTAGCGCGTTAATTGTTACGTTATAAAGGTAAATAGCGAGGCTATTCGGGGGGTCACATAAGGCTATATTAGACAAGGCACCTTCTACTTTTTAATGGCCGGTGCGCATAACACCCTATATCAAACGCTTCCACGCATTTTCTGTCATTAGAAAGAAGAACACTTCATTGACCGGTATGCAAAGAAAACGGTAAGAAATATTGTTACTCGAAGTTTCCCGTTGATTGTTTAATTAGCAAATGTTCCGCGCAGTGTCACGCTTTCATTTTTTTTCTCGCATAGATCTTAATGCACAGTCACGTTCCCCTGAGTAAAGACTGCACTCGGGCATATCGACATCTGCGCATGCAAAAAAAAGAAAAGACACACACGCAGAAGTATTGTGTTACCTAGTCAAAACGAAATGCAGTTGATAATGCCTAAAAACAATGGCTGCTTAGTTTGCCTATCTTTGCTAAGTTTTTTTTATTTCTACTAAACAACCATAAGTTTTGCTACGGAGTACGCATTCTATGTAGTTATATGTAACGCGTTAATTATTACGTTGCAAATGTAAATGGCGAAGCTATTCGGGGGATCACATAAGACTATGTTAGACAAGGAATCTTGTACTTCATAATGGCGGGTTCGCAAAGTACCATATATCAAACATTTCTACGCATACACTGTCATTAGAAAGAAGAACACTCCATTGCCCGATATTCAAAGAAAATAGTAAGAAATATTGTTACTCGAATAGTCTTTTTATTAGTTTTTTTTTTTTGAGATCGATACGCCTCAACTCCACCAGAATGTTACGCAAAGAGACGCAGACGAGAGGCTCTATACAAGGCACAAAGCAGCCTAAAAATCGTCGTCATCTTCTTCAAACTATTTGTCTTTTCTCCATCAAGGATAGCTGTCCGTAGCTATAATAAGCTCATAAGCAAAACAAGAACGAAAAAGGGGGGACAAAACACGTGTGCTATATGCTACCAACGTGTGTACCAACAAGGCGAAATTCCAGCCCTTGTGCGAGGAATAATCACAACTTGAGTTGAACGTGAAACGACCTGTAACTTGCTTCTAGTAAAGCCGCACTTCATACATAACTTTTATAAACTTCCTTTCTTTAGCGCGAGGGTCTTTCATTTTGTTTCGCTTCTTTTTTTTTTAGTCTAAAAGACTCCACTTACTCAAAGCAAGGAACTCGTAGCGCCGTTAATGGAATCGGAATACTGGAAGACGCTCACTCACCGAAAGAGATCGTCGTCAGAGTTTGTATTTTTCTGCCACCCTACTTTCACTCGATCGAAAATTCGCAATCCACGCGCGAAGCGCGTCCGACTTGGCGATAAAAGGATCCATCCGCAGCTGACGTTGCGTACACATAGACTTGATTCATGACCCACTTCCGTGGCTCACACAATAGCTGATACCCGGTTCGATTTCGCCGCCGAATGAGCCTCCTACTGCGTTCCTCTGTTCGAACTCACTAGCGTCTCTAGTCGCGCCGTCTTCATCATCTTCTTCCCGTTTTCTAAGTGCTATACCCGACGCCGACTTCGGTTACCTTTTTTTTTTTTTCGCATCCTACGCGCCTTCATCCTTGTTCAACGCCCACGCGTGCGTAGTACTTTCAGCTCTATTCTTTCCTTCGCTGCCGGTCCAAAGAGCGAGCGGTATTGCTTTCTCATTTTACGACCCACTTGTCGGGGCCGTCGAGCTTTCTGATTGCTCTCCGTGCGTACACTATTGACGACGGCGAAGAAAGATTGTATAAGGCTTAACACGCCGGCGGCGTCGTTGCAGGCTTGGGCTTCAGCGCTCTTCCAAGGCCTTATCTCTTTGGCGGCTCGCCGTAATCACGACATTAACGCCCACTGTCGAAGCTTATCGCTTACATAAAGCCGTTACTATTTTCGTGTTAGCCCCTTTTTGTGACGGCAGTCTCGAGCACGAGCTGCTAGCCCGTCAGCTCGTGTAAGCGTAGCTGGAGCAGAATATCATTGCGATCTTCCTTTTTTTCCCCTCTTTCGTAGGGCGTATAGACCGTGCGATAAGACGGCTGTGGTACATACAAGAAGCAAACAAGCACAGGACGAAGGTAATCTTCAAGAATCACTGTTCGTAGGTGTTCACAGACGACAGCCATTCTTTCATAAAATATGGAAATTAATTCCCGTAATATTCTCGCAGAAGCAACGCTCGCGAATTGCTCGCGTTGTCGTCCAGGGTTTGGGCAACGTAAATATACGAAACCTATGAGCGGGTGCGAGAAACCAGACACCGAGCCGTAATCCTGTAGGTTTCTGTAACGTCATTTTCGCGCTGTACTAGAACGAGCATGTTTATTCTTATTTTTCTACAGCCCGCATATGAGACCACGATACGTTGTGACTCAAAAACACTGACATAAGCTGAGCTTCTGGAGAGTGAAGGAGCGATATACTTGAATCTATATTTTTTATGTAATTGTTATTGTTTCACAATCACCCTTGTATTCTACGCGTCTCCGCAATATTAGCAGCCACTTAGATGCGTAACTGAGGTGTGGCCCGAGATAATGAAAGAAGTGTGTGTACGTGCACTAACTGCGAATACACAGAAACTAGAGTAAACGCGAAAACTATGCAAAATTCAATTTTGCCGATAGCCGGTTTATTGTATAAAAGAATAACGTGTTTCGTGTTTATAAAGCGTTGCGAGCAATCGTTTTATCAATATTATTTTCTTATTCGGCGTGGTACTACTCACTACGATTTCATCGAACTCACCGAGTTCAGGATTTCGCTGATTCGCAGAACACTATGAAGAGGCTTACCTGCGTAGGAAGAAAAAAAAACAGGAGAAATGGAATTAGTAAACCAGCACACAGCGATGAATACACGATATATTCAAACTATCAGTGGCAACTAAGGTATTCGCGCGGACAAGACATCTAAGCACGTGGAATGGATCATGCAAAGTGATATTCGCGATGTCATAGCGTTAAAAAACATAAATTATTACAGAAACGAAATACCTAATTGCAGCTTTTTTTATGTATTACTGCATAATGCCTGATTCGCTGAACGCGGCATAAGTAGATTTGTGTCACTTCTCCCCTAAGTGTGCAAAATTTCTTTTTTTTTTTTTCGTCCTCTCCACGAATACGGAAGTTCTCGTTTGCGATATTCACCTTCAAGTTACTGAAGAGCAGAACTTTAGAAACGAATTAAACAATCGTGTGATGCTCCCTAGCGCCGCAAACATTCTTCGTGATAAGGTCATCTGCTGTGTCCTTAACATCAACTGCCTCAACCTCTTTAAATAGAATTATTGTGCAGAGCCACTGTAAGCTTTCTTTTTATGAAGTATGAAAAACTTTCATGTTGAGATCGAAAAAACAACTTTCCATGTGATACTCGACGTTTCTTCATGAAGGCAAAAAAAAAAGTGTTGTTAACAGCGAAAATCCACGATGTTATCGAACGACCCATACAGAAGCACAGTTCTTGAAATATGACGCCAGCTTGCGTTTATACCTATATAGGAACGTGCTGCACATATTGAAACATAGTAAAATGAAGACCGTCAATATTCGGTGGCATCTATTTTCTTAAAATGCATACTTCGGAAATATGCTGCTTTTATTGCAATGCTTGCCTGTTTTCTTCACGGTTGGAATGGAGAATTCGCGCGCAACTTTTTACTTTTGATCGTTAGCTTTAAAAGGCAGTGGATATTTAGTTCCGGGGTTTGAAAACAGAACCTGGCGCGAGTGACCGGTTTGCTACCCTGCACAGGGGTGGGGATATAGGGGTCGGAAAGAGGACAGAGAGAGAGTGAGATAAAATGAAAACGAAAAAAAAATGCACACATGCACACACACGCAAGACGTTCCAGTCAGAGCCGTTCTGAGAGACCAGTTGAACGCAGAAAGCGCAGTAGCGCTTGCACAGCCTTTTTCTGTGACGTTTGGTCCGGTCGATGGCGCAGGATTCTTTCTTCCGACAGAGTGAGGTCGTCCAACTTATCGAGCGCGTTGCAAAGTGACTGTCTCTGTGAAGAGTACTGTGGGCAGTCGCACAGAATATGTTGAATTGTTTCATCACTGCCGCAGTGGTCACATGATGTGGTGTCGTCCATTCCTATGCGGCACGCGTATGCGCGCGTAAATGCGACACCCAACCATAACCTGCACAGGAGGGTAGCGTCACGTCGGCGAAGGCCTGGAGGAATTTGAAGGCTGAGAGTTGGGTCCAGGGAATATAGTCGCGCATGCTTGAAGTGCGGCTCGTTCCATTGCGACGTGGTGCATTGACGAGCAAGCACGCGGAGCTTCCATGCAGCGTCAGTCCTAGAGAGCGGTATTATTATTTGACTGCTTTCTGTATGGGCTGAACGGGCAGCTTGATCGGCCCGTTCATTGCCGATAATTCCACAGTGACTTGGAAGCCATTGAAAGGTTATTTCATGGCCTTTCTCAATTAAATGGTGAGTCTCTTCTGCAATCTGAAATACCAGTTGCTCGTGCGGGCCGCGGCGTAAAGGTGACAGAAGGGATTGCAGTGCCGCCTTTGAGTCACTGAAGATCGTCCATTTTTGTGTCCGTTCATCAGTAATGAAACGTAATGCGGCAAGAAGCGCTGCGAGCTCTGCTGCTGTCGATGTCGTAAGGTGAGAGGTCTTAAATTTGATTGTCGTGGCTTTCAAAGGTATTACGACAGCTGCGGTTGAGCTGTTCGTCATAACGGAGCCGTCGGTGTATACGTGCATTGAGCCTCGGTACTTCTCATATAACAGGAGCAAAGCGAGCTGTTTAAGAGCCGGTGACGACATATCTGCCTTTTTACGGATGCCGGGTATCGCCAGGCTGATGATAGGCTGAGTCAGGCACCACGGAGGAACTGAAGGTCTCGCAGCGGGCGTGAAGCCTGTTGGCAAAGACTCGCGATATGCGGCTACCGTTCGGCAAAAAGAGGTGCATGGTCGGTCTACTGGTAAAGAGGCTAGGTGGTGACGGGGAGTCCGAGCAAGATGCCTTATATGTGTCCTGAGTGCTTCGACATCAATATGTGTCTTGATGAGGTGGTCTCTGGCGATCGCTATAGAAGCCACCGTCGACGCGCTAAGAGGCATGCCTAGGCAAATTCGGAGCGCTTGGGCCTGAACACTTTGTAGTATTCGTAGGCTTGTTTTGCTTGCGTTGGTTAACGCGGGCAAGCTGTAGCGCAGGAAGCCGAGGAAAAGTACCCTGTACAGCTGTAGCATAGCACTTGGTGACAGTCCCCAAGTCTTGCCTGCGAAGAACTTCAATAGATGACAGATGCCGATCAACCGCTTTTTTATGTACAATACGTGATGGCTCCATGAGAGATCCCTGTCGATTATGACACCCAGAAACTTGTACGACCGAATATACGGTATAGTTTGGCCATTGATGAATACGCCGTAATGATTCATAGGTTTGCGCGTAAAAGCCACGAGGGCGCATTTCTCGGAAGAAAGCTCCAAGCCTCGATTACGGAGGTAACGGGCAGTTTGAGCGGCAGCTCTTTGAATTCTCGCTCGCAACTGCAGGCGTGTTACGGCGGACGTCCAAATGCAGATATCATCCGCGTACATTGATATCTTCACTGTGCTTGGCAGGTGCTCAAGGAGGGCAATCAGCGTAAGATTGAACAATACAGGACTGAGTACGCCGCCCTGGGGGACGCCACGGTAGCTGTAATGTGGAGAGGTTTGGCCGTCTTCGGTGCTCACAAAAAAGGATCGCATTGAGATGTAACTACGTATCCAGCGATACATCCGACCACCTATTCCTACCTCTTCGAGAGCGGTGAGGATGGCTTGGTGTGTAACATTGTCGTACGCCCCTTTGACGTCGAGGAACAAAGAAGCGCAGAGACGCTTACGGCCTTTCTCGTGTTGAACGAAGGTGACCAGGTCAACGACGTTATCAATCGATGATCGACCACGTCGAAATCCTGCCATTGCATCTGGGTAGACGTTGCTGCCCTCCAAGTACCACTCCAGGCGTCCGAGGATCATCCTCTCCATAACTTTGCCTACGCAACTGGCAAGTGCAATCGGGCGGTAGGATGAGAGCTCCAACGGTGACTTGCCAGGCTTCAATAGTGGAACCAGGCGACTGGTCTTCCAGCTTGTCGGGAGCGAGCCATCTCTCCAAGATGCGTTGTACATATCTAGGAGAAACATTCTCGCGTGCTCACCCAGATGACGCAGGGCTCTGTAAGAAATTCCGTCGGGCCCTGGTGCCGACGTGTGTACACACAAAGCTAGTGCTGCCTTGAGTTCGTGGATGGAGAAAGGCAAATCCATGCGTGGATCACGTGGTTGCGGACAACTGCTCGAGAGTAGTAAGCTGGTTGCTGCTGTTATTTGGCCAGATAATCTGGCACAGAATTCTTCGGCCACGTCTATATATGGTCTGTTTTGGGAGAGGGCTAGAGCCTTGAATGGGTACCGCTGAATAGGTTTTGTGCGCAGGCCTCGTACCGTCCTCCACAAGTGCGATAGAGGTTTACGAGGGTCAAGCGACTCACAGAAAGCAGTCCAACGTTGCGATTCAAGCTTATCTATCCGGCGCTGGATCTTCTTCTGTAGACGTCGAGCGGTCCGCAAGTCTTCTACTGCCCCCGTACGTCGGTGTCTTCGTTCAGCACGTCGGCGAATTGCTCGAAGTCGCTCTAACTCTATGTCGAATTCTGTTAATTTCGAAGAGCACGTGAGAGTACGCGTAGTGTCGTGTATCGTGCTCTTGATTGTTTCCTCTAAGTCGAGTGACCTATTCGCTTGACATTGCTTTTCCATGCGAGATTGAAATTTTGTCCAATCCACTCTTTGATTGCTATCGCGTATCTTGGAAGGGGATAAACCTTCAATCTTGACATATGTGGGAATGTGGTCACTCCCGTGCGTTTCTATGTCCGGAAACCACCCAGCATGCCTGACGAGGCTTCGTGAAACAAACGTCAAGTCAAGACAGCTGCTATACGTTGAACCACGGAGAAACGTTGGAGTGCCGTCATTTAACAAGAAAAGTTCATTGTCGGAGGCGAAGGACACCAAATTTCTGCCTTTAGCATTGATCTTCCTACTTCCCCAGAGTGTATGATGAGCATTGAAGTCCCCGATGATAACGCACGGGTGGGGAGTTGATGACAGGATGCTTTCTAGTCTTTTATGGTCAAATCGACTTGATGGAGATAGGTAGGCGCCCACAACAGTGACGGTAAGTCTCTTCTTCACTGTAAGACATATATATTGATTGTCGTCGTGATGGGACACCGGCTGATGAAAGTAGGTGAGGTCACGGCGAATAAACATCAGAACCTTGCTGTTTTCAGCAGTTGTAGAAGACATAAATAATTCATATCCGGAGAGTCTGATGGCGTACGGTAAGTTCGGCTCGCAGATGACGATGATGGGAAACATATTGGTGTACACGAACCGACGGAAATCAGCAATGCGTGATCTCAGTCCCCGGGCATTCCACTGGAAAATCGCTGCCTTTCGGACCTCTTCCCTGAATGACACTGGCTGGTGAGCCATTATCTACTCAAAGGCTGCCAGTCAGTGCTGGGCAGTATCGAAGATACATGTATCTTAGATACTATTTTAGATACTCTTTGGGTATCTTGTATCTGTATCGCGATACGTCTCGCAAAACAAGTATCTGTATCTGTATTTCCGATACATTCGATAATGTATCGTGTATCTTAAGATACAAGATACTGCTATCGCAACACAACTGTGCGAAACAATAATCGCTGGCCAAACCCAGCTCCTCAAGTTGGTACTGGCGCCACTATGCCATCTGAATAAAACTAAAGGCAGTGATGAAATTTTCTTTCTGCCAGTGCCCTCCAGTAAGGACAGAATATGAGGTCTGCGTGTCCCTTATTGGGGGAGCAGAGTCACGTGGCAGCGCTCGCGCAGTCTCGAGAGAAACAAGCGCGCGGACGTCTACGCCCATCTCATGTGCCTTCTGTTTTCTCAATCTTTTTTTTTCTTTTTATTTGCGCCAGTGCCATGACACTTGCTCTTAACCACTGTCCTACGCCGAGTACTCCAATGCGTGCGGCGTCTATCGCGCAAACTCTGATGTTGCTATAGCGTCCTTATTGAAGATTCTCTAGCGCCTTGCTTTGTAACGAAATCTGACGCCTGCAAGGATGGGGTTGCTTTGCGTCTCGTGGCTTTTACATATCAGCGATTTGAAGGATCTCGGGGATGTATGTTTGACTTACATGCAATGAATTAACTTACATGCAAATAAGATTCTAACAACTTTAGCACCACTGATACTGATGCTAAATATAATAGAGCGAGCGTTTACCTAACAGAAGATATCTTGGCCTACCGTATTTTTTCTTCCTGCTGTCTTTATTCAAAGGATTTATGAAATCGTAATTTGAATGTTAGCAGAAGTGCTTTATTGGCTGTCCTTTTACATCCCATACATTAGCTAGGTCTCTGTACTGTTTTTTACGGTCTGGTCACTGCAGTATATCTTTTGTAACGGGCTATCAAAATAAGATCTCTGCTTTATTCTTTTGACTGCATTATTTCTACTACTGCTTACACATTCACAGGTTGCCAAGGCGATTTTGAAAACATTTATAGTCATGTGGGCGCGTCTTGAGTATACAGTACAAAACATTCTTTACCGCTTAGTAAAATAGCGAAATTGAGTTTGTGTTATAAAAGAGGAAGTTATTAGGAGCCATCTTAAAAATGTTAGGTAGGGAGTTCGAGGAACGCTGTTATACCGAATGCTCTGTTTTTCTGATGAGCGTCCTAACGACGCGTTTCAGGCAATTTTCCATAGGCACTGAATTTTCTATTGTCTCACCTTCACAGGTGAGTTGACGACACTTCATGCTTAATTGTCATAGCTATTAAGGGCACCGTCTGTATCGTCTTTCTGTACTCATTTAGTGTGAATGTTTGATACGGAACCGCCTCTCTATTTTACCTATATTTGTTTTCCTGTTTTAGGCCTTCCTGAATTTTTTAGTGTTACTAATCGCCACGTAATCAGAACTATAAGTGGCAATAGCGCGAAGGGCGGCGGTATCCCGCGACGCTTTGTGCAACTAAACAATACGTCTGAGACTTTTCTGGATTGCGCATGTTTTCTCGTTGAAGAAAAATCGTTAAAAGATTGTACTTTAGTGAGTATGTCAACAAAGAATCCTTTATGCCAGCAGATAAGTACAATATGAAAATTCATTGCAGTTTTACATCCTCTACGTATATACCAGGGGTCTCAAACTCGCTGTATAGCCAGCGGGCCTCAGTCACCAAATGCAGTCCCGCAAGAGCCAGGGCAGTAAAGTGAAGGTTGAAAGGGGGGGGGGGGGAGAAATGGCTTGAACAAGATGACAGCAACGTTGCCATTTGAAAGGAAGCCTTTCCCATATCTCATATATGTCATTTCTGAAAGTACTTTGGAGTCAGGATTCGACAAACATCGATACCGTTCTACAGAATGACTGAAATCGGGACGCGGATTCTGAAATATAGAGTTTGTGTTAATAATAATAATATCTGGGGTTTAACGTCCCAGAACCACTATATGATTACGAGGGAAGTAATAGTGGAGTGCTCCGGAAATTTGGACCGTCTGGTGTGCTTTAACGTGCACTGACATCGCAAAGTACACGAGCCTCTAGCATTTCGCCTCTATCGAAATGCGACCGCCGCGGCCGAGATCGAACCGAGTTTTTGTTCCACGGTTATGTTTCAACACATGGTGACCACATGTCCTCACGAAAAGAATGATTGAGACCAGTCATGTCATTGTAGCTCATGTAAATACTTATTAACAAAATAAAAACAAATGGAACGAAGACGGTAATAAGTGCGGGCCGGGCCACGTGCTTGAGACCCGTGGTATACACAATGAGTCAAGAAAAAAAAATTTCGCTACTAGCGTTCTTGCTGCTCTGCACCTGTCCAGTGATCCGGTATTGCGCCAACGGTCTTTTACGGACAAGGCAAAAGTCCACACCGGTATTTGCGCCATCGTGCGAAGGCTTCTTATTGAAGTTCTTGTGATTAGATGGCAACCTGTTAGCTGGTCGGCACGCAAAGCAGCGACTCCCATGAATTGCGAAAATTACAAGCAAAAAGCACTGTCAGCGAAGTGTATAAAGAGCTGTCCTGTTAAGAAGCTAAAACAAATGCCAATAATTTATTTCAGAAGGAAACCAATGAATTTCCGGAAGAAGGAAAAATTTTTGCGATACTAACAGACATTTCACTCATGTTCTTTTTATTTATTTTTTTTCAAACTACTGAGGAATGGAACCTGATACCTTTTCATCATCTGTACTCACCTGAATAAATTCATAATTACATTCTCACTATTTCGTAAACAACATTTTCATTTTAGAGCCGTTTGTTCGTTTGCCTTCCTTCGTTTGAGATTTTCAATTGGGCCTTGTACGTGTGTTTCTTATGTTGTACCTTGCCCCTCCTGCTTTGGCCACATGGCCAAAGTACGATGTAAATAAATAAATGAAACGAAATGGGTCACAGTTAAGAAATTTTCAAGGAGACATTTTTGTGCGTAGGCATTTGCTGCTACATTATATGGACTTATAAAAAGAAATTTGCGAATGTATCGAAGTATCTTAAGATACAATTGCCAAGTATCGTATCGGATACAATTCTTCTGGCAGTATCTTGTATCTGTATCTCAAATACTTCTTGCCTGAGTATCTTGTATCGTATCGCGATACAATTTCAAAGTATCTTTGCCCAGCCCTGCTGCCAGTACTGGACTCAGGGCGTCCAGTACTTGGAGTGCATTTCTGGCGGTCGTTGTGTGCATGTTGTTTAACAACACGCGAATGGCATTTATTAAGGGTCGCAGAAGAGCAATCACTTGCTGATCTGTATTCCGCAAGTCCTCTGTTGTAGCAGCTTGCCCTGATGGGGGCGGCTTCTGCTGTGGTTCTTCCTCAAGTCGCCTAGGTGTAAGTGGCGGCCATTCTTTGGTAGAGAGAGACCTGCCCGTTTTCTGGTTTCTAACATCTGCATTTGCCAGGCTAGAAACTGCAGCTGGTGGTGTTCCCGGATGAGTCGGCTTACTTGCTGAAGTTGACGTTGTCCGTCGTGAAGACCTCCGACGGCGACGTCGTCTTCGCCGGACTTTTTCAGCGGCTTCTTTGTGGGTTGAACTGTCTCGCACCATTTGCTTAATAATAGATATCTCTTTCCTTATGCGCGGACACTCTTTGGAAGAAGCACTGTGAGCACCTTGACAGTTAGGACATTTCAATATGGTAGCGTTACAGTTGTCTTCCGAGTGCGGTTCTGCGCATCGGGGGCACACTGCAGAGTTCGTGCAAACGCCCTTCACGTGGCCGATCTTGTGGCAGTTGAAGCATTGCATAGGTCTCGGGATAAATGGTCGAACCTGGTGACGAAAGTGGCCAACCTTCACATAGGAGGGGAGACAGTCACCTTTGAACGTTATTCTCACACAACGTGTGTTACCAATGCGGCCGACGTTCACAATGACGTTGTCTACACTCGCTGGTTTTATGAGCACAGGAAGGTCTTCGTTAGGGATTTCAGTGTCAATGTCGTAAATGACTCCTGCTACGGTGGCACCATCGGATGGTATGATGGACCTGACTGTGATGTTTCCCAGCTGCGTTACTTGCTGCAGCGTGCTCAGCGCGCTCGGGTTCATCACATCAATTGCCAGGATGTTTCTTCTTGTATTTATCCGTACATCTTTGACCTCGTTCGGTACAGTGTTCTCAAGATACAAGGAGAGCGCTTGCCTGTTCAGCACACGTAGACTGTCGGTAGCATTCAGCGGCACAAACAGGATGGAGTGAGGCCATCGCTGAGGCGCTGTTTTCACGGTGGCCGTACTTGACGCTGAAGATGCGTTGATGATCCGTCGTTTGGCCTTGCGGTACAGGACGGGTTGAAAGCCGTCTTCCGAGGACTCGTCGCCCGATGCGGAGTACAGCTCAGTGTCCTCGCTCTCGCTGGATGTGTTCCCTCGCTTCCTCGAAGCGACGCCGGCGGTTGAACTGGACCCAGACGGCGCCTCGTGAGGTTGTACATCCATCACCGCAATGTACGGGGTAATAGACCCCACAAGTGCAGCGAAAAGTCCAGAAAATCACAGAGACGAGCAAGATGTGTTCCGCAAGAGAATCACTTCGTCTAGCAAACACGCACTCTGGTGCTGCGGCCTTATCGCTGTCGCAGAGAATAAAAATGCGCAGGCGAAAAATTTTTCTTTGGTTCTTCTAATAAATCTGCCAGTTGCGAGTAAGCGCTCGTCTGTGAACTTCTTGTCATTTGTCCCGTCTTTGGCGCTGTTCTAAAATATTATGGAAAAATTTGAATGGAAAAGCGAGCTGTTCTAAAAGACGACCAAGCAGGAAAGATAACATGAAGGCTGCGCTGAAGCCACTTTTGAAAGGCGCATTCGTGTTCTCTGGAAAGCTTTCTTGTAAATTAACCAGGCGGGCCGAGAATCAAACTCTGAACGAAGTATCGTGCGGTTCAAAAGATGTCAGGTCGGAAACTAAGCAGATGTGACCGCTGTTAGGAAAAAAATCTCGATGGAAAGCAGTTCACATTGTATCGACTGGGTCGCATCGACCCCGTACTTCGCACAGTGTAACTTTACTGTTATTGCGTCTATTGAGCATGCCTCGGACGACTTTCCTCGATACAGTGATCAGATAAATGCTTGCACCGTAGCTAGAGCGTATGGAAGGCAAATTACGGCCAAAACTTATTTTAGCAATTCGTAACTTATATATCGTGGCCATAGAGGGCACTGAATTGTTATTTGTAATTTTAACAGCGGAACTGGTTAAGCCGACCGCTAGTAAGAGCAAAGTGAACAAAAATTATCATCATCATGAACCGACACGCGCTCTCTTCGCACTCTTCTTCGTTGTCGTCATCTTCTTCATCTTCTGCTTCGCTCCCAAAATAAGTGCGCCGGTTTCTCCGGCGCGGGATGCATGACCCTGACGGGTGCGACGATTAGTGTAGAGAGAGAGAAAGAAATCGAGAAAGAGAGAGAGAGAACGAAAGATAAATAAACATAGCAATAGAGAGAAATTCTTGAGGAAAAATTTCTTGGCGAGGCGAGATCCGAACCCCCGAACCCACGATCCGAAGGCGAGCGTCTCAACCACTCGGCTATCCAGGCACGCTAGCAGGGCATAGCATAGCCTTGTAAGCGAGGGAGTGGGAAAGCGAAGTTAGGGAGAGGACAGATGTGGGGGTGAGGAGGAGGGAAAGGAGGAGGGGAGAAGGAGTACAGAGAGAGAGAGAGAGAGAAATAAATTGATAGAAAGAAAGAGAGAAAAATAGAAGGCGAGAGAACGACTCACAACAAGGGCCGTTTTTGGCGCCGTAGTTGTCCGCTGCCGCCGCCGCCGCCGGTGTCCGTAACCAGTATCGCTCGAAATAAGAAAAAAAAACGAAATAAAAAAATTCCAGGATGGAACGAGGTTCCAACCTGGGCCCTCTGCGTGGGAGCCCAGTATCCTTCCTACCTCAGAGCCATGCCCGTTCTTGAAACTGCTTTGCAAAAAGACCCTATACAGGCTTCATGTCGGGAAGGAACCACATTAACATATGTAATATAGCGTGGCAGAAGAGCAAAATAACAACCAAGTGTCACACAGCGCGAATTCTGTAACGAGGCGTTACACAATGCGAATTGCGCAACGAGTGAGTTGTTGAATGCTTCCAACCCGTTACAAAGGGCTCTGCCATAATTCTTCATCGTCATTAGCCACAGCATCAACAAAGTACACGTAATACCTTACAGGTGTTTAGCAGGTACCACGCTTCTGCGCAGAATGACGAAAAATTGCGTAGTGGCTGCTTCCTTACATCACAAAAATTATGATTTATAGCGTAGTGGGTTCCTCGCAAGTGCACCTCTTGGTTGCCAAGGAAGCCCATAAGGCTCCCATGATCCATTTCCTCAGTGTCTCAATAAAGTTAATTCCCCTCGCTCTATCTCTTTCTCACGTTAGCTTGTGTTATAAAGCGTGGTGGGAGAGTGAAATAACGACCGGGCGTCACACAATGCGAATTACGTAACTAGTGGGCCATTTAAAGCTTCCAACCCATTACAAAAGGCACAGTCATAATTCTTCATCGTCATCAGCCGTCGCATCAAGAAACTGCGCATAATGCCTTACAGATGGTACCTCGCTTCTCCGCAGAATGACGAGTAATGTCGTGGTGGGTGCTTCCCGACTTCACAAACATTATGATTTATGGCGTAGTGGGTACGTTGCTAGTGTAGTTGCATTAGTAGCCACAAGAGAGTTTATAACGGGCTCTAGAAACGCCGCTCTTCGAGCTTTCGCTGTGACTGTGCTGCGCTTTCCGCGCAGGCCTGGCGTTTTTTTTTTCTTCTGTTCTTTCTTTTCGTTTTGCGAGCGATATACCTATATTTGAACGACTAGGGCCGCCGTGGTTGCTTAGCGGGTAAGACGTTGCGTTGCTAAATGCAAGGGCGTGGTTTGATTGCCGGCCACGGCGGCCGCTCTTCGATGGGAGCGAAATGCAAGAACACCCACATATTCGGATTCAGCTGCGCATTAAAGAAGCCCAGGTGAAGTAATTCAATCCTGTGGCCTCCACTACGATGCGCCTCAAAATGGCATCATTGTTGTCACCCGTAAGGCGTCGAATAATATAATTTTTAATGTACGTGAACGACTGTATTACTGAGAAGTGGCAGCGTGCGCTATGAACAGTCATTATGTGCAGGTGCTATGTTCCTCGCTGCCTTTCTCTCCTTCTTTCTTGTCCCCTCCCCCGCCTCCTAGTCTAAGGCATTGAAATAGACTTTTGTTCGCGCCCATACCTTTTATTCTCTGATTATTCTATTGTTCTTACTGAATTTCGATTCATTTCACTTTAATCTCGAAACTAAATTACGACCAGCTACTAAAGCAACAAGCCTGAAAGGGTGTCCGTGCTAAGAATGGCGAAAAAAAAATTAATTCTGGCCTGTGTAAGACAGTCAGTCTCGGTGCGCTTTCCGTACATGCCAAACCACTAAACTCCACAGAAATATATAACAACAAACATTTTATTCATGGGAGCTCCCATTTTATAGATCAGTGCATATTAGGGGAGAATGGCCTCTAGCTTTCAGCATGAACCATCCATAGCCTCACCGAAGGAAACTTGAAATGTTATTTTTTGTATTTACAAAGCGTAAGCAATCAAGTATACACATTCAAAAGTGGCCCGAAGAGCATTCGATTTATTGTCCTGCCGTAAATTTCCCTGGACGTTAGAGCAGAGTATTTGCAAGTGGCCTTTAAAGCATGCTTATTTGTAATCTGGTACAAGCAATCTTACTGGCATAGGAAAAAAAATAATGGGCAATGGCAAACAGTATACACTCACACAATCAAAAAAGAAAACCAACGAACAAAAAGCTCGTGCACGAAGAACAGACGACGACTCATTGGTTTCCATCGCTTCATTTTCACAGGGCAGCGAATTAGGACACGCGCGCGTAGAACCGTAATGAACGCAGGTCTCTGTGCGTCCAAGCGTCGGGAGCAATTAAGCGCAGGGTTAGTTTGGGTTAAAGAAAAAAAAACACGAAAAACTAACGTAATGAAACAACATATTGCGATCAGATGCAAAAGTCCCTCACCAGCACCGGACAACACCGCTGTGTATACGGTTCAGGCATGGCGCAACATAGACACCGACAACGCTAGCAGCGACAGAAGAGGCAAAAAGCAAAGCCCGTGATAGAGGAACTGTCCAGATGGGCGGCTCGTAACCAATGCCACCGCGGCAGTTCCTAACGGCGGCTGCTCGGACGTCGGAATCGCGCAGTCCGCAGCCATCGAACAAAGCAAAGTAAGCGGCGAGTAAATTAGGCGCAGCCTCCTACAACGGCGCCCGATTTCCCGACGGTTCCCGGGAACGGCCCCGAGGTTCCCTGCGAGGCTACTCTTTCTCATACTAGCGTCTCGCGGGCAGTTTGGGGAAAACGGCTTTCTTGGTGGTGCGCGCTGCCGCATTCGACGCAGCGTTTCGTGTACGTTACTATAATGAGAGGGTCGGGCCGTTGCGTGGTCCGGCCGTTGTGGGCAACCCTCCCCCCCCCCCCCCCCCCCCGTCGCCCCCTTCTGCACTCCCTCCACATTCATTCCCTCGCGCGCATGCTCGTTCTCTGGGCTATTTCTCTGCGGAAACGATGTCACAGTCCTCCTCCGCCCATAACCTTCCCCCCATCTTACCTTCACCACGGCGTCACCTTCGGCTCCGCATCCGATCTCATCCGCAGCCGCCATCTTAGCCCTTTCAGTAGGCGCAACACTCTGCTTTCAGAGGACTTCCGGTTAATACGGTCCGGGAAATGGGAACCGCGGTGAATGAGAAAACATGGAGAGAAGATGGGAATTAGGTTCGGGACGATCGTACGTATAGCCACGTCGAAGGGTCTCGCGCCCGTGTTTTGTATAACGAACGTGTGTCTCGGGAGCATGGCTCCCTGAGTGCCGTGGTTACTTTCGTAATGCGGAAGGAATGTTTTGCGTAGGCAGCGAACCGGCGTACTGGCATATAGATTTCATCGTGTTTTCTTCGGTCATCTTTCTTTTCCTTTTTGTTTTTTGTAAACGAGGATTTGTAATATTATGTTGTACGTACTAGCGGCGTTAAGGATTAATTTTGATGTTAGTTGTGTTTCTCAACGCGGACCAGGCCCATCGAGCTCTGCTGGCCTTTACGGACCAAACAGATCTGGCCACCCGTTTATAGACGTGTTGCTGAAGAATGATGGAAAACGTTAGCGTAAGAAATAAATGATCGAAGTCATCGACAATGTATATACGTGTCGGACACGCTAACACTGCAAGAAATATAATCGCATTACTCTGGAAATAATGCACTTGAATCTCTTTATTTGTTGCAATGAGAATATTTGTGCAGATTTTGTTGTTTTGAATGTATGCCCAGTTAACAAGCACATGTTAGTGGTGGCTACAGTTATGAACAACTGATTTGTTCCGTATGTTTCCTACGACACACACATCAACACGCGCGCGCGCACACACACACACACACACACACACACACACACACACACACACACACACACACACACACACACACACACACACGCGCGCGCGCGCACACACACACACACACACACACACGCGCGCGCGCACACACACACACACACACACACACACACACACACACACACACACACGCGCGCGCGCGCGCGCGCGTGTGTGCACGTACAAATTTGAAATTCGCTTTTCTACAAGCACCACCATACTGCGGAAAAGCAGCAGGATTTCGCAGAGATTAGCGGCGAAGTCTATCGCAGACGCATTCGTGTAAGAGCATTCCTCTGCTTTTGCATCTATCTAGTATTCACTATTACTATTATCAGTGTTAAACTATATTGTACAATTATCCCAAACCTCTCGATGCCTGTTAAGATAAGTCGTAATCGGTAGGCTGTACGATCAACACAAAGTATTTGGACCTCCTCATTTCGCCCAAGGTTGACATACCTTTTCTATGCTATGTAAACTAAAATGAAACATTATGGTAGTGTTTCGATATTTCTTGCCGCCATCCTGTAAAAAACGAATTGGGGAATGTGTAGCACCGATGTTCAATCAGCGTGATTGCACAGGGTGCAGTCATTAGTACTCATATATATTGCCCAGTCTGGATTGTAAGTGTTTAAATAAACTACTTTTCAAAACATGCTTTTTGTGTCTTTAGCACTTAAGACTGAATTTATGCCCATCCGGCGAATTCCCTTAAAGGGGTCATGAACCACTTTTCCAAGTAATGATCTAATGACCTCAGTATCGGAGTGTACTGCCTCCCGAATCGATTGCCGCAAAACTTTCTCGAATCCGTCAAGAATCAGCGGAGTTACGGGGGTTTGGCGCACGCTCTCAGCGCTTTCTCTCTTTTCTCGTGCCGACGAGCGCACTGGAAGCTAGACAGGGAGGGATGGCATGGGGGAAAGAAGTTAGGTCAGCGCGCGTCATGAAACGCGATCGCTCTCCCGCTGTGATTCGCTTGCGCGAGTGCGGCTACCGTGTACTGAGGAGTGCGGCGCCGGCAAGTGGCGGCACCCCGCGGCAAGAAGCGCATCTGATCCGAACACCGCTCTCGATTTACGTCGGCTATCGGCCAATAAGCATGCTATGTCCCTTGCGACGTAAACTGACAGATCCGCGACGTAAACGGACAGACGCCCCGCCCACCGACGAGAGTGAGAGCCGGCCTCTGTTTGAAAAGAGGGTGCCTGGGGAAACTACAACTTCGCGCTCCGCTTGTGGCCATTACGCGGAGCGCACGACTGTAATACTTGGCAGAGCAGTTCATAGCCGTGTCAGCTTTCCGCAGGATGTGTATTTTCAACAAGCCCAAGGGGTGATTCATGACCCCTTTAAAGGGCATTGTTGGTGAATATCTTAAAACAGGGTAAATATGGGAGCTCAAAAACTTGCGTAATGGCCTCATACACATAACGCTGTTTCTTTCGAAGCTGTTTTGTTATTATTATTATTATTATTATTATTATTATTATTATTATTATTATTATTATTATTATTATTATTATTATTATTATTATTATTATTATTATTATTATTATTATTTACGTTAATGATGTTTCTTTTGCCATTCGTAATTCTTCTTTCCTCTTGTATGCCGATGACATCAAGATATTTAAGGAAATTCATTCAGTTAACGACTGTCGCTTGCTGCAGTCAGATTTGTGTTCTTTTTCCGAATGGTGCAACGGCAATAACCTTTCTCTGAATACATCAGAGACAAAATTCATGTCTATCACTCGCAATACATCTAGCGTGTCATTTCAATACTCTCTCAAGTCTGTGTCGTTATGCAAGGTTTATGAGATCAGTGATCTTGGTGTTGTTGCTGACAGCGCGTTAAACTTTTCTTCTCACGTTCAGCGTGCTGCTATGAGGGGCCTTCGTTCTCTCGGATGTGTTTGCAGAATATCTCGAGAATTCAGTTCTCCTATAGACCTCCACAAATTGTACACCGCAATATGTCTTCCGCCACTTGAGTATGCGTCCGTGATATGGAATGGCATTGCTCAATCCAGTGGTAACACCACTGAACGGGTTCAGAAAAAAATTCCTCAGCATATATAACCATCGCTTTGCTAGAAATCACTCTGGATCTCGTTCAAATACTGCTGATTTATTATCACTGCCATCACTTTACTGCCGACGAAATCGTTCTGATCTGTTATTTCTTTACAAGCTAGTTCATGGTATCATATCATGCGCTGTACTTTTCAATTGTGTTAAATTTCGAATTCCGTGTAAGTTAACCAGAGAGAACAGACCGTTTCATGTACCCGCCTGCTTCTTCCAACACACTACCGTTTCCAGAATACAAAGTCTCTATAATGTTAATTTTCCTGATCTTGACGTTTTTCATAGTCTACAGTCATTGTTTTTATCCGAGCTTTGCACGGTCTTGACATAGTATGGCACAAAGTACAAGTCTTCCCTTCTCCGTCCTTCCGCATAGTTGTATATATGCAACATAATTTTTCATTCCCCTTCAATAGTTATCGTGTTGTCTTATTTTCCTCTCCCCTTTTGTGTTCATTTCTCTTTGTCTACGCGTTTTTGCTCTTGGTATTTCTGAGGACTATCTGTATTGTATTGTTTATTTTTATTGTTTTATTCTTGCGTGCGCCTGCACAAGGACCTCACGGTTGTTCCTGGGCACGTTGATTGATTGATTGATTGATTGATTGATTGATTGATTGATTGATTGATTGATTGATTGATTGATTGATTGATTGATTGATTGATTGATTGATTGATTGATTGATTGATTGATTGATTGATTGATTGTAAGGAAGCAGAAAGACAAACGTTGGAGACGAACTTGATCCTTTACTTAGGTGGCTGGAAATAGCACTTGCACTTCCGCGTTCTTGTGCCCCGGTGTATTCCTTGAGATATCTTTGTGTTATGTCGCGCTTCCGAAGCAGATCTCTGAGGACACGCAGGAAGAAGGGCACGGTTGAGATCAGCACCGCCAGGTGCACAAGAAAACCGTCTGCCCTTTCAATGAACTCATTCAATTAATCTGTATTATTTATCCTGACAGTTCATTGACCCTTATCTTAATTAAAATTATGCTACGATATGCATCCAGCATAACTCTTTTCTTGAGCTTGAACTACCGATTTCGTACCAGTTGTATTTTTTAAAAGACGTTTTTTGAATATTCGGAAAACCTTAAGTGAGTTCTCGACCGGAAGCGCTTGGAAGAGAAACAAGGGTGTCATTTGGTGTCCGTGCCACTAAAAACAGATTTTTTTTAACCCAACGCATCCTTCTGAACTTCTAGGTTCAAATCTAGACGCTGTGGACAGCTCTTAGTTGTGGAATCACTTTTTTTACTCGGCTAATCTCGTCCGAGTGCTGGGCGAGGACAGTGCGTGTTCGCCAGAGACAAGACAGCTGCCAGAAAACTCGAGCGCGGGACCCCCATTAGTGAACGCGCTGAGACGCCTCCGTCTGAGATAAGCCGAGGCCGACGTATTTGTCACCGCTGGAAACCAGTACCGCGCCTTTTCTGTGCCTCGAACTGTCGGAAAACGAAATCAGCGTCCCCTAGCGACCCCATTCACGCACATGGCGGCTGTGCGCATATGCTTCTAACTTTGGTGCTTTCCATCGTGCACCTCGCACCTATCTGGCTGGTGCAGCGAATGAATTTACGGGACAGTCTTGATCTTTTCATTCAATGAGGACGCCTTGTTTTCGGTAACGAGGTTCTTCTTTTTTTCTGAGGCTTGACATGTTTGGGGAACAGGAGAAGACGGCTCGTAGGGTTCGCTTTCTCGCAGCTATATCAGTTGTCAAAACCTGTGTATTCTGGGGACGCCTCTTTGCAAGAGCCCATCATTCACTAGCACGTGTTCACTGCCTCCTGTGCTTTTTATACACTTTAAAGCTTTATTTGTCTGCTTTTATTAATGTATGTCATGAAAAAACGAGTAGCCCGCTCCAGTGAAGGCATCAACATCTATAAAACGTATCAATAAAAAACAGTTCTTGAACTTTGGAAACATCGGCGGTGTTGATGAAACTGAACTCTGAACTATTCCTAAATGCACGCTTGTGGAGTTACAAGGTAGCCTTTGGGTAGCGACCATTCTGTAGCACTTCATAAAGTTCACGCACACCATGCCCGCGGAGTTTCTGCGTTTCGCATTCGCGAGGAATTTCTCGGTATTTGGTTTCGCGCCGCGAGAAAGCTAAACATTCCGAACGCGAATGCGATCCCCTAGTGCAGGTTGCCAGTCTGTGTTTTCTGCTTTTGCTTTGTAAGGAGACGACATTACCCTGGATACAAAGCTACCTTTTAATAGAAATCGTGTTTAGAAATAGAGCTGAAGTGCAAAGGGCTTCTATAGGGCATTCGTGCCCGTTTATTTCCATTAAGAAAAGGCGATTTGACACTCAGCGCCTGTCAGGCGCAGACGCATGTCGTTTTTCTTTCTTCTTTTTGCCGATACAGAGAAAGAACTTGATCGCACATCAAGGCTGGACGACGTGATTTTTTTAAAAGTAAACAAAAAAAAGAGTTTGGATTACTTTTCAAACGGCGAAAGCGTTTTCCCGCTGCCCTCTGTTTGTTATAGCAAATCCTTCCGTTTCTACTTGTTCTGTGCACTGCACATTACTGATATTTCATTTATTCTGCTGTACAAGTGCCCCACGAGCGTTTACTCCGATCACGGTTAGACAGATGCGCCTGTCGGTAACGCTACGAAATCGTGTTTTAGTTGTGCAGTACGGCTGCAGAAGTAAATTGTAGGACCGAAACTACGCTCAAAGAAACGGTCTTGTGCATTCTAAGTAGAGGCGCGTCAATCCTTCGCACGCGAAAGCTTTCGAGGAAGTGTCCAAGAAGCACAACATCTACTCTCAGAACTTCATTTCGTGTTACAAGCCTCGCATATGGAGATTCCGCGCATAGCAACGGCATTGGCTGTTTCCTTTCATCGCTCTGTACAAGAGTACGTACGTCACGCAACGGTACATTCTCCAACTGGTCTCACCGTGCTGCTGGCCACATGTCCTAGGGCATCCTTTATATAAAGCTGCCCCTTCTACCTTGCTTATCGTTGCTTCATCTCGATATTCTATATTTTTATTTCTGTGTACAGACGGGCATCCAACCTGATGCAATCTTCTCTTCACTCCTTCGCGTGCTTCGGAAAACCTTTTTCAAACGTTTCTCTTCCCTGCCTCCGCTTTGCTTCTCCACCCCTCGCCCCTCACGATAAAGTGCTTATAGTTCCAAAGTTCACCTGCAACTCCGCAACTCGTGGTTCCACTTTCCAGTTTACCATTTGCGTTCGTATAACGTATATATTCCCTAGAATCCGTCCTTACAAGTATATGGCTCTACTCCTGCTTTCAAGTCTATACTTGTTTTTGTATTCCAGTTTTTCTCGTCCTTCCTGCTCAGGGAAGGAAATTCCACGACGGTCCATCGCATGTACTTTTTCATTCCACGCAGCTAGCCTCCCTCTCCCTCTCTCTCTCTCACAGTCTGCCTTCTTAGGTCTTTCCAAGCACGGAAAGTAGCGCGCAACAATGCGTCCCAGAATGCGGCAACACAAAGCCGTTCTGATAGCGAAGAGACGAGAAGGCACCCCTGCAGGCTAGGCACTAAGAATTCCGCGTGCGTTTATACTTTCCCTTCGTGCAGGACGTCTCCATTTCGTCTCTTCCTTCGGGTCTGGCGCAAATCCTTCGGAGACGGCTCGCACACCGCGCGCCTTCATCCCGTCGTCCCGCTCTTCGTGTGGCACGAAGATTGAGTGGCTCGCAACAAGGGACAAATAAAGAAAGGCACGACTCTTTGAAGCGATGCACAATCCCGCAATCCCGGCGTTCTCCGAGCCTGTAGGTATACTCCGCCTCAGTGACTCCGTTCAGCGCAGTGAAAGCTGTTTACCAACTGGGAACGAGAGCCGCGTGTTTTGTCTCGGTCAGGGAGTGGGACGTCACTCAAGGCGCGGCGCTAATCTGTACGTGATCACCCCAATTCAACATGCATTGGATGCTGCAGAAATAGGGGGGGGGGGTATCAGCGATGCCCCCCCCCCTAGCGATTTCTCACTTCTGACTAGGCGCGCGGCCCGCACTGCGAGCTTCCGTACCCCTGTACGTAACAGCGTGGACACCGCACGTAACTGGCGAAACGGAGTGCAGTTGGCGGCCGCCGCTGCTGTGTCTGGTCCGTCTTTTCTTGTTTTGTTTTTCTTGTGCGCACGCTCTAACTCTGATGTTCCATTCACCGTGCGCGACTTTGTCTTCGTTGGTGACAGCTTCTACGGAGGAGGATACAGCCCACGTATAGGCACGCCCGCGCGGACGCCCCCATACAAAGGCACACAAACAAGAATATGCGCGCACGAACGCAACTTAAGACCCGCTAGACTTCCGTTGAAGGGCTTAGCGGGGTCTCCGGATGCGTCTGCATTTCAAAGGCTTGCGACGGCTTATGAAAGGGTTCGCGCCGAGGCTTCGTTGCGTTGTAGTGCGTTTCACGCGTGAAAGTAAAATTTAAAAATAAAAAAAAGACGTTTCACTTACTAGGCACGTGTGGAATCTCGCTGAGTTCTAACTTTTAAACAGAACGTGGCGAATCCAAAACACGGGGACAGCATCGCGGATGAGTCGTCCGTCTGCTGCGTAGGCTCACAAAGGTAGATAAGTAAACGAGAACTGCAACCGCGTTCGCTTGTGGCATTCAGCAACATGAATTTATGCATGAGAATAATGCTTTCATTTCTGCTTTCCTGTATTGGATAAATAGGATGCGCGACGTCGGGCAGGACTGCCAACAGTGACGGAGAAATATTGCGCTCGGAGGATTCGGCATAGGTGGTGCAGGAATCTTTCAAATATAGTATGAAAAGCCGTAAAAAATTTATTATTCAAGTTCTTCATGGTAGTACGTAATTGCAAATAATTATGCAAGTTCTTCATAGTAGTACGTAGCTTTTAAAGTTCATCGTGGCGATGTACGTTGTTCACAATCGACAACAACAGTGCACGAATGACAAAAGCTCTGCAACAGAATTCATTAGCCCGGGCACTCGAACTGATGTTCAAGCTACCGGCCTTTAACAATGTATGCAAACAATATACTGCTCAGCGCCTTGACTGTCTCGCCGGAAATTCAACGCATTCTGCGATCTGCCGGAGTGTTATTTGCTGACACCGACAGCACGTATTGCATATATACGTATCATGCAAGCACTAAAGAAAGGTAATTTGTGAACATCGTAAGCATGCATAATTTTGGAGTCGAGTTTAATGTAAGGACATTGTGTATTGAAGAGAATGCCACCCTGGGCCTCTTTTATTCACTTTATGTAAGTGAGTATGATAACAAAGGCAATTATTTCTGATCGAATTAAACTTGCCTCGAGTAGAGACCCTCCTTAACTGCTTTATGTACTTGGAAGTTTCCAGCACTTGTTAATGTAGGTTAGCATCGGATGGCGTCAGGGGCGTAGCCAGAAATTTTTTTCGGGGGGGGGGGGGGGGGGTTCAACCATACTTTATGTATGTTCGTGCGTGCGTTTGTATCTGTGCGTGCCTATATACGCAAGCAAAACTGAAAAATTTCGGGGGGGGGGGTTGAACCCCCCCAACCCCCCCCTTGGCTACACCCCTGGATGGCGTTTTGATTGTGTTGATTATCCGACTTCAAATACGCAACTTTGTATTCATTATAAGTCTCAGTCCGATGCTTAAGTTGTCTGTAAATATTTTCTTTCTTTTAACTGGAGCTGTCTTGTGTTCAACAGCTGTCACCAAAAAAAAAAAAAAAAAAAGTTATGCGCTTGGATCAAATTGCTTTCAACAGTGAAGTTAGCAATATTAAAGCGTGAGCTCATGAGTTAAATTATTAAGCGAAAGCCACGACGCTAGCCGGGTGTTTCTTGCTTTCCTTTTTTTGGCGCGTAATGTGTTGCGATGTTTTTCTAAGATGCTCCAAGAGTATAGGCTCCATTTTGTACGGCATCCTTCCTTCCTTTCAATTAAGGATCGCCGAACCGCAACGCGAAAGACGGCAGAAGTATACGTGACCCGAATGTCTATCGAAGGCTTAACACAAGACCAGCAACGGTCGCAAACGCCTTCAAAAACTGAGGCGCCAGGGAAAAGTTTCTTGGGGATTCTTTAAGGCAACAGAAACAAAAACGACGCGTCAACACGTACCCGATGCGAATGCTATCGTTCCGTAGCGTTTTCACCGTTCTTCTAATCCAAAACTAGAAATGGTTTAGGTTATTTCGCACCGCCAGTATATAAGCTGGCCATCGCACACGACTAGCATGCGGTATGGCCTGAAAGATAGCATCGTGCTTGCTACATTCTATTTTATTTTTTGTCTTTCTTCATTAAACCAGGTCAAAGTTGGCTCTTTTTTCTTATTAACAGTCATCAAGGCTCAGGGGACGCCATAAAAAAGATATTTTACAACCTAAAAGTAGCATTTTGGTTCGCTGTAGGGCATCTTGATGGTCTACTTGGGACTTTCTTTATTACAGTCGTTTATTGCGCAAAATAGCAATACACACGTGCGCGGGCACACACGCACGCACACAGGCACACACAAGCCCACACACGTACAATACTCACGGACTGAAACGCGAAAATTTAGGGCTAGGTAATGCACGTACTTTCGTTTCCAGCGTATGCAGTCATGGCGGCATAATTTTGACCCCAGCACTCACATTAGAGCCACCATTATCTCTAGCGGCCAGATTTACGGGATAATTAATAATATCTGGGGTTTAACGTCCCAAAACCACCATATGATTATGAGAGACGCCGTAGTGGAGGGCTCCGGAAATTTCGACCACCTGGGGTTCTTTAACGTGCACCTAAATCTAAGTACATGGGCCTCTAACATTTTCGCCTCCATCGAAAATGCAGCCGCCGCGGCCGGGATTCGATCCCGCGACCTTCGGGTCAGCAGTCGAGTGCCATAACCACTAGACCACCGTGGCGGGGCCAGATTTACGGGAAGATGACGCGGTTATTTCGAGCAATTGCTCATAGCAGTCGTTAAAATAAAAATTGGCCGCGTATCTGCGTGCTTCGCTGCAAATGTCGTGTAAAGACGATAGAAGAGGCGCTGTGTGAGATATGGACGCCATCTGGCAATACGTCGGGAAACATGAGTGCTGTGTTGCGTGCTGGTAGTCCCGGCGCAGCAGCAGGCGAAGACCGGCGGTGACCAACGCGACCGGCGGGGACGCCAGCCAGCCCGAAAACGCGGTTTGGCGGGAAGCGCTGAATCAGAGAAACGTCCGCACTCAACGAGCACTCTCCACACACTCTTTTATTTACACGTCGCCTGGGTAAAACAGGAACGCCAGAGCGGCGCCCACAACCGGCAGCCTGAAGGCCGCCCACAACGCTGCTTTTTCATTTTTTAAATATTTTTGTTCACCTTCTTGGCCTTCACAAAACTAAAGTTTTTCAACACCAACCCATGGCATTCGTACAGTGCAATACAGAACCGAAACCGAAACACAACAATGAGCTCGTGCGAAGGGCACGGAGGAAGGCAAATTTCAGCGCAGTCGCATTTTCAGCTTTGTTGAAACAGCGCTCACTAGACGACGACGAAGTAAAAGAAGGCACAGGACAGGCAGCGCCTGTCCTGTGCCTTCTTTTACTTCGTCGTCGTCTAGTGAGCGCTGTTTTAACAAAGATGAACGCATACCAACTCGCTCAAGCTTCCATTCTTATGCATTTTCAGCGCAGCTTAAGAAACTAGGGTCCTTAAAATTACGTATGTATGCATTTTCTATTAAAGGAACACGCCACCTAATACTTACCTAGTGATGTTGCACCTCAGATATGCATGATATTGACTTTTTGATCGACAACGTTCACAAGTATGAACAGCCATACCAGTTCAAGACGGCTGGCCCTTGGGCAAGTGGTTCAACTTTGGCCGAGTGGCTGAATCGAGGGACGTGCCGACAAACAGAAAGACAGACCAAAATTTCTGCGTTTAAGTTCCCCAAGAAAGACTATCGTCTTTGAAACAACGATGCCGCGTTTCAATTCGCGAGTACTGTACACCCCTACACAAACACACAACAAGTTTGTTGATAGTTTGCGTGCAGTCATCTTTTTCATGTGGTCGACGCGGTCGTACAGCAGTCGGTGGCGTCGGCGTCTTGCGGCGACGGCGCCAACACGAGTGATGCAAAAAGTAATCATAACGTCATGACGTCGCCATATGATGCCCTCATTACGTCACAGGTCGACAAAATTGTGACGTCAACATGACGGTACATGATGACGTCATAATATGACATCGTCACTTGTTCAAAGGTCTCGCAGGCAGTGCAAAACTAGGTGAGATGCAGAAACATTGCAGCGCCTACGATCCTGTAGGCAGTGCGAAACAACGTTAGGTGCGGAAAGCTTTCAGAGGGTGGCGGATTAGGATCAATACATCAACTGTGAACAAAAAAGAAGGTATATTTTGCCTTCGAGTCATCTTAGGTGAGGGCATAAGGAACCCTGTGAATTTTATTTGGATTGCGGCGCTCGGCTAATGCCCCGAATGTCACGGGTTTGATCCCAGCCGCTGCGGTCGCATTTCTATGGAGGCGAAATGCTAGAGGCCCGTGTGCTGCGCGATATCAGCGCAGGTTTAAAAAAACACTAGATGGTCCAAATTTCCAGAGCCTTCCACTACGGCGTGCCTCATAATCATATCGTGGTTTTGCACGTAAAATCCCATATATTATTACCATTATTTTATTTGAAAACGCGTGCGCGTGACAGAAAAGCATTTCGCACGATTGTCGCTACTCTTCTTTTATATACGTATTTCTCTTTTTCCTCAAAGCGAATTTGAGCTGCGACGTAATATTAAGCTTCTACGAAGTAGTTTTATTGGCGGACATGTCCAGCATGTGGTCTCTCCGACTGCGGCAAGAACACATGTGACGTGTTCTGCCACTGTTCTCTATCCCTCGTAGAAAAAGAGCCAATGTCCACTGCATTCCGATTATCGCCCACTGAGCGTGCAGACACTACGGAACGCAGTCGACATTGTGGTACCTTCTAGTTGTTACCTAGAAGGTAACAAAAGCGTTTTTTTTTTAAAAAAACGACTTGTTTATATGGGTGCATTTAACTGCAGGGTGAAGTACACGCACGTGCACACATTCCCCGTGTTCTATAGTTCACCTCTCTCTCTCTCTCCGCTTGTATTCGCTTTCCTCCTTCCCCAGTTTACGCCGTACATTAGACAAACCAGGTATTTTCCTGTCCTTTTTAACAGCCATTTTATTTCTCTCTAGGTATATATAACGTGTGTGTGTGTGTGTTTGTGTGTGTGTGTGCGTGCGTGCGTTAAACCTCTATATAGCGTAGTCGGAAAAATTGACAATTCATTTCGTTATGTTTTTTTTGCGCACGGGGGGTGCCAGAAGAATGTTTGAATAACAAGCGTTCGGAAAAACCACGTACAACTCAACCATATGACTACTGGCCCCAGCAGTAGCTTGACTTCATCGCCTCGGTATTCCTCTGGGGCAGCGCTGAAAAGTTCGTTATACTGAAATCACGGATAACACGATTCGTTATATTGAGGTTCAAAATACGTGGTCTCCTATGGACATGAAATTCTGAAAAGTGAAATACTTCGTTATATCGAGAATTTCCTTATATTGAAGTTCGTTATATCGCGGTTTAACTATATACGTCAGGTAAAGTCGATATAGTTGTTCACTATATTTGGAGGCAATGTTGGCCGTCCCTACATTTCTGTTTGGAATTCAGGCAGCGTTCTTCGTAGCAAATGTTCTGCCATCGACGCGCCCCGAGGTCGCGCTCCCTAGACAGTAAAGACAGCATCACAACATTGTCTCTCGCGTGTTGATCAATATGTGACTCCATTCGGGCCAGTCCTCTAAGGTCTATCTCGTACGATCCGCGCATATCAAGACATTGCGGCGAACAGCGGAAAATAAAGACGGCGGTTTCAGGAGCTTCATTGGTATGCGCCGCACATTTCGAGACGCCAGCTCTCTTGAAATGTTTCATGGGAGGTCGCGCGTATAAATGTGGTATTTTAACGACGTCGCAAAGCTCAACGAGTGGGGCTATTGCTATCAAACCGTGTCGCCTCCTTTTATGTTCCTTTTGTTTATTTTTATTGGTTATTAAAGTTTTGAATTGCAAGAGGTCGAGAAGGCCATGATAGCACCTGTTTTGTTTTCATCGCAAAAGCGACTTCCTATTTTTACGTTGACATTTTGCTGACACGATGCCGCATTGTGTATTCACTTTGAGGCTGTGGAGCTCTCCTGTTGTTACACGTTTCATCAAAGAGACACACTTTTCGAAGAAGGTGCCGCCGACTCCTCTAACACTGCACAAAATTAGCGCTGCTTTACAAGCTAAAAGTACAAAGAAGAAACAATACTAAAAAAGCGCGTGCGCTTCATTAGAGTGTCTGGATAATTACAAGCATGCGGGAAGAAAGTTCGGAGAAAGGGGAAGGGGGATAAAATAAATAGGCAGTAGCACGGCCGCTCCATAACGAGCGGCCGTCGCAGTAGTTATGAATTCGTCTTGTTCCTAAATTACTTCTTGCGACAAGAGCAGTCGCTCTTGATGAGACCGCTTACTTGACAATGATTACTTATCTCTTGCAATCGGCCGCCCAACCCAACGCATTCCAGAAGGTGTTCGCATACAACATCGACCATCCAGTGAACAGTCTATCTTCAAATCAAATCAAATTATTTATTGCTGCCTTGTAAAGTTACAGACAGCGGAGGCGCAGAAAAAGCTGTTAGAGCTTGAGGGAGCCGTGGCCGCGATTCAATTGGAACAGAAACAGAGAGAGCGAAGAGGAAAACGAAAGACGGGGATGTCAATCAGACATCCCCGTCTCATAGGGTTTTTGCGTGTTGGTCGGTCATCGCTATAAACAGAATACACAGCGCGGAAACGAGCACAAGACAAGAAGACAACGGGACGAGCGCTAGACGATGGGACTAGATCTTGTCCCATCGTCGTCTTGTCCTTTGTTCGTTTCTGCTCTATGTATTCTGCTCAATCAGACGCACGAAAGGTTTGCTACTCTGCACTAGGGAAAGTGGCAGCGGCTTCACAACAAGGCTTATAACAGGTACACAATAATGAACAAGTACAAAGAATTCAAAACAAGATTTTTTTAACGTTTAGATAATAAAAGCGTATAAAACGCGCATCTCCTTGACAGTGCGTCAATGAGATGCGCACTGTCAATGAGATGCGCATCTCAGTGGCAGTACAATGCTGCTTTACTGAGTAAGGTCGGAGAACGTGAATGCCTCGACAAGCGCCCCACGTGCCGTTCCGTTTTGGTTCCGGCTTTGATGTGCCCGTTACTTTTTTTTTCGTACTTTCCTGAAAGCACCGCCACACAACACGTATTACTATGGAATGTTGTTTACACTCAGTACTTATGCAAATTTTCTCTCTCGTCCCCCGTATATTACTGTGCTTTGGGAACGCCATCATAAAAGGAGCGAGAGTCTTTCGTACGCTGTTGGTCTCCTACAGTAGGCCTTGCAGTAGTATACGAGTGCGGTTTACATAAACACACGAAGTGTACTGTGATGATCCACTTTTGCCGTGGAGTACTGCGGCAGTGTACTGCGGTGAAGCATTTCACTGCAGTGTACTGCGGTGAGGTACACGTACACGGTGCGTTAGGTAACCTGGAGACGCCTAACAAAAGTACTTTCAGGCCTTCGGAGCCCTCCTTGACGTGGGTGGCGCCACTAAGCCGCCATTTCACCAGCCTTGTGCGCCGTGTATGAGACCGTAATGAAGTGTAGTAGCTTTTGCCTGCTTCGTCATGCCACCTATTTAAGCTATTGCTCAGAGGACCTCCTTTACAGAGACTTCGTAGGCGCCATCAATGTTGCATGTTTCTCTCTGCATATTTGGTGACCTAGCGGCAGAGCACGTTCCATTAACTTCGACCATGTTTCCATTCTCTCTTCCTCCTGTAAGAGGGAGCGGCCGTGGCCCAAGAACAAGAGCTCAAATTCCCAAAGTGACATAATGAACAGCCCTGAAGGCAGGCCCGTAGCCAGGAAATTCTTTCGGGGGGGGAGGGGGGGTGGCACTTGCTGAAAGCCTTGACTATTTGAGAAAAACGCCTATTTCATGATTTATTTTCGACAAAACATCATATGTCATCAAAAAAAAATTTTTTTTTTTTGGGGGGGGGGGGTGCCCAGGGGGCCCGGCACGGGCTACGGGCCTGCCTGAAGGTCTTCCGCCGCATAGATTAGACGTACCGATGTTCGTATTGTGACCGGAGACGACGCGCTCTTATAATTACGCATTGCGTATTGGTCTTTATTACGTCTTTAGGGGAGTTACACTACCTAGCGCCAAATATTGGCAGGAACAGGTACCCTAAATCGCCACAACCACGGCAGAAACGGCGCTGCAGTATTGTTGATACACTTATTAGTCGTATTCATGCTCTTAATATCCTCCGTCGCATGCGCGTGCTTTTAATAAGGAGACACGAGCCATAGGCCCCATGACGGTGATCCCTCTGCAAACTTGGTATTTTTCATTACACGTAATTATGCTTTACTGCCGTAGAATGTGTAAACATAACATTACTGTAGTGCACAGGAGCCTACTATAACGAAAAATGTTATTATGCAGCGTTATAACAACCTAGTCACCAACTTGATGTCTTTTTTTTTTCACGACCATTGCTTGTGATTTACATTACTTGATACCCAGAAAGGGAAGTAAAGTATTTCTGTTTCTGCGTACTCAATGCCACCAACATTCTCCTCTAGGGCGAACTCGTAGTTTACTTTTAAAAAGACTCGGAACCAAATATGTATGCTTGCGCGTGGATCAGTATGTGTAGTTCCTTTCTACTGGCCTTATTATTTCTCCCACTCTGGATTAACAGCCCGGATTGCAGCAAGGCAGTGAACTACCTTCCCCGCCACCACACACACACACACACACACACACACACACACACACACACACACACACACACACACACACACACACACACACACACACACATATATATATCTACAGTTGCGTGCAGCGGAAATGTAATAACAATTGTAGGGGTTTTACGTCCCATATATATATATATATATATATATATATATATATATATATATATATATATATATATATATATGTGTGTGTGTGTGTGTGTGTGTGTGTGTGTGTGTCAGGAGGTCGTAATCGAATACGGCAAGTCCAAATGTCAATAGTGCTTGCTGTCGCTGCAGACGTACAGCAACGGAATCGTATTAGCCATTGAAGCCTTGTACCCTACATAAACCGGACCGTGCGCCCGAAGGCACGTACATGCACCGACCCGAACGCACCTTCCCCCTCCAATTCCTTTTCTCTCCTGCGCTCTCCTTTCTCCGCGTTGTAGTGCACCCCGCGGGGTGAAACAGGACTTCTTTCTCCGCTGAACTCGCGATATATCGGCAGAGATAATCCCGCCCCAATGCGCAGCGCTCGTGCCTATACATGCCCATAAATCGACGCAGCCTCCCACGCCCTTTCGGTGGCCCCCAGGCGTCGCACTATACGTAGGGACGTACTGCTCTTCGTTGCTTCGTTGGCAGTTGTTGTTGTTTCTTTCTCTTGTTTAGCTGCCGCTCTTGTCGACGACAGCGCCGTCTCGTCCCCGTCGACGTCGTCATCTTCGACAGCGGCGGCGTCGGGGCGCCCGGAAGTCTGAGCCGCGCCTCCTTTACGAGCTTCGTCGCGTAGTAGACGACGCGGCGTTTTTCCTTTTTTGTTGTTGTTGTTTCACCCCCAAAACCGTTTCTTTGCTGGCGCTTCGCGAGGAAGCGGCCGAATCGGAAGCCCATCGGAAATCTTTGCACGGGCGCCGCCGACGCCCAGGCGGCCGCCACCTCCCCTGCTGGCCGCCCCTAACAGCTGGAGGAGGTCCGGCCACGCGCACTTTTGTGTCCTTCGACTGTTCACGCGCACGACGCCGCCATTGCGAAGCCCCTGTGTTCGTTGTGTACAGTTGCGTGCAGCGAGATGAAAGGAGGTGCGGAAGTGTAATAATAATTGTTGGGATTTTACCTCCCAGAGCCACGATATGAGTATAGCAGACGCCGCAGTGGAGGGCTCCGGAAATTTCGACCACCTGGGGTTCTTTACCGTGTGCATACATAAATCTCTGCACGTGTGGCTCTAGCATTTTGCCTTCATCGAAATATGGCCGCCGCGGCCTGGATTCGCTCCCGCGACCTTCGGGTCAGCACCAGAGTTGGAAGTTGCGCTTATAATAAACGGATTTAGGCTTAATTTTCCGCCGAGTCGCTTGTAGAATTTTCCAGCCGCTTGCCGGGTTTTTTTGGGCGTATTTGCATTTTTCCATCAAATATAGTTATATTATTGATCATTTTTGAATGATATTCCTTTAGATGTTAGCCTGCTTTATGACCTCAGTTGGCGCAGCTGTAGGGCGATTACCATAGCGCGCACACACGCACACACACACACGCACAAACTCACGTGACACGCACGCACACACACATACACACGCATAAAGACAAACACACAAACAGACAGACAGAAACGCGTGCACGCCCCCGCGCAGAGGAGCTTTCGTAGTGTTTTGTTAAGGCTTGTCGTCCTCATAAAATATCAGCAGAGCCTTTCTTTTGCACTGTTTCTTGGTCCGAGGAGGTGCCGCAGCTGTGCATTGCGTCGCAAATGCAGGGCTGCCTTCACAACTTGTCGCTCTGAGTAGTGTACTGGTGGCGATCACACAGAATGGCACAATTCAAGTGAATGCGAAGGACGGGCGGGTAACGCAACCAGTGTTTTCGTCACATGACGCGATCGAACAATAAGCTCGGACCTCTTGCTTATCATGGCAGAAAATACGCGTCAATGGAGGGTGGCAGGATGAGTGACAGATTGCGGCACCCCACGCGTATCTGCGGGTGACATTTCTTTTCAGCGGACTTCTTCAATGTTCAACGAAAGGGGCCGCTGTGAAACTCGGAAAGTACCGGCCAGAGCTCACAGACACGTAATCTCAATTTAAAAGATCCTATTCTGTTATTTTATTACTGCTCTTTTCTTGTGTTTCATTTTTCATCCGCTTGAGATAGAGGTTTCCTAAAGTGTCAAAAAATTGGGGGGCGCTTAAGCTTCGCCTTTAAGAGTGGAACGCGATAGCGATATCCTGCCCCTAATGCGCACTTCGAACACTACGAGTGCACATGTTTAACTGAATGCGCGCACTAAGGTGTGTGCCTTATGTAATGGGTAGCATGCTTTAAACTAGGAGCAATTATGCGCGAGAAACGTTTTCGAAGTTGCGATGCACCCACTACGTGGTCTTAAGGGAATACGCGCAGTAATGTGTGTGCCTTTTGTAATGAGTGGCTGTCTTTAAACCACCAAGTCGTTATGAAATTGACATGGTGTGACGCCCGATGGCAATATACGCTTGTACAACGCAATATTACTGCGATATTGCATCTTGTACTGTGACACCCGAATACAGGACGCGTACTTTGGGGAAGCATGAAAGTTACTTTCAGTGCAGCTCCAAGCACAGGCGTGGCTGTGTGGTAGAACACCTGCCACGCAGACGGCCTGGGTTCAATTCTCACTCGGACCCAACATTTTTATTATTTTATTTTATTTGCAGCTTTTTCGATTTTTCGATCACGGACAAGATGATGATTTTTCGCTCACAACCAACGGCTCCGACGCCGACGCCGACGGCGGAATTTCTGCGATACGAGCTCCTTAACACTATCGCGTTAAAACAGGCTCAGACAGCACGTGCTCTTCATTCGTTCTAATGCCACATGATCGTGTTCCAATATTTTTATTGCGAAAAAATACGAAATATGCAGGAAAACGCGAATTCTTAGTGTAAGAAGTTTATGCCATCAAGAGCACAAATTTCTTCAATAAAGGAGACTCAAATAGTCTGCGCGCCGATATTGAAGCCAGTGTGACGCAGGTTTCGGCGCGGATTTGTCGCCGATCGCGAACTGGTATATGCGGTCGACACGCGCATGCTGCCTGTCCACGTTGCAGCATATGGATGTGCTGGTGAGCGACTCTGTTCTCTGCAAGATTGCAAAATAACACGGCAAATGCTACCTAAGTAGGCTCACTGCTACATATTACGAAACGTCATGGGCACCAGTCATTTAAAGGGACACTAAAGAGGAAAACGATTTTTCTCGTGTCAGTAATTTGCTCTTTCACAATTCCAAAGTTACCATGCTTGCCGCAAGAAGACGCTTGGTAAGCGAGAAAACGCGAAAAAAGAAAATACGGGTGGCGACATCACATTGAAATTCTGGCACCAAACGCCGTGACGTCTTTGACTTTGAAGGCGTCTACTAGCTTCTACGTAGTTCCTAATATGTAAAAAATCAACTACATCGTCCTGCGAGGGGGTTATAGACATAACATACCAAGTGCCAGGAAGTATCGTTGAGCATATTTGGCCAAACTATGAGAAATACACTGGGAAATCTGTGACGTCACGCACGGAGATTTCGGCGCAAAATTTAAAAATTAAACTTTGATATTGTTTTTATCCTGTACTAATAAGCCTATTGGTTTTCTTGCCCTTGCGCATGTTAGTATGATCCCCACGTGGCGGCGATAACACAGATCATTTGGGTCACCTTCTGTATGTTTTCTTTTCCTTGGTTCTTCTAATAAATCTGCCAGTTGCGAGTAAGCGCTCGTCTGTGAACTTCTTGTCCTTTGTCCCGTCTTTTGCGCTGCTCTAAAATATTATGGAACCTTACCAACTAGCCCAACTGTCGACCTCGTCGAGCATGTTTTCTAAGCTTGTCGAAATATCATGGCGAAAGCCTTAAACGCCTCGTCAAATGTGAAATTCGACCGTTGGCGACGGTATCCGACGTCAGTGGCGTAGGCGTCCCGTGGTGTCAGGGACGAGTGATGCAAAAAATCATCATCACGTGATGACGTCACGATTAAATTCACAGATCGCCAAAATTTGTGACGTCTTTGTGGTGTCTCTGTGACGTCACGTGACGTAGCGTCACATGATGACGTCATCACATGATATCGTAGCTTGGTCAAAGGTGGTCCGATCATGGAGGCAATGCAAAACTAGGTGAGGTGCCTCTGATCTTGGAGGCAGTGCAAAACCACGTTAGGGGCAGAAAGCTTTCGAAGGGTGCCGGGGCAGGATCAACTGAGAAGAAAAAGAAGGTGGCTTTCGCCTTCGAGTCGTCTCAGGCGAATGCATAGGGTACCATGCGAGTTTTTGATAATAATCGTCTATGATACAAGCATTTGTTCTCAACACATTCCTTTGATTCCGTGGCAGAGTTTCCCTCCACATATAGAAACGGGGCATGGCGTGATGCCCAATTTCGGACGAAAAAAATTCAAGCAGCTTCAGGGACTTAACGGAGCGAAGACTGGTGAAACAGCGGAGCTGCTGGCATCATATTGCTATTTCATTACTTGACATTGCTCTACGGTAATTTCGCCACCATCTGCCTGCACGAAAGCCCGGTATTCCTATCCAATGTCACGGAACAATTCTTGCAAAACGTGTAACGTACGGCTTCTCTGTATTGGGAATGAGGCGCGCACAGTTCACGAAGAGGCTTTCTTGTCCATGAACTTTCGCCGACAGTGCCGCCGTTTGCATATATTTCGCATGTGGAATCCTGGGAAACGCTGTGAGTATCCTGAATGGAACAACGAGCGTTTGCACTTCTTTCCTCTGCCTGCCCTTTATTTTGGACAATATCTATCTATCTATCTATCTATCTATCTATCTATCTATCTATCTATCTATCTATCTATCTATCTATCTATCTATCTATCTATCTATCTATCTATCTATCTATCTATCTATCTATCTATCTATCTATCTATCTATCTATCTATCTATCTATCTATCTATCTATCTATCTATCTATCTATCTATCTATCTATCTATCTATCTATCTATCTATCTATCTATCTATCTATCTATCTATCTATCTATCTATCTGTGGAGTTTGCCCAATTTCTGTGACACATACCCATTAGGAGCTGCAGACGCTCCGTAAGGATTTTGCACTAACCTCGACCTTCAACAACTCCGCTGTTAAAACGTGGGCCTACCGAGAAGGCTTTGTAGTTACTTCACGCAAGGTGCCGTATTTACCCGCATGCTAGCAGCAGTCGTCATCACTCAGTAATGATGGCCGGGTCTCAAGCTTTATTCAGCGTTGCTAGATCGCCCGTGCAAGTAAAGTAAGTAAAAATGCGAAGCAAAGGCAAAGCAAACGCAGGAGAGAATGCATTATTAAATTATACACCTATAATTGCATTATATTACAACGGTTTGGTCATTTTCCTTGGTAGGCAGCATTAATTTTGGTTTGAAAATATAAATTGTTTCACGGTTATTTTTGTACGTATGGGAGGAAGTTAGATTTCCTGCGCGTGTTTAAGGTACACCGCACAATTATAACGATGACGAAGATAATAATTCGCGATGTTATTCAACACGCGACGCTTGTTCTGCATGGGGAGAGTGGCTGCGTGTCTCTGGAACCGACGGCTGGGCGCAGCCGGGCGACCGAGAGCGCGTCGGCCCGCGGCGCCAGCAAATATTGACCGAGCGAATGTGGCGGACGCGCCTGGGCGAGGCGAGGCTCGCTGTTTCCACAACTGTCCTGGGAAACAGCCGAGGGTTCGCTTCGTAGTGGCTTAGTGCACCGGAGTACCCGAAAGCGTTTGTCTGGAATGCGCGTACGACTCGTTGTCGCCGCCTAGTTTTTTTTGTGGCAGGGACGCGTTTGTTGTCGCCCTCTAGCGCAGACGCGCTGTCAACAAGGAAGAGCACTACACGCTTTCCTTGCTCGCGTAGTGCTGTCCCGAGTCGGGTAATTTCATTAGTCCGGCTCTCCACACAGCTTACAGCGCAACTTTCTCGCCGCCAAGACCGTTGCAGTGCCAGCTGCACTGCGTTCCAGATTTAGCCTTTTACCGCGTAAAGGGCGTTACAGTGATGCGTATACAGACGTGGCGTGTAAAAAAAAAGAGAAAAAGTTCAGGAGCTCTTGTCCTATCGGGGAAATTAGGGCAAGCGAAGCTTGGCGTGTGCTTGCGTGACGTACTACCTTTCTTTCTCTCTTTCTTTCTTTCTTTCTTTCTTTCTTTCTTTCTTTCTTTCTTTCTTTCTTTCTTTCTTTCTTTCTTTCTTTCTTTCTTTCTTTCTTTGTTTCTTCCTTTCTTTCTTTCTTTTTATCGCATTGCGCAATGCTCCCTCCTAAGTGTTTCCTTTCTCCGTCACGGGAATTGGACCTTCATCCACAAGCTTCGCAGCGCAACACTTCAGTTACTGCAGGCAACAACGATAGCCATGTGTTCATATCCAGGCAACAATGAAACCTGGCAACGTGAAATGGCAAATCACCTCGATACAAGATCAGATTGTCATATCAGAAACGGCTGATCGCCGACAAGCTCACAATATAGAGAGCATGAATTATAGGAAAAGGGCGCATACGAAAAAGCTTGTGGCCAGCGCATCTCCAAGGGCTGCTTTTTTTTTTTTCTGGACTCTAGTAGGCACCGGGCTTCTCGCGTACAACGCCGCCGCAGCTACTGAAAAGTGTGTCTCATAACCAGCTGCTCTTAAAAAAAAAGATCACGCCATCTCCCGCTAAAGGGGACCTTGAGGCGATGCGAAGCAGCGTTTCGGCATGTCGAGCCCGCGTTTCAGAGGAGGAGTGGAGAGGGGACAGACGGAGTGGAGAGGGAGCGGGGGAGGTGTGTGGAGAGGGTTTGCGAAAGCGCACTAAGGGTGGTCACGCCGCACACCACCGGTTCGAACTCCGCCATAAGATGCTTCGCATCTAAAGCAGGGAGGTATCGAGGAGGTTAAAAAAACCTACTTGGGAGGTATATGTTCCTGCTGACAGCTCATTGTCGCAAAAAGGGTGAAAGGAATCAAGTGGAAATAATGTGGAAAAAAATGTTTTGTGTTAGATATGAACAAAAGAACGCTTGCAAATTACGCGCATATTTTATACAGACAGTCACAAATGCTGTCTGAATGTGCCCGAGTAAACGGGCAACCGGTTTAAAGCCTGATGATTCGAATTCGGTCTGTTGCAGTATCCATGTTTCTCTGCTCCGTGAAGCTGCCGTCTGTCAAATTTTCCTTGTCATGGTGTCATTTCATCTGCCCCTAATGTACAGCCGCATTGGACCTCCTTCACTTGCTCTTCAGCGTGATGGAGTAGGCAGAACCAAGCAGTTTTATCCTGGTTTATCCAACTTCACTCATTTATATGCTTTAAAGAAGTGTTCTTTCAAATTCCTTGCTTTATCCATTTTTATCGATTATTGTGTCAATAGCTTACTTTGGATTCGTGCTAATTGGTTGAGTCAATGGCGAGTTTGAGAATCAGGGCCCCAAGCACCTTGGTAGCCCAAGAAATTTGCGAGCCGCCAAGGCGCATGCGCAGAGCCCAAGCCACTCTTGGGCTCTTGCACTCGCGTTGACCAAAGGCCCAAAAATCGAAAACTAGCGTGGGTCTCCAAGGCGTCTTGGGTCGCCAGCGAGACGACGCAGCGCAGACCACGACACAGTATGGCCTGCGTCTAGCATAATCGTAACTTCGTCACGTGTGGCGCCCCTTCCGCATGACCCAAAGCAGCCTACGTTTGACCCAATTCTCAAACTCTGCTGATTCTTCGAACGCAAGAGCAGCCTACACAACGCAGCTTGGGGACCAAGTGTCGTGGGTCCCCAATTCTCAAACTCTCTAATAGATATCTCGGCTTGACCTCACCATTCGCTTTAACAGACTAAGTATTCGAGTGTTCTACTCACTATGTGCATCTACAATCATGAGCAATACGAAAGGGAACACCGAAATTATCTTCAAGAATTCACAGTGACTAAACGTATCTGCAAACACAAAATTATTCATAAGACTAAATGTTCAAACGGAGAGGTACTTCTTGCAAACCAATACGTCCACTTCGTATCCAGATATCTCAAGTAATCATTGCTTAAACACGAACTCGGTGTTCCCTTTGATACTGTTCACGACTGTACGTTGCTTGGGCGTGTATTAATGATTGTTAAGCCATACAAGCATATTGCAAATGAAGACTTGCTTCTCAGCACTCCTCTTTCCTAAGACATCGGATGATCTACAGAAGAGAAGCTCTGCGTGTTTGAATCATGTGCCATTGGTTTCCCGAATGGGGTTGTATCAGGCGCGCATGGTTAGCTTATTTCAGACGTAACCTTTAATGTGGCCAGTCAGAGTGTACGCCAAGGCGTGAGTAAGTTAGTGTTCAGTGATTAACATTATAGTCTTGAGTTTTATTTTCTATTTATAGTAGATGGAAGTAGCGTTATGTATAGACTCGACTTGCAATGTAGATCGTGGCGTAAAAATCAGTGGCGCTCATGTATAGGACCTGCTGACGATAAAACGCGCAAATTTCATCAATTTAAGCTAGATCATGCTTGACTTTGGGCCATTCGTCATTTACAGTGTCATTGCTCTGCGATATAAACATGTACGGGTGAGCTCATCCGAGCTATCACGCGTGAGTGCATTGCCGATAAAGATAGTTCCCGTTATTCGATCTTCAGCGATTAAAAAAAATTCTGTAGACACACTGCGCGTGATGCGCTGTGAAGGTTTCCTGCATTCGTTGGGCTTCACATATATTTAAATATAAAAAGAGAATGGGACGCGTCTACGTAAAAATAAACGAAACTTTCTTAGCTGCTCCGGAAGCAAAGTGGAAGATAAGTATTGCCTAGCTAAATGTACTCGCACTTCCAGAAAGTTACAACACATATCTGGCTGCAAATTTTTGTAATTAATGTATATCTTTACTCGCTACGCTGTAACATGGCTTTCATGCTTCTCCCACCCCTATTACGACTACACGAACATGAACAAAAGATTATAGTGGCGCGCACAGTGCCTGCGTAAACTAAGCGAGTGCCACACCGCGTTATATGGTTTTCACGTACTTTATCGTTAGGGGCGTAGCCAGAAACTTCTTTGGGGGGTGGTTCAACCACCCTTTATGTATATTTGTGTATGCGTTTGCATGTATGCGTGTACACATGCACATGCAAAACTGAAATCTTTTCTGGTGAGTGGTGGAGGTATTGAAGCACCCCCACACAACCCCCACCTCCTGGCTACACCAACGTTTCTGACCTCGCCTTGGGTTTCAATAACTATGGCATCTAGGAAAATATCATCATCATCATCATCAGCCTGTCTACGCCCACTGCAGGGCAAATGCCTCTCCCATGTTCCGCCAATCAACCCGGTCCTGTGCTTTCTGCTGCCACGTTATACCTGCAAACTTCTTAATCTCATCTACCCACCTAATTTTCTGTCTCCCCCTCACGCGTTTGCCATCTCTTGGAATCCAGTCAGTTACCCTTACTGACCACCGGTTATCCTGCCAACGTGCTGCGTGCCCGGCCCATATTCATTTCTTCTTCTTGATTTCAACGATGATGTCCTTAACCCCCGTTTGTTCACTGACCCAGATCTGCTCTCTTCCTGTCTCTTAAGGTTACACCTATCATTTTCCTTTCCATCGCTCGCTGCGTCGTCCTCAATTTAAGTTGAACCCTCTTTGTAAGTCTCCAGGTTTCTGCTCCGTAGGTAAGTACCGGTAAGATGCAGCTGTTATATACCTTCCTCTTGAGGGATAGTGGTAGACTACCGTTCATGATTTGATAATGCTTGCCGAATGAGCCCCATCCCATCCTTATTCTTTTAGTTATTTCACTCTCATGGTTCGGCTCCGCGGTTACTACCTGTCCTAAGTAGACGTACTCCTTTACAACTTCCAGTGTCTCGCCACCTATCGCAAAGCGCTGTTCGCTGCCAAGATTGTTCCACATTACTTTAGTTTTATGCATATTATTTTCAGACCTACTCTTCTACTTTCCGTATCCAGTTCAGTAATCATGAGCTGTAATTCGTCTCCCGCGTTACTCATCAATGCAATGTCATCAGCGAATCGCAGGTTACTGAGATACTCTCCATTAACTCTTATCCCTAATTCTTCCCAATCTAGAGGCCTGAAAACCTCCTGCAAACACGCGTTGAATAACATTGGAGAGATCGTGTCTCCCTGCCGTACGCCCTTCTTTATTGGGATTCTGTCGCTTTCTTTATGGAGGACTATAGTGGCCGTGGATCCGCTGTAGATTTCTTCCATTATGTTTATATAGGCTTCGTCGATGCCCTGATTCCGCAGTGCCTGCATGACTGCTGATGTCTCCACCGAATCAAATGCCTTCTCGTAATCTATGAAGGCTATATATAGGGGTTGGTTGTATTCTGCGCATTTCTCTATCATCTGATTGATAGTATGAATATGGTCTATTGTTGAGAAGCCTGTACGATATCCTGCCTGGTCCCTTGGTTGATTGAACTCTAATGTCGTAATAATTATGTTAGCAATTACTCTTGTAAATAGCTTGTAGACAATGGACAGTAAGCTTATGGGCCTGTAATTTTTGCAGGTCCTTGACTGTCCCCTTTCGTATGGATCAAGATGATGTTGGCATTCTTCCAAGATTCTGGTATCCTCCCCGTCGAGAGACACTTCGTATACAGGGTGGCCAGTTTTTCTAACATAATCTCTCCACCGTCTTTCAACAAGTCTGATGTTACCTGATCCTCACCAGCTGCTTTGCCTTTTTGCATTCCCTTTAGGGCTTTCTTTACTTCTCCTGTTAATACTGATGGGATGTCAGGTTCCTCTGCGCTATTACTGCTTCTTACGTTAGCCCTACTGCGGTACTTGAAAAGAACCCTATTGAGCGACCGCCTGTGAAACTCGGCACTGTGTGTGTGATGTGACATGTGTCTATCCTTCTCTCTCTCTCTTTTACTCCCCTATTCCCCCTCCCCATGTGTAGGGTAGCAAACTGGACGCATTGTCTAGTTAACCTCCCTGCCTTTCCTACATTCCTTCTCTCTCTCTCTCTCTCTATCATCCTGACTGTCTCGGCTGCTGTACAGATTTCTGTAAAACTCTTCCGCTACCTCAACTATTCTATCCATATTGTCTGTGACCTTGCCTTCCTTGTCCCTTAATGCATACATCTGATTTTTGCCTATGCACAGGTTTGTCTTCATAGCTTTGAGGCTTCTTCTGTTCTTTAGAGCATGCTCAATTCTCTCCATATTATACTTTCTTATGTCGGCTACTTTACGCCTATTGATTAACTTCGAAAGCTCCGCCAGCTCTATTTTGTCTGTTGCATTTGAGGCTTTTATAGCTTGACGTTTCTTAATGAGGTTTTTCGTCTCTTGGGATAGCTTACCAGTGTCCTGTCTAACGACTGTACCCCCGACTTCTACTGCACACTCCTTAATGATACTAGTCAGATTATCATTCATTGCGTCAACGCTAAGGTCGGTTTCCTCGGTTAAAGCCGCGTACCTATTCATATATCAGACTAGAAAATATATCAGACTAGAAACCGCGTTAAATTCCCACAACTCACGCAGTCTCTTCTTTCTTTCTCTCTACTTTTCTCGCTCTTTCTTTGCGATGGTGGATCTACGTATGCAGGCCGAGGCACTTAACGCAAGAGGTATGTAGGAAAGCCCTCGTTGTCATTCGGGGCGCCAGGGCTCGGTCATTCATCACCGATCACTGTCGTCTCGTGCCGGCACGCGAACCTGAAAGCTGGACCCAGCCGCGGCTTAGGACCTGTCGAGAAGTCGCGGGGACGCTACGTCAGAACTTCCGAGAGATTGCCCAGGTGCGACCGGCTTTTGGAGCACAGGCACACTCGGGCGGCCGTGCAGACGCATAGGAGGCCCGGGACACAAAGGCCGGAAGGAAATCGTGGCCGTTCCTTTTTATCTCCGCACCTTTCCTCCCAAGACAGAGCCCGGCCGCTCACGGGGATATAAGAAGCCTTGTCGCCTCTCGGTCACGGCGAGGTCTCAGTTGCCATGGCGACGTCTCTTGGTGGGAAGAAAAGCGAAGGAAACACCTTACCGACCGGGGTCACTCACCTCGGCTGAACAGCGTGCTTTTACCTGGTGCTTATGCGCTGTTGCTGTTTGGCCATCGCTCAATTACGCGGCGGGATACTTAGCCAGGAATGCGCGCAAGCTATACGGTGACTTTTGTTGTTGTCGTCATTCTTGCAGGGGAGCTGCGGGAATGTTATCAGACTGGATTGCAAGGCGACGGCTGCTTTCCCGGGAGAAGCAGCGTGCGGTCTCAGTTAATGAATGGCAAGAATACCAGATATTCAGAATAGTGAAGCAAGGTTGAATTACGCGACCTGTGCTCTTTCCCATAAACTACACGTACTTCGTCCACTCGGTTCACAGGGACTCTCCGCCGAATGCGTTTGAATGGGATTGCTAATGAACTTCCACTTGACGTGGAAACACTTGTCAACACAGTTTTTACGCCGTCGAAGAAGCACAGATTTAAAAACACGCGGCCAACTGTCTACAATAAATAGCAGGGGTGCGCGAACTGTTATTTTTGATACCGTTTCATATACTAATTCAACAGCGCCCGAAACGAATCGAATCGAGTATTTCTCGGATAGCTTTCTCGACTATTTCCGAATACTCAACAGTGCGTTTCGCAGTTTATTCGTTTATTTTATTTGTGCGTACTGTATCCCTGGGGTGCTACAGGATGGCCCGAGCTTTTCGGGAACACGAGTTTGCTCCGAGCTTGCGCTACGGCGGTCAGGACAGGAAGGCAGTGTGGAGCGCGCGATAGCGGCGTTGATAACGGCTACAAGAACGAACATGGCGTCACAAACGCATGTGCGTCAGCGCCGCGACTCAGTTAACATTTCAACAGTGCAGCGATGTCAGAGTGATTGTCGCACTATCTTTTTGCCAACTGAACATCGCGCCTCCCACAGGCGTGTTCGTGGGCGTTTGTCCTCTTTTGGGCAAGTTCTTTCGTTCCACCTGCAGCATGCAAATATCCACATTTGAAGGCAACAAGGGCGCACACGCAGTACTCTCGTGCAGCTCGTTTCACTTCTCTACAGATAAATAAATTACAGATAAATAAATGGACAGATTACTGCTACTTACATTACACGTCTGTAGATTTTTCTGCGGTAACAAATCGGTAGAAACAATGTCTCCACAAACAAGTAAATAGTAACATTTCTCGCCGCAAATGCCACCAGGGGCGCTAGCTTCATGGCTGTAGGCTGTGAGTGGTAGGTCGTGAGTGCGGTGAAATTGAATGCGAGACATCGTAACAACGTGATCATATAACCTTTAGTTCTTCATGCGTGTGTGCATAGTCTGTGCGATAAAGCCCATAGATGAATCGCGCCGCTCGCTGGCGTTGCGGCGTGAGGACTGCTCCTCGGCAAGAGCAAACGCGGTGGGCGGACCCGATCTTCGCCGCGGGCGTCTGTCATTCAAACTGATTGACGCGCGAACTCAGGCACAAACTCGTTGATTCTAAAAAGGCTCCAGTTCAACTCGTGACTGTCATAGTACCGGTGTGCCTGTCAAGCTTTTCATGCGGTGCACGCTAATCAGCAGCTTCTTTGCATATAAAAAAATTGGTCAGCTTGCACTACTTGTGTAAGGCGGGAGCCATCGGAGGATGTTGTGATCCCCTAGGTTCTTTCAGCTTTTTACTTGGCTCGTCTACTCAGTCTGCTCGGTCTTCTTAGGAGTGAAGACCGCGTCAGTTCCGTCTCAATTCTGATTATATTAATCAGCTGGGTCGCAATTAACACGATATTGCATAGTTATGTCTATTAACACGATAATAATTACGCAGGAATAATTAGTAAGAGCTTAATCTGTGTGGAGTTAATTAAGATAGTCCTAATTAGCGCTACCCGAATTAGCACAATCTTAATCAGTGAGAACCTAATTATTTCGGTCATAATTATCGGCGTGTCAATCAGCATGATCTTAATTAACACGGCCTTAGCTTTACACGGCTTCATTAGCGTGCTCTTAGTAAGATGTGGCTTAGTTAGCTTGCTCATAGAATATCCTGACATAATTAGCTAGGTATACCGCCCAGCCAATTAGCTAATCTACCAGGCGCACGTGCTCGGGGAGCGAGCAGACGGTGAATAAGGGGGACGAAGAGGGCGCGCGCGGGCCGAGAAACACGCTAGAATGTACAGGCCGACCATTTGCACGCGGCCTCGGCGATTAGCTCCAGCCGCGCTGTTGTAAGGCGCTCGGCCGGAGCTAATCTCAGTGGTCACGGTGCTGATTATTCTAAGGGATACTTAGTGCAGACATTAAGCACTCTAAAATGAATTCAAACGCCCCTTGCCTCTAAAAAAATGTCGTTAGTAAATGTTTCTGACACTTTTCTTGCATGGGTGCACTTCTGCACTCCGTGGAACGACAAACAAATGAAAGAAGATGCCTCTGGTTTGAAGACAACACCCAACTTTGTCGACCGCCCTTGACGTGACGCCGCGTTCCATCGTAACCAATGGAACGCAGCGTGCGCTGAAGGTTGTATTTGTGCTTTTCGTACTCTTAGCTCGTTCAAAAGGGGGTATCGCCAGAGCTCGGAAATATTCCAAGTTTCGCCAAACTCGACCCATCCTGCATAGCACCCCTGGTGGGCTGTTGCACGAGTGTGTGTGAATACAGAACACTGGCAAATAATAGAGACAACATGAGTATTAAAATAAAATGCAATGAAAGCTCTCTCTCTTCAATAGTTTATAAGAATAAATTTAAAGGAAGAGAACGCGTGGAGTCAGGCAACGAATACCACTTTTCGATTACACAAGGAAAAAAGCTGTATTTAAAAGTGTCTGTACAGGCGACGATGTACAGACAGTTCTAGATACAGCTTCTTTCCTTGTGCGATGTTTAGGATGGTGGCTTGTAGTGTTAGATGGCATAGCAGGAGTTAGGTAATGATCTGGAGAGAGGCGATCAGAGGAGTTATTACATAGTGCAGAAACTTCGCTTCTACGCCTCTGCCACGCAATATTACATGTGTTAAGGAGACTCCTCACACTACATGACATTTATAGAGTGTGTGTATGTGTGTTTTTTTTTTTTGGAAGCAGTTTCAAGCAGTAGCGTTGCTATGTGGTAGAACACCTACTTGTCACGCAGACGGCCTGGGTTCGATTCTCGCTTGAACCGAGGCTTGTTTTTTATTTATTTTATTTTCATCTTTCTCTATTTTTCGGTCACAGACAAAATGATGCTTTTTCGCTCACAACCATCGACGCCGAAGCCGGAATTTCTGCGAAACAAGTTCTTTAACGCTGTCGCGTTAAAATCTTCAGCGAATTATTACAAAATGGTGCTCACATTCTAACACTGATAACTTTAGCATTAAGGGCACTAACAAAGCGTCAGGAACACTGTTAAGTACGCTCATCGCATGGACGTAACTACCTCCTTAGAGCATACGAATGATCATGATATAGCCAGTAAAGTCACGGTTCCTCAAGCGAAGTAGTTTGCTGCGCAAGTGAGCGTCCATGCGTTATGCCTGTTCTACGCCCGCGGGGATGAAGTTTATTGCACTTTTACACTAGTTTAGTGCTTATTTCGGTGTCGGAAACGTTTGGAAATATTCGTGTACTATTCGTAAAGCATTCGTGTTAGCGAAGAGTGGCTATTAGATGGGAAGACCGAATCGATAGCTGAATCAAATGGTGTCCAATTTCAAGACCCACTCTTTGATTGCATATTCATCTTTTGCTTTACATTCGCGCGCCCTACTAAAAAGGCTAAATAGAGGGTTAATAGAATTTCTTCCATGAAAAGAATGAATATAACAGGAAAATTCAATGCAACTTGCTCTACGACTTATCCTCCTGAACTTAACACATCGACGGCACTTACTTCTTCGAACAAACAAAAAACAATAATTACTTTATTCTTCTGAATAACAGAAAACATAACGTTACAATAAATCCTCGTGTAGCAAATTACAGAGAAATCTGACTAGGCGTCCAAGCAAATTCAACGTAAGAATGAGAAAGTAACCAGCAATCTGCCCATGTGAAGTGAATGCCGAATGGACAACCTTTTATTTCCGCTTTCACAAAGCAACTACCAGAATTATTTATGGCGATATCATCCACTGATTGGAACATTGTTTGTTCAGTCCTCTTCTTGGAAATTGGCGCCGTCTGAAGTCTTCCTTGAGCATCTTCACGTTACTGCGTGGCGATCTCTCATAGCCTGAGTCGCTTTGGGACGTTAAACTTCATAAAAGCAGCCGACCAACCTAGAATGGAACCACTCTCTAGTTCTTAGATAGAATACAAAAAATAGAATTCATTACAGTGTGCCCGGATTCCTATTTCAGAAAAGACGTCTCCAGTCTATTACTCAGTCCATTTAAAGGGGTCATGAACCACTTTTCCAAGTAATGATCTAATGACCTCAGTATCAGAGTTTACTGCCTCCCGAATCAATTGCCGCAAAGCTTTCTCGAATCCGTCAAGAATCAGCGGAGTTACGGGGGTTTGGCGCACGCTCTCAGCGCTTTCTCTCTTTTCTCGTGCCGACGAGCGCACTGGAAGCTAGACAGGGAGGGATGGCATGGGGGAAAGAAGTTAGGTCAGCGCGCGTCATGAAACGCGATCGCTCTCCCGCTGTGATTCGCTTGCGCGAGTGCGGCTACCGTGTACTGAGGAGTGCGGCGCCGGCAAGTGGCGGCACCCCGCGGCAAGAAGCGCATCTGATCCGAACACCGCTCTCGATTTACGTCGGCTATCGGCCAATAAGCATGCTATGTCCCTTGCGACGTAAACTGACAGATCCGCGACGTAAACGGACAGACGCGCCGCCCACCGACGAGAGTGAGAACCGGCCTCTGTTTGAAAAGAGGGTGCCTGGGGAAACTACAACTTCGCGCTCCGCTTGTGGCCATTACGCGGAGCGCACGACTGTAATACTTGGCAGAGCAGTTCATAGCCGTGTCAGCTTTCCGCAGGATGTGTATTTTCAACAAGCCGAAGGGGTGCTTCATGACCCCTTTAAATGCGAAGAATCGCACCCTTTCTCTCAACGTGTCACAGTGCCTTTTTTTTTCTTTTATATTACGGTGAATTTGCTCTGTTTTCTATTTCACTGAGCTTGCGATGGTACAGTAACACGTACAGTTAGCGTTAAAAGTTTAGAGACCACGAGACGCAAGAAAAAGCGGAATTTTCCTGCTGCTTAGGCAGGCAGCCTTGTATTTAGATTTCCGGCCTGTTCTAAAGCGCACTCCCAACGTGTACAGTGAGGTTCTACCGAACATTGTCCCAAACTGCTCAGAAATATTAAGTTTTATGAGACCTAGTGGTATTTAAACTTTTCACGACGACTGTACATTTAAACGTTACTATAATTTTTTTTTACTTTCTGTCCACATATAAACATATGCTTGGCAGGGAACACTGATAGTCGTTGCCCTCGCGCAGTCGCTAAGCACAGATGCGCTCCACGTGTCGCTAGGAGGCGCGGCCGACAGCCCACAAACATTGTTACACTTAGCTGCCGCCCACAGAGTCAAGCTGCTAAGTGCATTATTTATCAAGGAGCGCGCCCTGCGACGGCGCTGTGTTCTGAACACGCACTGGTGCTGAAAGACGGAGACTTGTGTTGTTGCAAGTGCGACAAGCTTAGCTTTTAACGCGTATGAAACATGCCCGCACTTCCAGGGCGAAGAGCGTCATCCTCGTAGAGCATACTTCATGAAACATTAAGGTGGATATAACAGTGCGCGGATTATCTGCTGTTAGAGACGACATTCCACTTCATTTCGCCAGCAGGTGTCCCGCGTGCTCTGTTTGTGGCAGTGGTTAAGCAAAAGGGTGAAGGAGGGTATATTGTAAGACGCTGGTTCCGCCCGAAACTTTGCCACGCCAAGGTGTTACCAACAGCGGGGAACTCATCATACTGCTGCATAAAACAACGAGCCCTGTTAGCATGCACTTTGATGAACACCGTCTCCGAATGTACTTTATTTTCTCGATTTTAAGGAGAAAATGGACTGATATTTGTTGTCTGGTTATATCACCCTGTTCTGTCGCTCGTTGTGTTACTGTTTGTGTGTTTGTTAGTGCATTGTATGCTCGATCCCTTCAAGAGCTAAAATGTAGCCGGTGCCTTACTTGTGTTACAAACATTTGATGCACTAACGCACGTTTCCACGAGAAGAAAGAAAGGGTCCCATAACCTCAGCTCGTGTTAGGAGATGACTATATCTGAATAACATTTAGCGACTAAGCCAGACGTAGGGCGGTAGCCGCTAGAAGACGTCATTTTATTATTTACTTTTGCTTCCTTCCTTTTCCCCCTAGGGATACATTATTTTTCAGACATAAAAAAAAAAGCTTCAGAAGTATAGGGACCGGTATAGTGTTTAGTCTCAGGTGTATTATTCGAAGGGTTCAAGCCGTAGAAGGATATGAATTATATGCAATAATTCAATTATATGCACATAATGCAAATATCTGCAAAAAGCGCTAAAAGCTTGTGACAAATTCCAGTAATTCCGCTCGTACTTGACGAATTCCAAAAACTAGCGGCAATCGATTCTTGAGGCAATAAACTCCTCGAATGAAGTCATTCGATGAATAGTTGAAAAAAATCCACGCGTATCCACGATGTGAATGATGAAGAGCTTCGCCATGGGGCGAAGCTCGGATTGTTCAGTAACCGTGAATCTCCCGTGACATTGCCCACTCTTCACCATGTAAGTGAGTGACAACACGTGTGTAGAGTATATACATTTTATTGGTCATAATTCGTATGTTGTGTTGAGTTCTGGATTCCGTTTTCCTTTCATTATCACCGCTTTATGGATCCGTCAAATGTCGAGCCAGTGGTTCTTCGATCGGATCTAACCTGAAGTTGGCAAAGACAAGGTCTGTGCACGTCCCCCTGATGGTTGTTGGCTGCTTAGAGTCACACGAAATGCGTCGTAGAGCGTATTGAGACGTCATATACTGCACAAGCCAGCCATTGTCGGTGATGCCAACGTTAAAGTCACTGACTAGCACGAAGGGGTTGTTCTTCTACTTTGTTTTATAATCGCTCATCGCTAGATCGATGTACTTTTCTAAGTTGCCTCGGGAGAGATTCGGAACCAGTCATGACGACGGTTCCGTTGGATAGTTTTATTGCAGCGCGTTGTCCGTTGTGAGAGGGCGTGCACCGCAGCGCCCTCTCTCGTATTTTTTTAAGGATGTTTTTTTTTTGTTATTCAGTTTCGATTTTTGCTCGGTTTCCGGCGCCCCCGCTCGTGTATTTTTTTTTTCACAGATGTGCTTTCTTTCGATTTTTCGATGCGCCCTCTCATGTATTTATTTTCTCACAGATATTTTTTTTCAGTTTCAGTTTCGGTTCCGTGTACCGTGACGGACGCGGATGGCGGACAAGGCTAGGTCCTAAGGAGCTTCGCCCCTAAAAGTGTTGCAGAACCCTTTTAAGTAATGATTTAGGACTGCGCATTGTCCTAACATACAGCATACATCGCAAAGGTTTTTTCTTACTGAACTAACAAACACGGACAAAGATGAAGGAACAAGACTGTAGGACGTGCGCATACTCACAACTGTGAAGATTGGACGTGGGCAGTTGTGAGTCTGCGCACGTCCAATTTTTATCCCTCTTCTTTGCACGGGTTTGTTAGCGAAGTAAAAAGCGTTTACGATGAATGTCAACAATCTAGCTCGACCTGGTGCTCTACTGCTGTAGCAAACGTTACGTTTTGAAAATATAGTTTAACTTGTCCCTTTCTGAGGGATAAATAAGTTTTCTCAGTTCCTTCTTTTTCGTGGTTAGTAAAGGCGTTATGTATGTCGTATATGCGACACTGCAGGATTTATTATTATAGCTAATATAATAAAGACATAACGACTGTATACTCCGAAGAAGACGTTCTCTCTAGCCTCGATTGAGACATTCAAGGGACCAAATTTACGGAACTTTTCTTTCGTACTTGATTTTGTTGTCAATGGCCGGCTAGCTACGCTAATGATATGATAAGCATCAGGATTGGTTGTATCGGCATTGGCTCTCACGAACATTTTTAGCGCACCACGCTTTTTGTGAAAACGGGCTCAGGTTACTAATTTGATCAAGACAATGGCGGCCACATTTCTGTAGGACTCTAATCTAGAAACACTACCGTACATAAATTTTGGTACAAACTGAAAAAAAAAACAAGTTGGCACAAATTATTCCGCAGTCATCCGCGGAAGCAGCGAGCTTCTTTATCACTTCGTTGGCTTGCGACGTAAAGCCCGAAAAATTATTTTTTTCTTTTTTTGTAATCTTCCGTGTTCTTTGTTATGCGAATCTGTATTCCTACTGGTTGGAACGCCTGGTCTTTTCGACGACTGTGGAGTGGTTATGCTCTATTTAGGCTGCACTGTGGAAATGCTGAATTACCGTCCAGCAGGGTAGGATAGCGCGATCGAGTTGATAACATTCTCGATAATAAATGAATAGAAATGTCGGCTCCGGAAGGTCGTTGTACGCCAAGACATGCAACTAACGGCATGTTATCATAAAAATATATCATAAACCAACGTAAGGTATAGGCAAGAAATGGCTGGGATTATCTTAGATAAGTAGATTACACCGGCCGGCGTGGAACCGAAGTAATTAGAGATCTCCGGGAAAGTAATTTTCCCTGATGAAAAGAACTGATTAGATCGTGATGATAATGACCCGGTGATGAGCCATAGAAATAAGTGAAAGGTTATAACGGAACTTAGAAAGGATAAGGTTTCCTCGAAGAATATGAACAGGTACGATTATGTAATGTTAGCACATGCTTGGTACGGTTCTGGGAGTCTGCATGGACTAGCCAGCACATTCGCGGATTTCACAAGACTGGACGACAAAGGTGGCTTTAGGGTTAATGTTGGGTTCAGTGCCGCAGGTAATGACAGGGTTATAGACTGCATTACAAATGGGTTTCGGTGACGCCATACTGGGCTGTTAACCTTGTCATTTTGTATATCTTTAGCAAGTAAACTGACAGTGCTACGCTAGACGCATACGCATGAAAACGATTGGATTGGTGCATCCGACGTTTCGCCACCTTATTAATTCCTGTCGCGATATACGAAAACAAGAAAACATTCGTTTAACAGCCCGAGGTGGTGGCGCCCATACGTCTTACGTAAAATCGACGATCAAGAACCTGCATTCCTCCTCAAGCAAAAATTTGGGAATCCTTAACACAGACGGTAAAGCGGCTGAAAAGTGCACTGTAAGTTATGCCATTTAAAGGGCAGTCTTCTTTTTTTTTTTGCAAGATCTATGCAGAAGCGTTCCCGGGGGCCACTATACCACGTTTGCTTGCGCAGCATTTTCTAAGTGTAACGCGAGACAGATCGATAGAGTTACGTTTCGTGTCTCGCAGGCATTGAGCAATTTTACCGTCATGATATCGTCTCGCTTTCAGAAGATGCTGACGTCGAAGGGATGTCTTTTATTCCCCCTTGACAGCGGCAGCACGGGCAACTGTCATCGTTTATCTGCAGACTCTTACACAACGTTGCCGACTCGTCCGTTTTTATCCCCCCCGTTTGTTCTTCGTGCCGTCGGCAGACTGTAATCCCAGAAAAGTTGTCCCATTTGCTTGCATCTGCGTGCGTATTGCTGCGATAAATCGAGAACTAGTTTGCCTGAATAAGCTTATTTGCAGAAAGTAGCGAAGGAAACAGCGCAGACACCGACGAAGACGAAGAAAGGCACACCATAGACAAACGCAGCGCTGCGTTTGTCTGCATGATGCCTTTCGACCAACAAGCCCAGCAACAAGTGTACAAGTTGAAACACTGCTTAACTGTATAGAGTAATAATAATTGTCGGAGTTTTACGTGCGTAATAATAATTTTACGTGCGTAAGTAATAATTGTCGGTTCTTTAACGTGCACCTAGCACACGGGCCTCTAGCATTTTGCCTCCATCGAAATGCGGCCGCTGCGTCCGGTATTCGATCCTGCGACTTTCGGGTCAGCAGCCAAGCACCATACCACTAGACCACCGCAGCGGGTATTTCCATAAGGTTAATGGCGCCTCGAAGGAAACGACCCCATCGTTTCGATGAGCAAAACAATATTACTGCCACTAAGAAATAAGCTTCAAGACGTAAGACTGCGCATGCACGTCACCGCCGCGTCCTCGCTGTTTTGATGTTGTCCGTTAGTACAAAACACTACACAGATCATCTTGTTTGCATGTCAGAGAGGAAAAACAGCAGAAAGCAGGGCGTAGCCAAAATGAAACTTTTGACAAATCACTTTCACTGAAGACACTTCGGAGATCATCATTTGAGTTATTACAGGCGTACGTGCGTGAATATGATTTAGCTCCTCGCAATGGGCGTGCAAAGAGGGTTCTGCAATCCGCTGGCCTCGAAATGGTCTTCGTGTGATCGGGTGAAACTCATTCAGTGTAACTGCGAAAAGTATAGTATTAGGATTTCATGTTTTCCTGTCGAAGGCTTATGATGGAAAAACGCATTCCGGTTTCAGTAACGTTGCGAGCAGTACGTTTTTGATCTTCTCTTTTTTCCCCCGATTGCACCTTCTGCTTCACCGAACTCACCGAGTACAAGGCTGGCAGCGTTCTGCTGAATGCCGAAGACGTTGCTTACCTGCGCAGAAAGAAACAGAACAGAATAACAGGATTAGTACACGAGCGGGAATAGGGGAAGGGTTACGCCACAATAAGTTGAATTCTAATTGGGAATTTGGAGCAGCCGACCGACTCATCGAGCGAGCGCTCGTCTCTGTCGAAGAGCAGAGCCTCCTAATCCGCGTTTGGACCGGAACGCTTGCCAGCGGAAGAAAGCGGAAGCGCAAGTTTCAACCGCCGGAAGCAGGCTGAACATCCTGTCGAATACCCGCTCGTAAGCGGCGGATTCAGCATCCATATCTATGCCCGATTCATCGCACGAATCGGAACTTGGGCTTTCTGGCTCGAATCTGTCGCTATCACGTAGTAGAAGCAATGACGCCCGCTGTGTTTGGTTTTCTATGTCTTCCGCCAATATCATGAAAACTTGCGACTATCGCGCGGCGCTACCAAGCAGGTAAAACGTGACAAAAGGTGGCTGAAGGAAATATCTTGAGGTTCAGGTGCAAAGAAATGACGCTCTGTGTCCTTATGCTTTATGCCATCCTGCGACATTTCCTTGCGCCATACCTCAAGCTATGCAGTAGCAACCATCTGTTTCTTTTTTTTTCAGTTTTTTTTTTGGCATGTACGTCACCCGCAGTTCCGCTATATTCCGCAGATTTTTGCCAAGAAACTTTGTGTGCACCACGCAGTGGCTTCTGCTTTGAATCCGCTCTGACTCTTACAGAGGACCACGCGGTTTCTCCTTCACTATCATTGCAACAAGCATGCTTCAAAAAGATCAGAAAAACTTGCCATGATTCCACCACTGAAATTCAGCAATATTTTAGAGAGCGACAACAACAAAATTATTATTGCGTGCAGGACATGCATCTCGGTCCGACCTCGTAAGCAGCCGCATCTAAGTTCTAAAAAGCAAGGAATCCGAAATTTTCTTGTGGGTGTGTGTGCGTATTGTTTCTTTTTTTACTTTGACACCTGGTGTATCATATCGGCTACTCACATCCAAAGCCTGACAGACAGCGTAAGCCCGAAAGTGCCAGGCAAGGGGTTAAAGAACGTAGTAATTTTCCCGACGAAAACTTCTCGAAACGTAGTTCTATCCTAAGAGGTTCACTTATGCTTCTTATGCACTTGTGTTTTAAGAAAAATTGAACGTTGCCAATAAAAAAATGACTACATCATATCTACATTATCTACAGTCTCTGCAAACTCCACATCTCTGCAAAAAAAGTATTTAAAGAGTCAATTTTTTTCTAGCCTCTTATGGTTCGCAAGCTTCCTAGCGAATTCGTTCTCAGAAACCGCGCCAATATATAAGGATGGCCATGAGGCTGAACGTCTAGAGATCTCTCTATCTTTAGACGTTCTCTAGACACTTTTTTGCCTATCTTTAGACAGAACAAGCGTCATGGAACACGCCTACTAAATGACTGTACGCATTTGATGACCTGCCTAGTGAAATTAGCGGTTTGGTATAAGAACCTCGTATTGAGAGAGAGAGAGAGAGAGAGAGAGAGAGAGATACTTCCACCGACCGCTAATTTATCCATGCAGTGGCGCAAGATTGAAAATTTCAAATGAGGATAGATGTTGAAATGTAGCTCCCTAGCTGTGCGCTCGCACTTCTTGTCTCTGGGCTTGTATGTTTTAGTTTCATGAGCAAAACATCCCTGAAATGCCATCAGTGAAAATTTTGCTGTATAAATTGTTGGGGGCTCGTCGTAGTTTTGAGAAAGCAACCTGCTGGATGGACAAGGAATTATACCTTTGTTACCAACGGGCCGCCTCCAATATTATTACATTCGCATTAAGAACGTCATGCAAGTTTGCGTGAAAACGAAGTATTTTTTGCGGTTATACTTAATGCTGAAGTAGAGAACCAAGTCGGGTAGTTGGTTCACGTTAATTTTAAAGCCTATTAACTGCGCTAGTAAACATGGACAAAAACGAGAAAGACAGGATTGCGCACGTCCTGTCTTCCCTCGTTTTTGTCCGTGTTTACTAGCGAAGTTAATATTGTTAATAACTTAATGCCTCCGGTTCAACATGGGTATAATGTTCACAACTTCAGTTCTATTTGTTTTTCTGCTTATCATATGCGCCAGAACATCGCGAGAAATGACCACACATCTAAGCGAGACAAGCGGCGACTGTGGCTTATGTTGCCTTTTACCGACCAAATACTTAGGGGAGCTTTCGAAACGGAAACGCAAGAGGTCGCGATGGTCAGAGTTAGGTACAAATAAATCGAGCGCGAAGAGCCGAAGTCGCATGGATCACATTCACAGGACTAACTGTAGTCAAAGATGTCGTGGGGAATATTTTACGTGGATGTCGTATATGCCATCAAGCACCCGCATTTTCCGCAATCGGGCGTTCTCATCCTTCTTTTTTAGTCTTCACTCACTTTAATCAAACACCACCAGCTAACTACGATGTAGATGTCACTTGCGCCTGTAACCCCACCAAGGAGGTTTAAAAACATACAATTTTTTTAACCTCCTTGAGCCGCACATGCTCAGAAAGCTCTGCATAATTCTTCTCGAATTTTCTCGATGACGACACTGAATTTAAAGGCCACGAGAAAAGGGTGACGCTGTTGCATTGGGAAAGGACCAAACTACAGCCGCGAAACCCCGCCCGGCTACGACTGCGGCTTCGGCTCACGCCACTCTCGGGCTCGGCCTTGCCTCCGACTCTAATCTCCCGTGAGCAGCGAACGTCTAGCCTGTAGTGCAATTAGGCAGCGCGAAATGAGTTCCACTTCAAAACCGTCGCGGCGCGCTGTGAGAGAAAAGAAACACAAAGTTTGATTCGAGAACTAACGACCAGACAGAGACTCTCAAGCACGTCAACTCTAAAAGCCGCGATGCTCGAACTAATGAGGTGGCGCCTTCTTGAAGACCGCGTGTAAAGACCCAGGCAGTGGAGCGCCACGCGAGGATAATCAGTAGCTTTATCGCGTCTGCAGGCGCCCGTGCATCATGGATTGCCCGCCGCATCCACCCGTTCGGGTGTATGCGGGTGTCTTAACACTTCGGTTTTTCGATCGCTACGCGTACATGCCGTGCGCGGAGGTACAGGCAGTTTGCGAGTCTCCGGAAACTTGTTGGGTGATGACCAGTCTTGGGGGGTCCGAAAGCAGCCCATTACCCGAACACGCCGGCCGATAATTACTAACCGCGGCCGCTTCCCCCTCATACCCGAGACGTTCTGTATAGAGAGTGAGGCTCGGTGGAATAAGCTGCGGCTTACCGGCCGCTGGACGCTGGTGCTGCGAAGCAGCGCTGAAATATTTTCAGAGCTTCGGAGTAGCCACCAGACTTCACCGTTGTTTTCGGTAACCGGCAGTCGATTACCAAGGTAAACACAGTGCCACCGTCTTAAAGCTGCTGGTAAAATGCACGCATTTTATTTGTGTACCCTGTTTGACTTTGGGCTCCAACGAAGTAAGCCGAGATTCACTTTGAACCACATTATAATACGCAGTGATATAGAAAGTGATAGATATAGATTTGTGCCGCGCAAACAAGGAGAAACACTAAGTGAGGCGTTATTGATGAGCACCAAAGAACGTTTATAATTTGTGACAGTTTCTGTTCTCTGAACATATTTGAATTGGGAGCATTTCTGATGTCATGGTGAACATATTGTGTCGCGTTGTCGCGTGAGCATTTCTATCGGGTAAACATTTGTAATCTGATACTCAAAGTTTGCATGTGTGAGTGTCCGTTCATGCGTTTTTTTTTTTCGCAATTGTTGTGGTTGTGGACACTATTACGAGGAAAACTGTCACGTAAAAACTGTCACACTATCACGAGGAAACTGTCACACCGACTTCAAAAAATACTGAATTGGAATGTACACTTGTATCACACGGATAGACCTTTCGCAGCTGTACAAGTGGGTTTTAACTCAGCGGAACAAAAGTCCCAGCCTATGCAAGATGTAGCAATTTATAGCAGCAGTATACTCTGCAGGGGCGCTTGCTGAGAGTGCTGTCGTCCTGCTTGGCAGATCGATGTTTTCTGAACTTACAGTTATCGCGTATCAAATTAATCAACATTCGAAAGCAGGTTTCCGACTGACAGCCATGGTGTCATCTTGCAGCGCTACTTTCTATACCACTCGTAAAAGAAAGAAATGACTTAAAACAATTCACCTTTTATTCAGTGGCTGCTGAAAGCGTTCTCTATGGAACAACTTTCACACCACTGTGATGGAACGCGCATATCACCAGCCAAGAATAACGTTATAGTTTATTGTTGCCAATGACGACATGGCCAACAATTGACCATGGCGTGTGCCAAGGTAGGCAACTGCTGAAAAGAAGCTCCAGTTTATGGTAAAACTTAAGTTCACTGAGCAACCTTGGACAAAAAAAAAGAGTGCTGCGAATACTGGGGAGCAAGGAACCTTGATGTCGACGACACCAGAAGGTTCGAAGGGAACAGAGGCGCCCGACTGCGACAGTTCATGCTAGTGAAAAAAGAAAGCTCTCTTGGGGCAGCAAGGTCGAAGTAGCTGGCTTGTGTGATCAGCATCCTTACAGGAGGAACAGTTCAAAGATGTAGATGTAGACAGATCCTCAACTGCATTGGTAGGCACTCACTCTTAGGAAGTGAGCAAGAATTGAGTAGTTGAAGATAAAACTGGGACAGCGTAGGTGACAAAGCAAGAGTATGTTTTGAAGAAAACAAAAAGGATTATAGAATCACCGTCAAATAGAAAACGAAAACGAAACAAGGCGCTATTCCCGGCAGTTTGAAAATTTCGCATTTCTCTTATTGTAGATTTTTTTTTTCATCTCCTTCGAAGTCACTTCGACACTGCAAATGAATAATCACTGCGTGATTTCCATACTGCGAAAAACACCGTCGCCACTTTCACACTGCGCAGTCACATGACAAAAATGTTTTTGCTGTCGTTTCACCTTAAGCAACAGACGCATTTAGTAAAATTCTCATCTATGCAGCATTTTGTGAGCGAAACTTTTCCGAAAGGGGCAGTCGTAAAATGAAGGTAAGGATGTACAAGAGGAATGTCTACCATGAAACAAAGGTATAGGTTGTGATATTTGATATTGAGCAGTTTTCGCTAAAAGCACTAGAAGAAGCGTTTTTAAAGAAAAAAAAATTGAAATTGCTATTTGAATCTTGCCCGAAGTATAATTGTTGTCTCTAGCTATTTAATTTACCATGCTCATATTTATGTGCCATGCTCATCCAGTATTCGTTTTGTTTTGCAATGAGGATCGCTCTTAGGTACAATACATTTTAGTATGCTTTAACTACCCGCAGTGCTTTGGAAAGTACTTGTCTCTCCGAGGAAAATTGAGGATAATGGCAGAGAAAGTGGTGGGCCACTTTCCGTGCAGGTACTACTAGAACACCGTCCTCATCTCTCGTCGGCCCACAAGGCCGTGAAGGCACTCTTGTGTTTTTTGAAGACGACGGGCTTATGCAAACACCTGTCACCTGTGGTGCAGTCTCGTACGCCACAGTGAATTCACTGACTTTTTTCATTTTCTTTTTTTCTTCTATTCCCTCCTCTCCCTTTCTCATTCTTCTATTCCCTTTCCCCAGTCCCCCAGTGTAGGGTAGCTAACGGGAAGTTTTTCTGGGTAACCTCCCTGCCTTCTCCCTTTCTGTTGCCTTCCTTCCTTCCTTAACTACCTGTATTTGACCACAAGTACCCATGCGATACGAAACCGGAGACATAATTTGTGAAGGCTTTGTGTGTTGCATAACAAATGCACCGATATATTGCTCTCCCAATATTCCTAAATTTGGAAGATTAATAGTTACCAGAATTTAATAAACTAGCTTGGCGCACGGAGCCTCCTAACTATATTAAAGCGTTTCATAACCAAGCAATGTGTGACTATTTGTCGAAGCTTCTACGGGCCCTTACGCAGATCATGCGTTTACGCGTGCGTCAGGCACGTGTTCGCTTCTATTGCGTCGTGTTCATTACTGCTTACGGAATGCTGAAGCACCTGCGTCAGAAGTACACCTGCCCACGAACGCCGACGTGCGAGTACCACCAGCCGATACGTAAGTCAATGGTTAGGGTCAACTCCAGATTTCTATCGCTTATACCGATTTAGTTCATATATAGAAATAAAACGGAGTAGCAGGATACATGGCTTTAACTTCTCCACGTGGCACTGCAAACCAAGGCTTACAATGCCGTAGACCGCATAAGTATTGCGTGGATTTAAAATCAAGCACAATCGCACAAAAACAGGTCTCGTCGTAATGCGATTTCACAGCAGACGCCTGCGGCGACATACGAAATCTGACATTGCTAATCACGATCACTGTGACGAAACACAGCATCAAATAGCCCGTTTACTTTTAGACAGTGTTAGCTCTCGCGCGTTAAAGGGCTCTACGCTAACTATTAAAACACAATAAACTTCCTCGAAGCTGTCTTGCTAAAGCCGATTGGGCCGAAAACTTCTCCGAAACTTTACCGTTGTAAGAACCTGAAACTGCTTGATTCACAACCGAACAAACAAGCAAAAATGCACAGGGCAACGAAACGAAGAAAGCATACCGCTAATCCCAGACTTTCTACATTTCTGTGCTTTGTCTCCTTTCCTTTCAAGCATGTTTTATTCTAGCTCTAAGAACAAAGTTCAAAGCGTAGTAACTGCTACGCTGGCATTTTCACGAGGCCAACTCTAATGCAAGCATCATCACCGTCGAAGTCACCATCGCTTCAGAGCCACCATTTCGTCTATGGTAGAGGACTGCTCCTTGTAGAAAAAACAGGCAAAAAGAATGCGAGCTAACATTCCCTCTCAGCTATCTTTCTTGGAATACGTGGGAACAAAACAAACCACTTGAGACTCAGAGAGGAACGGTTGACGCTTTTGTTCCGCCCACGGTGTTGCGAGAATCCATCTCGTCCGAGTGTCGTGAATGTGGCTCACGTCGCCCGCTTATTGCGTCACGTGCTTTCCTAATCGTGTTAAACCGCGCTCGCCGGGGCTGCTGAAGGTAAACCACAGCTGTTCTTGAGCGAAAAGGTGGCGGCTTTCACGTGAGCTGAGCCGTGAGAAGTGAACCAGCTTGCGGCAGTACTCCGGTAGACCCACCGCAGTGGATCCTCAACGGATATGTCGTTCCTCTTCGAAAACCGAGGCGCCAGGTTCGACTCCCAGCTGAAGCCACCGCAAGCTAAATGCGAAAGCGCTTATTAACTTAGATTTAGGTGCATAGCAAACAACCCCAAGAGGTCAGAACTGATCCAGAGCCCTCCATCGAGACGCTGTTCCTTTGGGACGTATAGCAAAACCTATCAACAAGTTAATAATTGGTTGATTGATCGATTTATTAATTCACAATCTATTAGCAATGTAATGAGATGGTCAATAAATCAATCAATCAATCAATCAATCAATCAATCAATCAATCACTCAATCAATCAATCAGTTCAAGGTAATTAGTTCAGTACAAGAAATCTGATGAAGAAGCTGGACGGAGCAACACATCATATTGCTTTTGTGGGTTTTTTTTTTTGAGAACAGAACTTGGGAACACCAAAACGTAGTGAATACAATATATTGCGAACTGCAAAGTTTGCGTTAGTTGCTTGCCTTGTATCTTAATTATTACTAGCAAAAGCTGTATATGTCTTCTGAATTCAGCGTGATTTAGGCATTTCATTGTATTAAAAAGTAGCCGGAATGCTATAAAATGATGTGTTATTGTCGGCCGTTAACATAAACTGGACAAATGTGAATTGAAAGAAGTTAAAGCCGTTGGGAAACTCGGACAGATGTGTCTAAGGTCACTGCCTATAATTTTATCTGGTAATGAACTGACGTTCATTTGCCTGCCGGCACGTAAATATGATGAGTGCTGTGTTTGTAGTGGTGAGTATAAAACGCTTCTAAGGTGTCACAAGAGAAAGAGAAGTTTCGCGCCACCCCTGTCTCCTGTCACTTCGATATCTTCTCGTTTCTTGCTCTCTTTCTGCTTTGCGTTATTGATAGAAAACGCTATGCAACCCCAACTCGCCAATACAGCCACCATTGTCCCAGACAAATTTAGTCTGGCCGCTACGGGGCGATCAGCAGCGACACAACACTCATGAATACCTATTAGTTTTTGTGCGGCCGCAATGTGTTGGGAACAGTGCTGAAACAAGCAGCAGTTCTACCTCAAGGCAACCAAGTGATGCAATACAGTCGAAACCCGCGATAACGAAATCCCGTTGGAACGAAATTCTCACCGCAACGAAATATTTTCGGAGCACCGGCGAACGCCCATAGGAGTAAATGCATTTCGTAACTCGCGACTACGAAAGATATTCATACCGCAGTCCCTCATTAACGAAATTTTTGAAACACGAGTGCGCAAATAATCTACTCTCGCAACATTAACTACATTCGAAAACTGCTGAAATGCATGCATGCTACACTTAAATTGTGCAAAACTATCGCTACAGCGCACTTGAGAAGCAGCCGCCGTCATTGTTTTACAGAAAAAAAAGAAACATAAACCGGGGGACAATGATGATGATGATGGCTTGCCGAAACACCTGCTCGTTATCGCGGGCTACGTAGCCAAATCCACATTCCTCATGGAGTTTCGTTTGTTGGTTTGACTCTGTGCTTGGCTTTGTCGGCTTATTTTTGCGCGCACATGGTCGCGTGTGTGGAGCCATTTGAGGAGTGTTTGCTTGGTCGCTTGGGGCGATGTGAACTGTGTGTTGCGATTGCTTAGTCCGATTTCGCTGCCTGCGAAGATGCCGCCTCCAACGAAAAAGCGAAAGTTCATCACGCTGGAAGATAAGGCTGTAATCATCAGTGAGGTGGAAAAGGGCAGGAAAAAATGGACATCGCCGAAGAATTCGGCGTTGCGTGCAGCTCGCTGTCCACGATTCTGCGCTGATCCGCGCTGATCCAGTGGAGCCGGAAGAAGGTTCGCCTGTAGGCGCACTTGATGCCGGTTCTGGTGCCAGCGCAGTGCCGCCGTCATTGACCAGTGCATGGGGCGAAGTTTGTGCCTTGGCAAACGAGATTCCCGATCGAGAGGCATGAAATTGCTGCATGGTAAAGCCCGCCAAAGCAAACTCACAGACTTTTGGAAATAAAATGTTTTTTTTTTTTTTTGTAAATTCCATGTCTTTTCTGCCGCATTCTCGCGCCAACGAATTTCCCGCAAGAGCGAAATTTTGTGCTTTCCCCGCCGATTTCGCTATCGCGGGTTTTAACTGTACTACCATACATCAAAAAGTCTCAAGTGCTTTGCGATGCAACAGTAGTAGTGGAACTCATATTCTATCCATGCAACTGTCTTCGAAAAAAATATAGCAAAAATAAAAGATGTGCAGATAACGGCTTTATCATGCTGTCATTCCTTCTAGTTATTGAGTAATATCTCACGATCCGTCGGATGCTCTCGGTGTTCTTTCTCTCTCCATTTTTGTTCCCTTTCTCCAAGTCATTTCTGACGGTAAGACCTCTGACTTGTCTCTTGGGAGCTGCTTGCGAGGCGTGAGTCGATGTCTGCGTTTATAAGCGTTTCTTCTTTGCCGCCAAAATGGGAACTCATCTATTTGGTGGTGTACGTTGGGTCGCATCATTATTTTGCTTGTGGCCTCTGTCCGCAAGAAAGGTACCATATACAACTGCCTTGCACTGCTGGATAGCGGGATCGAATCCCGGCCACGGCGGCCGCATTTTCGATGGAGGCGAAAATGCTTGAGGCCCGTGCACTTAGATTTAGATGCACGTTAATGAACCCCAGGTGATCTAAATTTTCTTAGCCCTCCACTACGGCGTCCCTCGTAATCATATCGTGGTTTTGGGACGCCAAACCCCATCAATTAATACTATTATTGCGCCGCTGGGGCACAGTCAACTTTGCCAGTGAATGCGCTTCTCTGGCTGTTCGACGTTACTATCTTTTCGTACGTGTTGTGGGAATAGCTAGGCAAAGTAGTTAACCCTCCTTCGGGCTTGAATGATTGATGTTTCGGCACAAACGAAAGGCGAACCCGCGTGATGAAGCATATATTTCCTCTACGAACAATCTAACAGAACGAAAAACGAAAAAGGTTGCGGCATTGGCACGTCTTCCATGTCCATGCAGATTGTCAATGTTCGGTATGTTCAGACAGCTGGAAAGAATAAAATATTTATACGTACAAATGCACTTTGACATTTATGTTGCGACGTTATTATTGAATGACCGCCAGGCACTCGAACGCAGTGATGTGAAGAAAGGCCCCTAAAGGAAGATGATTATTACTGGTGCTCAGCATTGTACTTGAAGATAGCACCTTGTCGACACTACGGATCCAAGTTGTACGACAATCTAATATATTTCCTTTAGTCAATGTACGAAAGGATGGAAATAGAATGTAGACGCCGTAAGTTTATAAAACACGTGCTCAAATAAAGCTCTATTCAAGCATATATAAAACTAGATAGTTTGTCGGAAATGTACAGCTCGTGGGAAGACTGTCGTATTTACGCGCATAATGCCAGCACTCGCATATGTTTGCAATCTGCTGGCTATTGTCCGGTACCTGTTCTTATAGTAATGTAATTAAATAATAAAGGCGTGCTACAACGCGTATGCATCGATCGATAAATTCCTTCGCAGGCGACAGTACACCTCCTTAGACAAATTACAATTTGTTTCATTCTTTTCAAAGTCTTCTAAAAGACGCTGGAAGCAGCATCGTACACGGGCGACGTTTCAGTATTGATTGATGTCGTGCAGGCCATTTTTCAATGTATTGTCCATTCTGATTCATCGCTTCAATCGCGACTCGTAATGCCATCATTGTTTAGGTAATGAGCTCTTTGTATTGTGCCACGCACGCTTCAGCTTCGCTGGCAGCATTTATCGCGAAGGTAACGACTTCTAGCGGCGGCGCACAATATGGGCATTAGAGCAGCTTCAGGTGTCCTGAGCATCCTTCAATAATAAAGTTGAACGAACGGGAAATGCAGTATAATAAAATAACATTTATGGCATTCAATGAGATGAAAGTCATAGTCCGGTTCTCTTTGACTGGGTTGAAGAGTAATATTTCTATATCGTTAAGGGACATCAATGAGAACACTATCTTAGGTTTATTAGCGACATGTCCTTCTGCAACGCCATAAATGTCGCGGTTTCATCCTGATGGCTGTTATATCAAATAATTAATATACTGCACGAACTAAACATCATAGTTTTGTGGACAGCCTAAGTAGCAGTAAACATTCGCTTGCTCACGAGCACGCCTGGTGTCACACGTTCAGAGGAACGCCAGCAGATTCGGTTCAACGACACAAGCCAGGGACAAAGCCGGCGCAATCAGGAGTGCTGGAAACGGGAATCACACACGCTTGTCCCAAAGAGAACGTTTCACGATGCACCGCCGTTCACCATTTCAAGTTTACGGAACCTTCAGATCTGACTTGACGTTATCTTCGATCCTGGGCTAAAGTGACAAGCCATTGCATCGTGGAATTGGTCCACGAGCTCTCCGTAGAGGGGGCACTGAGGTTTGTAGTTCCAGGGCTATACGATTGGAGGGATTTTCCGAAGAACGGGAATGTGCTCGTTCGTAGACTTCGGCGCTTGTTCTAGTTTACTAAGGTTCATCTGCCAGATCCCAAATCCCAATCGTGCGAGCAATGATTGGCCGCACTTCACAGCGATGACCCTAACTGGCCGCAATGGCTCGTCAGCCGGGCCCCGGCACTGAAGAACACTAGAGGATGGTCGCACTGGGCTGCGCTTCCATTAGACTCAAAGTATTTTCATGTCCGATGTATTGAATCAATTCAAAAACGGGCGCTCAGGAACGCAGCGCACATCAGGCCACCGGCATTGCCAGCGTTTTCCGCTCGCCTTTAAATTTACTTAGCCTCCGCCCTCTTTGTCGTCGGTATGGTATAGATCACCTGGCAATTCGACATTTGGCGCGCATGCCGCACATGCACTTCACAAACTGGAAACAGCGAGACAACAGGAAGAGCGGTACATCGACTTTTGTGTTTCGTTCTATGTATTTTACCGATATATTTTACCCCGTCGAAAATTCTTTAATGTTTTTCTTTAGTTTTGTTTGAGAGAAATAGCGCTGCATGCCAACCAACGAAGCATGTGCTCAAATCGGCAAGTTATCTCCGGTGCGTAATGACAGCGCTTTTCTTATAATATAGTATGCAAAAGCCGATGTTGCATTTACGGCTACTATGCTCTCATGCGTCTTGTACATCACACCACATCGACGCATTTTCTTCGTGTTCGAACCTTGGATCAGCGAACACGTCACTTTTCTTTTTTATTTGACATTAACTGTTATTTTCTATTTCTGTAACTTAATTTATCAGGTAAAGTTATAAATATTTTCTGTGTTGTTATCGCTTTGAACAGCTCTCTGAGGTCTCGTTCCGGGCGTGGTTCTCGCTACAGTATGCAATTAGTGAGGAGCCCTAACGTACTGTGTACATGCGGTGTTACGAAGCTTCCCCCTCTGCAATGCTTTTTATTCGTACAGCTATTGAATACGGTTTCCTCTCCTGCCTGTGTGACCGTAATATATAAGACGTGTAATGAATAGATAAGACGTGTAATGATCATGTGTCAAATATTGTCATGAAAAAGTAACTTCATCTGATAAGACTTGATAACTATTCTTCATCAGGAGGAGCGCTCTTCAGTGTTAAGTGGCTTGTGTTTCGCTACAATTTTTGGGTGTCGAGTTTTAAACAAATGTACGAAGACAATGTAGTGTTGCAGCATCGTCACTTTCAAATAAGCTCATCACTAATGAAGGCAAATGAGCACAGGATATTCAGCGGGAGATTTCAAAGCAGTGCAGTTATCGATAAGCATTAATATAGCGCAATGTAATATGCATATATGCCACTGGAAAGATGAAACATCCTAAATAGATCACTCTCTAAACACTACACTAAGTCCAGAATTTCTTTCGGGGACAGTACATAGTGAAGCAAGAGAAGCGCAATTCAGCGATGCACAACGCACTTCCGATCTCTCGTCGCTAATGAATAAGTCAGCCTGACTGGGCGAGCAAATAAGAAAGCCTCTATTCAGAGAAAGGACATCACAGACGAAGGGCCTGAAAGTAATGAGTTCCGCTCTTCGAACTTTCGGTCTTCTTTACCATTCCGCAGTGTCGGTTGCGCGGTCTTGCTCGTACGGCTTTCTCCTTATCCCGTGCAACTCCGTTGGCTGTTCCCTCATGTATTTCGGTACAAAGAGGACGTAATATCATGAACATTGTAGTCCTCATGGGTTCGGTAGGAAGACAATGTGCACTCCTCCGGGAAACGTTTGCTTTCCCCTCGAGTTCAGTTCATTCCCCAACAACCCTTCCTCGTTACCTTTCCTTCCCTTTTGTGATCCTAGGAAGTGAAGAGCAAGGACAACATACGGATAGAACAGTGGCATGCAGTGCATTGGTGTGCGTTGTTGTAAGTTAATAAAAACCCTAGTTCCGCCGCATGGCCGAAGCAGTGAATGCGATAGCAACAAATTGGAATGTTATACGAAGTAACGCTACTCGTGCTGTCTGTCGTCTCAATGCGAACTCAGCGGTGACAGCGCAGCACGCACAAGGGTACACGAGTCGTCTACTGGTGTATGTCGAGTTCGCAGCTGTTGCTCAAACGACGCAGCATCCCCCCCCCCCCCCCACACACACACCGTACCAGCGCCACTTCATGTTCCTTCGTCCGATGAAAGAAGCGCGGGGCGTCTCCTCTCTGCTTGAGTAGCCATCGACGGCATGCCCCGCACGCGGGGTGATGTTATCACATGCGCCTTTCGTGCAACGGAGATGGCCAGCTCATTTCGTCGCTGCTTCAGCCGCGTTCGTCCCCAGAGCTCATGCGTAGAACTCATGCGCTCATGCGCGGGGCGTTGTTATCAATTTGGACTTTACACGGAACATGACGGCGACGACGAAAACCCGCCGAGACTGTTCGCATAATTGTTGTCGCAGTAAAAATAAAAACTTTTATATATGTTCACCTACTCGTTAGAAGACTAAATTTTTACCTTCTCGGTGTGCCTCACAACTATTTAGTCTGTACACTATCGGCTTTCTTGCGTAGCACACTAAAAAAAATTACACCATTTCCCGCTAAAGGGGACCATGAGGCGATGCGAAGCCGGAGCACTTGCACGATCGCGTTCCGTTGGCGTTCTTTTGGCATGCTACCGACCTCGCGTCGTGGAACGCGAAGAGGAACGCTACGCGCGTCTTGTCTTCCCTCTAGCCTGGCCGTTAATTCTCACAGGGCGAGCGGGGAACGCGGTCGGCAGGCGTACGAGAGGGGGGCAGCGTAGGACAAGAGAGAGAGGGGGAGGGGACGCGCATGCGCTGGTGCTCATCGCGGCGTTGCGCAGGAGAGAATTTCGGCATGTCTAGCCCGCGCTTCAGAGGAAGAGTAGAAAGGGGGAGGGGAGAGGGGGAGTGGAGAGGGAAAGTGGAGAGGAGGAAAGGAAAAAGGGGGAAGGAGAAGTGGAGAGGGGGAGGGGGAGGGTATGCGCATGCGCAGTAAGGGTGGTCACGCCGCACACCACCACCACCACCACCACCACCACCGGATTGAACTCCGCCATAAGATACTTCGCATCTAAAACTTTATTCTGAGCTTGTGTACGTAGCTGGAAGATTACAAGGTTAACCAACGCCGCTTCAAACCAATGTGGTGTATGGTGGACCTTTCGCCTTAAACCAAAGTGACGTCTACCAGTATATAGCGTTAAGGTACCTGGCTGAGGCATCGCTTCCTCGCTGCGCCAGCGGGACTGCTATTTTGATGAACGATGTAACGGGTAATGCGTGGCGCACAAGGCGCCATGTATACAAAAAAATAAGATGCATAAAGCACTTTTCTGTATCCATTCGTTCGGTCTTTAAAGAGTGTTTATCTACTCAAGGCTAATCACCACAGTCTTGATCGTCAATATCAACAACCTCTCTCCCTCTGCATCCATTGCCGTTCACCGACACTGAGTAGCCAGGTCAGAAGGTTGATTGATATCCACCTGTAAGCTTTTCTAGCACAATTTACCTCTCTCCCTTCTTCCCTCCTTCCCTCCCCCCCCCGCTCTTTCTCTCTCTCTCTCCGTCTGCCATTCGTTTTCCGATGCCCTTTGGTTCAGCTATCATGCAGGACCAACAGGTCCTGAATCTATGGCATGGAGAACTCGCTGGCACGTTCATGAAAAAAAGCTGTTAGAAGAATGAGGAAACCAATGGTAAAAAAAAGCAACAAGTGTCATTAAAAAAGAAAAAAAACGTATGGTACAATGAAACATCGTTTTTGTAAGATATGAATATGTATGTAGGTGCAAAGGGGGAACACATATCGCAGAAAGGATGTGCCTACCACAATGCATTACATTACGCCGCGTTCTTTGTGATCAATAATTATTCTCCGACATTTAGCAGCGTCACTATAAAGGCACTGGTGCTATGTCCATCCAATTACGACATGTGCAATAAATACTCTCGCAGTCTGGCATGGTTTTGTTGTGTATAGAGGCAGTCGTTTGACCTATGTAAGGTATACCTCTACATATCTGAACCGCGTTGGTTTCGGCCAACTAGCAAGAAAAATGGAGGCCTAAACAATCGTTTCACCATTGTTTCAGTAAGCTAAAGACGTCACCTCGTTATGTTCAGGAACTAAAATGAACGGAAGAGGGAAAACGAATCAACGTAGGAAAGCCTGTTTTCACATAATCCTTCCGGCACTGTCAAGTACACGTGTACTGCCCCGTGCAAAGCGTATTTGCCGTCTCCGCAGACGCAAGAGCCAAACTTTCGTTAATTAATATCAGTTCCGGCATCCATGCAGAAGCCGCGTGGGCGTCGAGATTAAACACTCGCTCGCACAAAAAAAAACCGTGTCTCCGACATCGGCGGGCAAATTAATTAGCGAGTTAAACCAATCGCGATGGATACGTTCCTGCAGAGCTGCAGCGATCGAAGTCACTCGTTCTTTTTTTTTTATTTTTACACGGAAGTGACAAGAGAACGAAGAGGAGGAGAAGGAGAAAATATACAGAGAGTGGGGAGCGAGAATCAAGGTTGGACCGCGTCCTTCACAGTGCTGCCCGAATCGTCCAGAAAGAAGAAAAATTGCCGCTTCCCAGATCTTCAATCTTTCCTCTCACTTGTTCCGTTTTCTTTCTGTACCTCTGCGCTTGCTTCAGAGAGGTGTGTTACGCGGAAAGCGGCAGCATTTACCGTTGACTTTTCTTGTGCTCTCTCTTCGAGTTTCAGTCCTCCAATTTCTATATCCGCTCCTTCTTTCCTTTCCGCTGCACGAAAACCGTGAGTGCAGTTTGAGGCAGGGTGCCGCCTTATCGACAAAAGAAAAAGAACCGAAAAATCACTGAGCCAGTGAAGTGGACGGACGTAGCGACAAGTGTGGACAGTAGAAAAAAAAGAGTGATAAGAAACGAGCGAGTGAAAACGGGAAATATGGGAAAAGAGAGCTGGATAGGTTGTTAGGCTTGAAGCTGGACGGCAGAAGCCTCGCGAGGGAAAGGGAAGGAAAAAGGGGAAGCCGACACGCCCAGGCTAATTTGTCCCACCGAGAAGCGTCGGCATTTTCGCTACTCTCGTCAGTGGCTGCAGAGGTGAGAGAGAGAAAGGGTAATTGAGGGAAGGTAAGGCGTCCTCGACGAACACCGGAGGGTAAGGTTTCCGGAGCGAATTGATGATGTGCTGCAGCGCTAGCGGGCCGCCCCGCACTCCCGAAATCTGGGCCGCGATCCGTGACGATTACGTTAGGGAAAGGAGGAGGGTTAGAGAGGGAAACGGGCGAGAAAGCACTGCCCGAAGGATAGAGCAGCTTTCAAGGACGAAGACACAATCGAAGTTTTGTTGGAGATTCGCAAGTTTACAGGTATTTATTGCCTGTTTTTTTTTTCGTTTCTTATCTACTTTCTTTCATGCGCTACGTCCTGCCGCCTATGTTAGGAAAGAAATATTTATCTTTTAGTGACTTCTTTTAGGTTTTGGGAATTAGTGCTGGACACTCCCACAGAAAAACTAGGGACGCGGCCTCACATGAGGACCTTGGCTTGCGTTGGGGGGCCGCGCTGCTCAGCTCATGACTAGACCATCAACTCTGGGCGATCCAGCAGACCAAGGAAGCTGCTGAGAGACACGGTCTCTCGGCCGTCTCCTAGGCCGGAACCCAGCCAGGCAACCTGCAGGAAGTGAATCAATTTATTCACTCACCCACTCTTTTAGGTTTGTCAGACCTGCACTCGACTCCTGCCCCGAGATATCTGGAGCAAAGGCGGCAATCGAGAACTACGGTAAACAAACGAACTTTGCGTGCGGTACCACGTGATGCCAGTTGGCCAATACCGACGCGGCGTCAGCATAGGAGAGGGCGGAGGAGGGAGAAAAGAGAGGAGGTGCCCTTTCTTCATAGTATGTCGATGCTTTACCAAGTTTCAGGGGCTTTAGACCTGGAGTACCCCTGCTGCCACCTTGCGCAAAGCGGCGGCAGCTTGAGAGCTTTCACGTAACGCAGCGCATTTGCGAAGCGTCGTCGTTTGACCACCTTACTAGCCTCGCCCTAGAACAAGTGATGAATGATTTGGAGTACTACGTACAAAACTAGGGGAGGGCTTATGCAGCTTAACCCTTTTAGGGTCGAATTGTTTCGCGAAATGCAGTCCGAAAATGTGCAATTTTTTTTATTGCTGAAATATATTCTTCAGACGATTCTATTTCAGAAAAAAATTGCCTAAAATTCTTTTGCTTGACCGTAAAGTGACAAAAAATCATTTTGTTGTTACATACACATGGTTTATTCGTGGTAACATCAAGCAAAATCTGAAAAAAAAACCTACGATTTTTATAAGTAAAATTTATGAACTGTATTAAACATAGCTCACAGACATGCAAAAATAAGCGCACCAGAGTACTTTTCCGGTGAAAAATGTTCGTGCTGTAACACTAAAAACTTTTCAGCGTGTGATAGTATTCGAAGCATGGCTTTCCGACGTCGCTGCTTGATCATCATCGGAGTCTGAACTCGTCAGAAAATCCTCGTCTGACGAACTTAAATCCAATGAATCAGATTCTGAATCGGCACTTGGGGAATAGTCCGCATCGGAAAAATCGCCGCTCGACTCACTAGTAGCAGAGCAACCGGCACGCGCTTCCACAGCGTAAGCTAACTGCGTGAGTGAGCGCACGGAAGAAAACTCTGTAGTTGTGCGCCCGTCCGGAAAGCAAAACGAGTCCGAGTCCCCAAAACAGGAAACGCAATCACGGCGGCGTCGTTTGTGTAATTTAGCGACCCACGGAAACAGATGTAATCGCGCCTCGGGGAGCAATAAACGAGAGAGTCACAAGCGGTCACCCTTTGAGAGATTAGAAACCAAACAGCCATCACATTTGCGGGCGCGAGAAGCGATAACCAGGACGAAACCGAAACCAGCTGCACCGCGTGCACGCGATCTGATGCGCAAGTGAAAGCCGCCGCTCCGCTTTGGGAAGCAAAAAATAAATAAATAAATAAAAATAGAATAAACCAACGGAGAGACATCGGCGCATGAAAAAAACTCCACGCATTCCCAAAGTGTGGCAGCACATGCCAAGCAAGAGAAATGATCGAAAAAGGCGTGCGTTTTAAACATACAGGCAATGCCGTACATGTACGGCGAAAACACTCAAAAAGTTAATCCAGACCAGTACCTATCCAAACTTACATTTTCTCAATAAAATGCATCAAACAGAATGCCCTCTGAGAAACCCGCATTAATACACACACATAGACCTGCCGGGCCATCCCCGGCCTGCCCCCCATTGACCAAGCGAGTGTGGAGCGGTGGGAGGAGTTTCTCGCGAGCGATAGCCTTGACGATCAGATCAGTTTGATCGACAGGGCACGCAGGGCGGCAACTGCCTGTGGCGTCCTGGACTGAGGGCAGCCAGCACTGCTAGTGCTAGAAGGGACTTGCGGAGCATGGCCCCGCACCACAAACTTCTTTCTGTCAATAAATGTTTTTCCTTCCTTATGCAGCTCTCACTTTCGTCGCCAGTTCACGGTACGCCCGGGCCACAATGCTAACGCGTTCAGAAAAAAAAAGTAGTATCTCATAGACAGTTGACATCAACAGCAATTCAACATAACATTTGCATGCTAGATACGTTTACAATGCTGTGTTTAGAAAAATTTATTGTATCACAAACGGTTAACATCAATAACTATTGAACATGACGTTTTCTTGCTAGATATACGTTCACGAGAAAGACATAACATAATTCAGTAACATGGACATAAATAAACACATGGAATGACGCGGAGGCAACACGTACAATTGATTTTTAGCATATTTACACACACATACATATAATATGTCACAAAAAGCTAGGTATATTTATGCACATTATATGGTAAAACAGAAAGCACAAATAAAACATCAATATGTACATCTTGTGTATTTACATGGCGCTTCTGCCGATATAACCGAGACACCAGCCTACCAAAACCAGGCAGGCCGAAAGACAAGCTTCACGCGTCTGTCACAGACCAACACAAAGGGGCAAGACCAGTGCCGAAGGAATTCCTCCTCACTGAGGAAGAAGAGCTCCTCCGACAGAACAGATAGAAGCTCCGTGTACAGTCGCTCTATAGGATTGGGAAGAGAGCGCGACGGCGACGGCCCGCTGCAACCGCCTCGCAGCGGTTGCGCCAAAGACAGAAAGCGCCGGCAACAATGAGAAGGCACGCGAAGCGACCTCGGGAACAACGCCCAGAACAAACGAAGCGATTTACTCCGAGGCCGCGAAATCCGGCATGCACGGTCCTCCAGAAAATACGTGCAATGACACATTGCTTCAGAACATGCTGATTTGTTTCCTGAAGGGTTCAGTTCGGGCATGTTGCTGACTGTACCATTCTCCACCGCTCGAGGCGGTCGAGAGTTGGAAGCACTAAGGTCCCTAGATAAAAAAAAGATGGTTGATCCCTCCGTCATAGGAATCGGAATAACACGAAAGTAAAGCGTGCCCTTACAGAAGTAACTGAATGTTTACTGTACATTGATATAAGAGAGTTTGCACAATGTGTATTGATGTCTGGCAGCTATAGCACTGTTTAACGTGGATGCATCCACTTTGATGATCGGTGGCACATCTCCATCCCGACGACTAACGTCCATGTTAAATGATTACACAAAACCTTGTGGTAGCTGTAGTAGTTAACGTTGAAAGCGTAATCAGAGAACGCGGTGTGATAGCCAGAAGAGCGTCGCATATTGGACGCAGAACTTGGTCGCCATCCCGCGGCATGTTAAAATGTGATTGAACACGACGGCCGGACTAGTACTCTAGCCCGACTAAAGGGAAACGCAAAGCGCGTCGTCTTGCCGCCCCCCGGCCGCGATTTTTCTAGGGGCGAGCGTGTGAGCGGGGAACGCGACGTAACAGCCAGGTCAGGCAGGCGCGCGTCGCAGAGACGCTTTTGCGTCGCTTGCACTAAGATCGCCACCTCGCGGTGTGTTTAGGCATTGACAAAATTGAACTTCTATTGAAAACGCGCCCAATGGGACGGACGTGTAACGTGTTGCAGGTGTTAACTGCGGAGGCCACAGTAATGACCAATTACTTTACTTTACCGCTCCCAGAGAGCAACACCACCCCACCGACCGGGAGAGTGGTAGATATAAAAGGCGCGTTTGTAAAGCTTCTAGAGTCTGTGACCGTGGCGTAGTGGGTAGCGTGCCCGGCATCTGTTGCTGCGGACCAAGCGGTCGTGGGTTCGATGGCCGTTGACAGAACATTTTTTCTTTGTCATCTAATCGTGTAAAATTTTTCTACGCCATTTCCGTGACGGAAATACGTCACTGAAGTCTTGATGGACCCCGGCATAAAACACTTTCGTGTTAAAAAGTTTTCAAGGTAGCGACACTCGTTGCTCTTTGCGCCGTCCTCCTCACACTCGCGCCTACCCCTCCTTTTCTCCATCATCTGCGTCTGTGATTGGTGAATTCGTTGCACGTGATGCTGTTAGTGGATGGTGGTGATATTTATTATAAAGCAAAAGGTTCAAAACGAGTGCGCATGTGCATATGGTTCCAGTCGGATTCTTGCCGCGACGAAAGACGAAATCGTATCCAAGACAAGCTGTAGAAGAGGAGCGTTCCAGTTGACACCAAGTCGGCCGAACATGCTTCGCCGTGGATTTTGAATATGTCAAGTACTGTGCTGTCGGCTGCAGCAACAAAACAGAAGGCGGTTTCTCCCTCCACGACATACCTCGTGGTACCCAGAATGGGGCACGCCGTGAAGTGTGGCTACAAAACATTTGACGCGAGGACTTCCGTGCAACGCCGTAGACGCGGCTTTGCGAGGCGAGTTGATTTGTCGGCTTTTGTTGAAACGCTACAGAACGCGCGCCTAACGCGCGTCTAGTACGTGAAATTCGTTACAAATATTTGTGCGTATGCACGTACAGTTGAATACAGCTGAAGTGGCTGCACTTTCAGGGACATTTCATGCCAGACCAGTTCGAGTCACTTGCTCTTGAACGCGGCGTAAACAGGCTCAAACGCGACGCTGTGCCAACGCTTTTTAAGTCTGTTTCTGGTACTTGCCGCTGATGGTAGGGCGACGACATCGTCGCAATGTTCATCACTTCAGGACACCAAACTGGTAGAACCCCACTTGTCGTTAAGTTGCGTGCACCCGCATTGCGGTGCCGCGGTCTCTTCCGTAGTAACCCAGATAATAAAACATGCACCACGATTACCTGGCATCATGATTGCGAAAATGGATGTATTTTTTCCACAAAAAACTGTCATCGCAATGCTGCTAGTCAAGCGTTCGTTCTAGTCTGGCCACGGCTTTTGCCTGTGTGCGCACAAGCGGCTATGATCACTCGTCACAACGTCAGTCAGGATCACAGGATCCAGCAAGAAGCACGTTAACTGTGCCACATCATATTCACGAGCAAAAGACATTCGGAGAACTGGACGAACCGGGACGAACTACGACGTACGATGCGAGACGCCATGGATAATGGTGTGAAATATAGAACTATAACAACGTTGCCAGTTGGGTAACACACATCACGCTTCTTCTTATGTTGTACCGCTTATATTCAACCAAATAACATTTTATCCTACGTCTCATTTACTTTTCATTTGCTATAAATATTTCTATCTGCCGTAATAACTGAACACAAACATTCCTTTTCTTTATGCACGCTTTGACCCTTCTTGGGGGCGCTCCAGGCAAATAAGCGAGGAGGAAAAGGAAGGGTGTCGCTACCTTGAAAACTTGTTTTATCTAGGGACCTTAGGAAGCACACCCCATCCCAGACGCCACATGAAGTCCCGGAGGTGGCCAGGTAGAAAAGACGCCGTTAGCGCGCTCCAAGTCACACGACTAGAGCCTACCCGGCGAGCCGGGGGAACTAGCGGGAGCAATAAAGCAGCTGTTGCGTTAACAATAGGATTACTCAGCACATCTACTCCAGGGCAGGTCGACTCGACATGCCGAAAAAATGCAACAGCTGTTGCATAAAATGCAACAAGTATTGCTCACCCACTGTCAATGGAGCCAAGTATTAATGTGCACTGCTTCTATAACCTTATATTGTACAGCCTCCGTACTTGTCCTGGTTATCCCACAGATTTGGTCGTCGTGTATATTCAATATTATAGGCAACCAGAAAATAACTGTCTAGTCGTAAAACTGTCGGTGTTTCCCCCTTATAATTTAAAATAACTTCTCTGAGCTCGGCTGAATACACCCTTTAATCCTGATATTGAAATGTTTTTCCGCTTACGAATAACACGGTTTGCTAAAACGCACAAGTGACGAGAATATGAAAAAAAAGAAGTCACAGTTTCGCCGCAAAGTCGAAGCAATGAATGCGATAGCAACAAATTACAAAGTCACAACGAGAACACCAAGCAGCTCGGTACTTGCAGCACGCCCATCAACCGCAATCTACTCACGGAAAGAACACGCAGAGGATGACCACGAACTAACAATGGTAATAGCTCGACACTTGCAGCGCGCTGCGCTGCCCAAACACAACGAAGGGCGCTCGAAAAGAACTCACAGGTATACATAGGACGAGCGCGAACTAACAACTGTCCCAGTTACTTATTCGTGTTTGAGCGGCGCGCTACAACCCAACCCCTTAGATATTTTTGTTTTCTTGAAAACTGCGGCGCGCGCGTGGAGTGGCCCCTCCGCGTCTCCTGCCGCGCGGTGGCGTTCGACGCATTGTTCACCCGGCGTTCCACATCACGTGTGGGTACAGAAATGGGCCCTTTTTAGTGCGCGTCTCAAGGGCAGTTTTAAAACAGAAGCAAAATCTGTCATTGCTTTAAAGCGCACCATGCGGGCTCTCTCGCGGGTGATACTGCACACGCGGAAGCACCTCCGAGATCGGCATAGCGCCAACGTTAAATGTTGTATATAAATAGCTCACCGTTATTATTCTAGACAACCGGTGGCGCGTGGCCGAGTTGTTTAAAGAGGGGCGCTGAGGAGCGAGAGGTCGCAGTTTCGAATGCTGGTGGCGCACTTCGGAAAACTTTTTCTTCTGATTTATTTTTCTTTGTTCGTTTTATTTATATGTACATACATATACATATCCTGGGCATGACAGCAACGGCGACGGCGACGGCAAAAATCAGCCGAAAGTGTCCATGTAATTGCATGATATCGCAATAAGGAAAAAAATCAGGAGTCCTTCCCCATTCGGGGAAATGGGGGCAAGCCATGGGGGCAACAAAAAAAATAGGAGGGATCGTGCCTAACGTCCACAAGTCAACCTCCTCTGAAGCCACTACCTCCTCGTGTTCATGTCACAATTGCCATCATGCTCCTGTTTAATTTGCTTTTTTGCTGGGCTTATGGGAAAAAAAAAACAAAATTGACGAACGAGCGCGCCTAGCGTTTACAAGCCAACCTCCTCCGACGCCGTTCCCCTTATGTTAGAAACGGTTCTAGTACACTCTACCCTTGTGCTCCACGTTCTGGTCATAATTCCCAGCATGCTCCCCTTTCATTTTTTATGGCTGGACTCCAAGATCGTCACGTGACGCTCCCTCGTTTCCTTTTTCTTTCCTCCGTGGGAAGCTTGGCATGGGCACCCTTGACGTATTGCTTTTCTTTCTTTCTTTCTTTCTTTCTTTCTTTCTTTCTTTCTTTCTTTCTTTCTTTCTTTCTAGGTAGCGGCCGTCCCCGGAAAGCTGTTTTCGGGCTGAGTCGGCGTGGCGGCTTTCACGTTCTTTCCAACGTTTCTCAGCCTGTAGAACAGCCCAGCGAAAGGACCATCACGCGATCATGGAAACGCGGTTTAGGAATTCAATACTCGCGGTTTAGGAATTCAGAGTTATTGAACTTTCAAATTCAAAATAAAAGCAGACTACCGAAACCGGCATAGCCTTTCGTATATCACTCACACAGTGACGTGTCAGCCTGGCTGTGGCTGCTTCCAATCAAAACGCGGCGTACGCTTTGCTGTACCGGAACGCTGCAGCACGTGGTGGCCTTCCTGCCGCAAGCAGGCCACGCACGTTCTGATGAATGCGGTGCCGCACAATTTAGCAGACGACTCTATGTTGACAAATGGGAGGTCAAAACATGCCCGAAACCATGCAGGCCAGCAACCGTGAGCTGCTGGAACTGCACGAACTTTGAACGCGTGCTCCGACGAGGAATCCACGCCCCATGCCTTGTTACGCATGAAGAGAAGCCGCTAAAAGTCTCATGGACGCCGCCGAGACCGATGCCACACGCAGACGACAGCGACGAGGGCCATGCAGGAACGCGGTGGAGTGAGGAAAGCGCGCACACGCTGTAGACCATCCGACAGGGTTCCGGTGTCGCACTTGCACAACAATTGAAACTGGTGCATAAACTGGTGTCTTTTTCGCAGCTCGAACAAGTATTAAACACCTAACAACTTGTAAATGCCTCACAGTGAGTACATCGCAAGCGTGCGCAATAAATTCTTCATTTTCAACCAATCAAAGTGAACAGCGTGAGCTGAGCGACACCTCATTTTCGGCAGCAGACATCGTTGATGTACGACGCTGCAGTCGGCGCGGAAACCCACTTAGGCAGCAAATAAAAATATCAAACGCTTTTTTTGTCGCCGACCCATAGCCGGCAAACGGCCGATAAAAACGACGCTCGTAAATTGGGGTCCGTAGGCAACAAGCGAATTGGGATACGTAAGGCAACACGCGTAAACCCGACCGTAAGGCAACACGCGATCCTACACAGCTGCTCCCTGTGTTGATGTTTTTGCTGCTGATGATGATGATTAAATATGTCTTAGCGTTTTGTAATGGGTGGGCCTTTAAAAGACCTATTCGTTGCGCAATTCTCATGTTTTGACGCCTGGAGCGATTCTACGCTTCTGTCACGCAATATTGCATGCGTTAAGCAGACTCCTTCAACTACATGACATTCATATAGTGTTTTTTTTTTTCCGAAGCAGTTTCAAGAAATGGCGTGGCTCTGTGGTAGAACACCTGCTTGCGACGCAGACGGCTTGGGTTAGATTCTCACTCGAACCCGAAGATTCCTATTATTTATTTTATTTGCAACTTTCCCGATTTTTCGGTCACGGACAAGATGATGATTTTTCGCTCACAACTAACGACGCCGTCACCGACGCCGACGCCGGAATTTCTGCGAAACGAGCGCTTTAACGCCATCGCGTTAAAAGCGGGGTGTTTCACAGAACTTGAACCCAAGACTTCTAGCACAGAAGCCTAATACTCTAAGCATTTTTTTTTCAACCAGTAGGCGATGGACGGAGGTTTCGAGGTCAGCACACCTTCAAGAGTTCTCCGCGTGCAACCACGTACGTGGAAACGTGCAGTGCGGCGTCTTGTCTGTATATAGTAGTAACGATTCGCGCAGTTATTCGCCGGTTGCAAGCGCTGCCATCAAATTCCGTGCTATCATAATTTAGCTTTATGCTTAGGCATTCCTACTTACTTCGCCCAATGAAGAACCTCTAGATGTTGTTTGTCTAAGCACTTGAACACACGTGATAAGCGGGCTTCCTAACATCTTCTGTTTTTGCTATATTATGTATGTTCTACAATAGTGCATATAGAAACCTTATCGGCTTGTCCTCTGAACCTCTGTTGTCAGCAAGGATGCGGCCAGCTTGTCAAGGCCGAATGAAATGATTTGCGGCTTTCTAATACAGCTAACGATTTGGCTTGTTAGTGAAGCCTAATCTTTGAGTTTCAACGATCAGTTCAATTTTCAACTGTCCCCTCCGTGTTTTGCGCTGTCAGTTGAAACATACGGATGGTGCCTTCATTGCGTATAGAAGCAACTGTGCGTACTGACTTAATCAGCTGGTTCAGTATCAACGTGACAACGCGCTGTTGGTTCCAGAAATGATGGGCTATGTACGATGTTCTATTGTATTTTTATTTCAGTTGCGGGATCGACCCACGCGAACCTTCCGCTCTCTCAGCCTCACCGTCATCGTCGTTCACGTGTCTTGCCTTAAATTTTACCACTAAGCCACGCCATGTAGCAAGCACCCATACGCCTCTTCAGTGGCCGGGAGTCATGCTATGTTGCTGTGCGTGCATATTCTTGGAACGCGGGGTGTCGCTGCAGCCAACGTTCTGACAACTGGTCTTGTCTTCTTCAAGACAGCAACTGGCTACCTACGCGCCAAGGATTTCTCGTCGGTTCAGGCTTCCATCTTTCCCTGAACTTCTGACTTATTTAGATGTGTATACATATTGTTACGCGTAGAGTTACAGTATTTACGATATATTTACAATACGTAAGGGGTGTAGCGTTGACGCACTATAACAAGTGCAACACCATCGATCAACGCCCGAGACACTTCAACTTTGTCTTCGGCTAGTAGTGTCCTCTAGTTCACAGTGGAACAAACACCTACGTGACATAAACTCCCGGCGGCAGAAGCACCGTCTCGGTGCATCGGATCGGTGTTCGTGACGTAGGGCTTTAGGCGGGAAACATGCACAGTCTCAGTAGCTGGTGAGGGGGACAAAGGCTTGCGGTTCAGTGGCGAGATCTCGTATGTGACTTCGGTTACTTGGCGAAGAACTCGGTAAGGCCCAACGTAGCGCGGCAGCAGGTTTTCACTCAGGCCAACGCGACGTGAAGGCAGCCAGAGCAAGACCAGGGAGCCAGGGCTGAAACGCACGTCCCGGTGGTGGCTGTCGTACAGGCGCTTTTGGTCGGCCTGAGACGCCACGAGTCGATCACGGGCAACGCGACGTGCCGTCGCCGCGCGAACGATGGCGTCGTGAGCGTAGAATGTGGTTGAGTTAGCCTCTGAAGGAAGTAGTGAGTCGAGAGGCAAGAGCGGGTCGCGGCCATACAGCAGATAAAACGGAGAATAGCCAGTAACGTCGTGACGCGACGAATTATAGGGAAACGTCACGAACGGTAAGGTGCAGTCCCAATCTCGGTGATCCTCAGACACGTACATGGATAACATGTCCGTGAGTGTACGGTTCAAGCGCTCAGTAAGTCCGTTTGTCTGAGGATGGTAAGCGGTGCTGAACTTGTGGGACGTTGCACAAGAGCGGAGAAGGTCGTCGACAACTTGCGAAAGGAAACAGCGAACTCGATCAGTCAGCAGCTGACGAGGAGCACCATGGTGTACGATGACTTGATGGAGGAGGAAGTCAGCGACATCAGTTGCACAGCTGGTAGGGAGGGCTCGCGTGATGGCATAACGTGTGGCATAATCTGTCGCTACGGCCACCCATTTGTTACCCGCGGACGACGTCGAGAAAGGGCCAAGGAGGTCCAGGCCGACACGGAAGAATGGTTCGCTGGGGACAGCTATAGGCTGAAGGTACCCAGCGGGTGGGAGAGGAGGCTTTTTGCGCCGTTGGCAGAGCTCACAGGAGGCGACGTAGCGGCGAACAGAGTGGTATAGGCCAGGCGAGAAGAAACGCCTGCGCACGCGATCGTAGGTTCGGTAAACACCCAAATGTCCAGCGGTGGGAGCATCGTGCAATTGCGAGAGGATAGATGGTCGCAGATGCTGAGGAACAACGAGAAGCAGTTCAGCACCGTGTGGTGTCATATTGCGTCGATATAGGGTACCGTCGTGCAGAACAAACATACGGAGGAGGCCGTTCCGTTGTTCTGAGGTGAGGCGTTCTATAAGAGATCGCAAATACGGGTCACGACGCTGCTCGTCGGCGACGTGAAGGAAGTCGCTGAGCGACAAAACGCAGGCATCCGACTCAGTTTCGGCGGTGTCAGGTGGGTCGATGGGATAACGGGAGAGGCAGTCGGCGTCCTTGTGTAGCCGTCCAGATTTGTACGACACAGAAAATGTGAATTCTTGGAGGCGTAAAGCCCAGCGACCGAGGCGTCCCGTAGGGTCTTTGAGTGAGGAGAGCCAACATAAGGCATGATGGTCTGTTACCACGGTGAAATGTCGTCCGAACAAGTATGGGCGAAACTTGGCCATGGCCCAAACAAGGGCGAGGCATTCACGTTCTGTGATCGAGTAATTGCGCTCTGAGGGTGATAAAAGGCGGCTAGCGTAAGCGATTACACGATTCATCTCCCGCTGTCGTTGGGACAAAATAGCGCCAATGCCATGGCCACTTGCATCCGCACGAACTTCAGTGTAAGCAGACGGATCAAAATGACCCAGTACGGGCGGATTTACAAGGCGACTCGTAAGCGTTGAAAATGCCTGAGCTTGCTCTGGTCCCCAACTGAATGGGCTGTCCTTTTTGAGAAGATTGGTGAGAGGACGAGCGATGTCGGCGAAGTTCGCAATAAATCCTCTGAAGTAGGAACACAGCCCCAGGAAACTTCGGACATAAGCAGAGGTACGAGGAGGTGGAAACTCTCGGACTGCGCGTACTTTGTCGGGGTTTGGTTGTATGCCAGTAGCGTCCACCAGGTGACCGAGGACTCGTAATTGACGACGGCCGAAATGACATTTCGCAGAATTGAGCTGCAGGCCTGCTCGACGGAAGACGTCAAGGATGGCCGAGAGCCGGTGGAGATGGCTGTCAAACGTCGATGAGAAAACAATAACGTCATCAAGGTAACACAGGCATGTGGACCATTTAAAACCACGTAGAAGAGAGTCCATCATGCGTTCGAATGTGGCTGGAGCATTACAGAGTCCAAAAGGCATCACTTTGAATTGGTAGAGACCATCTGGGGTGACGAAGGCTGTCTTCTCGCGATCTCTGTCATCGACTGCGATTTGCCAGTAGCCAGAACGTAAATCGATCGAGGAGAAATAACTGGCACCATGTAAGCAGTCCAGGGCGTCATTGATACGCGGAAGCGGGTAAACGTCCTTTTTCGTGATCTTGTTCAGATGACGATAATCTATGCAGAACCTCCAAGTACTGTCCTTCTTTTTTACTAAAACGACAGGGGATGCCCACGGACTGGAGGAAGGCTCAGTAATGTCCTTAGAGAGCATTTTCTCGACCTCTGTTTGTATGACGTGACGTTCTGCCGCCGACACACGATAGGGACGCCTATGGATGGGCGGAGCGTCACCAGTGTGGATCGAATGGGTGACGATGTCGGTCCGACCCAGCGGGCGATTGTCGAAATCATATATGTCTTCGTAGGACATCAAAACGCGGCGGAGGGCGTCAGCGTATGAAGGTCGTAGGTCAGGAGCTATTATTCTGGCGAATTTGTCGTTAGATGGCATCGTCGGAGCCGAAAGTTGAGCGAACTCAGATGGTCGTTCATAGCTGAGAGCAGACACGCTGGACTCTTCTAAAGGGGACAACACAGCGAGAGACACACCTTCAGGGAGAGCTTGTGGAGACGAGCCAAAGTTCAGGAGAGGAAGCCACGCATGGTTGTTGGTGAGCGTAATGATGGAGCTAGGGAGAGCTATTTGGCGCTCCAGCAGGACGTCGTGAAGTGGGGACACGACATAATTACCATCCCGAAGTGGTGGGCAAGGCGACATGAGCACATAAGTCGCAGCATCAGGTTGCAGCCGAACAAATTCAGTGCAGCGAAGCCGGGAGTGGATATCTGCGGTGGTGTCGGCACAAAACTGGGGTAGCTCAAGCTTCAGAATACCGGCTGAGCAGTCAATTAGCGCAGAGTGAACAGTCAAAAAGTCCATGCCGAGAATCACCTCATGAGGGTACTCCGCAAGTACAGTGAACAGAACTAACGTTGAACGGTCGGCGATGGTAATACGGGCTGTACACATTCCCATTACGGCTGTTGTGCTGCCGTTGGCTACGCGTAGGACAGGCGACTCGGCGGGCGTTAGCACTTTTCGAAGACGCCTACGAAGGTCGGAGCGCATGACCGACACCTGAGCTCCAGTGTCGATGAGGGCTTTAACGGGCACATGGTCAACAAAAACTTCAACTAGGTTTCGTTCAGGAGCAAGGGTCAACAGAGGTTTTGCGGTCAAGGTCGTCAACGCAGCCTCACCTCCAGGGGCTGCATTGGTTAGTTTCCCGAGAAGCGGCCTGAGTATGATGGGGACGGGGAACGCCGAGATGTAGGCGAACGGGACTGACGGCGCCGAGGTGAGGGCGAGCGGCTATTGGTGAATATGTTGTATCGACGTGGGCGCCTAAGACGCCACGTCGAAGGAACGCCGGGTGCACGCCGGAACGGCGGCCCCGAAGCAGACGAAAGGCACGCAGCAGGGTGCCGAACAGAAGACCGAACACCGTTTAATATGTACAGTGAAATATATACAATTGAAGTGTGCCCCCTGGGGGCAGGAGAACCGGTTCCGAAAACGGAACCGAAACCACTACACCACATCATCCCCTCCCTTGGGAGAGGATGTCCGAATCGTCGCTGTCACATTTAAGTCTACGGCGCCGACGCCTGTACCGGTGCCATTTCCAAAAAAGTCGGCTGAACTGCAGCCGCCCACAGCAGTCCGGTGGAGCGGAAGAATCGGCCCGTGAACTCTCCCCCCCTTCAGGAGGAAGCTTCTTCCAGTGCACTGTAGGGGCCGGAACATGCACATGATGGCGAGGCTCAGATGGGGTATGGCTTGGCGCCACCGACGCAGAAACCGTGCACAAAACGGCAACGGGCACAGTCGGCGTCGACACGACCGGCGGATGCATCCCCGAAGCATGCAGAACAGGAACTGGCACAGGGAACACAGCTGGCACAATCAGCGGATGCACCTCCGGTGCATGTAGAACAGTACCAGTCTTCCGGAAAGCACCAACAGTCGGCGGAAGCACAGCCGGAGCTTGTGCAGCAGCAGGTGGAATGGCAGTAGCAGGCACAACCGGAGTATGGGCTGCTGGGACGCAAGCAGGTGAAGTATGGTCAGTAGCAGTAGACCCAGTCGAAACACCCATTGTAGCCACAGAAGCATTCCCAGTGGAAGAAATCACAGCCAGAGTATCCTCATCTCCAGGTAACACGGAAGGAGCAGGTACATCAGGAGCATGGGCAGCTGGGACGCGAACAGGCTCAGCATGTGAAGTAAGCACATACTCTGACTGAGCAGGGATCGTCGTAGTACGGGAAGTCGAAGTATGGCCCGGAAGAACTGGCATGTTTTCCGCAGAAGAACAGGTAATCCTTGTCCCAATGAAAACTGTGTGCACGGCAGTACTCACTTCATCTGCATCACCGTCCCGAACCGCCACCGAGGTTCTCGCTGCGCGGCACAGCTCGCTGAAGTGTCCTTGCTTGCCACAGCTATTGCAGGTACAGCATCGCGCAGGACAGCCCGGAAAATTCGCCCAATACTGAGGCGAACCGCAGCGGTAGCAGACACTCGGCGGGGTCGACGGTGCAGGAGTGGTGGAGACACGTTGTTGCAGTGTAGGTCCAGGAGGGCGACCGCCGCGGCGTCCATACTCGCGTCGCATAGCAGCGTCCACTTGCAAAGCAGTCAGCTGCTGCAACGCGCGGTCGACGCCCTCCTCTTCCCTGGCGTGTTCCAACGCTAGCTGTATAGTGAAAGCGTCTCCCATCTGGATGAAAGTCCGGAGGAGGTTAGGGTCGCGCACGCCTTGTAAAATCTGGTCGTGGAGCATCGTAGCTGCTGCGGTGCCGAAACTGCAGTTGTCGGCCAAACGACGCAGCGCTTGTATGAACTGGACGACACTTTCGTCCGGTTGTTGAACCCTCTGTCGGAATTGGGCGCGCACGCAGACAGCCTCTTCAGGCGGCGCGAAGTATGCGTCCAGAACGGCTAAGGCATGCTGGTACGCGTCGCTTGCTGCGGTGTCTCCGGTAGCCTGGTAGCCTTGAAGCTGCGTCTGCTCGTCAGCAGCCTTGTAGTATGCATGCAATCCCTCCACGCCGAGTGCGTTGAGAAGCAGTACCTTCTTCCTTTCCGGCGTAGCGTCCGGGGCCGCCGCGTCGATGTACACTTGCAAGACGCGGCGCCACTTCTTCCAAGGAATCGGTGGCACGCCAGGGCATTGCAGTAATGGAGGTGGTGGAATTGCGGGGTACATGTCGCCGAAGAGACCAAGCGCGACGGAAGAACAGTAGTAGAAGTAGAAGCGGAGGGAATGAACGTAGTGGCCGCAAACACGTGTAATGGCCCGCAGTCTTCTCAATCAGCCGAAATATCCGTGGGCAAGGGTATCTTGAAGGTGAGCCGTACAGCAGAAGCAAGCAGAAGGCAGGATGGCTCGCATTTCGGCAGGATTGATCCGGATTTTCCTCGTCGCCAATGTTGTATCGACGTGGGCGCCTAAGACGCCACGTCGAAGGAACGCCGGGTGCACGCCGGAACGGCGGCCCCGAAGCAGACGAAAGGCACGCAGCAGGGTGCCGAACAGAAGACCGAACACCGTTTAATATGTACAGTGAAATATATACAATTGAAGTGTGCCCCCTGGGGGCAGGAGAACCGGTTCCGAAAACGGAACCGAAACCACTACACCACATCAGAATGGAGGAGCAGCAGGGCCAGCATTGGACGGTTCGACTTGAGATGACAGAGGACGAGAGGCGTGTTGGTAGGCGGCGGTCAGCATATGGTCGAGGCGATGAATTCCAGCGGTCACGGCAGTGGCGAGAGATATGGCCGATCCGGGAGCACACGAAGCAGATTGGTCTGTCGTCTGGTGTTCGCCACTCAGATGGGTTTCGGTACCGATTCGCGAAATACTGTCGAGGTGCAGCAGAGGCAATGATCGGAGCGGTAGAGGTGGGACGGGGGCTAACGGCGGAGGGCATGTCCATATTCGCAATTTCCTGGCGAACAACAGCTTGAATGAGCGAGATTGTTAGATGGTCATGCGTAGAGGGAGGACCACGAGAACTCGGAGCCATAGCCTCAAGTTCGCGACGTATGGCTTGCGTCAAATTTGGTGATGCTGGTTGAAGCAACGGCGCGGGTTCGTTGCAGGATGAGGTCGGAGCCGTGTTTGGAAGCCGGTCGAAACGTTGCACGATGCGCTTGCCTTTTGCTTGTTCAAAGTGGCGGCACTCTTTAATGAGGGAATCAACTGTTTTGCAGCTCCTACAAAGCAAGAAGTTGAATGCATCGTCGGCGATGCCCTTCATAATGTGTCCAACCTTATCTGCCTCCGGCATGTTGCTGTCCGTTTTTCGGCAAAGTGTCAGAACGTCCTGAATGTAGGAGATGTACGATTCAGTGGACGTCTGGGCACAGGAGGCTAGCTCCTTCTGGGCTTCTACTTGGCGTCCGATTGGTCTTCCGAAGAGATCACGTAGCCTCTCTTTGCAGATGTCCCAACTTGTCAGCTCGGTTTCGTGCGTCTCAAACCATGCCTTTGCGGTTTCCCCCAGGTAGAATATCACGTTCGCCAGCATATCACGTTCGCCAGCATCCCACCTGTAACTGTTGGCGACGCGCTGGTACATCGCCAGCCACTCTTCGACGTCGACCTTGCCAGTACCGGTGAAGATTCCCGGATCACGAAGCGGATTCATGACGTATTGCACGGGTGTCGGGTTGGCCGGGACACTGTCGGTAGCAATAGCAGCGGAACCGATGTGACGTCCGCTGCGGAGATCCAGGTCCGACTTTCGTAGAGACTACCCCGCAGCTCCACCAAAATGTTACGCGTAGAGTTACAGTATTTACAATATATTTACAATACGTAAGGGGTGTAGCGTTGACGCACTATAACAAGTGCAACACCATCGATCAACGCCCGAGACACTTCAACTTCGTCTTCGGCTAGTAGTGTCCTCTAGTTCACAGTGGAACAAACACCTATGTGACAATATTGAAGGACACAACAGTTTAGAGGAACAGAATGCTACTGGGCTCGCACGCTCTCGGCGTTCTTGGCCGATCTTGAGTGCGTTGCGCCATTGCCTTCTAGGCACTATATTCTACTGCAGTACTCTGCTCTGCTCTACTTTATCTACTCTGGAGACCCAATTTCCGACAGTGGAAAGAGCCGTAGAGATGGCCGTAAGACAACCTTGTCAACACCCCCTTCCCCCTCCCCTTAGCCTAAGACTGAACTTCACCTTCTCGCGAAAGATCTGAATTCGCTGAATCAAATTGTCGCTGTACTCTGCCCTAGTCTAGCCTAGTCTGGTTTCAGCCATGTTCTTTGCGCTCGGCCGTTGTTTATACATACCGTAAATATGTTTTCCTCATTTGCGTCCTTTTACGTAAGAATTTTTGTTTATTCTTTAATACTGAAAGCCTTCTCGCGTGTGAAAGTCGCAATTTTCTAACTTCTCTACGCCTCTGCCTCAGGAAATGCATCCGCGCTATGTGCTTTTTTTAAATAGAAGGCTCCAAGGGGACTTTTTCGAGCTCCTTTTCTTTTTTTTTATTCATAGAGAAAGAGTAGCTGTTGGAAAAAGTGAGCGTACGCCCTCCCTGATAAACGAACAGAGCCTGCTCTCAATGGCTGCTCGTTAAGAGCCGCTTCTTTCGGCAAAGAAAACGTGATAAGGCTGCAGCACCCCGCTGCAGCTAGCAACATTCCCAGAGAGCCAATTTCGCGAGTATAAAAAAAAAAAAAACATCCGCACACACCTGTCTGTCGTTTATTCTCACATTGAAGGCGAGACGATCGTGACATTCCCGAAGCGCCTGGCACCTATTGTCGTTCGCAAAGGGCACTCCGCTTTTCTGAAATGTTCCCGAGTGCCCGTCCCGTACAGTGGCTGGTATGGGTACAAATGAGTGTCATTTGAATGACTTCATCTAATTCACTGCACTTAGCGCGGCCGTCCTGTCGCTTTTTCTGCTGGCTACTGTATCTTTGTGCGTCGACCGCTGCTTCCGGAGGTCGCTTTGGTGATTCGGTGCATTCACTACAGCTCGCCCGTTTTATTTCCACAGCAATTATATGGAAACTCTCGACGAGTTTATGGCGTCGCCGTTGCCGTTGCCGTCATGCCCCGTATAAAGTCCAAATCGATAGCATCCCCCCCCCCGGCAATGTATGTTCTACCCGCGGGTGAAATCGCGCGAGCGGGGTGATAAACGCGGCTGAAACAGAGATGAAACGAGCCGGCCCATCTCCGTCACTCGAAGGGCGCATGCGATAACGTCACACTGCGTGCGAGTCCTGCCGTCGATTGCTCCTCAAGCAGACAGGAAACGCCCCGCCCGTCTTGAATGGACATGAAGGGATGCCAGGGAAGAGGGGGGGGGGGGGCTGCGTTGCTCGAGCAGCAACTGCATACTTTGATCATAAGGGCGCGGTCCCGAGCGCTGGAGCGCACGCTATCTCGGCAGGCATCAGCACACGGCTCGTATACTCTTCTACGTACTGTGGTCTCAATGCGAAGAGACTGCACAAAAACCGCATCTCTCCCTGGCTGGGCCGTATTCTCTTACATCAGCGTTTTGCAGAGTTTCGCCCGATCGAATCTAAGAGAGTTAGCTGCCAGCCTTACTTCGTATAACATTACAATTTGTTGCTATCGCATTCATTGCTTCACCCTTGCGGTGAAACCGTGATTTTATGCAGTCATTCCTGCCACAGTTGCGCAACCGCAGTTGACGCCATGCGTACGAGTATGCATAGCCACCGAGAAGGCGTCTTGACACAGCGCCCGGTACTGAGCGGCTACACACGATTTTCAGCTTGTGTGCCGTTAATCATAGGTTATGTTAGTCTGATAGGCAAGTAAATTATCTAAAAGCCTGTGGTACTGCGTAAAAGCGCATGCACGCCACGTAATTAGAGGTTTTTAGTTTGCCCGTATATGTTTTAACGTTACCGTGTTACCGGAATACCGAATTGCGTTTACCGTGTTACCAGAATGCATGTTTTAGAAAAGTTTTAGCTTCCCATACGTAAACTTTTACGTTTGCGCAATCCATTAAATGATCATGATAACTCCGTTTCAACTATAATTAATTTAAGTAATATTTTATCACCCCTGCGGCAATATTGTAGTAGAGGTTTTAGCGTCCCTTTAAGAACTGAGCAAAGTCCAAGCCCGGCGCAACCCGAGCCCGCCACCTCAAACCTGGGCCCGACCCTAAGGCCGAAGCATCAGACCCGAACCCGACCCGGGCCCGCCGTGAAAACTACTTTACCCGGCCCGGCGACAGTGTGGCCAATCACAGTTGTGGGTATTAGCCAGTTTCCTTTAGGCGACAGGACAAAACAAAACAAAACAAAACTAGAACAGATAATGGCAGCCATTCAGTGGCAGAATTAACTACTTGTAAATATGTTTTTTTCATTGACATAATGTCAGCAGATGTTGGCGCACAAATAAGGCGCCGGCTACTCCTTAGCTCTTGGAGGTGTCTAACATGGAGCACATATGGTCCAATTTTCTAAGCACAACTGCTCGCTTCTGTCTCTTGCGTGTATTCGTGATACCCGTGACAATTTGGTGGAGCTGCGGGGTACAAGAAGCGCTGTACAACGGAGCTCCGCAGTGGTCGTCAACTCGGAGTTTCCATGATGGAAGACGAGACCGATGCCGCGGCCATGCCTGCACCGGCCACAGCAACGCGAACGTACGTGCAGACGCATCCGAAATACCCTGGGACGTTCTGCGGCACGAATGAAGTCGAAGTAGAAGATTGAGAGAGAGAGATGTTCATTTACAGAAAGGCAGAGGGGGTCGGCCTGAGGCAATAGTATGCTCTAGCCTGCTACTCTACACCGGGGGAGGGGAAAGGGGAGGAAAAAGAGTGATGGATGACGATGGTAGGTTAGGGAGGTGAGTATGTACACTCCTGTAAAGGTGGCACAGTGCTATAGCCGCGCATCCAGTCCAGTGGCTTGTAGGAAACCTGCGACCACTCTTATGACCACAATTGCGCTGTTGGCGTCAGGCCAAGGGCTCAACACAACCTCATTAGTTAATGGCCTATTATTGATAGCTGACTATGAATGTACCAGTGCAATCAATCGATACGACGCGACTCTCATGCACAATGCTTCGTAACAATATCTATACTATACAGCTTTTACATTAGACCATTATCTCCTTTTTACATGAGTTTTTATTTTTGTATTGGGTTTTTATAACATTTAGGCTAACGCTCAACTTCCGGTTGTCTGGAGGTGAATTCCGGTGTGCTCCTTCAAGAACTTGGAGGAAGCTTGATCTTCGCCCTCACGAGCAGCACGCGATAGCGTAATTGGGCGCCGTGCGCATCGCCTTCTCAATTGCTAGCCTTGCTTCGGTTCTCGGTGCATGCCTCAGCCGTGCCGTAAGGAAACAAACGATATTGCACAAAACATTGGCCGTTTCAAAGTATCCTTGAATGCCTACTGCCAGTACAGTCAAGTGCCCACTACGCCATAATTATTCCTGTTGCCAGTGAGCGAACGGCCCACTAGGCGTCCGTAAGGCAACACGCGATTCTACGCAGCTGTTCACCTTGTTGATGCTTTTGCTGATGGTGATGATTAAATATGTCTGAGCGCTTTGTAGTGGGTGGGCCTTTAAAGGGCCTCTCACCAGGTTTGGCAATTTTGAGTTGACGAGCGCAATGCATACACTGGGCGTTCACGATCGCGTCTGCCGAGATTTGTGCCGCAGAAATGGGTCAACTTTCAAGCTGAACGCTGCTTGCCCTTCTTCTCGCGGCCGCGCGCCCAGAGAATGAGGGGATGACGTACATGAGGGAATGGCCCTACGTAGATGGTAGTGCTGTGATGTCGCTCCTCTACGTAGACGACTGTCCTCTGACGTCGCCAACAGTAGCACGTGACAATGCGATAAATATTTGGCACGACGCGTAGTTTGTGTAATTTGTTGCTTGAATAAATGAATAAAACTCGAGAGTAATAATAAAACACACAAATGGACTGTGTGTGTTGTCTTTTTTTCAATTTTACTGCGAATCGCAACGAGATTCGAGACTAATCTACCTCCGTTTCGCACGCTTTCGTGTTCTCGCGCCTTGCGCATCGTGCAGACGCCACCCCTTACAACGAAACTAATTTCACCGCATTCCAGCGCTAATTTGGGTCATTTATCCTCCCGCGTCTAACTATGCGGCACACCGTTCATGCGGCACACCGCTAGTCTCGCGTCCATACAAATGTCGCAGCTTTCGTGCTCAGTAATAGGTTGAAAGCCAAGTGATCAGCGAGGGCGCATCCGGAATAACTTGCAGAGACAAAGCGCAAAGAACGCCGTCACAGCACCGCTCGCGTCTCGGGGGCTCGGGCTGGTTCCGGCACGTCATGCGCTCGTGACATGACGTGTTCATGCGCATGCGTTATGTGATCCTCCCGCTCGCGTGCCGAAGAGGGAAGGGATTTTGCTTGCGAAGGCTACACGGGGCGAGCGGCAAGAGTTTGCAGCTCGCCCCCTCGCATCATGGTTTCGCGCAGCTACAAATTATTCTTTTTCTCGGCTTCTAACGGACCGATTAGAAACATTCTTGTGGCATAATGTTCTTTCACGGCCGCTGCTCTTTATTGGGCTCGCAACAACTTCTAGTGTCTAACTAAAATTCGTTATGTCACCTGGTGAGGGGCCCTTTAAAACACACACTCGTTGCGTGATTTACATGTTTTGACGACTGGCGCGATCCTACGCTTCTGCCACGCAATATTACGTGTGTTAAGGAGACTCCTTCAGCTACATGACATTCATATAGTTTTTTTCCGAAGCAGTTTCAAGAAATAGCGTTGCTCTGTGGTATCTCTTTTTGACGGGCTTTTTGATGGACATCAGCTAATGATCGCTTCGTTGAAGTTTTCCCCATCAAAACTCGCTCCGCACGTGCCCTCAAAGCAGCTGATTTATACTTAGCAATGTCAATATTTTTTTACTGATACTTAACATCCCTTATTGGTTTCGATTAAGCACCTGGTTGAATGTTTTCTATAGTATACATAAATTGTAGTTCCCTTTCTTTTATTGCGATGGCAATTATATGGACAGTCTTGGTTGGTTTTTGCCGTCCCCGTCACCGCCGTCATGCACCGTATATGTATAAGTATATATATAAGTCCCAAAGAAAAATAATTCAGACAAAATGCTTCCGAAGCGCGGAATCCAACCTCCAACCTCTCGCTCCGCAGCGCGTGGCGCTAGCCATTACGCCACAAAGAGCAGCTCCTTCAGGTAGCTAACGGCGAGCGTTATATACACACGCTTTACCGCTGGAAGGACTCAGAGACGGCAGGCGCTTATAAGCGTTTCTTCATTACCAGCGAGATAGCGCGAGGAGTGCAACGGGCGTAGGGAGCCTTCATGTGCGCGCCTCCGTGCCTATCGACAGACGCAAGGAGGCACGCACATGAAGGCTCCCTAAACGGACGCATTTAAATGTCATCGGCCAGCTCGCTCGCTTCTTCTAATATTTGCGCAGGGAGAACCTTGCCCTTCCGCTGTCTGCTCGCGCGGTTTACTCGCGGACAACTTTTCTTGACAATGAAGAAGAGCTACGGGGCGGAGCGTCTGCACATGCATGCTACGCGAAGTAGTCCGGTTTGGCGCGCGTCTCGTAACACCGTGGAAAGTGATGGCTAGCGTTGCATTTCAACGCAAACGCTGCTTCGCGTCTAAGGTACGGGTAAAAGGCGCGACTTTTTCACGCACGCAAAAACGCAAAGTGACAACGTATAAAGTAAAAGAAATACATACATCTCGCTTGTGAGCGCTGCGTTCCGTCTCAAAAGGCTACATGTAGAAAATGAAGGAGTATTTTATATATCTCACGCAGAAAATACGGACGAAATTGTGGGACTACATTCGTTAGCGGTAGGATACGTGCATTGTGGCTCTGTAGCCTTCGCTTCATTGCAAAAGAAAAGTTGTCCGCGAGTATAGTTGCTGCCGGGAGGCAGATGTTTATGCAGCGTAGCAGCGCGTCCATCACGGGCTGCTTTTCTTGCTATCGCATTCATTGCTTCGGCCTTGCGGCGAAACTGTGACTTTTTTGTTTTTGTTCATGCTGTCTAGCGCTACTAAACTCTATTGTTTTTAGTTTAGCTTCTTCTTTGCAGTCTTTCCATTGTATTGTAAAGCTATTAGCTTTCTCTTCGAGTAATTTCTCTACTTCTTTGGCAATGCGATTAACGAAGTCTTCATCTTCCATTAGCTCTGTATTAAATTTCCAGAGATGCCAGATGAAACGATTCCACTTTTCCTTTGTACCAAATGTAGCAGTTACCAGGCAGTAATCGCTGAACTGAACTGCTTTTACTTCATAGCAAGCAGGGCTTGGCAAAGATACTTTGAAACTGTATCGCGATACGACACCAGATACTCGGGCAAGAAGTATTTGAGATACAGATGCAAGACACTACCGCAATTATTGTATCCGATACGGTACTATCCTATTGTATCTTAAGATACTTCGATACATTTCAAGATTTGTACCTATAGATCTATATAATGCAACAGGAAATGACATTTTACAAGTTGTTTGCTTGGAAATTTCTTAACTGCAATAAAGTTTCATTAATTTGACTGAATCTTCAAAGTTTTGAATGTTAGTACCTATCTCAAAAGTTTTGTCTTTCTTGCTCAAAGTATATCAGTGCCATTCCGAAACAACTCATTGGGGTTGCTTTCAATACGTTACATGGCAGCTCTTTATACACTGCGCTGTCGGTAGTTTTTCCTTGTCACTTTTGTAATTAGTGGCAGTCTTTGCTCCGCTTGCCGACAAGCTAGCGGGTTGCCATGTAATTACAAGAACTTCAGTAATAAGCCTACGCACGATGGCACGAATATCTCTGTGTAGTTTTACCTTGTCCGTTATAGTATTACCGTTTAAGCAATGCCTAATGAACTGGACATGTGCAAAACAGCAACACAGGTGATAGCAACATTTTTTTGTTGCGCATCGTGTGTACATATAAAACTCCAAAGACTTTTCATATTTAATTTTCACTTTTCAGCAAAAAACTTAGGGAGGCCTAAAAATGAAAACAGAAAAGTAAAATAGAAAGCCGTTTTCGTATCAAACATTCACAGTGAATAAGTAGAAACACGATACAGACGGCACCCCTAATAGCTATGACAATTAAGTATGAAGTATCGTCCACTTACCTGTTGAAGTAAGACAATAGAAAATTCGGTGCATATGGAAAATTACCTGGAGCGGCACGTTCGGGCGCTCATGAGAAAAGCGAAGCATTTCATACAACAATGTTCCCCTTTTTGAATAGAGATAGCGGAAAGAAAAAGATACGGTACACCAAGATATCTTCTGTTAGGTAAACGCTTCATCTGTTCGACGTAGCATCGGTACCGGTGGTGCTATACTTATAATCTTATTGGCAAATAAGATAATCTCACCGCATGTAAGTCAAAGTTACATCCACAAGATTCTTCAAATCGCTGATCTCTGAAAGGCATGAGACTCACAGCAACCCCATGAGAGGATTCTTCAGACTTCGTAATGAAGCACCACGCAAGAGCAACTTTGGTAACGACATATGACGGCATCAGGATTTGCGCGGAAGACACCGCACGCATTGGAGTACGCGGCACAGCACAGTGGTTAAGAGCAAGTGTCATGGCCCTGACGTGAATAAAAAGCACAAAAGATCGTGAAAGCAAAAGGTGGGCTGGGCGTGAACGTTCGCGTGCCTGTATTCGCCGCGATGGCGTCATAGTCATCACGTGAATCTGCTCCACCAATAGGAAAGCGCAGACCTCATCGCCTGACCTGGGTGGCGCACTTTGACGGAAAGATAAAAGAATGTCACTCCAATTACTTTTATTGAGGTGGCTTAGTGACAGCAGTATCAGCTTGAGAAGCGGAGTTCAGCCAACGTTTATAGCTCCACACGGTGGTGTTGCGATTGTATAGTATCTTGTATCTTACGTTACACGATCCATTATTTAATTTGTCGGAAATACAGATACTGGTACACGTTTTGCGAGACGTATCGCGATACAGATACAAGATACCCAAAGAGTATCTAAGATAGTATCTAAGATACATGTATCTTCGATACTGCCCAGCACTGATAGCAAGTACGTAAGGGCATGAGTTAGACGGATGTATACATTCTATCTAATCTGGCGTGACTGTCGCGTTGATAGTGCGTATACTGGAGTAGCTTACTATGCGCCATCACGGTACCTATGTCTTCTAAGTTATACTCGCTGATAAGTGCATTCAACATCAAAGCACTCTTATTTCTAATGGGAGGACTCCTTTAGCTCTATCAGAAGCAGAACAAAAGCAGTTGAAATACCCCAATACTAGTAAAATTTTCTCACAGCTCATAAATTGTTCGAGACCTTCAAAAAACAGCTTTCGTTCTGCTTCGACGTTTGGCTCATAAACACATAATACTCGGCAATTCATATCAGACAACAGCATGTCGACAACAACTAAACGCCCACTTTGACATGAGACCACATTCTCAACAAAAGAACCCGCACTGTTACGCATAAAAAGCACGCATCCACCAGCGGTGCCTACAGAATGACAAACACAAACATGCGGACGGAAAGTGGCCACCATACGTTCTGTTGATTCCTCGCTTTCTATATTAGTTTCTTGGATAGCGACCATATCTAGTTCGTTGTCACGAAGGAGACGATGTTGTTTCTCATGATGTTCTTTTTTCAGTACTCGAGTACTTGAATGTAGGCAGTGTGATAGCTGATGGTGTCAAAATGGCATATGCGAATTGCTCTACTAGGATAATCGTCAATGGGGAGCTAGCAGATAATATTTCTGCGTGTTTTTCAGTGCGCTAAGGGTGCCTATTGCCGTCTCTGCTATTTGCGGTCTATATTGAGCCCCTTTGTTTGAGTGTAATACAGAACGAAAATATCCGAGGCTATAGCGTTTACTTACAGCTCAAGTCGAAATTCTCGCTTATGGCGATGACATGGCTATTGTTTGTTCGAACAAAGAGAGCATTGTTGAGGCAACAGCTGTGATTGAAAAGTTCTGCTCATACACGGGATGTAAGGTAAATTGGCAGAAAAGTTGCGGATTTTGGCATGGCGATTGGGACACTACACCTGATTTTTTTTTTCGCGCTTACCTATGTCGACACTGCCAACAAAGTACCTGGGTGTGCCTCTAGACAAGTATAATAACGCTGACGAACATTGGATTGGACTGAACAAACACCTAAGTTAAAGGAAAAAGCGGATTCATGGCAAGGCCGACAGTTATCTGTGTTCTCGCGTGGTGCGATGCAGGGGCATAGCCAGAACCTTTTGCCCCCACCAGGCAATAAAGAAAGAAAAGCTTCTCTGTGGTAGGACACCCGCTTGCCACGCAGACGGCCTGGGGTCGATTCTCACACGAACCCGAAGGTGTTTATTATTTATTTTAACGCGATAGCGTTAGAGAGCTCGTTTCGCAGAAACTCCGCCGTCGGTGTCGGCGTCGCTTGTGAGCGAAAAATCGTCCGTGACCGAAAAATAGAGACAGATGCAAATAAAATAAACAATAAAAATCTTCGGTCCTATTGACGATCGAATCCGGGCCGTTTGCGTGGCAAGCAGGTGTCCTACCACAAAGCCACGATGTTACTTGCAACAGATTCGGAAACAAACACTACATAAATGCCATGTAGTGGAAGGAGTCTCCTTAAGACATTTTGTTCGGCAGGTGTCACGAAGAAAACGAGCCCATTCGGCGACTTGTAGGCGCATTGGCAAGGCCATCAAACTACGTTTTTTGCGCGACGCCATGCTTTGAAAAAAGCCTGGATAGTGCACCCATCGCCGCTAAAAACATACACAAACTTGTAAACAGCTCCAAAAATGGACAACTATGTCCATCTAGCGGAAAACATACCCAGCCAACGCCTCCTTTCTAGAGGAGGCGTTGATCAAGGCAAACAGCAAACATTAGATAATGTGCTGCCATCTGTGAGGCATTGTGAGAAATATGTCTCGACTCCAGCACAGGGAAGAGCTTTAGATCGGAAACCTGTACCATTATTATAGATACATCACGCGAGCGCGTGTGTGTGTCTGTGTGCGCGTGTGTGTAACAATACACATTAATAAGTTTGTACTTAGTGGTTGAAGTGCGCTCTAGGGGCCGGATTTCTTTATCACGTTCAACTCTTAAAGGCGAAGCATAAGGGTCCCCCAATTTTTATTTCCATCTTTCTCGATTATTCGTATAGCTTTTTTTTCCGAGGCAGTTTCAAGAAATACCGTGTGTTTGCCTGGCTTTTTAAATGCCACCTACTGTAGGGAATAATGTGCGGGTTGTGTACGTTAAGGTAATTTAATGTCACAAATTACGTAGTGCGCGGTTCACTGTAATAACAGGTCATCTTTCTGTGCAATAAAGAAAAAAAGAGAAATAGCATAACTCTGGTAGAACACCTGCTTGCCACCCAGACGGCCTGGGTTCGATTCTCACTCGAACCCGAAGATTTTTATAATTTATTTTCTTTGCATCTTTCACAATTTTCCCGTCACGGACAAGTTGATTTTTCGCTCACAACCGACGACGTTGCCACCGACACCGACGCCGACACCTAATTTCTGCTAAACGAGCTCTTTAACGCTATCGTGTTAAAACATAATTTTGCTAAGTGCTAGAGCCATAAAATCTCACCCAATCTGGCCCTCTAGGTGTCAGACTCCGGAGTCGTTACGAGTATGACGCGGCTCATGAATGAGACTGCCGACCTGTAGCACTGCGGAGTGCGTCAATCGTGTATGACACGAGGACGACGTTGGCTTCTTCCTCGCACTTCTATAAACTTTCTATGCTTGAGATTCACGCAGAAAATGACACAATAAAGGCGGATATAACTCTGCATACATCAACCATGCCGTGAGCAAGTAAGCAAGGCCTCTATGTTCACGTGGCGTGGGAGGCGGTGGGATGTGAACAACAACATCATCGCCGGTGGGTGTTTGTGGCCAGGGTTGGTCAGTATCGTTTGGCACAGCTGCGCGTGTTGCTGCGCATATGTTGCAGTATCGTTCAGCTCAAAGGTATTGGCCAGGGCATGCGATCTTGTCCTACTGAAGGAAGTGCGCAACCAGTCTTGTTTGTCACATCCGGTATAATGTTATACTGTAGTTGTTGCGGGTTGTTCAAGCTTGTGCCTGACATCCCGCAGCTGATCGGAGGGCTCCATGCAATATTAGATGACTCCTACAGGGTGCTTCATTCCGGCGTCTGTCCGGCATGCGGGACATTTAGGAAATCTACGTTGAGGATCAAGCCGATGGCCCTTCGCGACGCAATCCCACTTATCTTATCACGTGCATCTCAGTCCACACATCTGTGACACACCATGTCGAAGCTTTATGCTGTTCCTTATTCAGGCCTATTTGACACTTTTTTGTTGTGAAGACTTGCACTTAAGGCGTAATACTTGGTCTATTATACGTGTGCTGTGAGGCCTGTATGGTGTGTGAATTGAAGCAGTGTATTGTAGAATCTTCTATGACGTATCGCATGAGCCCAGCTGGTCGAAACAATGTAGCGGAAGCCGGCATGCAGTGGGTGACGGGTGTGTTCCGATTACAAGCCTGGACATACATAGGTTAAACGAATCTGCCTCTACCACTGCAGCGCAGCACTATCGACACGGAGCAATAAGCGCGACCACGTTGAGGTGGCTGCATTTACTTCAACTTAGTAATTTAAAGGTTTTTTAAGGAAAATTAAAAATGAGTGAAAATAAGAGTCAGCATTTTTTTTTTGCGACAGGCACAGAGACAGCAGCGCATGCAATATCCAAATATAATTTCGTAGTTGGCGAAATCGAACCCATCTCACTCGATCGCCACAGACTTTGGCTTTCACAACGCTGGCTTGATCAACACTAGAGGTAGAATTGAGAAAACACATTGAGTTGGTTCTCTTGTTCGTTTGTTCGTTCGTTCGTTCGTATGCTTGCTTGCTTGCTTGTTTGTTTGTTTGTTTGTTTGTTTGTTTCTTCGTTCGTTCATTCGTTTGTTTGCCTGTTTGTTTGTTGCCTGTTTGTTTGTCTGTCTGTTTGTTTGTTTGTTTGTTTGTTTGTTTGTTTGTTTGTTTGTTTGTTTGTTTGTTTGTTTGTTTGTTGTTTGTCTGTTAGGCGCGCGGAGTTCCGGGGACGCCGGTGCTGACAGTCACGCGAAGCGGCGAGCCCGCTCATTTCGCTAAACTTTTGGAAACACCCCTCAGTACTTCAGAGATGGGGCGGGAGCATCTTTTTTTACTATATGTGCAGCGCGTAGTGCATGGTATGTTGCAACGTATGCCGCCCTATGCTGGACTAGACTGTGTATTGCATTTCCATCACAATGCGTGGGGCCGATCCTGCGCTGCGTGTGGCTATACGCAGTCACGTGATTTAGGACACGATTTCCTGCGCGCTTCATGCGTTGGCGCCGGGTTGAACGTGTGGGCTGAGACGCCGGGTTCCATATGGCGGGCCCGGGCCGTGGAAGGGACTCCTTTTCCCTGCGTCGGTGATTCACGGCTTGATCTTATGGCAACAAAATACTAGTCTCAAACACCCTCGTAGGCGAACCACAGTTTGCCAACCGAACGATATGGTTAGTGCAAACGTTCCGTGCTGCGAGCACTCACTACCGTTTTTTCGTCAGTTCCCGATGCCGTCGTCCAAGTTAAAGGCGAGACCTCTATTGCCACCTCTAAGGCTCGCCGTTGTCCTTTTTCTGCATCCTTCTCCCGATGTTTAGCTCAGCGAAGTTCCTGTTCTTCACTCGTTCAGCCTGCCGCTTCACGCGCACTTGCCAGGGACCCATAACCTATGGGATACCATCACAGCGATGGTGCGTGGGGAGCTGCGCAAGGTGCTACCTTCACCGCAGCCTCAAGTGAATTCCATCACCGACATTGTTCGCGAGAAAGTCCGGCAATCGCTTGGAATTCCCGAACCAACGCAGCCTCAGCCGGGAGTGATGAGCTACGCAGCTGCCGCACGACGCGCCGTCACCACACCGCACCCGCGTCAGGACCGCACGTCACCGCATAGGACGAAGCGCATCACATTTCCACGCAGCACTTAACAGACGCAGAAAAACGCGATCTTGTTTATGTAGTCGCCAACACCAGCACGCCGCGACAGGCTTCGTCAGGCTTAGCAATCCTGCTTTCTCGAACGGCGTGAGCATGCGTGCGCACGTCTACGCGACGGGAGACGAGGGTCAAACGTGTGTAACGCCACAGGCCATGAGGGGAGGACTGAGCAGACCTGAAGATTTTCTAGAGGGCGCTGTCTTGTTCGGAGCACGGCTCAGCGCCTGTATGAGAATGGGGAGTGAGTAATAAAGATTTAATGAGGAGAGAAGAAGAGGAGAGTGGTGTGCATGGCCGAGAACGTAGTGGGCGGCTTCTACAGCCGGTTGTCCAGTCCAGTGTCCCCAAGAAAGTGAAGAACTAACTTGAAGACCTGGGTGTGGTGCTGGGCAGAGAACAGGAGGTCCCTCTGTGTAGCTGCCGGTAGACACTGGCGACGGAGCGCGGGGATCAAGGCGGCCCCTTCTGTTCGAAGCGCGGGGCATGCACACAAGAGGTGCTCAATCGTTTCGCCTGCCCCACCCGCAGTGCACGCAGGTGACGAGGATCTGTCCAGCCGATGACGCTGGGCCGCAGGCTAGGAGTAGCCGATGCGTGAACGCAGGAGGCCATTATTCAGACGCCATTATTCAGCAACATTGGCCAGTATCAGGAGTCGCTTAGCCATCTTTAGCCAATATTAGCCAACGTTAAGCTCTGCTACCGATTTTTCCTGTGTGCAAGTAAACAGTGTTGTTGTAGCGATGTGACATCCCTGCCTTCGGCATCGGCCTATATTTCTCGCCAGAAATCGGTCACTCTTACTCCCCGTTGAAGAATGCATGTGGAAGAGATAGAGGGTCTGTAACAAGTATCGGGAAAAGTTTCGGGAAAATAGATTTATTAGAGATATTCCTAAAATGCCTAAAAAGTCTTGAAAGTACATTCCCTCGAGCGTCGACACAATTTCGCCAACGTCTTTTCCACGTCTCGAAAGCTCCCCGGTAGGCGTATTCCAGAATGTCCTTAAGGGCATACGTACAAGCGTCTTTGACACCACTTACGGTGCCGTGGCGGCGCCCTATGAGAGAATATTTCATTTTTGAGAAAGCATATCCCCAAAAACAAGCATATTCAAAACATTTCTCAGCCTCCCTGTCCCCCTGAAGGAAATCCCTTGTCGTGGGTGCCCTCGTCAGGGATCCACTAAAAAGTCACTTTCGCCGCAAGGTCGAAGCAATGAATGCGATAGCAAGAAAAGCGGCCCGTGATGGACGCGCTGCTACGCTGCAGAAATATCTGCCCCCCGGCAGTAACTACCACGCGAGCAGACAGCGGAAGGGCAAGGTTCTCCCTGCGCAAATATTAGAAGAAGCGCGTGAACTGGCCGACGACTTTTAACGCGCCCGTTGCGCTCCTCGCGCCATCTCGCTGGTAATGAAGAAACGCTTATAAGCGCCTGCGGTCTCTGAGTCCTGCCAGCGGTAAAGGGTGTGTATATAACGCTCGCCGTTAGCTACCTGAATGTTCTGCGCTTTGTGGCGTAGCGGTTAGCGTCACGCGCTACGGAGCGAGAAGTCCCTGGTTCAATTCCACGCCTGGGAAGCATTTTTTCTGAATTATTTTTCTTTGGGACTTATATATATATATATATATATATATATATATATATATCTATATATATATATTGTTGAAGCGTTTATTGGACGGTAGTCGGCGACGATATGCAATGGCGACAGTCAAGGCCCAAACACGGACTCAGAGCGCGAGCGCGAAGAGCCAAAGGCGACGACCCACTAGAAGGCTATAGAGAGCGCAACCCATTACTCAATACAGGCTTCGCTACAATTTCCCCGGGTTCGAAAAGGGAGCCGTCCGGCGACCTAACAGCTCGTCACTATGAGTGGGTCATAGCAGGCTTTGAGACGCTCCACGTTGACGATGTCGCGCCCTCGACGGCGCATGTCCGAAGATGGTTCGATGGGTTCGATCACGTAGTTGACCGGGGATGTGCGCTCGGCGACCCGGTAGGGGCCTTCGTATTTCGGCAGTAGTTTTGTAGAGAGGCCAGTTGCAGTGGTAGGGACCGAGAGCCATACGAGCGCTCCAGGGAGGAACGTGGACTCAGAAGTGGTGGTTCCACCGCGAATGCTCTTCTGCCGCTCTTGTTCCTGCGTTGTAAACGTCTTGGCAAGCTCGCGACACTCTTCCGCAAGCCTGGCTGTGTCAGATATCGGCGCACACTCAGTTGAATCCGGCTTGTATGGGAGCATCGTGTCGATGGTGTGCGACGGGTGCCTTCCGTACAATAGGAAGAAGGGTGAAAAACCAGTTGTGCTTTGAGGGGCGGTATTATAGGCGTAGGTGACGAAGGGCAGAATGGCATCCCAATTTGTGTGATCGGCGGCGACGTACATTGAGAGCATGTCGCCGAGCGTGCGGTTAAAGCGTTCGGTGAGCCCATTCGTCTGCGGGTGGTAAGCAGTAGTTTTGCGGTGAACAGCACGGCACTCTTTTAGAATGGCTTCGACGACTTCCGACAAGAAGACACGGCCTCGATCGCTGAGAAGCTCCTGGGGTGGACCGTGACGCAGCATGAATCGGTGTAGCAGGAAGGAGGCAACATCGCGCGCTGTAGCCGCTGGGAGAGCGGCGGTTTCGGCATATCGCGTAAGGTGGTCAACAGCGACGATGGCCCAGCGGTTACCAGCCGATGTCAGAGGATGTGGCCCGTACAAGTCGATGCCCACGCGCCCGAAAGGACGGTTCGGGCAAGGTAATGGTTGTAGACCGGCGGGTGACACGTGCGTTGAAGGTTTTCGGCGTTGACAATCGAGGCAGGAGCGAACGAACTTCTGCACGTAGCGGTACATCCCTCGCCAGAAGTATCGTTGTCGAATGCGGTGGTAAGTTTTTGATACCCCAGAGTGCGCGCATTGTGGATCAGAGTGGAAAGACTCGCATATTTCAGAACGCAGACTGCGGGGTATCACAAGTAGCCACTGGCGGCCGTCGGCGTTGTAATTGCGTCGGTGCACTAGGTCGTCACGAATGGTGAAATGGTGGGCTTGACGACGCAACGCGCGAGTGGTTGGTGTTGCCGACGGATCAGTGAGCAAGTCTATCAGCGAGGCGATCCATTTATCCTTGCGTTGTTCGGTAGCGATGGTGTGAACGTCGATGGAAGAAACAACATTGTTAGGTACCGAGCAGGGGGCATCGTCGTCAGGCAAGGGGGAGCGCGAGAGGGCGTCGGCGTCAGCATGCTGGCGTCCGTTGCGGTACAGCACGCGAATATCGTAGTCCTGTAGGCGAAGTGCCCAGCGGGCGAGGCGGCCTGAGGGATCCTTCAATGACGACAGCCAGCATAGTGCATGATGGTCGGTGATGATATCAAATGGGCGGCCATATAAATAGGGTCGGAACTTTGTAAGGGCCCATATGATCGCCAGGCATTCCTTTTCGGTGACGGTGTAATTGGTCTCGGCTTTAGTAAGCGTACGACTTGCATATGCCACGACATATTCAGGGAATCCTGGTTTGCGCTGCGCAAGGACAGCGCCAAGGCCAACACCGCTGGCGTCTGTGTGTACCTCTGTAGGGGCCGTAGGGTCGTAGTGGCGTAGTATGGGAGGCGACGTCAACAAACGGCGGAGCTTTGCGAAAGCGTCGTCGCACTCCGACGACCACGAATGGAGGGGCCCGTTACTTCCGAGGAGCTTCGTCAACGGTGATATGATAGTCGCAAAGTTTCGAATGAAGCGCCGAAAGTAGGAACACAGTCCTACGAAACTGCGCAGTTCTTTGACGGACGTAGGTTTCGGGAACTCGGTCACGGCCCGAAGTTTGGCTGGATCGGGGAGAATTCCGTCCTTGGACACGACGTAGCCGAGTATTGTCAGCTGCCGTGCTGCAAATCGGCACTTCTTTAAATTCAGTTGCAGACCAGCGTCGCTCAAACGCGTCAACACATGCCGGAGGCGTTGAAGATGCGTGGAGAAGTCTGGAGCGAAAACGACGACGTCGTCGAGGTAGCACAAGCACGTGTGCCATTTCAGGTTGCGCAGAACAGTATCCATCATGCGCTCGAAGGTGGCGGGCGCATTACACAGCCCAAACGGCATGACGTTGAATTCGTACAAGCCGTCGGGCGTGACAAAGGCGGTCTTCGGTCGAGCGTCATCAGCCATAGGTACCTGCCAGTACCCTGAACGCAAATCGATAGACGAAAAGAATTCGGCTCCTTGTAGGCTGTCAATCGCGTCGTCTATTCGCGGTAGTGGATACACGTCCTTACGAGTGATCTTATTGAGTCGTCGGTAGTCCACACAGAACCGCACAGAACCGTCCTTCTTCGCAACAAGTACGACAGGAGACGCCCAGGGGCTGTTAGATGGTCTAATAACATCGCGTCGAAGCATGTCGTCGACTTGCTCGTTGATTACGCGGCGTTCTGTGGGAGATACGCTATATGGACGTTGCCGCAGTGGTGGTTGGGTGCCAGTGTCGATGCGATGCGTAACGGTGGACGTGCGGCCGAGAGAAGTTTGAGCAATATCGAAAGAAGCGCGAAATTCATCCAAGAGGTCTAGAAGCTGGGAACGCTGGACCGGCGTAAGGTTGTCAGCAATGGAAGAAGCAAATACATCAGCTGGCGATGAACCAGACGTGGTAACAGAACTGAGCGTGCCGGAACTGGGGCAGTGCGTGCCATCTGGTTCGTCCATAACTTGTGCGTCTTCGAGTCACTAGTCGAAATGACTACAGGAATGTACCTCACCTGGACGATCTTTGGATATCAGCGGAGTTTTTGCTTTCTTCCTTTTCTTTCCTTTTTTTTTTTCTTTTGTTCAGGAAACACGTGTGTTTTGTAGGCCAAAGTATGTGCACGTGGGGTGTTGACGACTTTTTTTTCTTTTTTTTTTTCAAGAAACACGTGTTATTCTTATGTCAGTCAAAGTATGTGCACAAGCGTATTCGCGACTCTTTTTCGGCAGATTTCTTACTTCTCTCTCTCCTCTTTTTTTTCTGTATGTACTTTTTCTTAACCTTTTTCTCTCCCTCTCGGCTCGGAGAACGATGATATAAAAGCGCATCGAAGCATGGTAAATTTCATCCTGATGAAGATCGGTCTCCGATCGAAACGTCGACAAATAAACAGTTTTTTAGAAGCGTATACCTTTTCCCTAATTATTTTACGGCAACCGAAGACAGACTCTTCATATTCTATATATATATATATATATATATATATATATATATATATATATAGGTTGCATGACGGCGGCGACGGCAAAAACCAGCCGAGACTGTCCATATAATTGCTATCGCAAAAAAACACGATCTAGCCTGAACGAACACGGAAGAGATGCTGGTCGCGTCCTGAACGCCACGTTACCCATCGCAGCGGATGGGCGCCGCGGTGCGAGCACTCTTCGACGTTCAGTCACGTCAAGAAAATATTATTCCCAATACTTTTTATACACACCCTGTATATGAAAACACTCATAAAGGAAAAGTACAGTCGCCAGGTGCAAAGCGCCCCAGCTTAAAACCAGAGTGAGCAAGTGCCATACCAATACAGTGTGCGGCGCTACGCTACCTATGTTAGATAATGGGGAAAACTGTTGAATGCATAACCATTTCTATGCCGACTCATCGACAAAACAGGGGGATCGTCCGTCGGTTGCTCTATCATTCAAAACGAATAATAAGGAGGAAATTCACTTGGCCTCTTACGACGATGACGTCACATGGTGACGTCATCACGTGATGATGATATTTTGCATCACTTGTGTTGACGCCGACGGCGCCGACGGCCAATTTTCGCGTTTGGTGAGGCATCTAAGGCTTTCTTTCGCCTTAATAAAACCGAAGAACCTGAAACAGCACTATAAAGAATAGATGCGATGAAAAATTCAGATTTCACACATCAAACAGGTTATCCCTTTGAATACGAACTTTCGCAAACCGGCAATTTGAACCAACCGCGATAAACAAGCACTGAAATGGCCTACTGCGCATATAAACGTTCTAGTAATGCATACTTATTAGATCATAATCATAATTGGTTTCTTTTATAAAAGGAGCAAAATTCGTTTTATGAAAAGAAAAATCAGTGTGTAGAAGGCGCCTAATCGTAATCATGTCTTTCTATGCAACTTCTTAATATATGTATTCCTTTTTATGTTATTTTTGTCATTATGTGCAAGTTCACTGCTCTATTCTTATGATGCTGAATTTGTATTGTAATGTACTTGCTGTTCGTATATCGTCTTTACATACTTTTTTTTCTTTTACCACGTAGACAAGTCAGATTTGTTACCAGATGTTTAAACCGCCGCTATACATCTGTGCTGGCTCCGAGGGTCAGGTCAGGTGGCCAGTAGTGCCACCTTTAGCGATTTAGCCACCTTATTTTGATGCAGTATCGTTTAAATAATAAAAAAACGAGATATGAATTTCCCGTCCCCGCTGGCCTCCTACCAGTAACCCGTATTATCCAGCTCGTTTCGGGCAGCAGGAACGTGCATACGTGCAGTGCGAAAGCACCGAAAATCAATGCCGCTCCGCGCGCTGTGGCAAGGATAACGGTGGCATATATATGTGTATATAAAAGAAACACACGCGAACTACGCGAATATGATGATAAGGAGGGCCCCATAAAAGCGTAACGTGGAGTCGCCCCCAGAGTGTCATTCGGTGGCTTTTTGGCCGGCCGCCTATATGCATACTGCAAAAGGGGCGACCGATTTGCACGACCACGCTCCAGCCATATCACGTTACGTGGCCCCGGCGCCGCGTGCGTGCTTTCTCCAAACGCCACGGCCCAGGCGATAAGCAGGTATACGCTCCCTCTAGCGCACCACGCCAGTGCGTCGATAAACGACTGTGCCAACCTGCTATTTTGTGTGTGTACGCATTAAATCGTTTCGAATGGGGCGCAGCGTAGCAGGTGAGCGGTCAAAAGTGCGTTGTATATGCAGTATGCGTGCCTCTCGTGGATTTAGGCCCGCTTTCTCTCTCTTTTTAAAGCATCTACTCTTTTCTGTTGCAGTGTTATCTTGCAACACAGGACAAACAAAAGCTCAACTTTGCACAACTGACAGTCGCTTTAGGCAACGCTAAAGAGAACACAGGCGAAAGCTGTTGCTCCACGAGACACTCATTCCATTACATTGAAATTGCCAGTCGATCGCATTGTTCATACCAGCTAAAATTTGGCTCAGCTGGGTAGACTTAGACTCAAAATCACCAAAATATAGCTGAACTGCTGCTCAATTGGACTCACGAGAATTGCACTCGGTCGGGCTCACTCGAGGTTAGACTCAACAAAAAGCTTCAGGCGCCGTAGTGTTGCATTTACGTGTATTAGGGGCGAAGCACCTTAGGGTCTCGGCGTGTCGGCGTGCATCGCGCATCGTCGTCTGCTGTCGCGTGTGTATAGTTGTGTCCTGTCCATTGACTATCCGCCTCGTGCGCTGCTGCTTTGAGCTGTACTGGTGGCGCCACCAACGGCGAACGGTGGCGAAAGGTGGATGCGCGCGGCTCATAGAAGCCGTGGGCAAAGCGCCCGCTCCTCGCCGTTTTTATATTAATTTTTCGTTCTGGTTTGATATTTGCACTGCCGACGCTGCTCCACTAGATAACCATGCCGTTTGTTACGTCGATTGTTCAATATTATTTGTTTTAAAATGATAGGTCCGTTTTTTAACACGAAAGTGTTTTATGCCGGTGTCCACCAAGACTTCAGTGACGTATTTCCGTCACGGAAATGACGTAGAAAAAATTCCGTAGGACCGTAGGAGAGGAGAAACATCTGGCGTCTTTCGTTAAGCAGCTGGCGTCTTTTCGTTTTGCTTTAGAAACATCTGGAGTCTTTTCGTTTTGCTTTTAGAAAACATCTGGCGTCTTTCGTTGGTTTATTTCATCAATCAACAGCGTTTCGAAAAAAATTTTATTGTTTAATCACGCACAGGAGAAATCTCACCAGGCACTACCTTGGAGGTAAACAATGGCTGCTAATGGGAATGAGAGACAGAAGAAGTCGGCTTTTAGCTAACACTTACACTTCTACTTCTACTAACGTTTCCTACTGGAACATGCCAATGGCTGCTAATGGGGAATGAGAGACAGAAGAATTCGGCTTTTAGTTAACGCGCACGCTGCGAAATTTTTATTGTTCAACAACGCACAGGAGAAATCTCCCACCGGCACCACCTTGGAATTCAAGATCTGGTACTAGCGTTAACACTGGTTACGCACTACGACGGGGACGAACGGGTGCCGCTTTAAGGAGCTTCGCCCCTAAAATCGCGGCTGGGCTACCGGGGCAGCAGGACGCGCTTTGCGTTTCCCTCTAGTCCGGCCGTGGTGTTCAGTCACATTTTAACATGCCGCCGGATGGCGACCAAGTTCAGCGTCCAATATGCGGCGCTCTTCTGGGGAGGGAGGGAGAGGAGAGGCCTGCTGCCGGCACGAGACAAGCCGAGCGTGCGCAGTGGGGGTGTGGACGGCGGCCGACGCCGCAGGTGCGACTAAGAAATGCTGCGCATTTAAAATGGTTAGAACAGAAATCGCTCCCATTATTTTCCGATCTTCTCTTTCATTGCCCTTCTCTTATTGCTTCGCCTTTTCACCGCCTGGTGGAGGGTATCAAACCCATGATTAAATACCCTAAATCGCCCCGTATTCCCTCGTTCTCTTTTTCTATGTATGCTCGGTCGCATTCCCATGCGGTTACCACAAGCCATTGCAGGCGCAAGGAAGCGCATACGGGGTCCCAGTCGCGGATGCCGCGTTTCTGGCTCGGCTTACCTGGAAGTACCGTTCAAGCCACGGGCCGCATGCGCGCGGAATTAAGAACCATCGGAGGGAGGCGTTCGCACATGCGCTCATCGATCGGCAGCGGCGCTCTATCGCATCGCCGCGAGAAGTGTTTCTCCATCTGGTCACCTGGTGACCTTTGAGAGAGAAAGAGAGAGAGGAGGCAGGCTGTCTTGCGTCTTGACGACGGTAGCTGCACTTTAGGCACTCGAGGAGGCAGGCAATGTGCCGTAAACTTGTCTCCCAAGTACCAAAAACAACGTCGCGACGAAGCTGCACGCAACTATAGCAACGTTTCCGTTTCTCTCTTCAGAGCACGCAGGTAACAGATAAATGCGTAAAGAAAAAGCCTTAGATGCATGCAGTGGGGACAAGAAGGAAAGTTTGTTGGGCGCTGCAAGAGTTTTTACGAGTCGAGACACCCTGAAGTCTAATAGGAAATCAAAAAAGAGAGAGGGACAACTTTAACACCAGGAGAGCGCAATACTTGCGGTAAATGAAACACGGTGCAGCGTTCCCTTCTCGACTCCTCAATAGTTGTTCTGCCTTTATTAGTTGTTTTTATTTTTCTTTCATTATTTATTTACTGATAATATCGCTTCGAGCTCTCGTTTTAACGCACTCGGTGCGATCTGTTCGTTGGCTGAGCAACTTGGGGGACTCGAACGACTGCTTTGTTTCACCTGCTCTTCTTCTTTACTTTTTAATTTTTGGCACGCTAGTTTGGTCACCCATTTTCTTTTTTTTTTCTTTCGGATTTTTTCTCTACTTTTCTCTTCTGGCGGCTTTGCCAAAAGAATTGCTCTTCTTCAGCATCGATAGACCCGAGAAATTACAGCGTGTGCGCGCGGCGTTAGAAGTCGGGTCCGGTCAAGCGAGGCGTGAGAAATAAGACGGGGCCTTCTCTGGGTCAATCACGGACACGAATGAGCGAACAAAGAGTGCCCTGCGTTTTTATTCTCTCGCACTTTCCTGTCTAGAGATCAGAAGATCGCTGTTCTTTTTTCTTCCTTTTCTTCCTCCCCATAGCGGGCGAACTGTCGGGCCAATGTTCCTCGACCCGGAAAAACAGTTATCGATGATAGCAGTAGGCCCTTCTATATCGGCGCAGCGCGCGCGTTTCTTTCTTGTTTTCGTTCTTTTTTCTTGTTGGGACAGAAAACTTATCAAGAAGAGATAGCTGAAGGAGATATGCGAGCTTGTCCGGTCTTCTTCGCTGAACCCGCTTCTTTCTTTTATCTCTTTATCCGTTCTCTAACGTGCTTGCGTGAGCGCCGGATTTACTTCCTTTTTAATAACATTCCTTGTTGCTTTTACTGGTAGTGAACTTGAAAAGTGTCGGATATTCACGACGCATCGCTCCAGTGCTCGCTCCCTCCCTCCCCCCACACGCACAAACACCCTTAGTTTGTCCCCTACTTATCGCTGCTTGCCTACTCGCGCATAAAAAAAACTTTCGCACACATTTTCGCCTCTCAGCGGATATTCAGTTGGCAGTAAACATCCGCGATGATTGACAATTTTAATCGCCGTAAATTGTTTTATGGTGTTTGCGCTCTCTATGAATACGCGTCCCCTCGCACGCTATAAAAGCGAGTCTTTTTAAGCTACCGTAACTGCCGCTGTAGTCCGTCAGTCCGTTCTAACTACACAGCTTGAGAATGGAATAAACCATCCCACCCACGAATACGCGTGGGTCCCTTAATATGCACGCGCAATCAGTGAATTATCATCTTACCTAAGATTCCGACAGTTGAAAAGCGGATCAACTTAGGTGGAAAAGGTCACGCGCCGAGGAGTCGAATTGTGATTACAAAGGGCGAGGAGAGAGGAAAATAGGAGCGTGGGTTCAATAACAAATGAGGTCAGCTTTTGTTCTGCGAGTGCGAGTACGGTGAACTGGACCTATTTTAGCATGCTGAGTTGACGTAACACGAGGTGCAGGGCTGCAGCGCGTTACACGACGGTGAGATGTTATTAGCAAATGTTAAGGCGTGCGATCAAGTCCTTGGCAGCGTAAGCTGCCGGTACACCGAGTGGCACTGAAGGTGCGATACTTGAATGCCTAGCGCGCTGCCTGAAGAAAAAAAAATACTCAGTTTCGGAGGAATGACGAAGAAATTAAAGCTATAGCAACACATTGGAATAGTATGCGAAGTAAGACTAGCAGCTTTAGGGGCGATGTGTTTCAGCTGTACTCCTGAACTGCGGGATCCTGAAGATAAGCCTCCAGCGTTGAGATGCTGCACGCCTCACGCGCAGCTGCACGTTGTTCCTGCTTGAGGACGTGCATGCGAGCGCACTTTTTCTTTGGCGTGACTAGCGTTTCGCTGAAGTTCTTTAGCCGGCGTTGCGACGACAAGCCTTCACGGCCCTACTGCGTGCTCCTCATGCAAACGGCGCAGAAATGACGTGGACAAAGCAGACACCGCACGTGCGCTCATATGCATTCCTTTTATTTTATTTTTATTTATTTTTTGCTCACACGACGCCGCAAAGACGAGGTGGACGGATTACACAAGCTGGAGTGACCTTGGCCGAGCTTAAAGGTCGGATTCACGCAACGAGCCGTTTTCTGGATTAGTACCTGGAGGCAGTGGAGCTATCGCCCCTAAAAAAGCAAGACGGAGTGAAAAGCATGACGGCAACAAAATTCCGGAAACTGTGCTCAACACACTGACACACTAATTAAATACCAGTGTGTTCACCCAACTAAACCTGCGGAAGCTGTGCATCTTTCATAAGCTCTCGATTTGAATGTAAATAGAAGTCATAGATGGTCAGCCAACGGGTGATATAAGCGACGCTCAGAATAATGGGGAAAAAAAGAAAAACAAAATGATATTGATGCAACGGGGGTAGTTTGAGGAGTGCTGCTCCTTTAGGTAGAACGATTTTGCCAGGTCTATGCACTAACTTTTTTGTTTCTGTCCTTTCTTTTCGCAAGTGTATTGCTGTTGGAAACAGTATCCGAATTCGTAAGACATTACCACGATTCGTCCCTATATCGCCGTAGTAGACATAGTCTAATATTTAGTAACAGTTCATAATGACTTGCGGAATATCTATCAGCTTGCACAGATATTTCCGGCAAGTCAAATATATTAGTCCTTGAAATTGCCCTGTTTACGGTATCAGAGGTTTAAACTCCAAGCTCAAGGCAGGCACGCTGGCTATAAATTGAATGGTGCACGAGTAATTTTGACCCAGCTAAACACCGAATGGTGCTAAAAAAAACATGGCTGATCGCTCTGCCATCAGAATCGGTATAACACGAAAGTGAAACGTGTCTTCACAGAAGTAGTGCTTATTGTGTAGTGACATATGAGAGCTTGTACAATGTCTATGCGTGTTGGGCAGCTATAGCACCCTTTGACGTGGATGCAGTCATGTTGACAGCATGTCTCTATCGCGACGACTAACGCCCATGATCATGATTAAACTGTTGTGGTAGCTGACGGTGTGAACATATATTTGCACACAGCGAATCGTGAATCCCGCGTAAGGATGATATCAACAAGCTCATAATCAACACTGGTACCCGGTATGCACTTCTTCAAAGCGTCGTGAATTAAGGACAGAAACGGCACGGTGTGCGCTTTCTAGTAATGGGTAGCCGACGCCTGTGCTCATGCATACACTAACACACACTGCGCTTCAGCAGCACGGGAGGTAGAGGTTCGTAGCCTGAGCCGCAAACGCGTGCGTCCCGCTGGCCTCTGTCTCGCAGGCGCTGCTTTTGCTCCACCAAGGCACGACATTCGCCCGTCGAAATCGCGTCCTTTCTGCAACGCATATTGCAGCAGTTTTGTTAGTCGGTGCTCTCGCAATTGAAGCAGTCGGCGGCGGAGAAATCCCGTTGGTTCACGTGGAAGCTGCACTACTCCGATGAGCCGACGCACGCTAACACGAAGCCAAAGGCAAAGAACGTAACTTCGTCAAGGGTGCCTCGGCGACGCCAGCGCGGCCAGACTACCTCTCTGGTATCGAGACGCTTTAACCATGACCTCCGATATCGCGTGCAATCTCGGAGTAAGCGCTAGCAAGTGTCGATTGTGAAGCATTACTTCTTTTCGCATCTCACAGACGGCGGCACCGCCCCGCTCCGCCTGCCGCGAAAGAGAATGTGTGAAAGATATAAGCCGCGTTCGCGCCGTGTCTGGCATCTCCCGAGTTAGCTAGGTAGGGCGTCGGGCGCTTGCCGTCGCGGCCGCAACGTCGTGGGTTCGATTTCCAGCTGAGTATCCTTTTCTCGGTTTTTTTCTTTCTCACCCGTTGGCGTCCATTTTATCAACGTCATAACCGTGACGGATGTACTTGGTGGACCCCGGCATAAAACACTTTCGTGTTAAAAGAAGATACGTACTCGTTAATCAAATAAGCAAGAGGCGCGGTCAGCATACCAGTGCTGACACAGCACTCAGAATGCGACGGGTGGTACAATAATTAACAAAGAAAGTTGCCGCAATAAATCACGACCTGGCCGCCAATAACCGCTCTCCTCTGGTATTCATGTTTCCAAACCGACGCCAAACGGGCCCGGCTAATAACGGCGTTGACGTGTCTAAACATCCCCATCATCAATCATTTCCGTTTCAGCGTCCATAGAAAAAGCTTCCCTTGCAAGTTGTATACAATGGCGCGAGAACAGTGTAGCCGCCTTCCATAAACGTGACGTGACGGCGAAACGCAACCTGACACAGGCATGCATAAACGAACCGTCATAAACTATACGCATACTCCCCCCCCCCCCCCGTCCCCCCACCCCCTCTGCCGCCAACACAGCACCCGACGCTATACAACACCGAGACCACTGACCGTCAATGGTCGTTCAACCGCGTGTCGACATTACTCAGCAAGACAAAGCTCCTTTGACCCCACCGATTATCGATGGCCTACAGAATTAACTAAAACGTGAAGGGGAGGGGGGGCTTTGTCTGCCGTTGCGCATCGCAAGATAGCCCAAACACGCGCTACATGGCCAACGGTCACTGCTCCCCCCCGTCGCCCGCCTTCGTCTGATCGATGGGACGACGCCGCCGCCATGTCGCCGTACGCAACAATACTGAGAGAGAGAGAGAGAGAGATGGAAGGAAAAAGAGAGAGGAGACGTGTGACGCCAGACGGGGCGGCGCCCAAACCCCGCGGCATCAGCCACGGGCGCACGCCTTGAGAATGGGCTTCGGACCCCGATGAAACTTCTTGCTGGTCGAGCGGGTTTCGCATCGAGGCTCACTTCGGTCGGCCACCCTCCTATTGCCACGCTCACCGAACGTTCGGTCGAAATTGAGTTTGGCGAAGCGGCGTATCCAACGGGAGAGGGGAGGCCGTCTGAGCAGACCGCCCTTCTTGACCGACGCAGCTTGCGTGTGTGTGTGTATATATATATATATATATATATATATATATATATATATATATATATATATATATATATATATATATATATAATACAACGCGATAAACATACTCACACTCTTGCTTCTGACGGCTTCTGATGCGCCACGCGGTTGGCGCCTCCCTGTGTTTATGAGGTCGCACGTTGTGTATATGCCGTCGAGCCACCGCGGCCCAAAACCGATAGGAACACCCGTGGAGCTTGATGGGTGCGCGCGCCCTCTCGACGAGTCCAGACACGCGGACGCTGTAAAGGTATTGGACTCAGGGAGTCTTCGGCCGCCAAATGCGCTAATAAAATTCGTGTTTGCGGCGCGCACTCTCCTTTATCTTCCCTCCGTGGACTGGAAGGCGGGATTGCTTGCTCCCGCTCAATTTGTTTCTCTTTGGGTACCGCGCGAACAATTGTATAGCCGCAATTGGTACCCAGAGTAATGAAAATCGCGTGTACGGCGGGAAAACCGTGAGAAATTTGGACGCTGTCATAAAAGAAAGCGAATAAAACTGTGCACCAGGCCTGATGTATAAAGGTAAGTCGAGGCTCGTTATAACGAGGTAGGATAGCGACGGTAAGTAAGTTCATTATATGCGATATTCGTTGTAACAGTAGCGATAAAAATCGGTTCTGACAAATTGGCAATCTGGCTCGCGCGAAGAACCTGGATACAAAAACCGCATTGTAGCATCCTAGACACCCAACCTAGATCCTAGGCACCCAGCCTTTTCCCGTGGTGCAAGCAGTCAAAGTAACTTTTTAGGGGCGAAGCTCCTTATAGCGGCACCCGTTCGTCCCTCGTAGCGTAGTATGTAACCAGTCTTACGCTTTGACCTGCAAGGTGGTGCCGGTGGGAGATTTCTCCTGTGCGTTGTTGAACAATAAAAAATTCGCAGCGTTAGCTAAAAGCCGACTTCTTCTGTCTCTCATTCCCATTAGCAGCCATTCTTTACCTCCAAGGTAGTGCCTGGTGAGATTTCTCCTGTGCGTGATTAAACAATAAAAATTTTGTTCAAAACGCCGTTGATTGATGAAATAAACCAACGAAAGACGCCAGATGTTTTGTAAAAGCAAAACGGAAGAACGCCAGATGATTCTAAAGCAAAACGAAAAGACGCCAGCTGCTTAACGAAAGACGCCAGATGTTTTCTAAGCAATGGTTTTCTAAACAATGAAAATTCACAGCGTACATGTAAAATTAAAGTGCGCTGCAAGTCGTCATAACTCATCGAACCTTTAGTATAAACGCGCCCGATCTCACATCGGTGATGATGTACTGGGCAGAATCCACGGAAGATTCACGGTTTACCGATGAACCTCCGCAGCTTCGCCCACTCATCATCATTCACTCCGTGGATATGCTGTGATTTTTTTGTTCGGGAGGGCCAAGACTTCCGTAACCTTTTCGATCAATTTAAAAGAAAATATGGTTGAGAATTGTCTTTCAATATTCATTTTGCTTTTTATGCTGCCTTTAGAGCACACCGCGGTGTCTCGCACGTTTCCGGTTTCGTTATATATAAAAAAAAACGTGACTGAAATGAAGCGTGACTAGTCAACGGTCGTGTATAGTTCGCTATAACTGAAAATTCGCTATATCAATGTTCGTTATAACGTGGTTTAAAACATAGCTTTTCGTGTTCTTAATCCGGAGGGGTGGGGCGTTAAAAGGAAAGGACACACCCTTTCGGCCTTTCTAGCGCAGGACACAGCACAAGACGGCGTGAAAGGCAGCCTTTGCAAAGAGAGCAAGAACTGTTTTGTTTCGCATTGAATAACTTGGCACTGTTCCGTTATTTTCGCGCATGTGAAATAACATTACCCGCCACGGTGGTCTAGTGGTTATGGGGCTCGACTACTTACCCGAACGTCGCGGGAACGAATCCCAGCCGCGGCGGCCGCATTTTCGATGGAGGCGAAAATGCTTGAGGCCCGTCTACTTAGATATAGATGCACGTTAAAGAACCCTAGGCGGTCGAAATTTCCGGAGCCTTCCACTACGGCGTCCCTCATAATAATATCGTGGTTTTCGGACGTTAAACCCTAACATTTACCGTAAAATTTTAAGCGAGCGCCCCCTCCGTTTTCCTGGAGATTTGAAATATCCGGCAATGACCGACCAAGCGCCCCTCCCTGCACTCCCGTCATTTTCACTGTATCATTCAGTGTTTTTATTCGCTTGACGATTGCTAATAACGACAGTGAATACATGCTTATTCAATAACACATTTCATTATAGAAGCCCGTGCGGCTCTTCCGCCGCCTATCTTGAATTTTTATCCGTGACCGAGCAACGGCCCCCCTCCCAAATCTTGACGGATTATCTTTCACCGCATGGGGGTGGGGGGGGCTTGCTTGGGAGTTTACAGTCTTATCAATTGTGAAACAACATTTTGAACCTCGTGATGTGTGATGTGCGTGCGCGCGATTTGCCGCTTGTGCGCTTCCCAAATAGTTATTTCTGCGGTGACAGTGTGCGCAGAGGAACCGCACTTTATAATAGTGGACATGTGTCCGATTTTACAGCTGTATTGGCGGCGAGGAGTTACGGAGTCGCCCTCTATCGGACGCGCCTCGATTGCGTGCTAGGTAGGATACCGCCGGCGTGCTCGCCATAGGTTTTGCTGTCGGAACTCTACAAAGACACCTCGCGGAAGCCCTCCAGGGCATTTCTGTAAGTACTTTCGAAAAGAAATGTGTTCTTTACTGTCAAAATAATCATTTTCAACGACCTGAAAGCACAAGATAGTCTAGACTCGCTGTCTCCTTGCAGAAAAACGAGCACCCGCTTCACGCTGTCACCGCGTTGGAGACCCCTGAACCGGTTTCTTGCGTTAAAGGTAGTCACTCGCTCAGCGCAAACTATGTGAAATATCTCGTTAAAGTAGACTACGTGTATAACCAAACGGAGTATAACAGAAAGAAGCGTCAAGCCAGCGATCGCACGGGTTCGCGACGACTGACGGTGCCTCTGCATGTATGTTCGTACTGATGGTTTCGCTTTTGCTACGAGCGCGTTTTGGCGCCGCGCTGTGAACTTTATGCCGCAAAATATGAGAATTTGTGAGTACACAAGCAACTACTGTTGCGCGGACGCTATCGGAGCAGTTCAAAAACAATTTCCTTATAACTACGGCTTCGGTGTGCATGGCAACTTTGTGATGTGCGGTCCCGACGATTCAGTGTTGTTTTTTTTTTTCGTCTAAATTCGTGTACGTTTCAATGTCATTTGACAAGTTGTCTCGCACTGCGTATTGATCGGTCTTCTCAGCGGGCAAATGCCGTTGCTTCTGTTTCTTTATTCAGTGCATTCGTTTAGTTTGGTGCTCACACAAAACGTGAGCAAATGCGTCGCCTTTTTTTAATGCTCCTTAATTATCGTTCCCTTTGCATTCCAGTGAACTTGCCGCTCTCTGTCATCAACAAATTCATAGAACAAAGCTTCACCACTTCAAGATTGCTGGTGGAAGGAGAAGCAGTCTACGAGACCGAGCATGTAGTAGCATGCAACGCCAAGGAAAAGAAAGAAAATACAGTGACGTTCACCGGACTTGTTCTGCAAACGTCGCTGTGGACTACGACCCACATGAACTTGAAATAGCGGTCAATAAAGTAGAAGTTATTGCAGCAACCAGCAGCCGCAAAACAGGATAGTAAATATTTGGCGAGTACCTCAGCAATTTTGGCAGCAGTGTCATGTCTAACGCCAACAGGGTGGCATCTTTCCCACGCAAATAAATGAGGCTCCAAGAAAATACATGGGGTTGGAGAGGCCCGACGTGAGTTTGAGAGTGGCACAAATGAATGTGGGACATAGTGTTTGCGTCAGGGGAACGCAAGCTTGCCTGAAAAAATGTTATTGCCGACATAAATGCAGCACACAGCCGCAGTATTTGACTCTCTCGCTATGTACTTCCACCAGCAAACGTCGCGTAGCTTATGAAGACGAAAGCCTTAGATGCCTCTTCAAACGGGAAGATTGACCGGCGGCGTCGTCAGGGACGAGTGACGCGAAAAATAATCGTCACGTGATGACATCACCATATGACGTCATCATGACTTCACAGATCTCCTAAATTTTTAACTTCATTATGATACCACCATGACGTGACATAACGTGATGCCACATAGTGACGTATTCACATGACATAGTCGCTTTGCATTGCCTCCGTAATCGGTCACGGAGGCCGTGCAAAACGGCGTTAGGTGCAGAACGCTTTTGGAAGGGGGCGCGGGAGAATCAATACATCGATTGGCAAGAAGAATATGGCTTTCGCCTTCTAGTCATCGTTGGCGAATGCGTAAGGGACCCTGTGAGGTTTTTTTTTTGTTTTTTTTTTTAATTCAACGTATCTAAACAGGACTTGCGCATCTGCAGCCGAATTTGTGGACTCTGAGCACGGGGCCGACGATCAAGAGGTCGCACGGGAGGGTTCTGAGATGGTATCGCACGTGGTAAAAGGTAGCGCCTTTTCCATCCTGTGGCAGATAAGCATCATTTGCCGGCGGGAAGCGCGCGCGAGCCATCGTCTCAGTGCACGCTGTCTGCTACGAACATCGCAGGCCCAACGCAGTAACGAAAGTCTTCGTCGCGGAAGTGCTTGTTGCACACAAGACTCGTAGCCGATGGCTACTTGCCGGTTCTTAGCTTTACAACCCATGCTACACGCAGTTTCTTGTCCCGCGGTTACCGGTGCAGGCTGACAGTGGGCTCCGTTGCGTAAGCCCGTCACTGCGGCACCGAGCGGTAGAGCCTCATGTTCGTCGCCTTCAGAGGCAGCCACTCTATTACAATGGTTTCGATTGGGTAGAAAATGCGAGAAAACTTCCGTATTTGAACAGACCGCAGAGCATGTGGGACTTGAAACTCGTTTTCAAAGCACGCGGAAGCGCTCCACAAGCAGCCGACGCGGCCGCTGAGACCACGTGATCCTGCCAAGCACGTCACGCCGACGATGGCGCCGGCGTGTCCAGTGGTGGGCCTCGCGGCCAATAGCCCGACACTGTCGCTATACGCGTCAAGTGTTGGCTACATACCATGGCCTCCGAGATTCGGCGCGCAATCTCGGAGGCCATGCACAGACAAGCATCAACAAGCCCCCCCCCCCCCCCCTACGATGTGGCCCTCATCGAAAATACGCCGCTTTCTTTATAACGCCCCGAGCACTAATGGCTTTATCTGTTGACGCGTGAACCGTCGTTTTCTATGGACACACTAGCTTCGTTTACATGCCGTGTGCTTGACATAGTAGATTTTCAGGGAGCGCTGTCGCGCCGGCGAATGGTTTGTACAGGGGCGGCCACGTGAAATGTCAGCGTTGGTGAAACTTCCAAACCAGCACTATAAACTTGAGAAATATAGCGCGTACACGAGTCCGGCAATAATTACGTCAGTTGGGTTTATCGGATCATATGATCTTTCGCTGTTCAGAAAATGCTGGCTGCAGATCCTGGTGTTCTTCGTAGGCTCCCAGGGGCTCCCATCCTCTCTGAAAGGTCCATAAGGTTAAAGAAAAGGGGAAGAAGCAAGCAATTAGTTAAAAGTACATATTTGCAATATTCACAGTTTGAAAGCAAATGCGAAAAGTGGCCGGAAGTGTTGTTTGTAAACCACGTGCTTCATTGCAATAATTTTCAAAGGAGATACAAAACTGCAATGAAACAACATGAACATATATTCACCAGTTTCATGCAAAAGAAAAAAAAAGGCAGCGGTAGCTAGCACCACTAGCAAGAACAAAGAAAAAAACAACACCTTGAAGGTTTCATAATCGACTGATGTAAAGTGAATGTGCATTAGTCGTACGCATCAGGGCTTAACGTTCGGGCGTTTCCCACTACCATGAAGTCATGTTAAGAGGTATTGAAAACGAGATTTAATATCTTGTCCGAAGCTTTCAATGCTCACAGGTGCGAGGCTGTACATCCAATATGCAGATAGATAGCTGAGGTGACCGCACAGCGAACATTCTGCACCGAAGATCGCATGGCAGTGCGATCGATATGCGATCGATAGGTAGAACATGCAGAAGATTCCGTGCAGCACATGTGTGGTTCAATCGGCGCTTTTCTGAAGGCGCCGTTACCTGCTTTTTTAACAAGAGTCCTTTCTTTAAATCGTCTAAGCGCAATTACTTCATAGCTTTATTACGCACTGTCTGGCTGTACGCTTCGCATCATTCGTTTTGCAGAGAGAGGCATCGCGTCTCGTGAGTAAAAACAACCTCATGTGCATTCTAGCTTCCAGAATTTGGACAAGGCGACCATATGTAAACGTGGTAGCGTTCACTAAAGGCGTGGCGACATAAATGGAGAAACAAAAACACGGTAATCGTTCTAACACTGCCGTAAACGATGTGCGATTGCTTACCTTCTGTGTCGAACAGCGGCAATCCACCACCGCCGTCGCTCTTGCTGGTGAAGCAGCAACGGAAACTTGTAGAAGTGCGTTCCTGGCGAGTTTTTGTAAGTGTTAGAGCAGCCAACTACGCAGCTGTTGTTTCTGGGCGTCGTTGAAGGCTGGCGGAAGCGTTAAATTGCGATGGAAAACGCAACTATCACAGACAGCCCTCGCCTAGACGCTCACGGGGACACTGCTCGCCCGAGCCGCCCGAGCCCGCCTACGCTTCCGAGCCGTGGCGACAGGCGGCGTTGTCGGCGCTTTGTGCAGCGCCTGTACTCAGAGAGTAATCAACTATTTAGTTGAAAAAAAATATCTGCTTCCTCTGCCAAGCTCGTAAAAGCTAAATGTACACCGCTCAGAATGTTTGGCAATGGTTTACGCACTGATGCAAGGTCCATCAGCTGACGTGCGTAGCAGGACTCGCGAAGCTGTTCAACTTATCCCAAAAGCCCCGGCTCGCACTGCTATATTACTCTAAGACGCGTTTCATTATCGAGGTTATAGGCATGCAGGGTCCTTATGTTGCGCGCACAACGAAGACATAGACCGCACGCATCTCTCGTTTTGTGGCCGTTCCCACGCATTTTCCTTATCCCAGCACTGTATCACGAGCACGCTCTAATGGCACCGTCGTTATCGCTGCAAACGTGAAATAGACGTCTTTGTTAACAGCACCTATTCCTGGTTCGCGCAGGCATGCATCTTGAATGGGGACGACGGCTTGCCGCCGGTTAATCGGGTTATTGTTCGGCCCGCCAGGGACAACGTACGTCAATGCCGCCGACGTATACGGGTCCCCCGGGTCCCATGCATGGATCATGCCTGTGTATGGGTATGCCGCGCCGCCGTCATCGCCCAAAGTCCCTGCAAAGGCCAAGGGGTCTGTCGAAGTCTGCCCCGCCTTCCACTCTTTGTGGGCTTCTTATACGTCGATCGCGAGTAATATGGTTAATGCGGCGCTGCTTTCGATGCCGTCCGGCCATTGTGCGTTCGCAGTTTGTGTCGGGCACAAATTAAAAAAAAATAAAGTGCAAAGGCCAAGATAGCAGAAAGGGGCTCTCGGCTTGTTGCAGAGTAAATATAAAGCGAGAATTTGTTTGTTTTGCGCTAAATCTCTTTCACCAAAGGGAAATCAGTGCAATCAATTATTGAACTATATGGGAAAAATTTTTTGCAATAATATTTCTGCGCATTGAGGAAGAAGACAGTTCGGTCATCCTCATCGTCATCATAATTACCACCAGCAACGTCTCCAATCACTACTCAAACTGTCTACCACAAAGCAACCCGACTGCAGGTTTGTCATTATCCTTTGCTTGTGTTCCGTTGCATCCTGTTACAGTATACGTTCTGTTCGTGACGCTGAACACCTCAATGCGAGCGTTTTAAGCCGCGAATTTACCGACAGGAAGAGTTTCGTGACGGCAGTTACCTGCCATCGAGGCAAACACCTCACTAGCGTGACCAAGTCTGCTTCGTACCTTTATACTCAATCCGGCCTGCCTGTACCGTCACTGTTTAAGGCGCACATGCAGTTACGGCCACGCAAGTTTTTCATGACAATGGCCGCCGAAGACACTTGAGGCAGTTGAAGTAGCATTCCAGGAACTATTTACATCCCACATTGAACGCCACAAAGCCGGGCAGCAAATACAGGGCGTTGTGAGAAGCGCGTTATATATCTTCATTTTCATTCATGCATCTATTGTGAAGCTTGATTTAATTCGCATTCGACCTACCGAAGGGAGGGGTGGGTGGCGGTTAACCTATCCACCCCCCCCCTCCTCTCATACATGGAGGACCCTGAACACGCCTATGTGCACAACCAATATCGAGAAAGCGTTCACAACACGGGATATTGAGACAGGGCGGAAATTGGATGCGGTGCGTTGCACAAAGATCCCTGAGGAGATGTGTGGCGCAGCCAATAGTTTGACAACACGATCTGTCTTTGCATATAGCACAGGCTAGGTGTGCACGCCCCTCGAATGAATTATGAGCGAGGATGTCGGCTGGCGTTGAATAATATTAGTCTGACTAGAGAAGAATTTATCGTCACAGTCATTTTCGGATCGGTATACCAGCTCAGAGTTCACAATTGGTGCTGCTTCTGCATGTTCGCATAGGTTTTCAAAAATGCTACGCGGCAAGCGGCCACCACACTTTGAGGAACCCTAACACTGATGGGTTTACAAATATTGAAATGTTGGTTATCACAGAAATTTTCATGTTCACATGTTTTTGCGACCTTATAATGTGAACCGCTGCGGCGAAAGGTTCATCGCAAACTTACTTTGCAGACATAAACAAATAAACAGTCTAATTTTGGTTCTTTGAACAGGTGCATCATTTCGGAGATCAAAAATATGTTTGCTGAAGAGAAATATATTCGTGATGAAATATCTCAACGTGTATTGCTGTTGAAATAAAAAAAAACTGTCTTCAGTTACACACATGCGCAAAAATGCGCGCGCGCGCGCGCGCGCGTGTGTGTGTGTGTGTGTGTGTGTGTGTGTGTGTGTGTGTGTGTGTGTGTGTGTGTGTGTGTGTGTGTGTGTGTGTGTGTGTGTGTGTGTGTGTGTGTGTGTGTGTGTGTGTGTGTGTGTGTGTGTGTGTGTGTGTGTGTGTGTGTGTGTGTGTGTGTGTGTGTTTTCTCTGTATTCACTCGTAATGAAAGATTTTGGTGCATATGTGTGTTTTCTATGACAATGTACCAGGAAATCCGGCTTAGTTAGCCCTATGGAAGCCCTTAGAAGCCCGTTCTCAGTGCTGTGACTCGAGATTAGCTGCGTCCCACCGCTGCAACCAATTGTTGCTACGTCAGGGTTGCGTCGAACCCGGACTCCGTTTTGTAGCGTGACTAAGTCTCCGTGTTGAGGAACGGATGATCGCAAGTTGGAAAAACGAAAATAAACAGGTTTACTCGTACTTTTTGTACACCTGTTTACCTAGTGAAAAGGTAAGAGTTCAGCGACGAGCGAACTGGATGAGCCTTTAACCCATGGCTCAGAGCGTCTTGTCTCACTCAACACCGTCGTTATAACCCTTCAGGCTGGCTCCTCCCTTGGTTGTAGCCAATCACACACACGACACCACCCACCATGATACCAGCCAAAACACACTGTCGCCGAGTGGTCGTTGCACTCGTTGATGCAGCAAAGTTCCTTCGGTCAGTGACACTCTTTTGGAGTCAGGCCGGGAGGAGGGAAGATGGGGCGAGTTCTTCCGCCTCTCCCCAGAAGGGCAGGATAGAGTTTACGGTGACTTACGGCTCTTGTCAAAACATACATGACAGGTCGGCACCCTAGTATACCAAACCATGTCAAAGTGGCCCATTGTGAAGACGGCGCCATCTTTGACGCTTCTCTGCTGCCCATCGGAGCTCGCACGATGCACTTCCCTTTGTGGGCCGCTTACCGTCGCGGGGAGGCAGTTTCTGGGAAGGATCCAGGTGTCCCCAGTAATGTGAGAACGCATCGCCCGTCCATTCTCATAGACAACGCGTCGCCATCGACAGTCAGTCATAACATCAGCAACAACAGTGACAAGCCTCAAGAGTCACCACCATACATAAATACTTATGGTAATTTCCCGAAACCCCGCAGTGGCTCATGAAGAATGCCGTATGGTGGCGGTTTCCATAATGATTGTGACAACATGATCATTTATGGCGCCTTCAGGCGACGCACGAATCTGGCTTTGGAGCGGCGGACGGCGCGTCATGTGACCTCGCATCAGCGATCCCCCTCGTCCGCGCGGCTCGCGGACGGATGACCCCAACCTGTTTTTTTACATCGGCATTCCGGCGGCGCAACGCCGCAGCTTTAGCGGACAAACAGGCTTGCAACCAGTACACATTTCTTCTGTTCGAACCGTACGACTATCCTCTTAGTTGATTTCAGCTCTGCTGGCGCTTCGTTCAGTCTATTAAGGCGAAAGCCTTTAATGTCTCATACTCGCGGTGTCCGCCGTCCGTCCGTTCATCCGTGCCCTGGCACGGTGCCAGCTGTGGCCTCTCCCCTTCACACTCTCAGCAATCACGTGATGGCATAGCAGCGCATAGCAACAGTTGCGCGTTGCGCAACTATTGCTCGACGCGGCGGCGGCGTCCAGCAGCAACGTCCGTCCGTCAACGCGCAACAGTTGCGCGTTGCTCCTTCCAAAGCGCGTTGCGCAACTGTTGCGCAACGCGGCGGCGGTGTCCAGCGGCGGCGTCTGTCGGCGGCCATGGCATGCCATGGCATAGTCAGTCAAAAAGCCACAGGCTATTTTGGAATTTAATCGAGCACACTTTGGAATTTACAAGGTGGCATTCAAATTATTTTGGGGGTCGTATTCTACGACTATCACCTTTGAGATATCTATCATTTTTCATGCGCGCTGATTGGCAGGTTGGAGAGTAGCGGGTAAGTTTTCGCTTTAATCATTGCCCACGTAGGATTCTGCGACCGGCAAAATGGCGTTGTCATCGAACGCGGTTGTCTCATAACATGACCCATGTTTGAACACTGATTTTAAGGTCAAGATGCGAACCAAGAGAAGGAAACATAATGTGCAGCATTGCATTGTGCACTGTCGGCACTGTCGCAAAAGAAAAAAGAGCTGCGGATATCGGCGCATCATTGTATCCTTCCTTCGTATGCGGGGCCCCACGCGCGAGAACAGCGAGGTCAGTCTTCAGTAGCTCTCTGTAAAGCAGATTTTTCTTCCCATCCAGCCATTACGCCAACAACACCGTTTTCACCGAATCAAATTACAGTCCTCGACAATGCTCGGCGCTCGAAAAAGCTCGGTGAGCTTCGCGTTCTGTCGGCTTCCATGTTTTTTAATACTCTCAAACCGGTCTGCTGGCAGCGGGCGCATAGGCTGTGGTCGAGAGTAATCCAGCTCACTAATGTTAGGGCACCGTCCGTAATGTGGATGCGCCTGCCGGCGGATGATCCGCGGATTAGCCGTCCGCGTCCACGACAAATCCGGGTTCGGTCTGTCGTCTGAATGCACCATTACTAGCAGTGCTCTTTCCATTGGCAGCTTAATCATTGAACTTAGCTGTTGGCGTCTCTGGGGAAATTAAAACTATATGTTTTCTTGCTTAAGACAAAAAAATGTAATGTTAACACTTGCCATATGAAAACTATTTATTTGCTTGCGATTGAGGTATAAAGCTGATTTGTAATTGGAGCCCCACGTTGTTTAAATTGCATCTCATTTTGGGCGCAGATGAAGATGTTCTCAAACTTGCGATTTTTCATCGCAATATTTAGAAACTTCAGTGTTCGGAACATATATTTTTTACGCAACATATACCTTCCCTAAAGTAAGTATTGATTACTCAGATAATAATACATAGCGCTATTTTATGGGGGCGGGAGGGGAATGAAACAGAAGGTTTTGGCAAAATTTTTAGAAGTCTTTATGGCAATACAATTGCAGTAATATTATTGAGCTTCGAACACCTTACCCAAACGCCTTTGATGTATATGTAAAGCAAATTTGGCATTGACACAGGAAACGATGCTCTCAGAATAAGTTTCCTGACGAACATCACACAAGCGACATTCTGCGAAATTTGGAAGGCTTCCATACGACCACGGTGTAAGAAAAATAATTTAGGTGTGGACACTCTCCGCCCGCCGCGAAGGAGAGCGCGTCCAGATAATGTTCGCCTTTAATACATGCGCCGGCCGCAGTTTCGTGGGGGGCGCTGCGACATGGGAAAACAACAAGGGGGACTCTTTGACAGGTAGTATAGCGAAAAAACAGAGAAAAGGTAAAAGAAGGGAGAAGGCGCGTGTTGCAATTAGTTACATTAACATGCAGGGTGGCAGAAAAAAGGCAAAATGGTTAGAGATTGAGAGACAGTTAAACAAGGAACAGATAGGTGTTTATGCGGTTACAGAAACACACCTTAGAGACTTGGAAGAGCCACCACATATTGAAAATTATGTTTGGGAAGGATGTAACAGGATCACATCAGAAAGGAGAGGTGGGGGGGTTGGAATGCTAATTCATAGCAGAACAAAATGGGAGAGAGTGAAACAAACGTGTTCAGAGCACATATGGGTTTCGGGCACAGTAGGTGGAAAGAAAACGTGGCTAGGTGTAGCTTACTTGTGGACGGGGAATAACTGCAGAGAAAAGAATCTGGAGATAGTGAAATGCATAAGCACCGATATTAAAGAATTTGGTCATGATGCCGAAATAATCCTTCTAGGGGACATGAACGCTCACATTCATGACCTTGACGGATATTCAGACACCAATGGCAAGTTATTGCTAGATCTCTGCGAGCAACATAGTCTTGAGATAGTTAACGTGGGGCCTAAGTGTGAGGGGCAGATCACGTGGGAAGTCGGAAACAGGCAATCGAGCATTGATTACTGTCTCATGACAGAAGGAATATATGACAAACTTAGAGACATGAGAATAGACGAAGAAGGCATTAACAGCTTGGGTAGTGATCATAAACGCATAATATTACAAATGGGATATAAAACTGAAAATAAGAACATAGAATCAAAGTTTGGCAGCTCGTATCTAAATGACAAACAAATAACAAATATAGCCGCAAGAGTCGAGGAAAAAGTAGACGAACTACCAGGCAAAGACTGGAAGTATAGTGAGCTGCTACATGTAATCACGAAAGAAATGGAAATAGAGAAGAAAACTATTTGTTGGAAGGGAAAGAAAAAGCCAAAAAGTTGGTGGAACAAAGAAATCCGGGAAGCGATCGAGATGCGACGTCAGGCATCACGGGAGCACAGACAGGCAAAAAAGGAGAAGCGGCCACAGGACGAAGTTAACCAAATATGGGAAATATATTTAGAGCAAAAATCCATTGTGCAGAAATTAGTCGAGGCAAAAATTAAAGGTGAAAGTGAACGCTGGATGACAGAGATTCGCGAAAAGAAGAAGGCCGCGCCTAGGATATTTTGGAGCCACCTAAAAGCGCTGGGTAGGAAGTCTGTCACATTGCAACAACATATGGTAGATGAAGGAGGAAATAAATTCGAAGGATATGAAGCGCTAGGTTACATTCGAAAGATAACAGCCGATTCGTTTAAAAAGGTCCCCCAGGGGATTCCCCCGGTGAGTAAAAGTACGCAAAGGAGTGCAACCGACGAAGATGTAGTACTAGAGAATTTCAATTGGAAGAAGGCCGAAGGAAAAATTCCTAAGCGCACTACTCCGGGCTTAGATGGGGTTCCCGTCAGCCTCATTAACGAACTCGGACATAACACTCAAGAAGCACTGCTGAAAGCCGTAGAAAAGTGCTTACAGGAGAGGGAAATACCAGACAGTTGGCGAAAAAGTAGAATGAACTTAATCTATAAAGGCAAGGGAGAAAAAGATAACATTCGCTCGTATAGACCCCTAACAATTACATCGGTGCTATACAGGTTGGCGATGCAGGCAGTAAAATTAAAAATAGAAGCGTGGGTAGAACAAAATGATATTTTGGGAGAACTCCAGAATGGATTTCGAATCGACAGGTGGTTAGACGATAATCTGTTTGTTCTTACCCAGTGTATAGAAATATCTAAAATAGAAAACAGGCCCTTATACGTAGCTTATCTAGATATCACCGGGGCGTATGACAACGTTAATCAGGAAATTTTGTGGGATATATTGAAGGAAGTGGGCATAGGTGACGACTGTGTACAGCTTTTGAGAGAAATATACCGAGAAAATACAGTTTGTATAGAATGGGAAGGAATAAGTAGCAAGGACAGCGTTGAAATTAGCAAGGGGCTGAGACAGGGATGCCCTTTGTCCCCGCTGTTATTCATGCTGTACATGGCGAGGATGGAAAAAGCGCTAGAAGGTAGCAACATTGGATTTAATTTGTCACACAAACAGGTCGGAGCGATGGTTGAGCAGAAGCTTCCAGGTCTATTTTATGCTGATGATATTGTCTTATTTGCGGACAGTCAAGATGATATACAGCGACTGGCAGATATATGCGGAAGGGAGTGTGAGGCCCTAGGACTAGGATTTAGTGCAACAAAATGTGGATTGATGATATTCAATGATCACGGAGACCATACGGTCTTAATACGGGGCCAAAAAATACCGAGGGTAAGCGAGTACAAGTACCTCGGAGTATGGGTAAATGAGGGGGATAGATATATGGAGGTACAAGAGAAAGCATCGGTAGCAAAGGGAAAGAGGAATGCTGCAATTATGAAGCACAGAGCTTTATGGGGATACAATAGGTACGAGGTGCTTCGAGGGCTGTGGAAGGGTGTGATGGTTCCGGGGCTTACATTTGGGAACTCAGTGGTGTGCATGAAGTCAGAGGTGCAATCAGGAATGGATGTAAATCAAAGGACGGTGGGCCGCCTCGCCTTGGGCGCTCACGGGAAGACGACAAATGAGGCGGTGAAGGGTGATATGGGATGGACAGGCTTTGAAGTGAGGGAAGCGCAGAGCAAAATGAGATTCGAAGAGAGGCTGAGGAAAATGAAGAAGAGTAGATGGGCAGAGAAGGTTTTCAGGTATTTGTATAGAAAAAGCGTTGACACGCAGTGGAGAAAAAGAACTAGGAGGCTCACCAGTAAATATACGGCTGGCAGTGCGGGCGATATGGCAACAAGGAGCATTAAGCGGAAGGTCAGAGAGGCGGAGAAGACTTATTGGAGGACAGCGATGGAAAAGAAGCCGGCTCTGAGTAACTACCGAAAAGGAAAAAACGAAATAAGGAGGGAAAGGTTTTATGATAATTCAAGGGGAAGCGCTTTACTGTTTGAAGCAAGGTCGGGCTGCCTGAGAACGCGTAGTTATAAAGCGAGATTCAGTAACGAGGAAGAACTATGTACATGCTGCGGGGGAACTAAGGAAACGATGGAACATGTACTGATTGAATGTGGCGATATTCACCCAGGTATACGTGTGGGCACGAGTCTACATGAAGCCTTGGGTTTTAGGGACAACAATGGAAAGCTGAACACGCCCGCGATAGAAATAAGTAAGAGACGGTTAGAGTATTGGTGGCAGAAAAGTAGAGATAAAGTACAAAAATAAATAATTGGGGGAAAAAAAGGTTATTCTGCCTTAAGAGACAGAGAGATGGACTGTGAATTTATATTTTTTGTTATAATAACATACATTTAATCAATGTAGATAAGGCATTAGGACAACATGAAACAAGGAAGTTTTTTTTCTTTTTTTTTCTTTTTTTATCCTTCGAGCCTGGTGGCAGACATGTCACCGCCCCGTTATAAAGGGGACGCTCATAGCATCCATCCATCCATCCATTAAGAAACCTATTGCGACGAGGCGAACGCGCGTTTTTCTTCATTTTTTTTCCACCTCATTGCATTCTTTTACGGCGAGTTTTCATACGGCCACGGTGTAAACGGCGCACCCGACGCACATAGCGTCCCTAACAGCGTTGCGTACGTAAAAGCGCGGCGTCTTGCTTAGAGCGCGTGAGCAGTCTTTCTGCTCGCTGACTTCTCACGTGCGCAACGCCGTTACGGACGCTACGCACGCAGCTCGTCTTCTATAGTACATGCGCCGGCCGCGGTTGCGTGGGAGGCGCTGCGACATGGGGGCCGAGAGGAGGAAAGAGGCGAACATTATGTGGACGCGCCGTCGGGCGGAGTGTCCGCACCTAAATTATTAGATGCGAAGTATCTTAAGGTCGAGCTCAATCCGGCGGTGGTGGTGGTGGTGGTGTGCGGCGTGACCACCCTCACTGCGCATGCGCATACCCTCTCCACATACCTCCTCTCCACTCCCCCTCACCATTCCCCTTCCCTCTACCCCTCTCCCCTTTCTCCTCTCCACTCACCCTCTCCCCTTCCCCTCTCCACTCACCCTCTCCACTTTCCCTCTCCCCTCCCCCTCTCCACTTCCCCTCTCCCATCCCCCTTTCCACTCTTCCTCTGAAACGCGGGCTAGGGATGCCGAAATTCTCTCCTGCACAATCCTGCACAACGCCGCGATGAGCTCGAGCGCATGCGCGTCCCCTCCCCTTCTATCTCCTCTCCTACGCTGCCCCCCTCTCGCCCGCCTGTCGACGCCGTTCCCCGCTCGCCCTGTGAGAATTAACGGCCAGGCTAGATGGAAGACACGACGCGCGTAGCGTCCCTCTTCGCGTTCCACGACACGAGGTCGGTAGCATGCCCAACGAACGCCAACGGAACGCGATCGTGCAAGTGCTCCGGCTTCGCATCGCCTCATGGTCCCCTTTAGCGGGAGATGGTGTATTTTTCTTACACCGTGCATACGACCAAAAAATTACACCACCTCCCGCTAAAGGGGACCATGAGGCGATGCGAAGCAGCGTTTCGGCATGTAGAGCCCGCGTTTCGGAGGGGGAGGGGAGAGAGAGAAAGGGGAGAGAGGGTCGGGGAAGGCGAGGGGAGAGGAGGTGTGTGAAGAGGGCTTGCGCATGCCCAGTAAGGGTGGTCACGCCGCACACCACCACCACCACCACCGGATTGAACTCCGCTATAAGATGCTTCACATCTAAAATTTATTCTCTCCGAAACATTCTCACAATACACTGTTTCCAATGCAGTAAATTAGCACGAATTTTTTCCAATACATTCTACAGATGGTCACTAAAAGGACTGGGAAATTTGGCATGGAATGACGCATCTGTGAGTAGTGAACGTTTAAATACGAGTAGCACGATTTCTCGCAGATATTTACTTTGCGTTCAGAGACGGCATCATAAAGGATATGAAAGTAGAATAAACAACTTTATCTTCAGTTCTTCATGTTATGGTTGACCGAAAACTTATGTAGACACGAAGGCATGATCTGCAGTTTGACGTGAGCAATTACAGAGGCTTTGAAGGGTAGCATACTTTAGCACTGCTGACTTACGTTTGGCTCCATTGGCAGTACATCCAAATATGTATGTGCTGAATATAAAGAGTGGTCAATGACCGCCTTCCGCCGTCCAGGCACGCAGGGTTCATGCCGCCTGTTAGGTGGCGCAACCATACAGTAACATATCAAGCGTAAGGATCGGACACTCTCATTGAACCATGCGGCCCACACGACTGCTAGCGATCGTAGCGGCCGGCATTAATCGTGCATAAAGTTCCCTTTCCCGCCGTGCCGTCGTGCCAGCATGGTTTCAGTTTCGGATTCAATGTTGCTTGCGTAAATTTCGGGTGTTTTCTTCTTTTTGATTTGTGAGATTGCGTTCATTAGCCGTTTTTAGAGGCGATATAGACTGTAGGCATGCCTATCGAAAATATGTGTACCCATCGACAGTTTTCGCTTCAAAAAAAAAAATCACAGCATATCCACGGGGTGAATGATGATGAGTGGGGCGAAGCTACGGAGGGAATCCTCTGTAAACCGTGAAACTCTTCCGTGAAATGCGCCCAGTACATAATATAAAGAGTGTGAAACATCGTGTATATATTAAACATCAAACTTTTATTGTACTGTTGGTTTACGTGGTCCCTTCATTATCACTTGGGATCGGTGAAATGCAAGGAAGAAGACCGCTCCCGAGCGAAAGAGCGACCGCATTCCCCGCTCGCCCTGTGCGAATTAAAGGCAAGGCTAGAGGGAAGACAGGACGCGCGTTCCACGACGCGAGGTCGGTAGCATGCCCAACGAAAGCCAACGGAACGCGATCGTGCAAGTGCTCCGGCTTCGCATCGCCTCATGGTTCCATTTAGCGTCCCAAAACCAAATATATTGCTCAAGGTGTGCCTTGCGTTTTTCGTAGAAATAATTTCTTTATCATGTACATTAAGACGAAAAGTTGAAAGCTCACTAGTGTGTATCGCCCGCAAAGTATGTCTTTTAGTGTGATTTAACTCTCGTACGGCAGGGTCCTCGCGCCGTTGCCGGTCCACCTCGCCCGTTGACGATCGGGCGAGGTGGCTACATACAACTACTACTACTACACTTTAAGAAAAACATCTGGCGTTCTTTCGTTCTGCTTTTACAAAACATCTGGCGTCTTTCGTTGGTTTATTTCATCAATCAACGGCGTTTTGAACAAATTTTTTATTGTTTAATCACGCACAGGAGAAATCTCACCAGGCACTACCTTGGAGGTAAACAATGGCTGCTAATGGGAATGAGAGACAGAAGAAGTCGGCTTTTAGCTAACACTTACACTTCTACTTCTACTAACGTTTCCTACTGGAACATGCCAATGGCTGCTAATGGGGAATGAGAGACAGAAGAATTCGGCTTTTAGTTAACGCGCACGCTGCGAATTTTTTATTGTTCAACAACGCACAGGAGAAATCTCCCACCGGCACCACCTTGGAGGTCAAAGCGTAAGACTTGTTACGGACTACTACGATGACGACGACTACGAGGGACGAACGGGTGCCGCCTTAAGGAGCTTCGCCCCTAAAAAAAACAGGCACATTTTACAAATGTATCGTGTTTATTCCGATAGTAGTACCTAAAAATAGTACAGATCAGCTAAACAAACGTCTTCAAACTAATGCATTACCTGACCATAAGCATTTTCAGGAATGCATACACAACGGCACATATTCGTACAAACTGAATTATAATGAGTTTATTGAAACATACCATTGCTATGTACAAAAGAAAATAGCACTCTCGCATTATGCATGCCGTAAAAAAAAGTACGCAACGTCCGCACGCACAGAAATTAATCCGGTAACGGAAAACAGAAGCAGGGATTATGTAACACAATTGCGCGATGTCGGCATCATTCTCAACACATGGAACATGGAACATGCAAACATGGAAGACAAATATTCGCACTCTGCAGGCTGTACAAGCTCAGGCTCTCAGAGTTTGCCTTGGCTTGCCAAAATACGCGTCGACTGAAGCGACTATTTCCATCGCCCAGGACCAACCTATGCAAACGCACATTGTGATGGAAGCCTTGAGAGCTCATATCAGGCATTTTTCCCGGGCCCATTGCCACCACTTTGTAACATTGCCTTCAAAAAGACCACGGGCATCGTATTGTGCAATGATTGCGAACCATTCTGCCCACCTTCCGTCAGGCTTCAGCATCGCATCTAAGCCAGCGATACCTCCTTGGTGCTTCATTGGCCGTGAAGTGCACCTCAGCGTACCGGGAATCAGAAAAAAATCTGACCTCTCATCTCCAGTGCTGAAACAGCTAGCTCTGATTCTTTTACACGAGAAGTACGCTGTTCATGTGTATGTTTATACCGATGAGTCCACTACCCTCCAGTGTTCATCCGGAGCAGTGGTCGTCCCAGCGAAAGCTATTAGCGTCAGTTTCAAGACAGACCACCCAACGACATCGACGGCAGCAGAACTTGCCGCTCTTCGCGCTGCACTTTGTGTAGTCAACCGCGAACAGCCTCAACGATGGTCAGTCTTCTGCGATTCGAAGGCAGCCCTGCAATCTTTGCTATCAGCCCTTCGGCATGTACCATACGAGCAGTTGGTCTTCGAGGTTAGATATCTCCTCCATGCTTCGTTAAAGGACACCACGTGGCATTTCAGTGGCTGCCAAGTCACTGCGGCTTGATAGGCAATGAAGTCGCCGACAATGCTGCTCGATCAGCTCTTCAAGGTGACAGGCTCGAGACAATACCCCTATCAAGGACCGATGCTGCTAGCCAACTTCGAGTGGCCGCACAAGAAATGACTTCCTCCGCTTGTACTACAGCACGCAGACTGCACAACCACCACCGCCACTGCCGTACCACTTTACGTCTTCAGACACCTACGGGACTACGCCGAAATGACGCCACTCTGCTTTGCCGTTTATGGCTAAGAGTGGCTTTCACAAAGACATTCTCCTTTCGAATCCAAATGGCTGACAACCCGTTTTGTGACAACTGTGGTAGCGAAGAGACACTACAGCACATCTTCTGCGGCTGTCCTCGCTACAATGTGCAGAGAAAATCCCTCGCAGTTGCTCTTGCTCGTATAGATCCCAGACCGATGACGGCAGAAACCATTCTGGAAAGTCGTCGTGAGAGGTCATCGCGGTTGAAAGTGACGAAGGCAGTGCGCAACTTCTTGAAGGCATCAGACTTGCACCTGCAGTTATAGACTAACGACGTTAGCATGACTGTGAGATGTGTCTGACTTTTTGTGCGTGCGTGCTCTCCTTCTCTCTCTCTCTATCTTTATATCTCCCCCATCACTACCCCCAGTGCAGGGTAGCATACCGGTCCTTCTAGACTGGTTAACATCCCTGCCTTTCGTTTCTCTCCTATTCCTTCCTTCCTTCAACATAGAGTAAACATTAACGAACATTTTACAAAATGTATCATAAAATACTCTTGAGGATATTCACAGGGGACAATCAAACAAGCACGAAAGAAATCAACCCCAACAACAGAAGCTCTATGAGTATTGTTCTCAAAAACAATGTTGCCCCGATTGTCCACAACAGCTAGGGCATAGCGATGTTTAATGGTGTAGGCGGTGGCTTCCACATAATACACTCCTGCTGCTTGGCCATAGCTGCACTGTAGCTCCTTGCTTCGATGTTTCCTGAGTTTGACGTGAAATTCGGGGTGCGTGTTTCTCGGTAGGGATTCGATGATGCATATTCCGAGGAATTTGACATCGCTTGTTCTCGTTGAACGGTGGAGCGTAGTGGAGTTGTCTCATGATGCGATGGCCAGCTTCAGTGGTGGTGAGCCTGCGGTGTTGTGATGGCGAATGTGCCTCAGTTAAATTACATAAGTATGGTCCATTACTACGGCTCATAAGACAGAATCAACGTGCTTAGGAACATTACCTTCAGCATTCTGGGTGCTATTATTACCATTTTTCAAAGTTTTCTACACCACTAGGGTGCACAGCTGACCAAGAAGAACTAGAAAAATAACGCGTCACCAAAGACTGCTATAGACCGCCCGCAGAAGCCAGAGAGAAAGAGCCTTCCGCGGAGCCGCTGCGGAAGGAGAATCTTGGAAAGAGAGAGAATACACACTAACTACATGTTCGGTTTGTATTCCCCAAGATTAGGAGAGGAGAGCACAGTATCACCGCTGTCGCTGCCTTCAAAAGAGTCGCAGTTGCATCGCAAGGCGAAGCAATGAATGCGATAGCAACAAATTGTAGTGTTATACGAAGTGAGGCTGGCAGCTAACTGTTTTATATCCAATCTCGCGAAACTAGAAAATGCTGGTGTAAGAGAATACGACCGCTCCAGGGAGCGATGCTCTGCGAATAGTCACTTCGCGTTGAGAGCGCGGCATGTAGAAGGGTATACGACTTGCCCCCTGCGATGGCTGTCAAGATAGCGCGCGCGCCAGCGATCGCGACCGCGCCCTTAGATTCAAAGTTCAAAGTTGCCCCTTTCCCCTCGCGTCTTCGCGTCCTTTTTCATGCTCGTTAAAGATGGGTGGGGCGTTTCCTGTCTGCTTCGACGGCAGGCCTCCCGAGCGGGGTGATGTTATCGCATGCACCCTCCGAGCGACGGAAACGGGACGGCTCGTTTGATCTTTGCTTCGGCCGCGTTTGTCGCCCCCACTCGCACGCTCTTAGCCGCGGTAGAACACACGATGCGCGGGGGGATTTTATCGATTGGGATTTCATACGGGAGGAACATGACGGCGACGGCAACGGCAAAAACCCGTCGAGGCTGTCCATATAATTGCTATCGCAATAATATTGAGAGGTTGTAGAAGGCCTATTAGAGGTTATATTGAGAGGTTGTAGAAGGCCTATCCCTGGAGCAGTTTTGTAGGATTACAAAGCTCGCAGGATAAGTCCGGTCATTGATGGTGACTCTCGCCGTGCAGACACCAATCGGCGTTATCAGATGGCCTCCAGCGGTGCGGATTTCGGGGCCTTCCCAAGCGGTCCTAACTTTCTTCAACTTCGTGGCGAAGGGCCCACTGATGACGCAATAGTCGGCTCCAGTATCGACGAGAGCGGTGACGTTGTGGCCGTCGATGAGAACGTCGAGGTCGCTAGTTCGTCGTCTTGCGTTGCGGTTGGGTCTCGGCGTCGGGTCACGGCTGCGTCGGTTTGTTCCGCTGCTTCCATATTGCGTCGTCGGGTCTTCTTCGGTCCGCAAGATCTCGTCGTCAGGGGTCTGTCTGGTTCGCGTCGTGTTCTGAAGGTTTCGTCGCGACGTCGTCGTCGTCGGCGGAGGATCTTCGGTAGTTCGTCGTACAGCAACCGCACTTCCATCGGTTGCTGCCCTTAGTTTTCCGGATACGGGCTAGGCGACCGGCCCCGGTTTGGACCAGTGTACGGCCGGCGGTGCGGTGACATGTAGCGGCCGGGCGGCGGCGAGCGTGAAGGACGTCGTTCTTGCCACTGCGTTCCGGTTAGGTAGTCGTCGATGTCGCGAGGCCGTTCGCCTGGCTGCGGTCGCGGCGCATTGATGGCGAATCCTCGTAGTCCCATCTGTCGGTACTGGCAGCTGCGGTACGTGTGCCCGGCCTCCCCGCAGTGGTAGCAGAGCGGGCGGTTGTCAGGGGCGCGCCAAACGTCGGTCTTCCTCGGGGTGTAGTGCTGGCCGCCAGGTGGGCGGTAGGGCGTCGATGATTGCGGCGGTGTCTGGCGACGGAACTGCGTCGATGCGGTGTCTTGACGCGGGCGCGGCGGGGGAGCGTAGCGTCGGGCTGCAGCAGCGTAGCTCAAGGCTTGCGGCTGAGGCTGTGGCGGTTCAAGGGTGCCCAGCGATTGCTGGATTTCTTCTCGAACGACGTCTGCGATGGAGTCCACTTGAGGCTGGGGTGAGGGCAATAGCTTGCGCAGTTCCTCTCGTACGATCGCTCGGATTGTTTCGCGCAGGTCGTCGGAGCCGAGCGCATGAACAGCGGGGCTGTCTTGGATTGATCGGCGATTATATTGGCGGGTGCGCATTTCTAGCGTCTTCTCAATGGTCGTGGCTTCTGAGACGAATTCCTGGACGGTATTCGGTGGATTCCTCATAAGTCCAGCGAAGAGCTGTTCCTTTACTCCTCGCATGAGGAAACGAACCTTCTTCTCTTCAGGCATATTGGGGTCAGCGTGGCGGAACAGCCGGGTCATTTCTCCCGCGAAGAGCGCCACGTTTTCGCTCGGCATCTGCACGCGGGTCTCGAGCAGAGCCTCAGCCCTCTCTTTGCGAACGACGCTCGTGAACGTGGCGAGGAACCTGGCGCGAAATATGTCCCACGTTGTCAGGGTTCGCTCTTGGTTCTCGAACCAGGTACGAGCGGTGTCTTCCAAGGCGAAGTACACGTTCCGTAGCTTGTCGTTATCAGTCCAGTTGTTGTAAAGGGCGACGCGGTCGTACCTTTCAAGCCAACTTTCCGGGTCTTCGAGCGGTGACCCACGGAAGGTAGGTGGCTCCCTCGGCTGATGTAGCAGCACAGGTGCAGGCACCATGGGTGCTGTCGCCGTCGCTAATGTGGTGGGCATGGTCGGGGTCTGCCTGGTCTTGTCGTGTAGAGGCCCGTACTCCGGTGGGAGTCTGGTCGGTGTCTTCTTGACGGTGTGGGCACGGCTCACGGCTTGACGGGGGCGTCCGGATCATGAAGGAACAGCACCTCCACCAGATGTCACGTGGTCGTGACGTCGACGAAGACAGCAGTCGGCGTTTTCAAGAGGAAACTGTTTATTTGGCCGAACTTGTGGCCGGGAAACGGAAAGTTGATTTACAGCAATACACACGGTATGCAATGATAGCGGCGAGCAGAACGTCGACCGTCGATCAACTGACAAGCGGTCACGCGCGTCGGCTTTTATACAGGCGCTATCGAACTTTCCAGCAATATCGCTGGTGGCGACGTAATCTCTAGACAAAGCTGGAACATTCGCGTGCGGGGCGCAATCTTAACAAACCGATCTACTACAATCGCGACGCTTTTAGAACACTACTTCGCGGACAGCGTCGAGCGTTGATAACCGTCCCTGCCGGTCAAACCCAAATACATCAAAACAAAACAAGAAGTGGGCGTGGCAATATTCTCAGTTTTTCTAATGAGCGTCTCAACGAGTCGGTTTACGCTATTTTACATAGGCATTGAAGTTTCTGTGGTCTTACCTTAAGTGCCCAATTGTCATGGCTATTAGGGGTTACCCGCCGAGGTGGTCTGGTGGTTATGGTGCTTGACTGCTAACCCGTAGGTCGCGGTGGCCGCAGTTCGATGCCAGTGTGCTTATATTTAAGTTTTATAACACCACGTGGTCGAAATTTCCGGAGCCCTCCACTATGGCGTCTATCATTATCATATCGTTGTTCTTTGGGACGTTAAACTCGGCAACTATTATTAGCTCTTGTGAGTGCCGATTGCATCATGTTCCTATGCTTATTCGCTGTGTTTGATACGAAACGCTTTTCTATTTTACTTATTCGTTTTTCTTTCTTAGTCTTCTGTAAATATTTTTACTGTTAATAATCACCAGGTAATCGGAGCTTAAGTATCAATATACTGTGAATAGCGGCGCCGTTCTGCGGCACTTCGTGCAACTCTAGGAGGGTTGCACAGGGGCGTGGCCCGCGAGATGGCGCCAGCGTCGAAAAGTCACTCGTTTCGAAGCACGATCGCTAGTTCTCTCGTGTTCCTAGGACACGGTAACATATTCAGGTCCGGGTGGAATGCGAGTACACGGACGTTTTTGGTCGATCGGCTAGGATTCCATCAATCGAGACCGTAGGTGATCTCTGGGCGCGCAACTGCCCGACGCGCATCGTTGGACCCTGCAGCAAAGACCATTTTCGATCGCAAGCGGCCTGGGCTCAAGCACGAACGAACTATGCCACTTGTGTCACCCCACAGCATCTTGCAAACGGTGAAGCTCTTCCGCACAAAGAGAATTTATGAAGCGACACTACCGCGGCGACAAAAATAGTTCGTTCGAACACTGAGCAAGGGGAATGTGAATCATGAGCACCACTCACATTTTCGACGACGGCGCGGCGGCCGTCTCCGAGGTCTCGAATTCGTGGCTGTTGAACCCATCCGCTAGTCACGTAACTGCGGGCGTCCATCGATTTACAGCCTTTAAGCTCGTCGCTTGTTGTAAAGCTTGTGCCGTCAACAAGAGAGAGAGAGATAAAAGCGAAGGAAAGGCAGGGAAGTTAACCAGGTTGCACCCGGTTTGCTACCCTACACGGGGGAGGGGGAAGGGGAGAAAAAAGAATAGATAGAGCAAGGAGGAAAGAAGGAACAAGTAATACGCGCACAGTGTTCACCGCACACACACAGACAGTCACAACCGAGAAATATTTGACATCGCTTCCTCTGCGGTTGTCTAGAAGTAGGCGTTAACAAAGGCTTGCAAGGACTGGCTCCAAGGAATCCAGAACTTGCAGAGCACATTGAGCTGACGGAGTTGTCATTCCGTTGAGGAGAGTGCGCATCGTGGTCATGAGAGACCTCAACACAGCGAGGACTTGTAGGTTTTTGTCGTGGCAATCATCTGTGGACGATGATGTACATTGCGGGCCATTCTGCATCGGCTCTTTATGACTGCGCAGGGGTGGCAGTGAGGGCCACGCGACATCCGCCACCGCTTTCAAAGCCTCTGCGTCTTTTCGGCTCTCCGACTGTGATGCAGTGGGCGGTGGTGGTGGCGGCAGTGGTGGTAGCTGTCGCTTCGGAGAAGTCTGACGGTCTGTCGGAGTAGGAGATCGCGTTGTCCGTCCAGATCGCACCGCAGTAGCCTTAGACGGTCGTCGCCGACGCGAGCGTCGTTGTCTATTTCTCACCACATCAGCGGCCTCTTTGTGCGTTGAGCCGTCCCGTACCATCTGTCTCATGACGCTCCATTCCTTTTTCACCAATGGACAGTCCCTTGATGAGGCTTCGTGTGATCCATGGCAGTTGGTACATTTCAGGACAGTTGCTCGGCAGGATTCCGCACTGTGTGGCTCTGCACAGAGGGGGCAAATCGCCACGTTCCTGCAAACTCCGCTCACATGACCCATTTTTTGACATTTACGGCACTGGAGTGGTCGTGGTGTAAATGGACGGACCACGTGACGAAAGTGTCCGACCTTCACGTGGGATGGCAATATGTCGCCTTTGAAGACAATCTTTACGCAATGCGAGTTGCCCAGACGTGAGACTAGGACTATGTTGCTATGATCACTAACTTCCTTGATGAGCATTGGAAGGTCGCCACAAGGAATGGAGATGTCGACATCGTATATGACGCCTACCACCATGTCCTTGTTAAGTGGAAGGTGAGCTCGAACCTTTATACCGTCGAAGTCTGTGACCCTGGTCAGAGCAAGCAGAGATGCCTGGTGTATAACATCGATGGCCAAGACATTCTTGCGGGGGTTGACTCGAACATCCTTGATTTCGTTTGGAGCCAGAGACTCGAGTTTCCTCGAGATGGTCTGCCGATTCAGGTGTCTCAGATTGTCCGATGGCGTAACAGGCACAAATAAGACGGTGTAGTTCGTTGAAGCCACCTTCGGCTTCACAGTAGATGCGGTTGAAGCTGATGAAGCACCCATAGATCTTCGTTTTGGTTTACGACTGTAAACAGGCGTGAATCCATCGTCGGAATCGTCACTGCTCGCCGAATACAGTTCGGTGGACTCACTGTCGGCGTCGCTGAGTTCGCTGTTCCGTTTCCTCGAGGGGCCCGCCGACGGCGGAGGCATGCTGGAGGGTGTGGAAGCCAGTCTACTTCCAGTGTAGCCAAGTAAAATACCGATGGCTACGCGAGGAACATGACAAATCACCAAAAACTGTCACCCGGTAAACAAAGCGCTGTGCAAGAGGCACACTTCGTCGTCGTCCCGCCGTCAACAAGGTAGTCCTTAATGTCTGTGAGCTCGATGCGAGGATTACACTTCACGTCACACACAGCTTCATCGCTGCTGAAGTCGAAGGCGTCGATGCCACCGCAAAGGTAAACCTTATGTTCGTAGCGAAGTTTTGCCGGACCCCGGAGGTGACGCGCGTAGGCCCCCAGCCGCATTTCAACCAGGTACCGTAGCGGCATGCACACGGTCGCGCGCACCACCTCTGACCGCTGCTCGCCGCTTTGAAAGGAGCGCGCCACCACGGACCGCAGACATGGCGGCGGTGGCAGACGCCGCTAGCGCCCCAAGCGGATGACGTCACTTGCAACCCTCTTATAGAAAACGTCTTACACGTTTTCTGGGCTGCAGATGTTCTCCCATAAAAGAAAGATTGTTAGAACATCGCGCATTACTCAGTACGTCGCTTTACGCCAGCCGATAAGTAGAATATAAAAGTAATTGTAGTTTTATATCCTCTACGTAAACAAGATGCGTCGCAAAGAATGTCACTACCAGCGTTCTCGCTGATGTACACCTACCTGTCCGGTGATCGGGTATTGCGGAAACCGTGATACGTTTCCGGGCAAGGTAGAACTTAACAACGGTATTTGCACGATTGTGTGGCGGCTTCTTATTGAAGATGGCAGCCCGCTAGCTGGTCCGCAAGCAGAGCATCGACTCCACCCAATTACAAGAGCGGCAAGCGAAAACCGTTATCAGCGAAGTGTATATAAAGAGCTGTCATGGTAAGCAGTTAAAGCAACCCCAATAAGTTGTTTCGAAACAAAAGTAATATACATTCAGCAAGAAATACAAAACTTTGGAGATACTAACTGACATTGCATTCAAATGAAACAAAATTGGTCGCAGTTAATAAACTTTCAAGCGAACATTTTCGTGCATCGGCGTTTAGTGCTACATTACCGCATATACAGATATATAATAAAAATTTCCGAATGTATCGAAGTATCTTATAAGATACAATTGGAATGTATCGTATCGGATAAAGTCGGCGTTGTGGTATTTTCTATCTGTATCTCAAACACTTCTTGCCCGAGTATCTTGTATCGTATCGCGATACAATTTCAAAGTATCTTTGCCCAGCCCTGTGCGGCATTATGAAATAGGCATTTATGAAATCGGAGCTTATGAAATGGCACGCGTTCCGAAACTATTGTTTCTTCTTTTTAAGACCATGAATATCACTGCGCGGATACGTCATCACGACGTCACTAATTTTAGGGTCCTTTCTCATTAAAACCACTTTTGCGCAATGTGGCGCAATATAGGTTCAGGTAACTGGCTATGTAGAGTCTCCAGTTAGAGCACTGCACGGGCCCGGCCCGGCCCGCGGGCCGGGCCGGGCCGTCCGAAGCGTTTTTCGGCGGGCCCAGGCTGGGCTCGGGCTTGAAAGTGCGGGCCCGGGCCGGGCCCGGGCTTGAAGCTGCGGGCCTGGGCCGGGCCCGGGCCGGGCCCGGGCTTGAGGCTGCGGGCCGAGCCGGGCCGGACTCGGACCCGCTCATTAAAAGGCGTAAGTCGGGCCTTCGAGCACACGCGAACGTTATGCATTGCATGGTCTAAGGTATACTGCGCCAAGCTGAAGTGACACGTGCAAAGAGATGGCTCTTAGTAAAGCTTAGCAATAAAAATAGAAAAACAGTTGAAGTGCTATTTTTTTTCCACCAATATAGATATAGATTGGCACTGCATATCTTCACTAACGTTTCGTCTGCGGGACCAGGCTTTGTCAAAGTAACAAGTACATCGTGGTGGGTTTTCTTATAAACACGCCAGATCACGTATATATATATATATATATATATATATATATATATATATATATATATATATATATATATATATATATATATATATATATATATAATATCGGCCCGACCTCGTGTGCTGCCTGGGTATATATATATATATATATCTATACACCGCCGCCATATATATATATATATATATATATATATATATACCCAGGCAGCACACGAGGTCGGGCCGATATTGGTTTTACGGCGGCTGTGCGGAGCCGTTGACTTTTGCCGGCAAAATAGGGCCGACTTTGCGGCCTTTCAGCCGATGATTGTCTTTCACCGGCAACACTGGGCCGAGTTATCCGGCCTTCTGCCGTCTTCCCGCCGATACCGGCTTAGCCGATTTCTTTCACAGGCAACACTGGGCCGAGTTTGCCGGCGTTTCGCTGTTCTTCCGCCGATATCGGCTTAGCCGATGGCTTTCACCGACAACATTGGGCCGAGTTAGCCGCCGTTTTGCCGTACTTTCGCCGACATCGGCCGAGCCGATGGTTTTCACCGGCAACATTGGGCCGAGGATGCCGTCATTCTGCCGTGCTTCAGCTGACACCGGCGGAGCCGATGGCTTATCGACGATGTTGGAACTTTTTTTGTCTCCCTTCAGACAGTTATACATGCCCTGTTGAGAACGTCCTCCTGCGTCGCGGCGCTCCAAGAGTCCTCGTCACCGACAGATGTACGGCTTTTACGGCAGAACTAACGCAAACCATCTTGAAATATAGCCACACAAGTCACCGACGGACATCACCCGCAGGCGAATGGCCTCTCCGAGCGGCTAAATGAAACCCTCGCCGACATGCTGGCAATGTACTGTACGTCGAACACATGACATGGGACGCCATAATATCTTCCGCACATAACCTAAAGTTAACACGGCAGTGTAAGAAACGGCGCACATATAACGCCGTTCAAACTAGTTCACGGAAGCCCCCCAACGACGCTGGACGCCGTGTTGCCGGCCCTCAGTGACGAGAATAACCTCGACGTTGTGCTCTGCCTTTAGCCCGCTGAAGAAGCCCTGCAGCTCGCCCGCCTAGGATACAATCGTAATGCAATAGAGCATTAGGCGCTTGAATATTTGTAGCTTAAGCTGTAGAATACCGCTACATGGATTGCTCTACTAGCACAAATAACAAAGTTCAAATATTGTACCGTGCTAATGCCGCACGTACGACTCGGTGCGCGAAGTATCGCCGACTGAATAGCTTGCATTCTCTTATTAGTTTCTGCTACGACAATGACTAACAACTATCACTAGCACAGTCACTTTTCTACCAAAAAAGGTGGTCTTTAGAAGAATAACTGACTGAAATTAGATGGCCACTTCGTTGACCATTTGGTCAACGCTATCAAAAATGTTGAAACGTTATAACACATACTAATAACTTCATGCGCCAAATTCGAAGTACTTCTGCTTCGTAAATGTTTTTGCCACTGGTCGGCCGACTTCACTAATGTATCCAGCATCAAAATTCACCCAAACATTCCCGCACGAATGCTTTTAGCGGAAGAAGTTTTATGTGAATACTAATTCTGTGCATAAATCGAGCCTTTAATCATATTTATAGCGCTATATCCTTTCAGCCGCTGAATGTGTGGCGCCAGCGCTCATATACTACACGGACAGTTTCCGATCTCTGTGTTTACACATATTTACTCACGCGCGTGTTTAGGTGACGCGTAACAAGCGCATTTGCTTCAGTGATGTCACATAATTTTACTTTATGAAAATAGTAAAAAGCTCAGCAAGGCGTCTTGCTGAGCTAGTTGGTTCATTACTTGAGAAAAATAAGTATGGTGCAAAAAAGACCGGGCGAAGTGAAGACACGTTTAGTCGTTTGAATGTTTACAAATCAACTAGCCCGCTGACCATCTTTAACGAACTGACAAACACCTGTTTGCCACGTGTTTGTCAGTTCGCATTTGCACTTCGTTGCCGTCCATTTTGTGACATACATATCTTTTTCAAGTAAAAATCTCGCTCAACGATTACTTCCCACGTGCTTTCAGAAACAGTCGCATAAAATTATTATTATGGAATGTGAAATACGATGAAAAATGCGGCTACAACGTGGTGTACGAAAAGTTTTCATGTAGCGACATGTGGCAACAAGTGATGCATTGAAAATTCGACGAACGCCTTTCTCAAACGGCATGCCCATAGACATGCTGGGGCACGGCCGGTCTAGAGGCGCGCGCTCGCGAGCGCGCGCCTCCAGACCGGCCGTGGCTGGGGGGATCGCACACCATTGTGGTAGGCTGAGCCGTGCTTTCAAGAAGGGAGAATTCGCATTTTTAAAGACGATAGTCTTTCTTGGGGAACTTAGACGCAGAAATTTTGGTCTGTCTGTCTGTCTTTCTGTTTGTCGGCACGGCACCCGATTCAGCCAACCGGCCAAAGTTGAACCACTTGCTTACCGCCCACCCATCTTGAACTGGTACGGCTGTTCATTCTTGTGAACGTTGTCGATCAAAAAGTAAATATTACGCATATCTGAGGCGTAACATCATTAGGTAAGTATTAGGTGGTGTGTTCCTTTAATAGAAAATACATAGATACATAGATACGCCATTTTAAAGAATTTGATGGTATGCGTTTAACGTTGTGACAGTAACGCGTCTATTAAAAGATTGCCACAGCTGAAGCGATCAGCGGTCCAAGCCGAGCAAGCGCGAGCGCCAACAACAACCGTCTTCGTCTTCTTCTTTCGCAGGCGTTCTTGTCTGCGCCCTACCATGTTACAAATCACTCCCCCGCGGAAAAGGAGCCATCCTGGCGACCTAAGGAACAGGTACAACTGGTGGGTCATAATGCGGCTTCAGTCGATCGACGTGAACAGTCTCGCGGCCGCGACGACGGCGGTCCGTAGATGATTGAACAGGCTCAATCATATAGTTAACTGGGAATGCTTGACGTAGGACGCGGTAGGGGCCTTCATACTTAGGCAGTAGCTTTGTGGAAAGGCCAGGAGCGGAGGAGAGAACGCGAAGCCACACCAACGTTCCAGGCGAATACGACTGAGGAGGCAGGTTTTCGTCGTGACGGTCATTCTGGCCCTACTCGCCCTACAATGTTACAACCCTAGTTTCTTAAAGGGGCCCTGCAACACTTTTCGAGCATGCTCAAAAAGCGCTGCCGATCGGTAGTCGAGGCTCCCGAGAACACGCGAGCCAACTATTATAGCGATGCGCACGGCCTGGAATTTACAATAAATTCTCAGTCAGCTGAAAATCGCTCCCTCTTCTCTCGACAAGTGATGTATTAGTCCGCAAAATATGACGCGATTGTCGGCAGTTCCACCATTGGCTGATGTTATAATCACGATAACACCCTCATTATTACTTTCGTTGTTAATTTTGAGTTCAATAAGTAGATAATATGTATGTTTATATTCTGTTATTGCGTTAAAAACACCGAACAAACATTAATATTAGCACTTCCGGTCTCACCGACAGCTCGTCTGCTCGTAGTTGCGTGGTTCCGTTTTCTTCGCCATGCGCAGTGCCGAAAACGTGAATATTTCTGTGCTTTTGACCATCGCCGGTTGCTGTTGAGAGTGGCAGCCGTTCGAGTGTTGCCTCGTCAGCTGGGAACTGCATCGTCGGCACGTTCTCACGACCGACCGAGGCAGCCGTGCAGCATGTCTCCGATAACAATGCTGGCGTCCGGTAAAGGCGGCGCTTCGGGGTCGTCTGCCAGTGCCGTCTTACGAGGCGGTGTATCGGAGTATGGGCCGAAACCGATCTCAGCTGTCATTCATTCCAAACGAGCGCGCAGGTTTGCTTCCGTGGTTGGCAAAGCGATGAAAACACTACGGCGTTCGAGGTGCACACCCAACATAACCAAACCGACGGCGCAGTTTTCAAGCACGCGCGATACGGCTCCGCTCGACGAGAACGACGCAAGCCGACCGGAAGTGGCGGCACAGACCACGTGGTTGCGCCCAGACGTCAGAGAGAAAAAAGTGAAGAAAAAATTTCCGCCGGCGCTCTTGGGCGGAGCCTCGCTCGTCTGCGCTCCCTCCCTCGACTCGCTGCCTAGCTCTCCGCGCGCTCGCTGCGTTGAGTTGAGGGAGAAAGCTGCGGAACGTGATCTCTATAATTTGGTAACACCACTTAGACTTGACGGATTCGAAAAATTTTTGCGGCATATGACTCGTGAAGAGTCATACGTCAATAATGAGACTATTCCAATATAACTAAGAAAGGTGTTGCAGGGCCCCTTTAAGTTGCGCAGGAATGCGACTGCGCTGAAACTTGTCTTCCTCCGTGCCCTCTGCACAAGCTCATGTTGTGTTTCGGTTTCGGTTCAGTATTGCATTGTACGAATGACAGGGGGCGCCACTCTGGCATTCCCGTTTTACCCAGGCGACGTGTAAGTAAGAGAGTTTGTGGAGAGTACTCGTTGAGTGCGGACGTTTCTTCTCCTTCGGCGCATCGCGCCAAACAGCGTGTTCGGGCTGGCCGGCGTCCCCACCGGTCGCGTTGGTCACCGCCGGTCTTCGCCTGCCGCTGCACCGGGACTACCAGCCCGCAACACAGCACTCATGTTTCCCGACGTATTGCCAGATGGCGTCCATATCTCACGCAGCGCCTCTTCTATCGTCTTTAGACGACATTTGCAGCGAAGCACGCAGATACGCGGCCAATTTTTTTTTTCGTCTTCTTCAACCTCTACCCCCCCCCCCCACACCTCCCTCCCTTCCCCTCGTTCAGCGTCATTGTCGCGAAACTCGCTTGACCAGGCAGGGTAGTGTAGCCGTCCAGACGGAGGGACAATCGTAGCTGCGGGAGCAGGTTTTTTTCACTCGACCAGCAGAATTCTTCAAGAAGTGCGGTGTGCGGACATGTGTGGTGGAAAGTCAAAATCGTGCACGAGTCGGATACGCGGCAGCATTCCGGCATTATTTTCGGCAGAGATCACCGCAGCGAGAAACCAGTGGCCCCCGGCTTCCATGTTGAACTCGCTCACCTCATATAAGGCCGCGTGTTCACTACTGTTACGTGTCATCAGATTTTTGTTCTCTTCTTATCGCGTATTCTCTATTGACCATCGTGTTTTGTGTATTCTGATATGGTGCGCTTGCATTTTTTATTCGCGCGTGTTTTTAGCGATCCAACGGGCACACGTGAGTGGTTTTTATGCACGATTCCTTTCTGTTACAATCTTGCCTTTAGATTAGAAATGCGTGCGTGTCTATCTTGTTGAGATGTAGAGTTCATGGGATCTTGTGGTACCGCTCGCAATGTTTCCCGCGTCGCGTGCAGCAGTTTATCCATCTTCTTGGCCCTTAAGATATCTCTGAAAAATTGCAATCCCCGCTTAAAGGATAACGCTAATTTAATTGCCAGTCATGTGTTGCGAATACCTACCGTTCCTTGGTGAACTTAATAAACGTAGTGGGGGGGGGGGTGCTCCTCTGCTCGTAATTAGCTCACGCGTATACACAATCTTCTAGTGTAGTTGCCACTCTTAATCTCGCTTTTTCGGCAAGCCGCCTAACGTTATCTTTCTTTTCTTCGGGTCCGTCTTTAATCCTACTTTAATGCTGCCTTCGTTTACATCTCCAGAATTTTTTTCGTGATTCGGCACCGTCGTTACTGAAAAGCGCGATATCGTCCACAAAACGCAAGTAGCTAAGATATTCTTCGTTAATCCTTATTCCTATTTTTGCCCGTCCTAGTTCTTCCAATATTTATAGTGAATGTGCCACGCATAACGTTGAAGAGATTGTAATTCTGCGCATAGGCGTGCGCACGATGGGGCAGGGGGGCGGCCGGCCCCCGTAGTCACCTAAGAAGAGGGGGGCGCAAGGTCTGCCAAACAAATTGACTTAATAGGAAGGGGGGGGGGGCCGCGATGAACCTTCGCCCCCCCCCACCCCCTCTGAAGGGGAACCGTGCTCACGTCTATGATTTTGCGCCTGATCCCATTCTCGATTAGGATTGTCCTGCTTTTTTTTTTTGAGGAATACGGTGGCTGTGGGGTTGTTTTAGATGTTGGCTACGGTATCTATAGATGTTTAGATATTCCTTTATGGCATAATTATTCCGGAACTGCTGGCGTGTGTTCATATCTGTGAATAAATTTGTGTTTATCACCTTGCAAATGTGTTGCTCCTTAATTTCTCAGACGCATGCGTAGTTGGTGCAGCAGGCCTTTCATCACTTTAGTTGTGTTAGAGACAATATTGACTTTCGTTCTCGGCCTTGCACGGTTCGACAGAATTGTGGGTCTTAATCGCACACTAAGACATCAGTGGAGGAGTCGTTCTAATTAGGAAGCATTTTTCGAATATGGCACCAACGGCAGTCGATGGATGTCGTTGGGCCGCGAGTAGTCTATTTTAGCGCTGCTGACTTACAGTACAGCAACCACAGTAATACCGAACTGCCGTGGTCGGCACGCAGCCATTTTACTTTATAACACATGTATCAGCCTGCCTGATCAAGTTACTTTACGCATCGAGCAACTACCGCCGGTGTCTCCATATAAACTAGCTACGTGCCGACCACGACGGTACAGTACTATATACCGTACTTAACGCACGGTAAGCCACCACTGCTAAAACATAATAACGGGTGTAAACGGTCACGCCGGTGGCTACCCGACGTCGGCGGGGCCGACACCGCGCCAGCATCGGCTAGCATACATAGGCCCAATGACGGCTTGCCATCATCGGCTGAATAACGGCAGGCCCGTCTCGGACCGACGCTGGTTAGCCCGCGTCGGCCCGAAGCCGGCAAGCCCGCATCGGCCCAAAGGCGGCTAGCCGACGTCGGGCCGATGCGGGTGAAAGTAGCGCGAGCGTGATTTGCCGACGTGGGGCCAACATTGCTGCCGTCATTTGCCGACGTTGGGCCGAGATCGGTCCAATGGCGGCGTGCTGCCTGGGTGTATATATATATATATATATATATATATATATATATATATATATATATATATATATATATATATATATATATATATATATATATATATATACATATATATTAACAGCATAACAATGGGCCAGATCACGGTTGTTCCCATGAGAGGAATAAAGATTTCGGTGTTTTATTCGAGGTTGACACATACGGTACATTTCATTTATATTCCTTGGTATTATGTGTCAAAACCATGATATGATTACGAGGCACGCTGTAGTGGCACCGGATCAATTTCGACAACCTCGAGTTCTCTAACGTGCACCTAAAGGTAAGTATATACACGGGTGTTCTTGCATTTCGCCCCCATCAAACTGCAGCCGCCGTGGCCGCGGGAATCGCACCCGCGTCCTAGGACTTAACAGCGAAACAGCTTAACCGCTGAGCTACCACCGCGGGCAAAGCAACATTTCGATGCATGTACACACCGAATTTCCCGTCCGATCGCCCGCTACAAAGCGCACGGCATCATTAATAATCATCATCAACAACTAATATCCCCTAGCGGGCCCGGGTCGGACCTGGTCATGAACAAGCGCGCCCTGGATTAGTTTAGTAATGAACGCCCGGGCCCAGGCCGGGCACGGGCGTGGAACGACGGGCCCGGGCCGGGCTCAGGCTGGGTACGGTAAAGTACGCCCGGGCCCGGGCCGGGCCCGGGCTTGGAACCACGGGCCCGGGCCGGGCTCGGGCTGGGTTCGGTCATGTACGCCCGGGCCGGGCCCGCGCTTGAAACCACGGGCCCGGGCTGGGCTCGGGCTTCATAAAGCGGGCCCGGGCCGGGCTCGGGCCGTAAAGTCCGGCCCGTGCAGTGCTCTATCTCCAGTACTGTTAAACTGCAGCATGGTTCACATTAATTGATAAGAAATTAACCATACCCGAACAGGCACCCTCAAGGTTCAATATTTTATGCGAACCCGTCGTGAACGTTCACCGCCCGGCTTTCCACTTATGGCGGCTAAAACTGCTGGACATTTCGTTTGCCCCTTTCGCGTGTGTTCACTCCGCTGCGTTGACCGTTGTCATTATCGACGAGACGCAACAGCTATTTTTGTCGTCGTTAGCCCACATTGTGATCCAATGCTTCGCCATTGCCATTGAACTAGAAAAAAGCCTCCTAGGCCACCCCTTCCGAGATCTGAGCCAGCGGCAGTGGAGCAACAGGCATTTGGAAGCCAAGTGCGCTAACCACTGCGCTATCGAGCAACATGTGTACTTGTTAGAGCATACTCACCGCTCTACGTAGACTTTGAGAGAAGGGCCATCTCATGTATCTCGGATGCCAGAACAAACAATACTGTAGTAGGTGAGCACGGCATTCTTTTCAGAGGGGGGTGGGGGGGGGGGAGAGAAGCGGGGAGGAGACAGCAGCTCCCTCACATTTCGTTATAACCTCCCCCCCCCCTCCAAATTTTCTCCCCTTCACCTGGAGTGCCAGAAAGCTGACTTTACAGTTCCTGCAGGGGTGCGCTTGCGCCCCTATGGACCTCTCTTATTGCAGGTAACTCCACCCCCCACCCAACCCCAGCTGAATAAGGATGGCGCTGGCGCTGCCGTAATATGTGAAGGCAGTTCAGGAAAAAAAAGCAGACAAGCGAAAACCAGATGGCGTGGTCTTCCCTTTCAGTAGAATGCAGCTTTTGCAGTAAATTAGTTAGAGGCGAAGGAACTGCTGAATTCCGCACTTTCTTTTACTCTGCGAAGCCTCATGCTGAGCCCCGTTTAACCAACAACAATGCTGTTTAACTTAGTATTCCCACATTGTATCCCTTTAACAAACAGCTATCTGATCAGGTCAGCGCATCCTGAAACGCTGTGTTCTCCTGAAAACCCAGCGTCAAGCAGTAATTTCATTTTCTTTAAGAGTAACTAGAGCGCAGCCCTCCATTGCTCCTGTGCCCCTTGTGAATGAACACGTGCGATCCTCAAGTAGCACAAGGCGCTCGCAAAAGTTCGGCTTCCGTTTTTTTCCTCCTCTGTCTTTGTCTACGTGTACAGCGAGAGTCAGCGCAAATTTCGTTATCCCGCTTATGCACCCATTCTTTTCCTCGCTGAACAGATTCGATCGGCAGACCATGGCAAAACATGAATGCCGTCACTCCTCTCTTGCGCCTTACGCAAAAGCATGGTCTCAGAGATTGGTGGACGTCACTGTGTGAAAACCATCGAAGGGGTTTGCGATGTCGACGCCACCTAGAGTTAACGAGAGAGTGAACAGCACTCGGGCTTTAGATGTAAATATGAACAATTTGTAGGGCCCATCTTTTCAGGAACCGCGTCTTTCAGGAAGATTATAGATAGATAGATAGATAGATAGATAGATAGATAGATAGATAGATAGATAGATAGATAGATAGATAGATAGATAGATAGATAGATAGATAGATAGATAGATAGATAGATAGATAGATAGATAGATAGATAGATAGATAGATAGATAGATAGATAGATAGATAGATAGATAGATAGATAGATAGATAGATAGATAGATAGATAGATAGATAGATAGATAGATAGATAGATAGATAGATAGATAGATAAAAACGAGGGAAAGGCAGGGAATATACACAGAATTGAAACATCCGGTTCGCTATCCTACACTAGTAGGGGAAAGGGAAAGAAACATGCTTAAACCCTAGATAACAGCTGAGACCTGACAGTCGGTCGCTTTGCAACTTTACTGTCAGGTCACCTAACCGTCTAGCGTAACATAGCACGGTATGGCGCCTGCGATCACCGATCCCCCAAAGGCACCTCATCGCCTTTTAACAATCTCGCAAGCCACGCAGGGTGTCAATAACCCCATCTCTTTTCATTTTCAACACGTGCATTTTCATGTTCCTTTTCGTTTCTTCAGGTGTTCAACTTTATAAATGCATTGCATTTTTTCCTTAATTTTTCATCCGCACTTGCTACTTTATATTCGCCCGCGATCCACCGATCATAAACCTGAGTAGTCACCTAAATCTTTATTTTTCTTATGTCGCTGCCTTTTACTTGCGTTTGTAGAATTAGTCCGCGTAGTTTTGGCGTAATTAGCTTAAGTAACGTAAGATTTTTCTTTCCTATACCAGAACTCCATGTTTCTTTTTCCTTTATCGCATTGCAGTATGTAAGGCGAGCAGTATAGTGCCGCGCTTGCACAAGCCATAGCGACGCCTCTTCTTTTTTTCTGAGCCCATTACCTCCTAGGGAGAAAAAAGAATGTCAAATGTCACCTACCAACCGGATGCGAACACGCGATGCCCCGGCTCTCTGAGATATCAGCGAGGCAAGGGCGAGAATACCAGCACACGCTAAGGAAGATCCCACGACCGTGGCACGGAATCAAAGGCATGAAAGAAAAGTGCATCGTGGTGTGGGCTATAACGGTGCCTTTCTCGGACTTGCGTGACACCACACGGTCTCGCGCGTGTGTGCATCCCTACGCTTTCAGTGGGGAGGCACGTCGCAACCTTCTCCTTCTTGATCGTGCCCCATTCCATTCGTAAATGCCGAGCCATAGTGTGGAGGCATCCTCGGAGGGGGTACTGGACAGCAAAGACAGAAGCGAGTTCTGAGAGGAAGTCGGGGACCGCGCACCATAACGACGTCTTGAAAATGCTTGCCGCTGCTGCTTTTCGAGGCTCGCCACGGGCCGTCGCTCGCGTAGTCCAGGCACACTCGGGAGGCGGCTGTCATTGTCGTCGCCCGTAATGGTTGCCGTCCGCGCGCACGACTCCCCCCGTACACCTCTCTCCAACGCGCGGCATTTGCCTTATCTTCGTGGGTAATGTGCGCCGGCTACGAATCGGTACGATTCCTTGTGTTCCCGAACGTGGAGGACTGTGACATCCCCCATCCCACGATCATAATCATCCCCTTCACTATATGATGTGACTCCTTTTTCATATTTTTTTACGCTTTGTGTGCAACTCTTGATTGTACGTGTATATGCCGGATTAACACTGGTTATGAAGAGGGAACCTCTGCTTCGAAGCCAGTGAGTCTACCAGCAAAAAGTTAGCGAGAAATTCACCTTCGGTGCCGGTGTTGGCATCCGACTACTCCATTTAACTTCTCCGTGGACTAAGGCTAGAATATGCTATGGGTCAGGAATCATTACTCGAAAGCTATATCGGCGAACACGAATACAAGGAAAGGAAAGGGTGCAAGTGCCGACTTAACAGGAAAGTTTAACTCAAAAAGAAACTTCAGACACGCAGACACTGTCAGCACCTTAAAGTTAGCTTTCACGAAGCGAAAGCAAAATCGGGATAGCACTTTATGTCATTTTGAAAAGACAGAGGAATAAATCAAGGTGGCGCCAAAATATCTACAGGGTTTTGCAATTTGTTTTTACATCTTTTTTTTTAGAGCAAGAAGCTGTGGAAACATAACTTAGCACTTCAATTAGAATGAACATCTAATACATAGAGCACTTGTTATATTACACCGTATCAGAGTATCTGTACGTGCCTCTTCTCCGACAGACTTCATGAATCCAATAAAGCAGAGCCGAAATATACGTTGTGCCATAGTGACACTTACTGGAACTTTCGTACGTCCGTAATATATAGTCTATTTCTCTTCTTTTATCGCGCTCCACCTTGAAATCGCCTTCTTTGTAATTGCTTCGTCAAGCTGACCTTTCTCATCTCATGGCTAACTTATAGTTTTTCGCTTACCATTCGCGTACTGTGCTTTCAGTATAGAACGGATTACACAGGAGCTTGAAATAATAAAAAAAAATGGGCCTAGCGTGGTAGGTTGCTGCGACCGTATACACTTTTACCACTGTGGCAGCGTACGGTCATTACTTTGGCCCAGACGCATTTACTTGGTTACTCTGACACATTACTTGGCATTACGTTTGAGCCTTACTTTGGCTCAAACGCCGTTCCTCGATTCCTTGACGGAGTTACACAGCAAATAACATTTCCAGACTTTGCTTCAGAGCTCGATTTTTCTAGGGCGCGGAGTTTAATAAGATAAGACTTCTAGAGCGAACTCTTGTGTAAGGCAACTTAGTCGTGAAAAGTTAAAGCAAGCTGGGATGGAGGACGATTGGCGAGGAGCATCTCTTTCGTCTTACGACTCAGTGAGGGCGAACGGCGTGATGAATTGCCCGCAACTACTTTAAGTAAAATGTAGCGTTGTAGGAAACGAACGAGAAAGAACAACGCGGCAAACGCTTCAGCGCACTGCGTACGATGTGTATTGGATTTATTGCAGTGCAGAATAGAAACGGAGCTCGTTCGAACCATTTACTTAATTAAAACTGCCCACGCTTTCCTCAGAGCGTTAATTTTACAAAAAGGTTCGCTATGCACAAGATTGCACATGACTCACGTTCAAAAATGCGTGCTATTTCGTCCTATAGAAATGTGCATAAAATATATCGTGTGTGTTAGCGCGCAGAAGAATTTTGCGTCAACTTTTCGATGCTACACGAAGTAAAGCGAGTTGGCCAGCGGTATTTGTACAGACGCTATAGATGCCGAGTGGACCCCTTCGTGGTGACACGGTCATCTTTTCTAGGACTGCCTTCATTACCATCATTTTATTTATTTATTTTTATTGTTAACGACTCATTTCGTTATCCTGGCTGTAAAATATCAAGAAAAGGTGCAGTCGAGGTACTTACTACCTGGCCTCAAATGCTTACGCAGCAAGATACTTAGAACAAAGCCTGAAAGCACATTCAATGAAAGCGCACAAATGCGCCAAACTAGGACTTAAGCAAAAGATTTCACAATGATTTCGAATGAGGAGTGAAATTCAAGTTCCAAAATTCGACTTTCAGTTTTCGCAATTCCCAGTTCGGAAGAATGCTCCTCGCTGGGTCTAATCTGATTCGTCGTGTTTTTATTTACTTTTAGCGTGATCTAAAACATTCTGTAGCTGCAAGAAGACCCTCTTTGCTGGTATCGCCTTTGCCGTCTGCCCGTCCATATTTTTGTTGTCTCTCCACTCTAATCATTGATGTCATCAAATGTCAAGCAGCCGACATCCCAAATTATTACGCGAGAATCGCTGGTTTTCACAGCTAAACTACTTGTGAATTTGAACTTCGCGTTTGTATCCGATTAATCAATTGTTTTTAATTTTGCTTCTTTGAACAGCCTCACAGCACTTTTGAGACATTGTAATCTCGGAAACTGCCCCGATCTTTTTTTTTCCTTACGCGTGCTAGTAAGATTAACCCGGGCCACGAAATGTATAACAAGACGTGCCACGTTTTAAGCGCAACAGGTTTCGATGTCTTGCTCAACATTAAACATGCATGCTTCAATTTTTCGGGGAGCTCCTACATTACCTTCGTTCATCGCAACAGCAGCTGAAAACAAGCTACGGCGACTGCAAAATGAACACACAAGAGTTACTACGCTCCTTACACAAGCATAAATTATGCACGGGTTTAAACTTTTCTCTTTCTCTTAAAATTTCTTCTTTTTCAAGCCTTGGGCGTTTTTTTTTTCACGCTACAGTGCGTTCCACAGCCATCAGCCGACTCACCCAGCAACAAATTCTACTCAGCGCTTTTGTATCTTCGGTATAGCAAGCCTAAAGCAAGCAACAACTTGACGTGATGTAACTGCCCTGTCTCGCATTCGTCCAAGCTGAAATAAAAAAAGGTACGCTGTAATCTAGAAACAGTACGGTACCTCTCCCTACCTTGAGCGCTTGCGCCCAAATCCTCCGGGATCTTACTGCCAGGGCCAGCTGCCGTCCATCTCCATTAGAGGCAATCTTTCCTTAGGTACCTGTCTTTTTTTTTTCCCTCGGAATGTCGCCAAGATTGCAAACGACTTAAGACATAAGACAAACAAAAAGGTAACAGAGAAATAGGGACTCCATACCGGAAACGGAAGACGCTATCGCATGCCGCGCCCCCCAGGCCAGGTTTGTTTTCCTTCGAAGACAAAGTTTTGCTCTTCTTTGACGCCATCAGCACCGCGCTTATTTCCAGGCGCATTTTTTTTTCTTTCCTCGAATGCCTCTTTCTTTTGATTTCTTACTCGCTGTCACCCCCAATCTCAGCACTGCGCATGTGTCCTCGGCATCTGTCGTCCCTGACCTTTAGAAGAATAGGGGCCTCCGATTGCCTGGGACGATTGCCTCGCTTTTTTCATGACGTCCTCTCTAGCCTTGGGGAAAGATAGTGCAGTCGGTTACGACCGGCAATTGGTCAATATGTCCCTTTCTTGCTTTGAATCCGCTCCCTGAACGGGCATTCGTTTCTTGACTGTCCAGCCCATAGTATCGTAACCCATACACGGAGAGTCGTTTAAGTGCAGTTGCCCGCTTGCCGTGCAGCGTGCCAAAGCGCAGCGTATTCAGTCGGTGAAATGTAAATTGGCTGTACGAATGAGCTCAATTTTACGGGCCCTAGCGACGTATATTGTAATAAAATTTGTTGCTGGGCTAGTTGGTGCATAGTTAAAATGTAAGACGGTGGCACAAAAATGGACAAGGACGAAACAGGAAGGTGCGCTTGTATACGTCTCTTCTTCCTGTTTCGTCCTTGTCCCTTTTTGCGCCACCGTCTTATATTTTGACGACGTATATTGAATTAGCTTAAGTCAGTTTAACTTAGTCATGTCTTCTATTGTTACTGATACGCGGGAATGTCAATTATCGAGGCCTATACGGCGTATGAGTCATAATACCTGACATGTAAATGGAACCGCACGAAATCGAAACAATGATAGACATACCATGTACTTTCAGAGAGCAAATGTTGCGAATGACTCACATTGAACAAAAAAAAAAACGCCAGACCTGCGCGGAAAGCGCAGCACAGTCACAGCGAAAGCTCGAAGAGCGGCATTTCTAGAGCCCGTTATAAACTCTCTTGTGGCTGCTAATGCAACTACACTAGCAACGTACCCACTACGCCACAAATTATAATTTTTGTGAAGTTGGAAGCACCCACCACGATATTACTCGTCATTCTGCGGAGAAGCGAGGTACCATCTGTAAATCATTATGTGCAGTTTCTTGATGCGATGGCTGATGACGATGAAGAATTATGACTGAGCCTTTTGTAATGGGTTGGAAGCTTTAAATGACCCACTAGTTACGTAATTCGCATTGTGTGACGCCCGGTCGTTATTTCATTCTCCCACCACGCTTTACACCATACGCTAACGTGAGAAAGAGATAGAGAGAGGGAATTAACCTTGTTGAGACCCTGAGGAAATGGATCATGGGAGCCTTATGGGCTTCCTTGGCAACCAATAGAAGTCCACTTGCGAGGAACCCACTACGCTATAAATCATAATTTTTGTGAAGGAAGGAAGCAGCCACTGCGCAATTTTTCGTCATTCTGCGCAGCGCCGTGGTAACTGCTAAACACATGTAGGGCATCATGTGCACTTTGTTGATGCTGTGGCTAATGACGATGAAGAATTATGGCAGATCCCTTTGTAATGGGTTGGAAGCATTCAACAACTCACTCGTTGTGCAATTCGCATTGTGTGACGCCTGGTTACAGAATTCGCATTATGTGACACTTGGTTGTTATTTTACTCTTCTACCACGCTACATTACATATGTTAATGTGTTTCCTTCCCGGCATGAAGCCTGTATAGGACCTTTTTGCAAAGCAGTTTCAAGCACCGACATGGCTCTGAGGTAGGATACTGGGCTCCCACGCAGAAGGCCCAGGTTCGAACCTCATCCCATTCTAAAAATTTTTTCTTATTGCGTTTTTTTTTTCATATTTCGAGCGATAGTGGTTGCGGACACCGGCGGCGGTGGCGGCGGCGGACAACTACGGCGCCAGAAACGGCCCTTGTTTGATCTCATAACAGCTTTTGCTGTAAAAGGGATGGCGAATACATTTGATAGAAGCTAGAAAATTTAGACCGGCGGCTCATCCTGCTACAGATGAATCTCTCCGAAATATTCTAGAAGGATATTTGGGACACTAACTTGTCATTGTCCAACTTTTTTAAACTAATCGCAATGGCGCTGACATACGGACGTTCTAAATTTTCAGCACTTATTCGACGGGAGTGCATTCACATTAGCTTTGTTGATGCAGCAGTAAAACAACTGTCATGCTTAATAAAATATGGAAATAACCACTCTTCCAATGCTGTCACTCATTTCGCTAGGACTCCTCCCTTATGATCGTTCTCGCCCTCGATCGTCCTTTCAACCTTTGTGTCCAAGGAAGCGCTGCGTAAGAGAAACCTGACAACCTAGGTTTCTTGGCTTCGGCATCTAGAAGAATGGGGCTGTGTGCATTTCGATCAGTGTTCTAGGGGTAAAATAAATCAAGTCTCAGAAATAGATGGGAGGAACTAAAGCGAAGTCACATCATAACCAAAGCTTTCCGACCGTTATTCACGGCATAAAATCGATCATTGTTTGCCTTCATGGCTTTGGTCAAGAGAAGACTGCATATAAATGTATATGTACAATACTACTGAGATTTATGTGCGTGCATCCATACATGGCTAGAGTGAGTGCCGTTGTCATTCCTCTTTTCTGACTTGAATTTTGTAGCCACACTAGCCAATTTCATTACGAAGGCCATCTGCGATTTCTTTTTTTACTTGTACTTTTTCGTAGGAAGTAATCCATTTCAAATATGTCCGATTGCATATATGCTTAAATCAATTAAGGTCGTTAAATGCAGAGTAATACAGACATTTCTTTCATTTCACGTATTCTTGGAAGAAAGAAACATTCTTATTTTGGTCATACCATATGAGTTGCCAATTCAGTGAAGTAAGAAATTAATGCTAATTAAAGTGTAAGATCGAAAAAAAGGACGATGTCGCACATACACGAGATTGCTATATGTGATATTCTGGTGCCCACGAGAAAACGTCTGAGCGAGCTTAAAGGGCTTGCATCAAATAGGTCTCACTAACTTTCACATTCTCCTCATGCTGGCAGGAATCGCCAGCGACACAACGGTACATAACACTGTAACACTATAATACAAGTTGGTAATACATGTCGGCAACATACGTTGCTTCGCTGCAGGTTCCGTGTCCACGTGTGTGATGTTTAGATGCACGTGTGTTGGATTCAGTTTTAGTTTCATTCGTTTTAATCGCCTTTTTCTACATATCTTATTCTTCCCACCTATGCTGACTAGTTAAACTGAGTAAACATGTGAAGGAAAAAAGATGTCTTTTAAGGCTCGTTTTTCTTTGTTAACACAATATTAATGAGAACTCGCAGACAATAACGCCAAGGAAAGTACTGGAGATGTTATTTGTAATAATTGGGGTATAAGTGTGAAGAAAGTAAAGTGGACCAAAAGATAACTTGCCGCCGGCAGGGACCAAACCTGCGACCTTCGAATAACGCGTCCGTTATCTTTTCGTCCACTTTACTTTCTTCACACTTATATCCCAATTATTACAAATTACAGCTATACTTTCCTTGGCAATACCTCTGCTAGCTCTCATTAATAATGTGTGGTGTCTTTTCATCGGCAAGACACCTCACCATGACACCGCGTGCATACACGATATGTATGCCCATAGCATAGAATGTCAAATGCCTCGCTGCGTGATATAATGATCGACGTATGGCGTCGTATGAAAGGTTTTTTCTATAAAAAGGCTGTCTTTTCCCAACTGTGCTACCTCCCAGCGGAGCTCAGCAGAGGACAGCTCGGCACACAGATGCTTGTTGTGTCTGCGCGTCCAGCTAAAGGGCGAAATAAGCAGGAGACACATGGCGTACTTTCGTGTCCCCATAAAACGTCACACGCCGTAAAAGCAACCGCGTCCAATCGTTCCCCAACGACACCTACCAGGTTAAAATGAATATCATCAGTAAGCATAGAACAGCCAACTTCCGGAAGCGCCGCACGTCGTATAGCAAGTGACATTCTACTGTTTCCATCATACTTTAACCTTCTTGTATTTACGCGTTCATGTGGCAAACCAACATCAATCAATCAATCAATCAAGCAATCAATCAATCAATCAATCAATCAATCAAATATCAATCGACGAATATATATTAGTCTTGTCAAAAATGTAGCAGATTGCAGGTAAATATGCATGCGTCAAGTTTAATGTGTAAAAGCCTCTATCAACCTCCGCACTAGCGCCTCTGCTTTCAGTGCATCCGGAGATAGGCCGCGATCAAGTTTTGTTGTATGTTACTCTGGACATTCTCATATTCCGCCATGTCATCGAATTCACCAACTGTTCGGCTCTGATTGGCCCGCAGATCTCCTACAACCTCTCTGATTGGCTCAAAGTTCAGCCATTTCGGAATTGAAACAGTATGGCGTAATCAACCAACGTCCAGAAAAGTACCTCCGGCCAACTGTTACTGGCATCGCCACCGTCAGACAAAATAATATTCACTGCGGCTATATAAACAGCTATCTCAATGACGTCCGGTTTTTCACGGCTTCCAAATCCATAGTAAGTTTGTCAAACCATTAAACTCCAATTTCCCAATCTCAACTCTCCACTCACAGCGTCACCACTCTCAGCCTTGTTTTCCCTGCCATACGAGCATTGATTGTCTTTTCTATATGCACCGCGTGTAGCTTAATGCTGACGACTATACAAGCCTACAATGATCGCTATATATACACACCATTACCGCCATGCACATAGGAGGGCGGAGTTACGACGAAATGGTACATGTACAATCTTGTCTCCTTCACCATTGTTTACACAACCCTTTTGCCCTCAGACAAGATCCGAGGAAAACGCTTAGGCCTTCGATCTCCAGCGCATGCTTTCGTGAGCAGAATCTTTTCGCTGGCTCTTAGAGACCACTCCTTGCTGGTCACCGCCGCCAGCTACGACGAACGGCCACCCCTATGGCTTAGCGAATAAAGTGAAAAGGACAAACACCGAGCTCTAGCTAGCGGGACATCGTCCACGTCCTCCAAGCCTGCATAATTGATTCGGCCCAAGACTTCGCCGTCGCACAACCTCCGAAGACACTCCCCTCACATGACTTGACTTGGCCTGGCTTGGTCCCCAATGTGGACGCAGAGGGAAATGAGGAGAGGGTGAAGGCAGGTCGTGTGGGGGACAATATACATATATCTCTACAGAATCGCTCCTTAATGGAGTCCCCTCTGCGAGAAGACACAAAGAGGCACCTGCATATAGAGCAGGCGTTTGGCCCATGTCTCCTGGCGTCGTCCGGGTGGCTCATTTTGTGCCCGCTATGCGTGACATTCTTCTAGGCAACGGGTGCCGGACGTGCTTGCTCCGCTGGCTGACCTTTACAATGACCGTGCGCAAGCTCCTGCATTGATCCCCTTAAGCAGAATTTGCTCTTTCTCTTGACGTCATAGACAGCGCGATTTCTGGGTCTAGAGACGGATGCGTGTTGCGCAGCCACTTGGTGTCCGTTATATGCATTTCTTATACGTATCACAGTGGCGATAGGCAAACAACGTTGACTGAAAATATGTTAATGAAAAACGCGGGCTTCCTGACTGCACGTTATGAAAACTCTCTTCGTCACAGGGTGTGCGTTGATCGTGCATTACGTATGATTTCATGCGTAATTGCACCGTTACGTCCGACTTTTAACCCGTTTCTATAGAGTGCGCGTGACACTTATTTCACACTGTAAGCGGTTGCGAGAAGTACAAGCTTCTCTGCTCCTCCTCATCGTTCAGTCCCATTTTTCTTTCTCCAGCGCACGGCAGCCGACCGGGCTCCGCCTGGTTAAAATCCCTAGCTTTCCCTTACATCCCTCTGTCTTTTTTGTGTATATTTACTTCTATTTTTTGCATTTCTATCCATTTTTCCTACACCATACGTCAGAACCATATATAAAGTTTTCTTATCATTAAAGCGTACTATTGTTTTCACCTACAGTTTCGTGATAGAGGTCTCCAGCCTAGCCAAACTTTCCGTACTGTTGCAGCTGATAGATACCACCACCAAACAACGAGAGCAATGAAAGTAACCACGACGAAGACGACAACCACAACAACGCGTAAAAAACGATTTAACCACTTTTTTATATGTGTACTTCCTAAAAGCAATATAATAAAGGCTGAAACGCAGACACCGTGCGATAATCTGGAGAGGAATCAAACGTTGCCCCAACAGGCCGTATACTCTCTTACTCTCTACCATTTTTTCTTCTTGCTTCACTGCCTTGACGAAGTTGGTGTAGACAGCGCAGTTTTCTCTTGTTTTCGACGAAGCCTTCGATGTTCTTGTAAGTCTTGTTTCTCCACGGCACGTAATCTACGTGCACCCCCTGCACTCCTTGACTTTACCTCTTCCCTCAAGGCACACAGCTGTTACGGTTCGGCGGGTACAAGTTCGAAACGAAAGTGAAGCAAAGAGCGCGTCGCGAAGTAAAGACAAAAGGCAGTGGTCTGACGAGTCTTCTAGAGTATGGTGCTTCGGGAATCACTCTCACTCTCACTCTGCCACCACCAAGATACGAGCGAGCCGCCGACAAACACGCCAGGGATTCTTCCACCAGGGAAGCCCGCACCGGCTAAGTCCAGTGGCCGCTACATTGTAGCCCGGCAGTGCACGACACTGCTTCCTTCACGTTGTAAAGCCCCGCATGGGGCGGAGGCTCCAGCCTTCCTGCCGTCCGCCCGAGACATTTTCACCCCTTCCCTGTCTTTCTTTTGTTAGCTTGAGGAGAGAAGGACACACAGACGGGGTGAGAGGGAGGGTCTAATTTATAGCGCTGCCATAGCACCGACGCTATTGTTGCCTAAGCAACGCCTTTTTTGTCTGATGGTCGCTGACGCCGCAGGTCATGTCAGCGCGGCTCGTGGATCGCGTGTTAGCGAGAGAACAAAACATGGCCCCTGGGTTCGGCAGCATACGAAGACGGCTTGCTGGAGGTGGCCATAGTGACAGAAGGTTTAGTCGGTGAACTTGTTTTTTTCGTATCTTTCCTTGAGAATGCGTCCTTGTGGACATTAGACGCCCTTATATTGAGACGAGGTGCGATCGTGAAAGCTGTACCAGATAAAAAGGGTAGCCTGACCTTTCTTGGTTGGGTATCGAGAATGCAGTGCTTCTGTGGTCGTTCGGACCTTTGGAGACGGCGTAACTCCTTATAAACGCAACACACGCGGACGTAGGCAAAGTTAGTATCACTACTGCGTAATTCGCGACCGATGTTCATCGTGCTATAGGTTCCACTAAAGAGAGACGCAGATCGCGCACTGCGGTCTCTCGTAAGTCTCGACGTCGGTCGGTTATGGTTAAGGGTGGAATACAGCAAGTCATATTGCCGCCTTAAACGATGTAGTAATGGCGCTGCGGATAAGTTTAAGCCATCCGGAGTTTTCTAGCTTTATTCTGGTACGATATCTAATAGCTGGTGCGATACATTCAATGTGAAACACGGGCCATAAAGAACAGAAGGACAACGTTGGTCTCTGCGTTCTTTCTGTTCTCTCGCGCTGTTTCGCAATGAGACACTCGGTACAGTATACATTGCACTGAATTCCTTACAGTACAATACTACGGGTACTGTACAGACTGCTTCATATGCCAGTACACTCCACTGTACTCAGTACAGTGGAGTGTACTGGCATATGAACCCCTTTGCGTTCCTGTCGGTTATTTTTTGTTCTTTTTTTGAGGGGGGGGGGGCGCACCTATAGCTGTAATAAACGAGATATTGCAAGCACATTTAACGCACATTTATTGTAAGCAATTTAATGTAAGCATATTTAATGTAGGTAAGTACGAGATCCACACCTACATTGGTTAATAAGCAGAAGTTTGTGCACATAACACATTCTAGCGGCGTAAAACGTGACTAAAAGTGGTTGGAAGCAGCGGTACGGGGCTATGCAGCAATTAGGCGTTAACTTGGGCTGGTTTATGCATACTAGAACAAGAGGGTGGCAGCGCAAGGACGGCGCAAACAGATTGAGACAAACGAAGCGCTTTACTGACTGTTGCATCGTTTCGTCGTCTCAGTCTGTCCCGTTCTTGCACTGTTGCCCAGTATGCAGCAATTACCATGTCTAAGATGGGACGAAAATCAAAGCAGCTAATCACAATCAGACAATGGTCTTGCTTAAGGTAACTTAATCATACATCATAGATGCACCAGTGAATAAAGTAACAGCTGACCGAAATGTGTTAGCCAGCGCACCACTAATATAGTATTTTATGTAAAGTGGCGTAATAAGCTACAGAGCAGTTGCGAACGCTCTGCACGATAGACGGAAACTCGACTACCCCTTGACGAGGTCCTATTTTCCCTTCGCTGCACTAATGACGCAGCCGGCACCTGGGTAATTAAAAGAGACAACAGTAAGTTATCTGCCAAGCGCGCTTACTCACAAACAACGTCACATGCTTCGGTACCGTCATCCTTTCTTCTTTTTCTTTTTTTGCAGCACTAGAAAGGGTCATTACGACAAGCGCATTCCCTACTATCTCCCTATTTCTCCTTCTCCTCAACAACAGCAAAAGAACAGCGTGGCAGCTGCCGGCTTCATTTCAACGCGATCCATATTCCGTGTGAACGCAACCTCTCTGAACAAGAAAGTCATACCAACCGAGCATACACTTTTTTTCTCTCTTCTTCCAACACTTTTCCGGCAGCGAGAGGCGCCGGGGTGACAATTAACCTTGGGCCTAATTTCTCCTGTAAACAAGCTGCGGGCGCTAGCGGGGGCGCTTCACGCCGAGCGTACCAAATGAGTGTTCGAGCCCGCGAACATGCATGACTGGGTAGTCGCCGGCGCTCCTTCTGCTTTGCCTTTTTCTTTTTCCTTTATTTCTTTCGTCTCCCTGGTCTATTTTGTTCTGCGTGCATTCTTCACTGTTTTCTTTATTCCGCCGGGTTCTACTGCGGAAGGTTAATAAGGTGCGCGACCTGAATCTGATGCGGGTGATGTTACGCTTATTTTCTTCCCGCGGACACGTAACGCATCACTATCTGTATTCGCTTCTGTCCCCCCCCCCCCTTTCTTCCTTGTTTACTGTTACGCATACAGTCACTTTCTTCCTCCTCAACTTCGCAGTTGACCCGAGATGACAAATGGTCTCCAAGGTGACGCGCAAGTAAACGATAGTGGTATAAATTAGCGTATAATATAGGCCAGGGAGCGAGATGTCTTATGGATTTTTCAATCCAGGCCGCATACAACTCTTCAACGCACGACTACTGCCTTCGGCGCCAGTCTTTGAATGCGATCCCTCCTCGGGACCGAGTTGGAGTCATCTATTCTTTACGCCGGTGAAAACTGACAACGCGACTTGTATTATTTACGCACGCTTCTAAGGGACGCATCGCGGATATAAGTATATATAAGGTTACCTCCAGGTAATTGTACTCGGCAGATTATGCAGTGAGGACGTGAAGCGTAGGAAATTTCGAGCATTTCGAAGGAGAAAACTTACGTCAGCAGATGGGCATTTGGCACTAGATTCTCCCCCTGGAGGTAAGATGAAAAATCGTAGGTTGATGCGAGGAATCATCTAAGGCTCTCCTGCGCGGCCTGAGGAAAAGTGCGAACGTTGGCTTAATGCGTCGACACTTTATCTTCTTTGGGCGGCTTGAGCCCATGTCAGACGTACATCCACCGAGCTGGAAAGAGAGGGGTGAAATATGACCATTGCGAATTTTTTTTTTAATCCTTCAAGAAGTGTCTTAAAAGCCATTTCCCTTCATCTTGAGTTTGAATGGACCCGAGGCACGAGATGAAAACGGTCGTTTTACTGTACTAAGGTAGGGCGAGTCAAGTAGCCTTGGAACATTAAAAAGAATTGCGAAATCGAAATAGAAACATGATTGCGTTCTTTACGAGCATCCTGTTCTTCTAATCCTTGAGTCGGAAGTTACGAATTTCTGCTGAAATATTGGCTGCTGTGCGACAGACGGAGAGAGAGAGGCTTTCGTCTTGTAGGCATTTGTCGTTTAATATGAAGTGTCCGTACGTACCAAGCTTACCATATAAAATACTAGCGAAGCGACAGAGAGAGAAATAGAAAAAAATCCACAGCATATCCACGGGGTGAATGATGATGAGTGGGACGAAGCTCCGGGGGGAATCATCGGTAAACCGTAAATACTCCGAGTAATTCGCCCAGTATGTGATCAAGTAAACACGTGAGCAACACTGTGTATATATTAAACATCAAACTTTTATTGTACTGTTGGTTTACGTGGTCCCTTCATTACAACGGTCCCCCTAGCGTACGTCGCCGCACTAAATCGAACGATTGCCTTCCACCAATGACACGCGCCATATGTGAATCTTCCGTGAATTCTGCCGAGTACATCAACAACGACGTGAGATCGGGCGCGTTTATACTAAAGTGTCGATGAGAGTCATGGCGACTTGTAGCTCACTTTAATTTTACATGTACGCTGTGAATTTTTGTTGTTTATTCAAGCACAGGAGAAATCTCGCACACGCACGCATCTGCAACGCAGCGTGTGTGTGTGAGATTTCTCACACAGCACGCATCTGCAACGCAGCGAGCGCCTCCGCGCCATCTAGGGACCTTTCTGGGAACTAGAGGTGGCTACGACAGTGCCATCTAGTGAACACTCCAAGAACTAGAGGTGGCTACCTACTACTACTAGTACATACTACAGAGGAGGGACCCACACCCAAAGGAGCTTCGCCCCTAAAAAAGGAAGAGGCAGGGAGGTTAACCTGGTGCGAGTGACCGGTTTGCTACCGTGCACAGGAGTGGGGATATAGGGGCCGGGAAGAGGACAAAGAGATAGTGAGATAAAATAAAAACAAAACAAAAAAATGCACACATGCACACACATGCAGGACGTCTTATCAGAGCCGTACTGATAGACCGGTTGAACGCAGAAAGCGCATTAGCGCCTGCACAGCCTTCTTCTGTGACGTTAAGTCCTGTCGGTGGCGCAGGATTCTTTCTTGCGAAACAGACCGGTCATCCAGTTTATCAAGCGCGTTGCAAAGCGACTGTCTCTGCGAACAGTACCGTGGACAGTCGCACAGAATATGAATCGTTTCATCACTTCCGCAGTGGTCACAAGCTGCGGTGTCGGCCATTCCTATGCGGAACGCGGACGCATAGGTAAATGCGACGCCCATCCATAACCTGCACAGATGGGTAGCGTCCATAGGCGTGCGCAAGGTTCCCCATCACGGGGGGCGAAGGTTCATCGCAGCGCCCTCCCCCCCCCCCCCCCCACTAAGTCAATGTACGCGGCAGATTTCGCCCCCCCCCCCCCCCCCCCGTCTTTGGTGACTACGGGGCCTCATTGTATGGCGCACATTTTGCGCCTCCCTCTTAGGTGATTAGGGGGAACGGCCCCCCCTACCGCCTATGGTAGCGTCACCTCGGCGAAGTCCTGGGGGAATGCGAAGGCTGAGAGTTGGGTCTAGGGCATATAGTCGTGCGTGCTGGAAGTGTGGCTTGTTTCACTGCGACGTGGTGCCTTGGCGAGCAAGCACGCGGAGCTTCCGTGCAGCGTCAGGTCTTCTGTCACCTCTACGACGCGGCCCGCACGAACAACTTGTATTTGAGATTGCAGAAGAGACGCACCATTTAACTGAGAAAAAGCATGTAATAACTTTTCAGTGGCTTCCAAGTCACTGTGGGATTATCGGCAATGAACGGGCCGATCAAGCTACCCGTTCCGCCCATACAGAAAGCAATCAACTATTAATACTAGCGAAGCGAAAGGTTCAGAGACAGCATTGGTAGGGTGTCCGTCTCGATGGGCCCGTTACTCGTTCAAGTAACTGGTGAGGCGGGCCGGATAAACTTTGTTGAACGCGTCCGCGCGAAATTGTTAAGTGCAGCTTGCGCGATAAGAACGTACCACTTGTTTTTTTACGGCTTACACAGCAACCATGGTGAATACTGCAGTGATTGTTGCGAGCATCGAACGTAAACAATAATCATGCGCGCTGGTTAGCGCGTCGGTACATCTGTGGCGCAGAATTCACGCAGTTTAACAAGGCGTCTCATCACATGACCATTTCATGTTCATTAAACGTTTGCTAGAAGACATACAGGCGTGCCCATAAATGTTCGGCAACGTGTCATAGCTGTCACATAAATTACTCTGTGTATCAAGAATAAAGATGGTAAGATGCCCGAGTTGGTTGAAGTTCATTTCGTTGAAGGTCATTTCAGCGCGTGTCCTGTGCACTTATCTTGTCCCTCGTCTAGTAACGCACTGTTTCAGCGAAATGAAATTGATCTGTGTATTCGCGCATGATCTTGAGGGCCCAGTATCTTCACTGTTGCCCATGACGTTTACAACGTCATGGTCTAGAAAATTTACAGAAACAAGCTTTTTAATATTCAGTTTAAGGGTATATATATTTTCAGACCGGCTGTGCAGTTTCTCGAAACATATCTGTCCAGGTGCCTAATCTCTTTTTCAAATGTTTACCCTGCTTCAACGTTCAAATGACACACTATATACTACTCGGGCAACAATGGTGTTCCTTTCAGTTCGCTGTACACGTATCGATTTTTTCTCCAGGACGAATTCGGGGTCACACTTTGTCCACTTGAGTCCGAAAGCTAGGTGGACTTCCTGACTCGAGACACATCTATAATTCAGGTCGTATTCTCAGCAACCCGAGAGCAGGAAACACGATGACCATTTCATTCTCGCGGACAAAGACTTTCTTTGACTGCCACTTTCGCATTCACGATTTTCCTTACATTACAGAGTTCTCTACTGTCCTTTTCTTTTTCTTTCTCTGTCTTTCTGTCTTCTTTTTTCATCCTGCAAGGGCATCATTCAAACAGTATGATTAAAGAGCCGAGCGAAAGAAACTCTAGCCGACCGTTCGGAGTGAAATATGGCCTAGCCATCGATTCTGACACTACCGTGACAAGCCGGAACGATATCCCAATTTCTTGCTTGGCTAGTAAGCGCGTCCGGAGTCCTTCATTTTGTTCTTTGCAGTGTAGCTTCTCTGCAGATCAGTTGAGCGCTGCAAGGATGCGACCTCCGGGAGCCAGTCGTTCGTCCATTGTTGCTCCAATTTCGCGCGAACTCGTCTACTCCCCCCCCCCCCTTTTTTTTCTTTCCTGTTTCTTTTGAACAGCAGGCGCCAGTAGGTTCAGCGGGAACGAGTAATGTTGTTAGTGCTCCGCATCGCAGCAGGCTAGACGGACTAGGCTCCCATAATTCGCGAAGGTGCGCCCGATAACGCTACTCCTGGTGGCGTCATCTAATTGGATTGTTGCGCGCGACTCGTTTTCTCCGCTTTTATATGATGCGTTGTTGCTCCCCTTTCGCTTTACTGTTCAGGCTGCACGGTATACGTGTCGTGGCTGTCTGGTGGTAATGCACTTTGCCTGAGTTGATCAGATGGTTTTTGTCGCTTTTACTCGGCCTGCAACACCAGCGCTCGAGTCTCCACGTGCCCTTCGTGGAGAACTACTCGAGGCCGCTCTGGCTAAAAGCACACAGCCAGCTCGTGCAAAAAGAAGTAAAGAAAAAAGAAAACAGTCAGCTTGAAGACGACCGCAGTGTGCTCTGCTAGTGCGGGAGCCTGACAGGTAGATGTTTTCCGCATTTGTGAGGTTATCGGAAAGTGAACAAAGCCACAATTGAGGATGGTTTAGTACTATTTCTTGCTTCATTCTAGAACAGTTATAGAACGTTATCGAACGAAGAGAAGTGTAGCTCAATGCGTTGTCTTTATAAAGCGTATAGATATAAACATTGGAGAATGGATTGGCGCCACGCTCTATGCGGTACGTCGCATATCTCGCACGCAACCTATCGTGTTTACCTAGTGGCATGCTAAACACTGGCGTCCTGTAGTATTTGCAACAGTTTTTGAACGTTACTAAAAGTCATTTTATTGCAGTGGCGCAGCATCAGTAGGCAAGAATAAGAGATGAACCCACGATTTCCCTTTTTCGCTATCAAATTGATTAGAGTACACTCCATACAAGAAAAATATAGCGATATAATTTTTATTGAAGTTAAAATGTTCGCGCAAGCGTTACCAGCTGCAAATTCCTATTGTAAATTAAGAAAAGTAAAAGCGGCAACCTCAACAGTGCGCTGCAGCAGCGTCATCCTGCGAATAGCACGGAAAAATCAACTCGAAAAATGCCATCTCGTTCATGTGTGCATTCAGATCAATATAAAAAAAAATTCGGCAGATCCCACGCCTTGTGGGAGTCGGTTTCATGCGAAGCAGTCAGCCAGTAGTTCTGTGCTCCATTTTTTTTTTGCTTTGAGTCAAGCGTTACGAGGTCGATCGACGTGTTTTTGTAAGTGTAGTCGTTGTGTGCACATCGTGGGCTTACCAGGCACATCGACAACAGTGGCGTTTAAAGCGTAACTTATGGTCTGACGTAACGTCACCACTCACTTTAGAGCACAGACATCAGTATTATCGAAACGAAGTGTACTTTACGGTGCGATGATGTGAATATGACACGTAACTTTCGCTAGCGTATTGCTCCGGGGTCGAGCAACGCTTGAATATAGCTTGATGAACCTATAGGAATACAAATGGCATGTTTATTAGATAGCAATAAAAGCGGAGCCAACGCTGGAACCACATTTCACGTTAACCTGGCATGACGCAGGTATCGCAGAGGTACATATGTATACTTGCATTGTTATAAAATTAGATAGCCTGCACTAAAACCGCAACTGACGTTGCACCGATATTAAGCCTGCATAGTGCGTTTTTCCAAAACAGTTCCTAAACCTGGCGTGGCTCTGTGGTGGAATACCTGACTGCCACGCAGAATGCTTGGGTTCGATTCCTGCTGCGATCCTAATTTTTTATTCGGTGCATTCGTCGGGTCAACGCTGCCGGTGTCGGCTTTTCTTCACGCTCTCTCATTTAAATGACCAATGTCTGTTCTTGCCGTTGCTATTAGATATACACTGTACATCACCTGTGGTGCATACCCGTATACCACGGCCCGTGGTAATCGGGTATGTGCCACACGTGTCTGGAGGGAAGGGTTTGACGACGTATGCGACAGGATTTTCAGGTTATTCATGTCATGACCAGACAATCATATTCGGCTAATCCTCTAACCCTCCCATGCCAATTTTAGTCTACACCAAGTTAAGGAGGCGATCACGAGAGCACCCAGATGGAGGCGGCTAGATAGATAAATAGATAGATAGATACGTAGATAGAAACGCTCAAAGTGCATTTAAAACGTTTAAATGTCATGTAACCTGCGCACTACAGCGTGCTATTGTCGGCATAGAATGACATGTAGCTGAGTATGTTGATGAGGATTCAATGTCTTACGCATACACAAGAAGAACGAGAAAATTTCATCAACTGTGTTGTTGTTGTTTTTTATTGACAGGATGTAAGGAGATGTTGGCGCACAAATAAGGCGCCGGCTACTCCTTAACTTTTAGGGGTGTCTAACATAGAGCACATAGGGCCCAAATTTCTTAGCATAAATAAATCCGCGGCACTTACATTATACGGCCTAACATAACAGTGAAGAGATAACATAACAATCAAAACAACATATTCAACAATCCCGCATATGTGTATGCACGGTGATGTTAAAAAAAAGAGTTGCAGAGCACCCGTACATAGCATAACGAAGACAAAAATAGTCAACATTCCCGTAAATGTATGCTGTGACGTTAAAACAAAACAAACCTTAAATGCGCTAGTAACGGCCAAGAATGCCAGTGTCTTCATGCAAAACTTTAAATGCTTTTAAAGCGCACTGCTGAAAACCTCTTATTGGCCACGTGCCCAAAAGTTTCCTTAAGCTTAGTGGTCTGTGGTCTAATGTGGTTGTTGTTGTTGCTGTTCAGGGTTGCCAGGTTTGGCTATTTTGCGCCGATTCGGCTACTCGTTTAGGCCTCTGGCGGCAAAAAGAAAAAAAAAAGGTGTTGGCTACTTGGCTACTTTTTGGCTACATTGTTGTTCCCATGACTTGAACCAAATTATCAATATCTGGTGACATCGCAGCCGCTGGCGTTCCAGTATGTGGTGTAAAAACATCACAAGCAAATCGTGTTTCTAGCTCTCATAATTGAATTTGGCACTACGATTACACAGAAAATTTAATTGAAAATGATGACTCAGTGGCCTAAGCAGGAGCGAGGGTCAATGGATCATAATATAATATTACAACTGCATGTTCATAATCTGCCAGTGAAGCAGGCCTGCGCGCGCAGGAACAAAAGGCTTTTGGTTACATGGCTGGTACACAGGGAGAACTGTTGCATGGAGCCTCATTGTGCCAACCACCTGTTGGCCAACGCGACTTTAAACACCAATTGGAAATCAACATGAAGGAGTCATAAGGGCTCGGCATCCAGGGTGCTCTGCTCTCATATACATTAGAAATCCAACATCCGACGAAACTGCTTGCGTCATTTCTTATGATTAGGTACGAACTTTGACCCTGGCATATTAACTGCTCGAACTTTGTCATCACGCGAGAAATAATTGCGAAGATGACTACAATTTATGCTTCAAACACAGCAACTGTGATTTCGAGCGCACTCATACCACGTGCTCATTTTTACTGCCATTACATCTAGTCTATTTAAGAAAAGTCATACAAGAGGTGCGAAGAGAGTGTCATTTTTTGCAACCGCGCAAAAGCTTCGTCATCCTGCACGAAATGGTTGTTAAGCTTAAAGGGACCGGCGTGACAGAAAGCTCACCCGTCGCAGTGTTTATAGCTGCAGTAGTTAATCTCAAAAGCACGTAGTTATCTAACCAGCAGTATTTTTCGATCTGAAACGCTATAAACACGGACGTACCTTTCCTCCAGCAACGCTGAGAATTGATACCGATGCCGCCAGCCCTTTTCGCGATTTGTGAAAGCTATCGTTGTTCTGCTTTCGCATGAGTTCCTGTAACTATATATGCTTAACCACCTTTATTTAGAGCTTTTCAACTATTTTTGAAAATAACAAGTTGCATAATGAGATGGTGTGGCATTATACCCCTTCCCTGTATTTGTACCGCGTTGTATGCGCATGCGTCCAAGGTTGCCTGTGCCTGTGTCATGGGTGGCTTGTCCCGGCGTCGTTAACTCTCGATGCACGAGCCAAGCCGAGTCATCGAAAACATCACAACGCATATGCGCGGCCACGCCGAGTAGCAGCACGCGTCATTTCTGAGATGAAGAGTAGGTAGCAAAACTATGTCGCTCCAAAATCTTAGCGATCTGGAAACTGCGTGCACGGTTGCATGAGCACGCTGAAAAGTTGCTCAAGACGCGCTGACGAGCATGGGATCATTACGTCACGCGAAGGCAGCGCCACTTTAATGCATACTACTAACGCAGGCCTATACGTACATTTTTATGGAGTAATACGCGTTAATATAAAGAAACGAACAATATTTCAATACTAACAAAAAAATCGTCGACCGCGTACAGAAATCAGTGGTCACATGGCCGGGTACATCAAATCGCTCATGTTTTTGCCGCCAGAGCCACCACAGGTCATTTTTCGCGACTTTCAGTTAATAAATAAAAATATAAATCCACCTCTCACGAAAAAAACAGGGATGGTTTGAGTCAATGCGACGGACATTATCATCAGCGAAGTCATCTCAGTTCAAGTTCTGGGCAGTTGTCGGTCCCTTTAACCATTTATGCTTGAATCTCAGCAATTCTGATATTGAAGTGTTTAAGGTGTACGCATTTCAATTTTTGCCAAAAGGCTTTTGCATTTATTCATGTAAATAAAAACGTCGAAGTTAGTTTCCCACACGCTTGGCTACTTTTGGCTACTTTTAATGCCCTTGGCTCAAGGTGACTACTTTTTCGCTAGGTTTTCCAGTTTTCTGGCAATTTTTTTTTTGCCTTTACGACCTGGCGGCCCTGTTGTTGTTGTTGTTGTTGTTGTTGTTGTTGTTGTTGTTGTTGTGGTTGTGGTTGTTGTTGTTGTCGTTGTTGCTGAATAGTGGCGCACATTGGACGGTATGCTACATTAGAGCTGACAATCCCAATACACTGTTAGACTAGTTCGGCTCCCCATTTCGGCGCAAATATAGACATGCACATTTGTCGGAACAGACAACACACTAGGTCTGCAGGATCATATGAACAAAACGAGAACAAAACAAGCAACGCAAAACCAGGAAAATCAATCAATGTGCTTGGGTTGGGGATTGAGCGTGTTGGCACAGCATGATTGGATATTGGATTGCGCAACACAGGCGAGAAACAAGAGAGAAACACGCACACCGGGCCGTGTTCTGTCTGTTTTACGCAATCCAATATTTGATCAATGTGCTCACGCGTTAAAGTTCACGTAAAAGTCCGCTGAAACACTACTGTGCTCGAAGCACACGAATGTTCATTACGTGTAGCTCTTTCATTTCACTCACAATGCACACATAGTTCATAATTGTTCCTGTCAAATCAAATTACTTAAATTATTTTCAATAAGAGAGTCCCGTAAAGCTGTCGAGGTACATTTTTATCTAGTTTCATTCGTTTTGTTTAGGATGCGCTCATTTTTTACGACTGCTGAAGGCACGCAGCCAAATGGAAAACAAATTAAGTGAAGCTGCTGAAAATTCTCAAACGCGCTTTCCTCGAACATTTAAGGAAGTGGCATTACCTGTAGCCTTCGAATAAATATTTAAAAAAGAGAATATTTCTCTGTCACACTCGTATCCTAGCGTAACGCTGAAATATTGTGATTTGAAATTACGTGACGTATGACGGTTCTCTTCTGAGTGATAGCAGGTGGAAACCATGAGAAACAGCCGTCGCTTCTCTTCTTCTTCTTTATTCCATCTTCCCGTTTCATTTTTCTTGGTTTAGCTCATGCTTCTCTGAGAAAGACACAGAGGAAGAAGGTTTTTGGGGAGCTGTGCAATATGTCAAAAGGGCAAGAGGGGCCTGGGAGGCAGCGAGAGCGGGACCGGTTGCGCCGGTACGCCGTTTACTTCACGTTAAGGCAAATGACTCCCACGGGAGTCCTTAATAACGTGCCATAACTCACGCCACGAGCGCCGCCTGGCGAGCTTCTACTCTAGGCAGTCCGTCTCCCGTACACGAAGCCTAATGGGGGAGAAAAATGAAAATGCTCGTGAAAAGGCGAGTGGCGATACACGTGTGCAGCTGGTCCTTCGAGAGTGTGAAGTTCGTGCGTCGATTTCCCACCAGAGACCAGCTCTGTTTTTGGTTCAGCGTTCAGTTCAGCACTCGAGTGTCTGTACTGCACTTCAAATTATAGGATACGCGTTAAATAGCAGGTTGGTCAACATCTTGTTTTCTTTAATATTCTTTTTTTTTAAATGTTCGCCTCGACCTAAAGCTCAGGTGGACCATGAACCTCCCGCCCAGTCGGGCTTTCCAGTGCGCCACTGCTGTGCTTTGTGACATGTACTCTACCTACAGCGTAATTATCGTAATTAGGTGAATTTATGGAAGAAGTTAAGTCTATATTTTATACTTATTTTTGACTCCAGTGACCGCATTGATCAAGAGTTATTTGTTCTCAGAAGTGTTTCACTTGTAAGCCTGCTTATTTTTCGATTCCTTGCACGAAATGCAACATTTGATATGTTCAAACCTAACACTTCTTCATAAATTATTGCGTGCCTTTGTACGCAACGTTTCTCTTTCATTATGTACACCGAGGATCAACGGTTTTAGTATAGCTCACTTGTTCGAACATGTTTGAAACTTGCATAATATTATTGATCTATGTTGTTTCATCTGTAGAGCATGTTATTTTGTAAGGAAAGTAGCACTCTTCTTTGTTCCTTTGTTTTTACTTATTCCACTCCTGTAATGACCCATTGTGCGTAGACAGTATCAATAAATAAATAAATAAATAAATAAATAAATAAATAAATAAATAAATAAATTTTGTGCGAATAATACGTTCTCACTAATATGTGTCGTTAAAAATTGCGGCTCGTAACGGTTGCATGCAGCAAGTTGTGCCCGCGGTTTTTGCCTGCTTAAAGGTTTTGTAAAATGCTGTAGTGGCCCACCTCGTTGCGCCACTAACCACAGGTGTGCGGGTTTGGTTCCCAGCCATGACGGTGGTACTTCGATGGGGGCTAAAGTAATCCGCAGACCCCCGCTACGGCATGCCTCATAACTATTTCCAATAGCTATTTCCAATCAATTTTCACAATTGATGACATAAAACAACCTCGCGTAGCAATTAGAGACGAGAAATCTATCAAGCAGTTATTCGTGTCAGAAGCGGGAGTCTTTAACTTGCTACTGAAGTTGGATGACAAAAAAAGTTCCGGACCGGACAACATACCTAACGCGTTTTTAAAAAGATATGCCGAGTGGATATCAAAATACCTTTGCCTACTTTTTAACCGATCATTGTCGTTGCACACCCTACCAAAGGATTGGAAAATAGCAAAAGTGATTCCTATACATAAGTCCGGAAATAAAAACGAACCTTCCAATTATCGACCCATCTCATTAACGTGTACGGTTGGTAAACTGCTCGAACACATAATCTTAAAGCACATAACGGAACACCTTGAAGAACACAAAATACTATCCCCTTTTCAACAGGGCTTTCGTCAGGGCATGTCTACAGTAACACAACTCATTGAAATGGTCCATGACGCCTCATTAAGCATCGATCATCAAAAACAAATTGATCTTATTCTGCTGGATTTCTCGAAAGCATTTGATCGGGTGTCACATAGCAAACTCATCTTGAAACTCCAACTTACTCTGGGCAAGGGCCAAATTCTTGACTGGATTACTAACTTTCTTACAGACAGGTCGCAGTTCGTGGAAATAAACCACGTCCAATCGTCAGTTGTACCGGTGACCTCTGGCGTACCGCAAGGCAGCGTTTTGGCGCCGGTATTATTCTTACTTTTTGTAAACGATCTGCCTTCATCTGTTAGTGTTGGATGCAGGTTATTTGCAGATGACTGCATCCTGTACAAAGAAATAAACTCACACGAGGACCATATCGCCTTAAATATGGCCTTACAAGCGGTTTCAGCTTGGTGCAGTCAGTGGCAAATGAACATTAACGAAAAAAAGTCCGCGCTCTTATCTATAACTAGAAAAAAGCATTCATCTGAATTCAACTACGTCATCAATTCAGCTACCCTTTCTAAAGTCACTAAACATAAGTATCTCGGGGTCATTCTGTCACATGACCTACGATGGGACGCTCATATTCACTACATCACATCGTCTGCGCTAAAAAGGCTATTTATAAAAAGGCGATTACAGCAAGCACCACCACACACAAAGTTACTGGCGTATAATACACTTATTCGACCCATCCTGGAGTACGCAAACGCTGCCTGGTTCCCGTACACAAAAAAACTAACCAGCAAGCTCGAAGGTGTCCAACGAAAAGCGCTTAGGGTTATTTTTAACAAATTTAATCGAACAGATTCGCCTACAGAATTGCTTAAGAAGGCTGGACTACTAACCATAAAAAACCGGGCGACATTGGCACGCTTAAAGCTAATGTACCAACTGTTACACAGTCAGCTAAACATAGACAAGTCCCGCTACATCAAGCTATCCGCAGCTGGAACTACCCGCCACAAATACTCTCATACCCTTGCCCCTTACAAATATCACACAGATGCTTTCAAATTCTCGTTCTTCCCGCTTGCGATCAGAGAATGGAATAGCCTGTCCCCCTCCATTACCAGTAGCACATCCTTAGCCACTTTCTCGAAACTAGTAGAAGGCGACTTGATAGCCTCGCAAACCTAATATGGTGTTACGTGAACTTTTTTGTTCTTGTTTAAGTAAAGTGCCAATGTGTTTGTACTTTGAAAAAATGTTCTTGTATGTTTTTTTTAATTTCTTATTATTATTTTTTATTTTTACTTTTTTTTATTTTTTATTGACTGTACTAAATCACTGTCTTTGATTGTTCACCTGTTATAATCCCTCTGGGATTGACAGTATGTATAAATAAATAAATAAATAAATAAATAAATAAATATATTGAAGTTTGTCGCGCAAAACCGAACAATTTAAATCATTTAGGTTTGATAGTATCCACCTGACAAGCTACCACAAGAAATGTCATCAGCGCAGGGTCCCTGACGTCACCGACATGCCGCTCGTCAAAGAAGCAGCCGTCGAGCCGTTGGAGGCCCGGTGAGTCAGCCCCGATCCTGAGGACCAGGAGAGCCCAGTGCCGTTAGCCCAAGCTAGCCTGGGCTAACGGCACCCTTAATTGAATGACGACCCCAGGCACAGTGGCCGAGAACGTTGCCGACTCCCTGGACGAATAATGTTGACTGCCGCAACTAGTGTTATTACGTCAAGCTTCAATCGATCAACAACTTCACTATCAGGCGTGAGCTCAGGATCTTTCAACCCTCAGTCGTGTGAATTAAGGCTGGTAATTGAGCTCGAAGTGTATAACTTGCCGGCACTCGGAACACGGTGAACCCGGAAACTCGAATAGAGCGTACTGTTTCTTAACTCTGAGGACCCGCAGCGTACATTTAAAAGTCTTAGAAAAATAACGAATTTTTTTTTCTGGCAGATTAAAATAAGTGTATCCAGTGATAACTCTAAACTATATCTTTTAACTACAACTCTGAACTCCGCTGGACACAACCGCACGACATGGTTAGTGTCAAAGACAGTTTAACCTCTTACTCTTGCTACGCGTCCAGACGACCAGAGTTTCGTTGACCCAACGGCCACTGTGGCCCATTAGTCCCTAGCAAAGTGTCCAGTGGCCCTTCTGAGCCGTATTCGAGGGCAAACCCTACATGCTGAGGCCAGGCCATATCCTCGTGTTCTTCTTAACGCTTCGCGCTTAAAATCTAGTTTTGTTTCTAACTTGGAGACCACAGATTGAAACTGCGTGTTTAAAAATTCTGCGTCTAGTCTTCCACTCAACTCGTTTTGGTCATCCAAATAGCGGGTGCTGCAAGCTGCAACCGACCACTTTACCTGCTAAGATGCGTCAAGTTCCTTGACCAGCCGCTTATTAACGCCCGACCGCGCGCTCTCTAACTCATTGCCTTCCTCTAGGGACTTGCCCTAAAATATACGCTTAATTTCCTACACGCCACCGCAACGCGCAACGACTTAATCGATTCAGGCCGACACTCACTTGGGAGCGGTGTATACTGCTACGCCGCCATCATAGCGCTCAGACTTTGCACAGCCGCGGCACCAAACTCCCTGCATGTCGAGTAAAGTTTGCGGCATCGGAGTGCTCGTATAAATGTGTTACGTATAGTCGGGGCACAAAAACTTGTACCCCTTTCACGGCGCTTTGCTAGATACGGTTGTTATACGCGTACGCTGCACGGGGGTCCGCTGGGGACGCGGCTGCGAAGTTTGCCTACTCGTAAACTAAGTTAGGGGCACTTGCAATCCCGCGTAAAAGGTGACTATTCAGGAAGTAATCCTGCAGGCCTCGGTGTTGTCTCTAAGGCGCATGCATTTTGAGCGAGGAAACGAAACCATACCATACTATACCCGATTTTCCTTTCTTTGCATTTTGACTTAGAGTACTTCAAAATCCTGTGCACGGCTCACGTAGTATTGGATGAATTATTTATTATCATGTGCAATTAAAGCGTGAACAGTTCATAACTCTTCTTTATTCCAAGTAACAACTACAGGGTCCAAACAGCCAACCATAGCCGATAGCACGAACAAATAAACCGTCCTACTGACAGTTATCCCCAGTTTCATAGCGACACAGATGCGTATAAAAAGCCCCATAAATTACCTTTCAGCACTTGGGATTTGCTGTCCCAACAGCGACCAAGTGTTACACTGTTACAGGAAACACTGAAATATTGGTAAAGGTGAACACGTCATCAATACTACAATATAACTTTGCACTAAAGCCAACTTGATAATAAACCTAAACAACCACACAAAATCACGACACAATTGCAGTGGAGCGAAAATACAAACAAAGACACCGAGCGCGAACTTTAAGCAGTTTTGAAACTAACACAGCAGCTCACAGTTTACGCTATAGGTGTACTGTACATGTATTGCCCTGCCAGTCTAACGTCTAATCCCGTTATGGTTTCGCGGAACAAGTGTGGCATATTTAACCGCCTAGTCCACTGCAGAAGTTCCCTCAATCTTATAACCCTTCTACTAGGCAATCATTTCAGATAAATATGAACACGGTATTGCACGTAGTGTAGCATATGATACATTCACCCCAAGAAATGCCTGCGGCACCACAAAGGCGGCATTAATGATCAAAACAGCAAGGATATAATGGATTCTAGGGTGCTCGCAATGCAAGACGGCACGTATACCAAGCGATTGCCCTTTCAACTTATGTGAAAGGCGAAAGCGAACGTTTCGTTAAGCCAAACGGCTGCGGTCTGGCTCTGGATTGTTTTCAAACCCTTAGCGCGCACGTAGAAACTGTTCGTCAAAAAAATCTAAATAAATAAATCTAGACGGGAATATTCCTATCCCGCTATGCCCATCCGAGCATCCCCAAGGCCCCGGCCTTTTACCAAACCGTTGACGCTAACATATAGACAACAAAAGTTAAGCGCGTTCTCCCATCGCATTAATGGTGCGGGGCTCCTTTCTGTGGTAAAATCACGGTGATGCGTTTCAAATGGCCAGAAAGAAGTTTTCGTTGCTATGAGGCCTTTTCAACTTATTTCGTTTTTTTTTTTCTTTTCTTCGTGGCCCACGCAATTTAAGACGAAGCAAGCTTTAGCTTCGCCTTCATCTCGTCGCCTGTGCTATTGCAGCGCCGCAGCACAGAGCCGTTTGTGGTGAAACCAACTTAAGGAGCTTTCAGCCTGCAGTTTGGTTCAGCGAGACACATTCTACTCTTGGGAGGGCAGCCAAATGACGCGTTTAGGTTCGTAACTAACGTCATCAGAACTTGACTAAGCCTTCCGGCTTTCAGTTATATATCGTACGTCTAGGTCAATTGTGCCAGTTGTCTACATTTTACCTTTTTAATTGATTGGTGGCTCCAAGCTTCAATACATGACCTTATACAAGTTGCGAAGGCTTTCCAACTTATGACGGTTAAAGCATCGAAGTGGTTTAAGCATAAAGCATGCAGGCAGTAAAGCTTAATGACAGCTTTTCGACACTCCGCCATAGTGAACTTGTGCACCTCAACAAGCGCTCGTCGAGATCGGTTCGTCATGCGCTGTAAATTTCTAATGTCCATACAGCTGAGATATCAGAAAATGGACTTTATCCTTTTATTGTTAGACATCAGGAGAACTTGTTAGAATCAGGAGAATCCACGGATAATAAGGCCGGAGAAGACATAATGGACTTCAGCAACAAAATTGTTGATGAAGTGCCACAATAACGATAGGAAACTGAAGTTTTAATTGTTAGTTGCTCTTTCAATCGTCGATATATTCAAACTACGAAAAAAAAAAAATCTTTTCGTAAACGCCGAATAAGATTTATTTTGATTGTTTCGTTGCATGGAGCTGTTCGTTGCTCAAAACTGTGGTCTCCATCCTTTTAGTGTTTTCTGGTCATCACAGTAACATAATTTGTTTGATTAAGATGTGGAAGCACTTCAGTTTTAAGCTCACAACAGCCAGAGTTTTTAGCCATTCTTTAAGGTCACAACTGCTGCGGTCACTGCATGCAAAACCTTAACGCGAATTCTATGAACGTCACATCCAGTGGTCGTACAATTACAAAGCTTCTGGTACTGACTTCATCATGCGCTAGAAATGGACCGCCTCAGTCAACGGGAAATTGTCAATACTATCTTCTTATCCGGATTCGCTGTTCCGCGCATGTATTGGCTTATTCTTCGCAACTTTACGTCGCTGAATGAATGGTGCAGTCGCTCGTTTCATAAAACGCCATGACATATATCTGTTCACACAGAAAAAAAGGGATGGCTCAAGCCAAGGAGAGCTGAGGTTCCTAAAGAACGTCTCTAGTGTTAGAGTACTAAAAATAGAAGTTGCTAAGTCGTTGTAGGAAAACTGCACATGCAGCTGCCCATATGACGCACAAGTGACGCACGCAAACTTCTTGAGGTTATGTAATTCTTTTTTTTACTGGCCGGTTCCCTCTTATCAACGCTTACCGTGTGTTTTCTTTAGCAGGATTAAGCATTGGCTGTTTTCGAAAGGTAGACACGAAAAGACTTTGAGAATAGTTTCGAAATAGGAACCTGTGGAAACGGCATACCTTTCCATAATGGCTGTTAACACCTTTACACCTTTTGGTGGTTTATATAAGTCTACCTTGTAAAGCTCTATTAATATTTGCACTTTGAGATTTTGTAGTTGTCACATACGTCCTCCCCCCCTCTTTCTTCTACTTTTTTGGCATTTTGCTGTAAGTAATGTTCTTTTTTTTTTTGCCACTTTTCCAGGGAATCAAGCGCTACATCTTTCTCTCGAGCGTTATAGAAAGAGTGGAAGCTTCGAAAACACCTATTTTGTGTGCGTTATAAGATTGAAACACACATAAAAGACACAAAAACCCACTTGCCATTTCCTTAAAGCCGCAGCCGTTAGATAAGTGTTTATATAATACATGTCCCTGTTCTTTAGACACCATCAATCTTGACTGCCATCACCACGGACATGTCGAAGAGGTGCCGTAAGGTAGACACAGGGGTTGTTTTCAGATTGAGACATACTGATCGCTTTGCACTGGAAGTACTGCACGTGCAATAGTGTGCAGGTGCCTCAAACGTCCTGACCTTCTTGAGGCTTCTTCGTTTAAAATTAGTCACACTAGTACGAGGACTGTTAGATATATTTCAGCGGAACTTCCTATGATTATGCAGGAAAATTTGCGCTAAACTACGTTCAATAAAAACAGTTGGTAGTGTGCGCTCGATCTGTTGGAGTGTTCCTTCTTTGTGTTGTCCTTTTCTAGTTTAGCGCAAATTTTCCTGCATAGTATGAACCAACTAGCCCCTCAAGACGTCCTGATTTCCTATGATTCCAGCCACATTATTGCATCGCATCAACGAACAGTTTCAGCACTTCGTATGGAAAATAAGTTAGTTAGATTATTATACTTACTTCTAGATAATGGAGACCCAGTGCCTAATTGAAAAGACGGGAACAAAGGCAGCGCAGATTCTTTTTAAATACAATTACGTGTCAGAGACAGGCGCACGTTGGAAACACTCGTTTATTTCGAAAAAAAAATAATACGAAACTCATTGGTATTTCAAAACAGTGATGTTCTGCCGAGAAACTATGTAATGCATATAATGAACACCTTAGGCTCGAATTATTATATAAGGTAAATGCATTAACATTGCCAATAGATATTGTGGCTGTATATTGTAAGATAAGTGCGAAGTTTACAAATCACGTGCACCTGATAACTTGCACATGATGATGTGCAAGTTATCATGTGCACAAGATATCAAGTTATCATGTGCACAAGATCATGTGCACAAGATATCTTGCCGCCGGCAGGGACCCCTGCGGTGGTCCCTGCCAGCGGCAAGTTATCTTTTCGTCCACTTTACTTTCTTCACATTTATATCCTAATTACTACAAATAACATCCCCTATACTTTCCTTGGCATTATTGTCTGTTAGTTCTCATTAATATTCTGTCTGCTACAGTCTGGCATACTGGCTATGTCTAGACCTTGCTTTCTGAGTTGAAGTTTCTGTTGTCCAAGACTTTGTTTTTTGTTTTTGTCGCGTGCTGTCGTCCTTCTTATCTTTCCCTCTTCTTCATCCCATTTCCCCTTCCCACGTACAGGGTAGCAAACCGGAGGCTTCCTCTGGTTAACTTCCTTGTGTTTCCTTTCTCTCTCTTCTTTCTTTCTCTCTCAAGCTTTTGATGCTATTTTCTACACCTGTATACTATTATTCCTTTCTACCAACCCCTTCACTGCCTTTCGTTCACTCCAATCGTATCTTGCTTAACTCAAACACTGGCCAGTGAACACTTCCATGCGCTTTGAATAACAAAGCCTCGGAGAAGTGGACGCCTTCTGTTGATCTTTTTGACTGAATGGACTGGCATTCCATTACGATCTGCTGAGTAGTTTCCGTGCTTGTTTTGAAGCAGACACATGTTTTATATCGTCTCGAATATTTGCTCGCTATGTTTTTTTTTGTCCGCAGGCAGCCAGCCCTGGCTTCACGCAGAAAAGCGCTGCCCTTTGTGTTATTGGAGATATTCGCCTTATTCAGATTTCTTCGTGTCGCGTCTGTAGACCTCCCTGGATTTGCAGCAGGATCGAAAGTTCTGAGTTGCCAACTTTCTTCACGTCTTCCCTTGTTCAACCTTGCCAGGTAGACATATTTGTGCAGTTAGGCCGCCAAATTATTTCCATGCATATTCCTCAGCATTACTTCGAAAATAACTTTGCTATGGTGTTCTTTCGCGATAAACGACGTCCCACCCGCGTCACTTCTCACTGCCTCATTAGTGGTTTATCCGTGGGCCCCTAAAACCAATCCACCCACTGACATTTGCTTAACTTCAGACCCAGGCAACACTTCCGATTTTAAGCACATAATAGCGTCAATGACGTCAGCACTGATACCATTCGTTTCTCTATCCAAGCACCACCTCATGTTTACTGCAACCCCAAAGGGTTTTGTTTTTCATTATAGCTGCAATTCGCTTCGCCTTCATCTTCACATTACTTCGGTCGGTGTACGCTTGAATAGGTCCTCCCTTCACTGATGTATACTCTGAGGTACTGGTAATGCTCGACTAGGTGAATGGCTTGCTCTTTAATTAGTATCGCATCACTATTCGTTTACTGGTCAAAATGGTAACATGATTTTTCCGTGTTAAGATTGAGGCCTAGGCATGTAGGTTGATTACCACATCTCTGTAAATTCTTTTACTGCGGTGCCAGACCGCCCTCTAGTAATTGTTCCATGAAACTCTACAGCTGTGGTCCAGCATTACCCACCGGAGTATCGATCCACCCTTCCCGCTGAACAAGGCAACTGCTTTGGTTAGCTCCGCCATCTAGAGGCATCTGCACGAAGCGGCGTCTTTCGTTATCCGACAGGCGCAGCAGGTGGCTCCGTATTTGCCGGAATGAGGGGCCGAAACCAAGCAATCCCTTTATGTCTTACAATAATAACAATTCCTAGGGTGTTACGCGCCAAAAGCGCGATATGATTACGAGGCACGCCGTAGTGGAGGGCTGCGGAAATTTCGACCATCCGGTTTTCTTTAACGTGCACTGTCGTCGCAATGTACAGGGGCATCTAGCATATCTCATCCATTGAGATCCGAGCGCCGAGGCCGGAATCGAACCCGCGACCTTCGGGTAAGCTGGCAACCACAGTACCACCGAGGCGGAATTTTTATGCTTATCAGTGAATAAAACTTACAAACACTGGATTAGCTTTCACTTCTAATGTCTAATGCTTTTCCTTGGGAAATTACAAATAGTGAGTTGGAAATTTTCCGTGATAATTGGCAGGCAACAATAATACTAAGTGTAACTTGAGTGACACCCTTATGTATATTTTGTGGTTTCTTTTCTTTTTTTCTTTTGTTTTTTTACTAACTGTTTTAAAGAGGGATATCAATGGAAAAGCTACCAGAAGTCGACAAGTCGACAAGTTAAGCTTGATGGCTGACGTAATTCGTTACATAAGCATTGCTCAAAGAATCTAAACTTTACGAAAAGCAACCCAGACACGCAGTAGGCATATAACGAAAGAGCGGATATCTCACTCTTCACGACAGGTAGTCTAGCTGCGCGGCTAATGATGCAGTTTAATTTGGCATCATTGCAACGATTTAGTTCAGATGAATATCTTAATTAATTTAACCTGTGGTGCATTTTCTGCTCTCTCGAAACGTAGAACGTGTTGTAGTTATAGCGGTGTGACGCGACAGCACGTTTATAAAAAATTCGCAGTACACAGACAATAACAATTCGTCATTGTACCTGCCACAAAAAACAAGGCCTACAGTGTCCCATAACAGTATCATTTTGATAACATGGCTTTCTTATATTAAGTTATGCTTTATGAAAAACTTCTTGGGTTGGGACCTCACAATAAATTGGTGGGACACTGTGCTGGCCAGCGCAGTTCACGAGTTTAAATTTTGGACATTCACTCAACCGTTAGTCAACAGTTCATCACTTTATTTCAGTTCAGTTCAGTTCAATTCAGTGAGTGAGTGAGTGAGTGAGTGAGTGAGTGAGTGAGTGAGTGAGTGAGTGAGTGAGTGAGTGAGTGAGTGAGTGAGTGAGTGAGTGAGTGAGTGAGTGAGTGAGTGAGTGAGTGAGTGAGTGAGTGAGTGAGTGAGTGAGTGAGTGAGTGAGTGAGTGAGTGAGTGAGTGAGTGAGTGAGTGAGTGAGTGAGTGAGTTTGTTTTATTCACAGGCTTTATTTTTTCTTAGGGATATAAAAACCCAGCAAGCACGCCGTTTCAAAGGCGACGAAAGCATTTCAAAGAACATAAGATGGTTCCCAGTTCAAGCTGAAAACAAAGAGTAATGCAAAACTGGTGAGGAGACCGAATAGCGAAAAAGCATGTTTCCTAAAAGCGCAGAAGTCTAGGCTTTCCTACTTTCAGGCTGCATTTCCGTTTGATACCGTTAGCGACGGGAGCCATTCACATGGCGGGCACACTTATCGCCTAAATTCAGGCTGAACTGTACACAGAAGCTATCTTACTTCCTCATAAAGCCCTACCATGTCTGACTGCGTGTCAAGGAGACAGCTACGACATTTGACCTTTTCCAGGAACTGAAGAACTCGTCCACTAAATAAAGTTGCTCGTTCGCGCTACTGGAAGCAACTGTCTACTTTCAATCCTGCCTTTAGTTTCGTAAGCGTCCTGCGCTGCCTCAACGTCGAATTGAACTGACGGATTGAAGCCGTCCGGCGGTCCGTACGCCAGCACTGAAGCGAGAGCATTCAACTGACAGCCGGCTTTTATAGAACACGCAATGATAAAGCAACAGCCAAAAAGCACGCCGCAGCTCGTGGCTTTATGGCGCTCATTGTTTCGAGGCGCGACATTTTGACGTCGCTAAAGAGAACTGTTACGAGAGGGCGAGAGAGAAAGAGAGAGTGCGAAATACAACAGCGTCAAAACATGAGCAAGATTTGACACCGCGAGCAACGCGCGACTTGTTTCGCGCTGTCGTGGCTGCTGCCGCCATCTTCTGTCGGAGAGGAGGAATGGGGAGAGGGTGCGCCTTTGTTTAAAACGTGACATCCGCGTTGCGTGGCCGTCCAACAAGGGGAATCCGGGTCGTGGCGCGCCGTCAGCCCCGTCCGCTGACCTGTGGCAGCGATACGGGGTTCGCCAGAGCTCGACTGACGCTTTTCGAGGCAGGTCACCCTTACATACGTGCCCTTCCGTTGTTATAGTAATCGTTTGATTTAAGCGTTATGAATGCAATAGTAAAAACAGGATGGGCGCTTCAATGCCTCGTCTTGTTTTGCCCTACCGTACTTAAAATGAGTCGCTACCAACGAGCCCAGTTATTCGCTTATAACTTCACTATCATGAAGCTTACAATAACACAGGGCTGAGCTAGTCGGTATGCATTCATGTTAAAGAGACAGGGCGTGCAAATACGGACACAAGAGAGAACTCAAGACACCACAAATGCCGACTAACAACTGCAAACGCGCACAGCGGCAGCAAAGGAAGTAAGCACGAAAGCTTATCTGCGCGTGCCCAAGTCAATTGATAGTAGTGCAGAATTGATAGGTATCGCGTATTACATGGGCATGCGCAGATACGTTTTCGCGCCTACTTATCCGCCGCTGTCTGCCCTTTCAGTTGTTAGTCGGCGTTTGTGGTGTCTTGACTTCTATCTTCTGTCCGTTTACGATAAATTGTAGCGCACACCGGGTAAAGACACATACACGAAACACGAAAAAAGACGACACTAACGGTGAACTTCAACTGATCTTTATTGACGACCACATTTGCTTAAAGGGACACTGAAGGCGAGTAACAATTTATGTCAGAGTGAAAGCTCTATGTATGACAACGTCTAAAACGGCAATATTATCAACAGCAGTGCCCTACTTACCAAAAAATTAAGCTAAATGTATCACACGATGAGCGCCATGAGTGGGACATTTTGAAATTGGTCCCGATGACGTGAGAGAGTCCGACTACAATTAATCACTAGTAATCAAACTAGCTGCAATAAAAAAAAGAACCTTCCGTGCATCAAGAGATGTAATGAAATGCTGCTTGTTCGTTTCTCTTTAATTCAATGAAAAAAGAACCTCTTTGGCGTTGCCATGGGGAACGGCGCGCGTGGTTCAAAAGTTCCGTTTTCGCCTAACTGCGCTTCGCCCGGCGCCCTGCTTCGCTCACGCGGTCGCGTCTCAGTGGTAGTTTCGGTATCGCGTACTGCCGCGTGTGTTTTGCACGCTCGTGAAAGTCGCTCTGACAGAAAGTTCGACAAAATGTCGCATGCATGTGATGTTGCCGGATGCCCGAATAGTGCACGCCGCCAGTGCACGCCGCAGCGCAGTATAGGCGGGCAACGCTGGGCACGGCAACATTGACGTGAGAAAGACCGCTTTCAGGCGGATGGTTTGAAGGGCGCTAACGCGATGCGGACCACCAAAACGTGATTTTATTGCAAAGTAAGCACTTCCTTGGCACAAAAGTAGCACTGCGAGGTTTCTGGACCGGTATTTCAACAATCAACGTCGACTTAATATTTGCCTTTAATGTTCCTTTAAATAGCATCTTTTTGCGCATGAGTATTGCATACGGCTAGAGCAAATTCCAAAGACAATCGCAACAGCAACAAAACCCAGTAGCCGCAATCAAATCACAATGCAAGAGCGAAAGGATTCAAGACAGCAAAAACCAAATTGTGCCCGTGTTTTGCACGCCCAGTGTTTTAACATGCATACTGTCATTCAGGGGCGTAGCCAGAATTTTTTTTTTTTTTTTTTTTTTGGGGGGGGGGGGGGTTCAAACATACTTTATGTGTGTTCGTGCGTACTTTTGTATGTGTGCGTGTATATATACGGAAGCAAAACTTAAAATTTTCGGGGAGAGGGGTTGACCCCTCCCCCCCCCCCCTCCCCTTGGCTACGCCCCTGCTGTCATTTAGTAATGAGGTCAGGCACGTGCCGATTTCCACAGTAGAACATGATACGCCGGAGGTCCTGCCTCGCATGCTCTGAGACTGTCAAAATACGAGTCAGTCCTTTTTTGACGTGCATGGGACGCAGCAGTGTTGCTTCACCTCACACGAATGTTTCGTGCCCTCACCACTTCTTCCTATCTTTCTGTCTTATCATCCCTTAATCCCCTTCCCCCAGCATAGGATAGCAAACCGAACGCGTGTCTGGTTGACCTTCCGGCCTTTCCTTCATTCTTGTCCTCATTCTCCTCCTCCATGAGCAGTTGATCTCAAATTCTTTGCTTCTGTACGTATAGGACACAATATGAACAAATAGACCAGAAACAGAGTGCTTCTCTACGGGTTCGTTTATATGCCGTCATCTTGGGCTGTTAACGTTGGTATTTGTGCCTGTAGCAGCTAAATGAACCGGAGCTACCGTGGTCTCAGATGCACGCATTCCCAGTATTTGGGGACATTTGTACGTGGCGCCATTTCTCGGCGGCAGCAAAGGCAACCTGCCATAACTGAATGGGAAATAGGCGAAAAAAAAAGTCATAGCTCTTGAAAAAAGCTGGTTATCAAAAATCACTCCGGGTTCTATACAGCAGAGACCTACTGGAACATTTTGGTAACACTGCAGTATCGCACAACAAAGCGTGTGGCTTGCCAGGACAATTGAACACCGCCCGTTAGAAACACATGGGGCTCCACAGTAAAATACTAAACACTCTGGGAAGCCACGATGTTTGTAGTTAGACACTGTAACTTCAGCAGAATGTTGATATAAGTCTCTGCTATATAGAACCGGGAGTCGTTTTCGGTAACTAGCTTTTTTTCGTCAGCTATGATTTTTTTTTCGTCTATTTCCAATTCAGTTACGGCAGGCCACCGCTGTCACCGACGTGAGATGGCGCTACGTGCACATGTCCCCAAATCCTGGCCATGAAAGTACCTGCACGCATGCAGTCGACGATTCACGACTTATTAATTCGAGGTCTCGAGATACAACAATGAGAAATCATTCGTGTAAAAGCGCAAGATGGCGGCGCCCAAGAGTGAAAAATTATCTTGAAGACGCGACAAACAGACAAAACCTAAGCGCTCGAAGCTGGCTAGTTTGCTATCTTATATACAAACACCTGTGACTCGAAACTGCAGAATGAATGGAATATATTGAACACAAAAGAAAAACTGCAACACAGTCTCGCGACAAAATCATGCGTCGACTCTGTGATACGTCTACAATATGTTCGCGTCATGTTCTAGTTCGCCTTTCACGGGAGAACAATTAATCATGATGACCATAATTATCATCATAATGAGAAAATGCCGCGCAGGCACGTAACTTCAATGCTGCAATGCACTTTGCAGATCATTAAACGCCATAAAAATTATTTGCCGCTTTACGACAGCTTCACTTCCCATAGATTCAAAATTTTGTTTTGGAGCCGCGTACATTTTTTTCCCTGTCTCGATTCACAAATTTTCAGAAAATGCGAACATCCACAGTTTTCCACAGAAACCCTCACAGTCTCGCAGCCCAGTGTTTCGCGCTCAGAATTTGGCAATAGCATAGATCATCATACTGATAGACCAAAGAGCAAGAATGCGCAAGTAGAGGGACTTCTAAGCCAAAACTGTCGCTTCAATAAACAGAATAGAAAAAAAGTTCTCAGGTGTCAGCAGAAAAAAAAAAAGGATCGTCCCACTATTAGCGATGGCGATATGCCCCGGCAGAGGCTACGGAGGATATTAAAATTTTCGAATTGCGCAAGAAAATCGATTAGGATGTCGCCTTGAAAAATAAAATAAAATAAAATAAAATAAAAGCTCACATATGCCTCGCGTCATCGTTACTCGGTTAAATTATTTTATTTTGTTCCTTGTTTATTTTCGCTTCCTCACCAAAATGATCGTGTGCAAAAGTAATTTCATACCTCGAAGCACAATACTGCACTTGAGAGCAAGAACTAGAGATATAAGAAAACCGAAAAAAAGAGGTCATATATTCGAAACTGCATGCAATGATATAAAAATATGCCTGAATATGGCACCGTCGCTGCAGTGAGGGGAACATTCCGAAAGAGCTCAAAGCACGGTCTGCGGACGGAGCAAATTGCGCTGCTCTGGCAATCCCCTCGTTATATAAAGATCTCCCCGCCCGTTCGCTTCCCCTGTCGTCTCTGTATAGACATGGCGCCACCGCATATCGAGGTTGGGACGGCGCTCGGGAGCACCATCTCGTCGGCCTCGTTATCGATAACCGCATCTCCCACCGAGCGTAGCCAATCGCCCCGCACGTGCAGATGTTTTTTTTTTTTTTCATCTCCAAGTGAGCTCTCTTCACCCACACGAGCAGTTTCCAAGAGTAGTGGCAGCCCGCCCTGGCACGTGTACGTCTCATTTATGGCGCCCTCTCGGCGCACGAGAGGAAATGGTCACGTGTGCTTAACGACAGCGGAGTGGTCTGACGCCTATGCATGAGCTTAACTCGAGCGCTGAGCGGAGGGCAGACCCGTAAAAGCTTAGCGAGGAACTGACAGCCATAACATCTTTATTTTTTTTCTTCGCTTTTCTAGCCTCAATATACTTTTTGCTGTTCTGTTTAGCGACCAAAGAGTCCGCGTACAAATATTTTGTGCCTCTGAAAAAGCACTTCGCCGAAGACCCTGGTGGAACTGACGTGATCGCTCGCACACGTTGGTTTCCTAAAAATAGTGATGATAACGATGACGATTGTGACGGCGATGACGATCGCGAGGATGGTGGTGGTAGTGGTGGTGGTGGTCGTTGTCGTCGTAGTAGCAGTTGAAATATCGGCACCAGCCTTCTCAGTATATTTCACTATATTTAGCGCACTGTAGGAGCAAGACGGAGGACAGAATAACACACGGACAAAGCGCTAACATTCAACATGTATATTATACAGCAGGCGTCACGCCAATACATAGGTTGAAAAGCAGCGCGCGCAGGCGCATTTGTAAGTAACAAAAATGAAAACATAAGGATTTTTTTTCTCCAAAGCACGTGTACGACTTGGTTTACAGAGTGATGACAATGGATTTTGGATAACATATGTTAGTCTACGAGATGATGAGGACTGAAGATGTGTCAACGTCGACATATGTAAGGATTTAGAAAATCCTCATTATGTAGTCGTTTGAGAGCGCCTAAGCATTAAGCAAGAATGGAACCATGGTGCCGAGCCCTGATTCCACTTTTCTGCAACCGCAACGAAATCAAAACTCAGTGTCACGCCCACTCCCCCCCCCCCCCCCGCTCTCCCTCCTCTTCCCCCCCAGCCACCTTTTAAATATTAGGCATTGCTATCGCAATAAGAACGACGAGATATTGTTCCTGCGCCAATGCTTGTGTAATGCTCATAACATCGGGTTCTTGCAAACCACACTTTGACGACAAAGGCCACTTTCACCTTCTCTCGCAGCACACAATTATGAAAAAGTCAACACGCACTCAGACACGCGATTTTGAACCGCTCCATATAGGTACATGCGTTTGCGCAATTCCGCGTGACCAGTAATGTATATATGTGTAGATTTATTTAATTCTAGTTCAGTGGTGCAGTAAGACGGGCGGCCATTTTATGGTGGTTAGAGACGTCCCTTTCTCCCTCCCCATGACGTCCTCTCTGCTCGTCTTGACGATGCATGTATATACAAACCATGACCCGCACGCGTTATAAGTGCTATAATAGGAAGGCCTCTTCGATCTACCCGCCCCCTCAGTCGTTTCCTGATTCGCGACCGGAGACTTCGCTGGTTCGCTGCATGACCGAATGGTTGAAAAATCACTGCGCCGGGGAGTGGTTACGATTTGCAATTTTTATCGTGTATTCCGCGGTACACTTGACGGGAATCAAAAGTACGAGGCCTCATTGCACAATGTACTTGTGAGTACTGTCGCGACCACGGCCTCCAATGCGCGAAGTTTCAGGTCAGTTGGAAAACAGCGATGTAGTCCGGTAAACGCGTTTGAAGCTGCAATGAAACACGTATGTACGTCCAGAGTCCTAATTTTACAGTGTGTGGCTCTAATGCGGTTAAACTGTGACTTTCGTCTTCAACTATAAGAATATCTAGCGCAGGACTTATTTCCTTGGCTCTAATTCTGAAGCAAGATAGCTCTTGGTTCGCATAGTTCCGTAAACAATGAGGTATATCTACGTGTCTTGTTTACCGTTTTAAGGAAATTAAAGTGGCGATCTGAGCGAACGGTGTACCAGCAGAAACGAGCTGCTGCATGGACGTTGTATTGCTTCCTAACTTCTGGGCGACAAATCCAGCCGAGCCATGCACTTAAATGCCTCGAGAAAAAGGAAATAAACGGTATAATTAAGGGGTCTGTCTAAACAACCACCCTCCATCCATTACTTATGCGGCTCGGGAAGACAGTTCCATCACTTGGTTATTTCTTGCTTAGTAATAATATTATTCAAGTCAAACTGTGCGGTTATACCTGTCCGAAACTTACACTTCGGGTTATGAGGGCCACCGCAGTCGCGGGTTTCGGCCATAATTTTGATCGCCAAGGCTCCTTCAACGCGCACGCAATATACGATATGGCGAAGCGGCGTCCGCATTCACATTTTATGCCTAATAAAAACACACATGAAAACAATGCAAGTCGCGTGATGGCAAAGCGCTCCTCAACTTTATTCGTGCGAAAAACGCATTTCCGTTGATGTCGTTGGAAGTTATTCGTGCAGTACTGCGGTGTTTTTAACACGAAAGTGTTTTATGCCGGGGTCCACCACGGCTCTGCTGACGCATTTCCGTCACGGATATGACGTTATAAAATATAAAGGCTAACATATGGCAAAGAAAAAAACGAGAAGAAAAAGTTCCGTCACCTGGAATCGAACTCGCGACCTCTCGATCCCCAGCACGCTGCGCGAAACGACTCCGCCACAAACGGCTCGTTCTTCGCCATACTAACGGCGTGCTATATATATACACCCCTTTGCCAGCGGCGGTACTCGGCGATCAGGGTACATCAGCGTGTTTTCGTTATCACTAGCGAGATGGCGCGAGGGGCTCAAAGAACGCGCTTTAAATGTCGTCGCACCCCCCCCCCCCTCCCGCGTTGAGATGAGCGTGTGTCTGTACTGGGCGTGGTCGCTCCTGCGCGCGCGCTTATCTTGTACGTCTTGCGCTCTCACCGCAAGTGTGCGTTCAAGTTACAGAGAGCACGAAGGTCATTTCGCTCACCCAAGCGGCCGCTTTTGCGAAAGGAGCGCGATGCTCACAAACGAATAAGCTACAACTGTGACAGTTCGCACTCATCCTGTGTATACTTGTGCGTTCGTTTCGTGCGTCCTCCTTTGTATTTGACCAGCGCGCTTTAACTGTCGAGCTGTGACAGTTGTTTGTTCGCGCTCATCTTGTGTATGTTCGTTCCGTGCGCCCTTTCTGCTTGAGCAACGCGTCGGAAGTTTCGAGCTGCTTGCCCTTCTTCGCGTGACATTACAACTTGTCGGGGCGAAACAATGCACAACAAACGCTCAACTACGTCTGTGAAGACACGTTTTACTTTCGTGTTATACCGATTCCTAATAGAGGGATCAACCATGTTTTTTTCACGCTCGACTGAAACTCGTGGCAGGCTTCGCTCATGAAAATGTTTGCTTTGAAATAATGAATGAAAAGGAAAAGTGAACAGCCGCGGAAAAAGCAGCTGCCTTTTAGAGAAGCCGGCAAAGCGTGCACTACGTATACGAGGACACGACAGGCACACATTGCTGTCGGTGTAATACATATATATATATATATATATATATATATATATATATATATATATATATATATATATATATATATATATATATATATATATATATATATATATATATATATATATCCAGCACTTCGCGCCGTCAGAAGAGAGAGAGAGAAGGGGGGGGGGGGTACGTCGATTCGGCCACGCTAAATTGTGGAGGCAGTAGCAGTAAACAACCGGTCGCGGCGCCGCTTGTATCTAGACATTTGCACGCAGTAAAGTGAAGCCATCACAATGCTTCATTATGTCGGCACATACAAAACTGCTGATATTTATATTGTTTTGTCTTGCGTACATTTAAATACCCAAAACAGCTACTGTGGTATTAGGCAGGCTTATGGAAGGGGAGAGCCTTAGGAAGCTAGGCAACGCGATTGTGGCACTGTAGGAAGACAAGTAAAGATGTTCTGAGTTACGAGTGGGAAACCAGAAAATATGCACACTGAAATATACTAATGCTCGTCCTCCAGGCATCACTCGACTTGATGGATCATAAGCTATGGTGTTATTGTGCGGAACGCGAGGTCACTGGTTCGATTTAACCTTCTTTCGTTTACAACACCAGACGCTTCTTGCGCTTCGCACTGAAAAGTTAAAACAGAGCACGCTAGCACTATCTACACTTATAAATGAGGTGTAGGCCTTGCGTTACGTTTTGTATACGGATCAGCCCCACGTATGAATACTCACATTAATACAGGACTCTGTCATCGAATTACCAGAATTTTATCAGTATTAGAAGACACTTCTCGATCTTCTTGAAGTCTTACATAATCGTCCTTTATCTGTCGGATGTAAAAGTTCTCGGACCCTGGACCAATCCCTCTAAATAAAGTGAGAAGGAGGAGGAGTAAAGGAAGGAAGGTCAACCAGATGCGCATTAGGTTTGCTAACCTACGCTGGGAGAAGGGGATTAAGGGATGGAAAGATAGAAAGACAGAAACGAGTGGTGAGCATATGAAAAATCGGCGTGATGTTGAACAACGCCGCTGCGTTCCCTGCACGTTGAAAAAGATTGGTTCGTATCTTGACGGTTTGACAGTATTAGATGCAGGACCTCAGGCGCATCACGTTCCGCTGCAGGAATTGACACATGTCTGACCTCATTTCAAAATGGCAGTATAGTAGACGGGTCACGGTGCCTACACCGTAGCATTGCAGGTACTGGACTTAAAGCTTCCAGTATACCCGCTGTGCTGTGATATTTGAGCTTGCCGATCAACATGCGAAGTGCGTCTAACAATGATTGAAGCACTATGATCGTTGATCATATGATATAATCATTGGGTGGTCTTCTTCAGTCAGCTTGTCAGTCGGAGGCTCAGAGTTCAATGTTGCCGATGTGCGCTATGAACCTGCATGTGGCTGTGACTTCGGGAAGATGTGAAAGCATCGCTTGAATGACTTGTATGACTTGTATGACTACTTGTATGACTTCATTGTTTTCAGATGCTTTTATCACAATTACTTTCTCGTGTTTTAAACATTTTGTGCGGTTTGGTGTTATGTACGTTTCTTTTTTATCTCAGTATATTGGGAAAACATTTTGCCGTTACTGTCTGTTTGCATGCATTACTGCGAAGTGACTATATAGCTATAGCTTGAGAAAGGGGCTCATTAACTATTTCGACAATCTATCAACAATCTATCGTGCTCATAAGTTTCTATACTATGACTAAACTCAACATATGCGTGTCCGGCTTGACCCGAATGCCGAATAAAAGCGTCTGTGCTCCTACGCGCCATATCAATACCGTCCATCGCATATCCTGCTTTAAAGACACGGTTCGAGTTATACATAGATGAAATATGGACCGACGAAAATGACCTGCAGCACTCTGAAAGATTTCCAATACAAATCAAGTTCTAGCGCATGCTCCCTTTTATGATTTCTTTGTTTGCTCCAGACAAACCAGTCTGTTGTGAATAGTTTGGGTTAACTTAACTTGGCACAGTAGTTCAGCGCGTGGTACCGAGGGCCTCTATTTTTGTCGATTAAAACTCCGAATAACCTAATAAGTACATCAGGCAGCGGCATTAAATTTCATGGTGATTGGCAAGCTGTTCTTCGTGCAAGTTCGATATCTTATGTTTAGCGAGGTTGTTGCGTGGGCAACAATTTGTGCTTAACTACGGATTTGTTCTGATGTTTTACGTGACGCGTTTGTCCCTCGGTATCGTTCTGGTTGCCTGCGCGATTAATCAAACGTGATCTCATTTAGCGAAGTTTTCTAGCTATATATGCGTCAATTATGTGGCATTACAGAGGCACTAACAAAAAATAAACTAGTATGTATGTAAGGTTGTACATCCACAAATCAGTATATCTACATCGTGCAAATGGTAAACTAACAAGAAAATTGCGCGAATTAACAGAGGAATAAATACGTGCTCTAGCGCCGAGTTATGTTCACGAGACAATAGCGTACCATATAGCAGTCATTGGAAAGACCGCGCAATTCCTTTTGGTTTCTCGTATAGATTTTAAGTTGCGGTATTGTATAGAGATTGTTCATTTGTTCATGTAATAGTGTGCGCTTATAAATAAGCTTAAGTTTTTTGTTGTTGTTCTTGTTGATCAGTGAACGCCTCGGGGGGTACAGTGGTTACGGTGCTCGGCTACTGACCCAAAGGTCGCGAGTTCGATCCCGGCAGCAGAGGTCGCATTTCAGTGGAGGCGATATACTGGAGGCCCGTGCACTGTGCGATGTCAGTGCAAGTTAACGAACACCTGATGGTCGAAATTTCCGGAGCCCTACACTACGGCGAGCCTCATAACCGTATCGGGGTTTTGGCTCGTAAAACTCCAGATACTACTTGTTTTCAGTACCTAGCTAACACCCTCTATGATGAACGGGTACATTGTAAGTAATGAATATTGCAGCACAACAAAACGATGAGAAGGGACAAAAGCAAAAAAATAGAAACGCTCTGTACAGCCGCCCAAATCTTTAACTAGCGTGCGCAGCGGCCACTTTTCTGTGTGTCAGTGCCATATGATGGAACTAAGCTGCAAAAAATTGTTTTGTGGGCATGTGCTTTGTGAACGTGCTCTTGCCCTCATCGTTTTTGGAACTTAATTCAGTCATATGGCGAAGATACACAGAACAGAAAAAAAAATGCCGCTCGCGCATGCTATAGTTAAAGAGCTGGGCGGCTGTAAAGCGCTTTTATGCACTTTGCTTCTTATACGCGAGCGCATTTCTTTCCACCGTTCCATGCCCATAAATGTCCGCTCGGAAATAAACAAACATGCACCTAACGTCATTCCAAGTCGAAGCTTTGCAAAACGCAGCCGTTCGCCCACAAATCTGTTTCCGCGAAGCGTGCCCGAAAAAAAGTGCCACGCCCCCACGGCGACCGTATACGAACAGCGCGCGTTGCATAAAGCGCCCTAGCCAACGCCGCGAAGCAGAATGAAACAAAACAAAGAGAAGCGGGGAAAGGAAGTCCCTGTTCAGGGTTTCCCATCGTGCAACACTGCGCGCAACACTGCGCCTGCCCACACTGTCAATGGCAGTGCCGTCACTGCCGTGGCGGGCCTTTCGAGCGGGAGCTATGGAAGCACGCGCGCTTCACGAGCCAGTGGCAGTGCGCGACACGCCTCATTTCGTATTCGAAAGGCCTCGCTCACACCCGATGCGTGCGGCCGAACTTTAAACGAGGCTTATCCGTGGTAGCTGGCGCGCTACGGCATTATGGAGTCACGTACACTGTGAACACGAACATTAGTCGGAGTCGCGAGACGAGACTTCCAAGCTTCAGTGATTCAGCGACGTTTACTGTTCCGCAGCAGTGATTAGTGCATTGAACCGCGCACCAAAAGGCGCCGCGCTGATTTAATTGCCTAAATGATGTACCAGCGAAACGGCATGCAATCTACACGAGGATGCAGTGTAGCTCCTCAGAATGTGTACTTTGCGTCTACGACAAGAATAAAAGCCATGCAGGCTACTAGAATATGTCGAGAATTTATGAATTCGCGCGCCCATGCGACCGCAATCTTTGTAGGCTGACAATTTCTGACCGACAGTTCATTTCTAATTCTATACGTATTTTGACTGTTCGGTGTTACGCGATCCCGGTAGCGCGTGCTTGCAAGTCGCTGTTGTCAACGCGCAACACTCGCGAACCGCGCTTGCAGTCAATGGAGGCCGCTTCTCTACAGCGCGGGCACAGCGCCCGAATATCTGATGAGTCAGGCGCGCGCGCGACCGAGTGGGACGACGGCGACAAGCTTTCCCAGCGCGCTGGTTGCGCGGTAGAAATAGCACCAGGGCGACCTTCGCGTCTCGTCGGCCGCGGACGCGACGCGAGCGCGCGCGTGTAGTCTTTAGAACAACACCGTGAAGGCGTAACCTCAATATTCCTGGGTGCGTGCCATACAACGCGAACAGCTGGGACGCGCTCGGAAGGTACGCGGCCGAGAAACCAAGAAACCTGGAGCTTACCTTTAGCTCCTGCCGAGGCTCCACTGCCGGGGCGCTGTGGCGGAGTATCCGACATTGCTGCCTCTTTTAATCGCTGCTCTCCCGTTTGGCGCGTCCAGTAGAGTTCCGTCCGACGGTGAGTTTATGTGCGTCGTCAGAACGGCGTCCTAAACTCTGTATTTCTTTCGCTTGCTTTTGGTGCTGATCCTATCACGTCTCACTGCAGCACGAAACGCAGAGTGCCGTGCTCGTGTGTGTGCACGCGTGTTGGCTCGCCTAATTAATGCTCGATGCTCACTCAGCAGCTCCTTTACTTCAGGCGCCTTGCTTAACTTGTAGATTACGAGGTGTTCTACACTCTTACGCTCAACCCGTGCGGAGATCGGTGCACTTTCGAGTTTCGCACTGCGGACCACCACAACTCCAAGCTGTCGCGTAGAGAGTATAACCCCGGAACCTCACTCACACTCACAAACACTTTCCGATGGGAAAGAGAAGACCGATGAGCGATCCTCTTTAGCCGACGAAGTCTTGCAGATCCACCACGATGCCACACTCCCTTTCTTCGCGTTCCTGTAATCACCGAGCTCCTTCACTGTCGAAACGACGAAGGTGTTTCTCGCAGCAAGAAAAAAAGCCCGCGCGCGCGCGCGTTCTCCCTACCCACGCTTTACCGACCAGCTCTCTCCGGCCGCTCGCTGCTCAAGCGCACATGCACGCTCACTCGCGCGACTCGAGCGAACACTCCGAAGCCTCGTCGCTAATTGCCCCCCTTTCCTCTTCTACGTTTTACCAATTTATCCGAATGCGGTACACGGACTGCGTACAAATACTAGAGATAGCACGTGAGTGCAGGCCACGAGGAAAAGAAAAAACCACCGCCGACCACCGGGCTTATTTCACTACACCGTGGCTGCTCCTCTCGGTTTCGCTCTTCCGAGCCTTGCGGGCGAGCGCACTTTCGCGTCCGCCTCCTCCTCTTCTTCTTCCTCACTCGCAGCGGACCCTCCTCGTCCAACCCCGCGCTCTTCTCGCCCGCTGGCAACGCTGCGAGCTGGGTCACGTGACCCCCCCTTCACCCGCGAGCTCCGTCGCTCGTTGGGAGGGCTTTCGGAACCAGAACGCGGCGCGGTAATATGAACGGCTCCATATGCGCGGTGTTTTCAACAGTCAAAAAGATTTCGTGGCGATTCACTTTTATGGTATTAGGCAGGGCGCTGCATAGTTTCTCGTTGCGCTGACTGTCCGTGTAACGAAATAAATGCTGTCCGTGTAACGAATTGAATGCATCTCACGAAGGCGACGTGCCGTCAGCCCAATTTATACGCTGGTTCAGCAAGATGCGCAAACGATGATTTCGGATATTGAGCACTGTTATTAAAACTCTGAATCACTTCAGTCTATCGAGGGAACACACTTCAAATTTGAATGTCTACCAGTGTGAGCAACATCACTTATGTGGACACTTCTTATGAGAATAAAGCTCACCTTACAAGATCGCCAGATTTATGAATTTACCGTATCGAAAATATTGACTGTACAGAGCTGCACAGAGAGAATTCAATACTGTTTCACTGAAGAAATGTGTCTCCCTAGCCTCAGCAGGTTTATTTATTAGCCATAAAAATGCATCACCTCGGTTATCCGACGCCACAGGGGTTCCACACGTTGCCGGGCTTACATTTTCGAATATTGTTATAATTGATACCGTATAAAGTTCCACCTTATCAGTCTCTCTAAGGCACACAGCCTTTTACAAGCGAAAGCTGTTATGAGATCATTTCACCGGCCGTTTTTGGCGCCGTAGTTGTCCGCCGCTGCCGCCGCCGCTGCCGCCGCCGCTGCCGCCGCCGCCGCTGCCGCCGCCGCTGCCGCCGCCGCCGCCGCCGCCGCCGCCGCCGGTGTCCGTAACCAGTATCGCTCGAAATAAGAAAAAAAAGGAAATAAGAAAAAATTTCCAGGATGGAACGAGGTTCGAACCTGGGCCTTCTGCGTGGGTGCCCAGTATTCAACCTCTGAGCCATGCCGGTTTTTTTTTTTTGCTTTATTGCCTGTTATTAGACATGTAAGCAGGACTGACACAACTTTTGTATTTCTTTCATGTCCTTATTGTTTGATGTACATGTCTGAGCCATGCCGGTGCTTGAAGCGGCTATGCAAAAAGGTCCTATACAGGCTTCATGTCGGGAAGGAACCACACTAGCATATGCAATATAGCGTGGTTGAATAGTAAAATAAGCACCAAGCGTCGCACAACGCGAATTCTGTAACCAGGCGTCACACAATGCGAATTGCGCAACGAGTAGGTTGTTGAATGCTTCCAACCCATTACATAGGGCTCTGCGATAATTCTTCATCGTCATTAGGCACAGCATCAACAAAGTGCGCATAATGCCTTACATGCGTTTAGCAGGTACCAATGCTCTCCGTAGAATGACGAAAAATGGCACAGTGCCTGCTGCCCTACTTCTCAAAAATTACAATGATTTATAGCGTAGTGGGTTCCTCGCAACTGCACTTGTATTGGTTGCCAAGGAAGCCCATAAGCCCATGATCCATTTCCTCGGGGTCTCAGTGAAGTTCTTCGCCCCTCCCCCCCCACCTCCCCCCCGTCTCTCTCCCACGTCAACGTATGGTATACAGCTTGACGGGAGAAGGAAATAGCGACCGGGCGTCACCCAATGCAAATTACATAACTGGTGGGCCGTTTAAAGCTTCCAACCCATTACAAAGGGCTGAGCCATAATTCTTCATCGTCATCAGTCGTCGTGTCAACAAAGTGCATATAATGCCTTACAGACGTGTAGCTGGTGCCTCGCTTCTCCGCAGAATGAAGAATAATGGCTTAGTAGGTGCTTCCAAACTTCAGAAAAATTGTGATTTATGGCGTAGTGGGTACCCTTCTAGTGTACTTGTATTGTCGCCCCAAGAGAGCTTAAAACGGGCTCTAGAAACGCCGCTCTTCCAGCTTTCGCTGTGACTGTGCTGCGGTTTCAGCGCAGGCCCGGCGTTTTTTGGCACCGTAGTTGTCCGCCGCCGCCGCCGGTGTCCGTAGCCAGTATCGCTCGAAATAAGAAAAAAAACAAAATAAGAAAATAATTCTGTAATGGAACGAGGTTCGAACCTGGGCCCTCTGCGTGGGAGCCCAGTATTCAACCTCTGAGCCATGCCGGCGCTTGCAACTGCTTCGCAAAAAGGTATTATACAGGCTTCATGTCGGGAAGGAACCACATTAGCATATGTAATATAGCGTGGTAGAAGAGTAAAATAAGCACCAAGCGTCGCACAACGCGAATTCTGTAACCAGGCGTCACACAATGCGAATTGCGCAACGAGTAGGTTGTTGAATGCTTCCAACCCATTACAGAGGGCTCTGCCATAATTCTTTGTCGTCATCAGGCACAGCATCAACAAAGTGCGCATAATGCCTTACATGCGTTTAGCAGGTACCACGGCTGTCCGTAGAATGACGAAAAATGGCACAGTGCCTGCTGCCCTACTTCTCAAAAATTACAATGATTTATAGCGTAGTGGGTTCCTCGCAAGTGCACTTGTATTGGTTGCCAAGGAAGCCCATAAGCGCATGATCCATTTCCTCGGGGTCTCAGTAAAGTTCCTCGCCCCCCCCCCCCCCCATCTCCCTCCCACGTCAACGTATGTTATACAGCATGACGGGAGAGGGAAATCGCGACCGGGCGTCACCCGGTGCAAATTACATAACTGGTGGGCCGTTTAAAGCTTCCAACCCATTACAAAGGGCTGAGCCATAATTCTTCATCGTCATCAGTCGTCGCGTCAACAAAGTGCGCATCTATGGCGTAGTGGGTACCTTTCTAGTGTACCTGTATTGTAGCCCCAAGAGAGCTTACAACCGGCTCTAGAAAAGCCGCTCTTCCAGCTTTCGCTGTGGCTGTGCTGCGGTTTCAGCGCAGGCCTGGCGCTTTTTGAACAGATCACGAATTCAGTTGTTTTCCTTGAAGCATCGCGTACTTGAGCTGTGCGTATAGGGCAAAGGCGTATGTGTTACTGCTTGTGTTTAATTTGAGGCCAACTAATCGTAGCTCAATTTCGCAGAAACCATTTAGGCTAGCAGTACTTATTCGTAAGACAAAATTTTAGCCAATTCTGATGCTCGGTATATAATTAGCGAAGATGGCAAGCCAATGAATGGCAAATAATACTTGCAAGAAAGATATCTGTGAACTCGGCATCTGGCGGGTTTACGCTACCATGATGTAAGATATGTACTAGACGCAAATACACTTGCATGCTTGTACTATAACGCGAGACGTGTACTACTTAGTCACTCACCATCGTGGTAGTGCGGATTTGTTGGTTTTCCATTGAAAGTAAAGATATTGAATAGCGTAAGTCAAAAGAAAACGATGAAAAACGCAACAAATAATTTTCAGCATTGAAGCAACGACCGGTCGCTGCAGCAATGACAGCTTCCGTGAGCATGCAAGTAATGCGAAAAGCGCACGTGATAGTTCAGTTGGCTCGCGCTTCATTGTGTAACCTACGGTCGCGAGACTTCTTTCTGATGCTTGTGCGGGTGTTTGAAATGATCGAAACCGGCTGACTCATGAATGTATTGAAGCCCGTCTGATCTTAAAGCTCGCGGTCCAGATCGTGTGAGTACACTGTCGGTGCGCTTCTCTAATAGATGTACATTTTCTTTAAAACGTTATGTAGTTGCATGCCACGTGCTGACGTTGCAAGGTGCAGACCGATGTTTTGTAATAATAATAATATGTGGGGTTTAACGTCCCAAAACCACGATATGATTATGAGAGACGCCGTAGTGGAGGGCTCCGGAAATTTCGACCATCTGGTGTTCTTTAACGTGCACCTAAATCTAAGTACACGGGCCTCTACCATTTCGCCTCCATCGAAATGTGACCGCCGCGGCCGGGATCGAACCCGCGACCTTCGGGTCAGCAGCCGAGCACCGTAACCGCTATACCACCGCGGCGGACAGACCGATGTTTTGTGTTGTGGACTATGAACCATATGATTGTTGTTTTGATAAGGAATGCTTCCCGACGCCGTGGAAACGGCGACGCCGACGGTCAAATTTCGCGCTTTATGAGGGATTGAAGGCTTTCGCCCTAAAATATTTTATTTGGAGTAGCTTTTCATCGATACACTCTTGTGGGGGGCTTTGATGCCGTAACTTTGCCTGCAAAGGGCAGCGTGTGCTGGGCCAACGCTTATTTTTTCCTTCAATCGTACAGCGCACCTCCCTATCGAGTGGCTACTTCGCCTTAATTGCGCTGGTATGATGGATTGGCGATCCAAACCTTTGGGCAGATCACTGCTTCTAATGGTGCAGGTGAGGCAAACAAGAGTCCCAGTGCCAAAAACTCACAGGGTCCCTTATGCATTCGCCTAAGACGACTCGAAGGCAAAAACCGTCTTCTCTTTCTTCTCGGTCGATGTATTGACCCTCCCCCGCTCCCCTCCGAAAGCTTTCTGCCCGTAACATGGTTTTGCACTGCCTCCAGGATTGGAGGCATTGCAAGCTTTCTGTACCTCACCTTGTTTTGCACTATATACCTCCGTGATCGGCTCACATTTGACAAAGCGATGATGTCATGTGATGACGTCATCATGTGACGTCACGTTTGGTGACTTTGCAATGACGTCATGGTAACGTCACAAATCTTAGCAGTCTCTGACGTCATGATGTCATATGAGGACGTCATCACGTAATGATGATTTTTGCATCACTCGTGTTGACACCGACGGTCAATTTTGTCCGTTGATGAGGCAGCTAAGGCTTTCGCCTTAATAGGGCTGGGGATTCTAGCCAAGCGGAAGTTTGTCTGTAGTTAATCGTAAGGAAAACAACCAGACGATACACACACAGACACACACACACACACACACACACACACACACACACACACACACACACGCACGCACGCACGCACGCACACACACACCCACACACACAGAGACACACACACGCGCGCACACACACACACACACACACACACACACACACACACACACACACACACACACACACGCGCACACACACACACACACACACACACACACACACTTAGCGGAGCTCTAAATGGGGCACACCAGAAAAAACGCAGCCTTTCTCATGACGAATGTATTCACATTATAGGCTTCATAAGTTCGTATACCAGGGCCCGGAAACTGTAAATTCTATAAATCGCTACAGTGGGCGAAAAATTCAACCGGGGCGAGTTCCAGACTCAAGCACGGGGAGTGCGTGTACCGACCTCCGTGTTATGACTCGATGAGGGCCGCCATTCGCGCTATTTCACTTTCACGTAAGGACGCCCTCGACGGAGCCAAATTTCAATTAAAGATATTCTTGAAATAACTGAAGACTACTTCTTCGTATAATGCTACACTTAAATAAAACAAGTTGCTGTTTATACCGAGTGGTCTTGCCAGGTACTGCGTCACCAATCTTTTGTAATGGCTTTTGTTCCAGCTGACTCGTAGTTGTGAGCAGTCTATTTACATCATTATCTTAGATTCAACATATACGGCAGCAGAGGCGACTTAACGGTTCGCGGTGCGTTCGGACGAGTCTTGCGCTGTTTCGTTTTGCGGTCAATATTTTGTGCCACTGCCGGCCGACAGACTAGGTTTCGGTCAGATTTTTTTTATTTTTTACTAGTTAAAATAATTTCGCGAAGAGCATTCACTTTACTCCAGGGGAGCGAAGGGACCGTTGAAGTTTTCACCGGATGAACACTCGTTTCAAGCCCGAGGATGTAGGGAGCGGTGAGTAAAAACCCATTTCTTGTTTTTTGCCAATGAAATTGTGTGCGTGTCACACGGAGACGACGCACTACAATAATATTACTTAAATTTATTAAAATTGTTCAACGTGTCACATTCTGTCGCCGAGAAAACATGCGTTCCTTGCGACGTGGCTTCACGTGGGAGCGAGTAGCTGAGTGAGTAGTAATGCATTCCGGATGTTTATTGCTTGATAACAAAAACCATGCTGCAGCGCGATAAAAGGGGGCAAATACTCTACTAACGCTGCGCATTTATCTTCGTAAGTAGGCCATATATCAGAGCAAAAAACATACGAGTTGGTCCCGCAAGGGCCGGGGCAGTGAAGATGGTGGGGGCAGGGGGGGGGGGAGTTTAAACAAAGTGTCACCTAACATATTGCTCTTTGAAAGAACGCCTTTCCCATATCCCATATACGGGTCATTTGTGAAGATGATTTGACGTCAGGCTTCGAAAAACATGTCGCAAGAAATATCGCTACTGATTTCCACAATTACTAAAATCTGGAGCCGGCTGTGATACACAGTTTTTGCTCTACAGTGATGTCTCAACTCATAGATGATGTCTCAACTCACGGTGATGTCTCAAATCATAGTGAGGGTGCCTCAGGAAAAAAGAATGCTTGAGACCAGTCCCGTCTCTTAGTTTACCCGAAAAAAAAGCGCCATAATAATTGCAATAGGGGAGAAAATAATGCGAGTACTATTTAAAAAAGTAACAAAGCTTTATTACGTGTGAAGCCACGGGCCGCTAGCGAAAGGTCATGGGACTGCATGCGGCCCATGACCTTTGACCACTGAGTTATGGTTTGCAGCAGTCGCATTTGAGAAGCAAAGTTAGAGTTCATAATTCAGGCAGTAGCGCAAGGAATCACACGGACGTCGAAAGGGAAAGACGGGACACAGCGTTGTGTGCTATCAACTAGCCGATCAGTTTGTCGTCTTGAACTTCAAGGCTAGAGGTGTCGTTCCGCATTTGTCAGTTTAGGTTTTTTGTAATACAGTGTACATTTAGCGCAACAAAATTTCACATAATAATGAGCGTACTTTAGGCTTGGTATAATAAGAAAACGGCATTTTAATCAGGAATATTCTCGCTTTTTTCTCTGCCATAGCCTCCTGGCCTAATTGTCAAGGAAACATCTGTACATGGTGCCTTGTCAGATGCCATTTTGGTGCCAAAATGGCATCTGACAAGGCACCTGCTAAATGACACGCCTTCTAAAGCGGCTACCCCGAGTGATAAAACAAAATGTGTTTACATATATGCATAATAAACTTCTGTTCGCTCATTCATTATGTTTATACGTTTATACTTTTGCAAAGTTTCATATTCACACATTATGCTTATCAATGTCTAATGATGTCATTACTTGTTTTTCCTGGACTGCCATGCAATGACAGTATAACTACCCCCGAAAGTGCACTCTGCAAGGACGGTGAAACATCAGAACATCTCGACAGGTCACCTCGAACCTCACGCTTGCAATGCTGTACTTGTGAATGGTTTATCAGGCATCTCATGGAGGGCTGCTTATGATCGTCTATGGGCATTATTTATCTGCTGTGTTATGCAATCTACATTACAACAGCGTTGAAATTGAACACTAGATCTGTACATTAGTTACATTACGTGGCAATGATGAGCTCAACGACGCGGGTTCTATTCCCGGCCACGGCATTTTGATGGTGTTGAAATGCAAGAAAACTCGTGTACTGAGATTTACGTCCATGTTATAAAACCCCAGGCAGTCAGAATCGATCTAAAGTTGCCGACTACTGTGTGACTCATAATCTTCTCATGGCTTGCACATAAATCTCCAGAAATCATTAATTACATTTTAACCGAACATCAGGGCAGTGGGGCGAAGTAATTAAGAGTCCTTCCGACATTTAGTTGTGCCTTGCGACTTGTGAGACAGTTTACAAACTATGCCCGAAGCTTTTATTGCGATAGCAATTATATGGACAGTCTCGGCTGGATTTTGCCGTCGCCGTCTTCGCCGCCATGCACCGTATGTGTACAAGTATGTATATATATATATCAAAGTCCCAAAGAAAACTAATTCAGAAAAACGCTTCCGAAGCGCAGAATCGAACCAGCGACCTCTCGTTCCGCAGCGCGGGACGCTAACCACTACGCCAGAAAGCGCAGATTCTTCAGGTAGCTAACGGCGACCGTTATATACACACCCTTTACCGATGGCAGGACTCAGAGACAGCAGGCGCTTATAAGAGTTTCTTCATTACCAGCGAGATGGCGCGAGGAGCGCGACGGGCGGATTTAAGTCGTCGGCGAGTTCGCTCGCTTCTTCTTATATTCGTGCAGGGAGAACCTTGCCCTTCCGCTGTCTGTTCGCGCGGTTTTCTCGTGATGAGAAGAGGGATGTTTCGAGCTTTCACCGTGATGTCCGCGCTCATGTTGCGGAGCGTACGAAAGTCACTCGAGCTCAAGGGACGCCGCTAAACGAACAAACAGAAGATGAGCGCGAACTATCAAGTGTCACCGCTCGACACTTGAAGCATGCTAGTTTCCTTCGCTGCTTCGGCCGCCTTTGCAACAGGAGCGCTGTTCAAACTGAGAGTATCTATTGGCGAGACTCACTTCGTATAGCATTAGTTTCTTGCTATCGCATTCATTGCTTCGCCCTTGCGGCGAAACTGTATCTTTTTTGTCATAATTAACTCTGTTTAGATCATGGAAGTTTACAAAAATATATGCCAAAGCTATAGAAAGCTTGCTCACTTGCATAAGCCTTTGTATATACATTCAATGGGAACTTTCATATTATTTACAGCTAATAAAGAAATTGTAAATATGGTGAGCACTCCTTGCAGCACAGCTTCACCAAGCACGTTTACATTACCATGATGAGCGATATTGTGTTCATAAGACGTGGTAGCATTTTTTTTCTTTTTTTTTTCATATATAGCAGAGAAATCTCCCAATTTTTTTCGAGCACACCTACTTCTTCTGTCTGACGAAATTAACACGTGACAGTTTAAACTGCCTACCACTAGAAGCCTATGAGGTGAAAGTCTGTGCACTACTGTCACGAAAAAAAAAAATCACAGCATATCCACGGAGTGAATGATGATGAGTGGGCGAAGCTGCGGAGGTTCATCGGTAAACCGTGAATCTTCCCTGAATTCTGCCCAGTACATCATCACCGACGTGAGATCGGGCGCGTTTATACTAAAGGTTCGATGAGTTATGACGACTTGCAGCGCACTTTAATTTTACATGTACGCTGTGAATTTTCATTGTTTAGAAAACCATTGCTTAGAAAACATCTGGCGTCTTTCGTTAAGCAGCTGGCGTCTTTTCGTTTTGCTTTGGAAACATCTGGCGTTCTTTCGTTTTGCTTTTACAAAACATCTGGCGTCTTTTGTTGGTTTATTTCATCAATCAACGGCGTTTTGAACAAAATTTTTATTGTTTAATCACGCACAGGAGAAATTTCACCAGGCACTACCTTGGAGGTAAAGAATGGCTGCTAATGGGAATGAGAGACAGAAGAAGTCGGCTTTTAGCTAACGCTGCGAATTTTTTATTGTTCAACAACGCACAGGAAAAATCTCCCACCGGCACCACCTTGCAGGTCAAAGCGTAAGACTGGTTACATACTACGCTACGAGGGACGATCGGGTGCCGCTATAAGGAGCTTCGCCCCTAAAAAAAAAACCTATATAGACGGTTTCAAGATTTCGATAGCTGGAGCACGCGGTGTACCCCAAGAAACTTCCGGTCCCCTCATTTATTATTCTGCAACACCGAAGCGGAAAGCGTTTTTTTCAAGTTTTGTCAGAGTAAGGGAATACTCTTTTTCCACTTTCACATAAAAGAAAGGCGCTTATAGTTAAGGACTAACTCTTTTAATGTTGTGCGTAGCTTAGAAGAATATTTAATTCAAATATTTTGCTAGACATAGGGAGAAAAGTGTTAAAACTCCAAGGGCTGCTCGCCAAGGCTTTTGTTCCCCGCCAATTCGGCTAACCTACGCCAGCGCACGAAAGCGGAAGCGCTCCAAGGCCTGTGTTAGTAAACAATCAAACATACATGAATGTGACTTATCTACAGCCACACTACAAGATATTGCGATTGAGGTAGAAGTTAAGGGCAAGATGGATTCTTGAAGCAATGAAAAACCCTTGGAACACGCGGTGTCGCTGGAGCCAAAGTTCCGACAAGCGGTCTTGTCTTCTTCAAGTTCCAGCCTTGAAGAAGACGCGACAGCTTGAACCGTTGGCTCAGCGACACTTATATTTTACATATTTCAAGCCGGAACTTCTAAAAGCAGCAGGGAGAAACATATTTCAGCTTCTAAACGCAAATATATTGAAAAAGTAAATAACACACTAACAAATATGTCATACATATGTGACCTTTATTTATCCAGCATTGGCACATATTCACACCATGCTCCACCAGTTCATTTCGTTAATGTTTGTCTGCATTAGAGTGCATAAGTTCTGTTGACATATATGTGATACAGAGATTGTGCTTAAGGCTGAGCGGTTTTCTTTTTAAGTGTTCTGTGCGAAAACCAACAAAGATTTATATAATGCATGCTTAAAGCTTATTTTCTAACACTTGTGCTTCTTGAATCTGTAAGCACTAACCGTACTTTTCTCTCCTCCTCTCTAAGTTTTCTTCCCCCTCGCCCTTTCCCCAGTGCAGGCTAGCCTACCAGGCTCAGCCCCGGTTAACCTTCATGCGTTTCTTTTATTGTTATCATCTCTCTCTCTCTCTCTCTTTTAGCATTCATTTTCGGTGCATACTTTGAAGAATATCTTTTGACAGTTACACTGCCTTCATAACACGTCTCACCAGTCCGATTACAGCTTGCGCCAAGAAATTCTAGCTGTAAAAACTGTGTAACTAAACTGTTATAAGGAACAGAACAAGCCTGAAATGTTTTCTTCCACCTATCGCATACATACCTAATACCTACAGTATGGGCTTACGGCCGAATAATAAAAATTTGTGCCTATCCGGCCGACACAGCGCGCTATTGCTTCTTTGTAACGCATTCGAGGGGACACCACACATCGACAAAAATGCAGAACTTTACGCATCCGCGATTATTTACGTAACAAATTTAACAAAAGTACATTGCACTTACTGTGCCAGCTATCTATCGGCGTTGAGCACGTTCCATTTCCGATTCAACACCGTGCACTCACCTCAAGATCAACACGACCTGGCAACTACCTGCATAGCTAGCAGGAGACAGTAAAGGCAGGATAACACCTTTGTCCTAAAGCTACGTTATTAAACTCGGATGTCGTAACACAATGAGAGTAAAGTTCGTTCAGCGATCTTTGTGTTCTTTTTCATGCACGTATCTGTTATCTCTCAGAGTGACAATACATGGTTTAAAAGCTTTCGCTATGTATGAGTGACTTGTTTCGTTTGGACCTGACTGTATACATTTCTTGTACCGGCATGGCACTCACAATAAACGATGCAAATCTTATTTGAACTGGCATTGCTTTTGTCATTCAAGGCGAGCTTGGTCACCTGGCGATAACTACACACGCGAGCAGCGATTTAGCAACGAGTGCTACTCGATCACTGCAATATTTTGTTTATTCTCGTTGCGACTCGCGCGATCCAGCAAAAATGCGTTTTGTCTAATGATGATGATAGTATTTGCAGCGCCACCTCTTATCGCGCTATTGCAGTTCTCTACGCCGCCGCTACCCTTATTTTCGTTCTACTGCGAAAGGTACAATTTCCGTTCCCTAATGTTGATATAGATGTTCTCTGCGTATACTACCGGTTGGCAACAGCTGCTACACCTGTGTATGTGAGCATGGGGCGAACACCCCAGCTCAAGCTTACGAGGTGACGACAGCGCCGCGCTTTGGCTCTGGCGGCAAGCGGTGGAGCTACCGGGGGCAGGCGCGGCCGACTCGGCCTCTTTCACGGCACCGGTAGCACACGCGTTTTTTCGGTGCGGGTAACTGGTGTGCCAGCAGCTTGGCACGCTGAACCGAGAGGCTTGCTGTGCGAAGCTACGTATTTCCGCGATGGCAGAAGCGACCCCACGGAAGCGGAAGCGAGGTCCGAAGTATTGCTGTGTCGTGGGCTCTAACGCCTGTAAAGCCGATATTATCACAAAAAGAGAGTGCAAGCATGACGCGACAGCCGAAAAAACGAGGCGAGAAGTTCAACTTGCTTAGCTGCCTCGCGTCTAAATCGGCGGGTGAGGCTCCAGCGGCACGGAGGACTTGACTGTAACCTTCCCAGGCTTTTTTAGTGCCATGGTCGTATAATTTCTTTTTTTCGCACGCCGCAAACGTTTGTTCACGAAAGTACACGGCTGCTACTGCAAGCATGCTATGTCAAAACAAGAATCACATGCTTAATACTCCCCAACGGCTTCATATCGAAGTGCATATGGACTATTACGTATCTTTAACAAGACAGAATGAGACTTACCTCGATGTATACGTCCTACACGGTGTTATCGTGACTTGGGAAACTCATTTCGCGTTGAGTGGGGCGTCGTTGTCATCAATCGTCTACTTTACACCGTAAACGTGATTGACGAGCCTTTCTCCTGTTATCAAGTTCGCTTTTCGGAAGTGCCTGTCCAGCTTGAAGATTTTTTGAAGCCGCACTGCTGGCGGTACATTGTGAGGCGCTGCAAGTGCACTGCGAGAGCGAGAGCTCTGCATGTGCACGCGAGCGAGTGGCAGTACAGTGGCGAGAAAGGAAAATGCGCGTTAGATGGCGCTGCATGCCAAGAGCAGCAGCGCCACTAAGCGATGCTTGGGGAGCCTAAAGTTCGCATATATGTCTCAGTGGTAACGATGATTTTTCCTGATACAGCCAGCAACGGTATCCAAATAACCTTGACCTATATCATCATCATCATCATCAGCAGCAGCAGCAGCAGCAGCAGCAGCAGCAGCAGCAGCAGCAGCAGCAGCAGCAGCAGCAGCAGCAGCCTGTCTACGCCCGCTGCAGGGCAAAGGCCTCTCCAATGTTCCGCCAATCAACCCGGTCCTGTGCTTTCTGCAGCCACGTTATACCTACAAACTTCTTAATCTCATCTACCCACCTAATTTTCTGTCTCCCCCTCACGCGTTTGCCATCTCCTGGAATCCAGTCAGTTACCCTTAATGACCACCGGTTATCCTGCCGACGTGCTACGTGCCCGGCCCATATCTATTTCTTCTTCTTGATTTCAACAATGATATCCTTAACCCCCGCTTGTTCCCTGACCCACTCTGCTCTCTTCCTGTCTCTTAAGGTTACACCTATCATTTTCCTTTCTATCGCTCGCTGTGTCGTCCTCAATTTAAATTGAACCCTCTTTGTAAGTCTCCAGGTTTCTGCTCCGTAGGTAAGTACCGGTAAGATGCAGCTGTTATATATGTTCCTCTTGAGGGATAGTGGTAGACTACCATTCATGATTTGGTAATGCTTGCCGAATGAGCCCCATCCCATCCTTATTCTTCTAGTTATTTCATTCTCATGGTTCGGCTCCGCGGTTACTACCTGTCCTAAGTAGACGTACTCCTTTACAACTTCCATTGTGTCACCACCTATCGCAAAGCGCTGTTCTCTGCCAAGATTGTTCCACATTACTTTAGTTTTATGCATATTAATTTTCAGACCTACTCTTCTACTTTCTGTATTCAGTTCAGTAACCATGAACTGTAATTCTTCTCTCGCGTTACTCATGAACAGCGATCTACTGTTATGTTGACCTATATTTGAAGTCAAATGTAAACGGATGCATCTAGCTTAATCATTCTGGAAAGCCTCGGTGCTACATCTGGTTATAATTCATAGTTCGGCTGCCTATACCAAACAGCTTTACTTGTAACCTGCACAATTAAATGTACCGAAAAAGTTAATTAAGCTTCCATTTTATTCTTTAGGCAAGCGGTTACAAGATAAAGAAAATGCTCGGAATAACGCCGTTTAAAGGTCTGCTACGAATTCATCCCCAAACAAGGTGCAGGATCCATATAAAGTAGTACTGATAGCCATATCAATGAAGGAATGCATGAGTGAATGAACGAAAAATCCATGCAGAATCTCTCGTGTGAGCTGTCCAAGGAGGTTTATTTAACCTACTTGGAGTTGTCTCAGTGATGCTTAAGCGTAGAATTTTAGATGCGAAGCAGCTTTTGCTCGGGGCTGTGTCCGTCCTTCCCTCACGCGTCCGCTCCCCACTGCGCATGCGCCAACTCTCCCCCCCCTCTCCTCGCGTGAGCGCGAGGAGGTGGGAGGAGGTGGCGTGAGCGCTGCCTCCACTTCGTTTCTCCTCTCCCGTTTCTCTCTCTCCAGCACGGCTGTGCGCTCGTATATACTGCGGCGCGCGCTCGCTCCCGCTGCACTCTCCTTCGCAACGGCGCTACGGACGCTCGCGAAGCTGGACGTAAGCGGCAGCGCCAGCAAGTGAATCTCGAAGCTGCAAGGCAACGCGAAACTGAAGCGCAACGGAAAAATGGAGCTGGGGGTAACATAAGCGGTACACAACATACATATACACAACTCCACACACAAATGAAACATACACGGAAACATACAAATGGAACAATAATGGAAACACAAGTAAACACCTAGCGCTGCTTCGCATCCCCACATGGTTTCCTTTAGTGGGAATGGTGTAATCTTTTAGGTGCGAAGCACCTTATGCACTCGGGCTGTCCGCGTCTCCCGTCGTCGTAGCCCGTCACGGTGTCTCCTGTCGTCGCCTATGACGATAAAGCAAGTGGAAAATAAGACGAAACGTTCGTTCAGGAAAAGCTCTCAAGAACACGCGCTCGCCCGCGAGAGACAACGCCACGTGCGCTTCTCCGAGTGGCAAATGAGACGGTGCGTTGGGTCAGGAAAAGCTATGTTTGCCATGGACGCTCTCTGCGATGGGCGCTGGACGCTGTCTGTAGTAATGAGAGAACGACACCGGTGCTTCGCACCAAACAGTTTTATATATATATATATATATATATATATATATATATATATATATATATATATATATATATATATATATATATATATATATATATATATATATATATAATAAATACAAATAAATAGAGCCTGGATTCTATTTGTTTGTTTAGAAGCTGGGACTGTATAAACTCTATATGAGTATAAACTGTTTCAGCCTTTCCAGTGCGTAGCACTTTAGGGGCCCGTCTTGTCGTCAATCCACTGTCTCATGTCTCATGGTGTCGGAGTGGTCAATACAGGCCTAAAACAAGGATAACAATTCTCAAAACCAGTGCAAAATAAACTAAAAACGTCTAAAACAATATAGACTACAGCAGTTGCTAGGATGCAAAAACCGTTGCTTGGATGAAGACAGTTGTTGCAAAAAAATATTTCTTTACTTGGTTTTTGAATGCATGTCCTGTGGTTGATGATTTTATTATGTAAGGAAGGGAATTCCACAGCTTGATTCCCGTAGATGTGGTAGTTAACTTACCGTAGTTTGTGCGAAATTTACGTAGAAGACGGTTGTGAAGCTCAGAAAACCTAGTAACATTATTTAATCTATATATACAGTCGCGCTCAATATGACATGCAACACGGGAGCGCGTGGCCTCAAGAGTTTAAAAATGTCCCATTCTTTGCTCTAGCCCTTAACTAAACGCTGTTCTCACACTGGGTGAAGTTCCCAAATAAGAAAGTTATATTAGGTTCCAGAAGTGAAGCAAGTTGAAGCCGTGCACAATCATTAAACTCGCGAGGCCACGCGCTCCCGTGTTGCAAGTCATTTGAGCGCGATTGTACATTACCGCGAAAAAGCCTATACATCACAACTGATAACTTCAGCTGAAAGAGGTGGCGAAGAGGATGTATATTTAAATTGTGATAAAGCGGCATTGCATAGGTTAAGAAATGGCTGAAAGACATGAGTCAAAGTGCTTCGTTCTGCAGGCGTTGAAGTTGGTTGAGGTGGGTGAAATATGTGTTACCCCAGGCTGATCTACAATAAGATAGACGGCTGTGAATATGTGTGTGATAAAGGGAGTGGATTATGTGTGGCTGAAAATATGAACGAGTTTTGATTATGGCGCATATTCCAAAGGTTACATGGCGAATGAGTGATTGCGCATGAAGATTGAATTTCATATGCCTGTCGACAACTAAACCGATAAAATTTTTGCTATTAGAAATTCGAATTAAACTATCTTCTAGACGCACAGGTATAGATATTGAATGTACTGTCGGGAAGGAATGAAAGGCTGTAAAAACGGTTTGTGATGGATTAATTCTTAACATGTTGTTTTGACACCAGGAACATATATTATGTAGACCAACGTTAATGTTTCGTTGTAGTTTATTGCAGACCCGTAGCTAAGAATCATTTTTTTGGGGGGGGGGGGGGGGGGGGGGGGTTGGGGAGAGGGGCACTTGCTGGAAACCTTGACTATTTGAGAAAAACACCTATTTTCATTATTTATTTTTGGTAAAAAGGCTTAGTTCACCAAAATTCCGGGGGGGGGGGGTCTGGTCCCTAGGCACCCCCCGCCCCCGGCTACGGGCCTGCCTCATTGACATTATTAGCGTGTAAATGGTCGTGTCATCTGCATATAAGACACAGTCTGTTGCGGTCAAAATACTTGGCAGATCGTTAATAAAGAGCAAAAAGAGCAGCGGGCCAAGGATCGAGCCCTGAAGAGCACCTTGATTTACTTTCTTAGCTGCTGATACTTTACCGTCAATCTGAACCACTTGACTGCGATTGCGTTGATAACCAGAGATAAATTGAAGTGGAGGGCCAGTTATGTCATACGATTCAAGTTTATGTATAAGAGTGTTGTGATTAATTGTGTCGAAAGATTTCGCTATATCTATGAATACGCCATCAACCATGAAGCCTTGGTCGATTGCCTTTTTGATTTTATCGGTGAGGGCTAGAAGCGCAAACTCGGTATAATAGCCAGGCCGAAAGTCATACTGTTTGGATGACAGCAGATTAAACTTCGTCAGGTAGGATCTTAATCCGTATACACTCGAAAGCCGCGATAACGAAATCCCAAGGGAACGAAATTCTCACCGCAACGAAATCTTTTCGGAGCACCGGCGAACGCCCATAGGAGTCAATGCATTTCGTAACTCGTGACTACGAAAGATATTCATACCGCATTCTCTCATTAACGAAATTTTTGAAACACGAGTGCGCAAATAATCTATTCTCGCGACATTACCTACATTCGAAAACTGCTGAAATGCATCTATGCTACACTTAAATTGTGCAAAACTATCGCTACAGCGCACTTGAGGAGCAGCCGCCATCATTGTTTACAAAAAGAACAAAGCTGGCGACAATGATGATGATGACGGCTTGCCGAAACACCTGCTCGTTATCGCGGACTACGTAGCCAAATCCACATTCCTCATGGAGTTTCGTTCGTTGGCTTGGCTCTGTGCTCGGCTTTGTCGGCTTTGCGCGCACATGGTCGCGTGTGTGGAGCCATTTGTAGAGCGTTTGCTTGGTCGCTTGGTGCAACGTGAACTGTGTGTTGCGATTGCTTCGTTCGATTTCGCTGACTACGAAGATGCCGCCTCCAACGAAAAAGCGGAAGTTCGTCACGCTGGAAGATAAGGCTGCAATCATCAGTGAGATGGAAAAGGGCAGGGAAAAAATGGACATCGCCGAAGAATTCGGCGTTGCGCGCAGCTCGCTGTCCACAATTCTGCGCCGATCCGCGCTGATCCAGCGAAGCTGGAAGAAGGTTCGCCCGTAGGCGCACTTGATGACGGCACTGATGACAGTGCAATGCCGGCGTCACTGACCAATGCATGGGGCGAACTTTGTGCCGTGGCAAACGAGATTCCCGATCGAGAGGCATGAAATTGCTGCATGGGAAGGCCCGCCAAAGCAAACTTACTGACTTTTGGAAATAAAATGTCTTTTTTTGTAAATTCCATGTCTTTTCTGCCGCATTCTCGCGCCAACGAAATTCCCGCAAGAGCGAAATTTTGTGCTTTCCCCGCCGATTTCGTTATTGCGGGTTTCAACTGTAGACGTGTTTAGAGTGTAATTTCATAAAGTACAATTTTATGGATCCAGTATTCTGTTTATTTGCTAGTGTCGAAAACAATTGCTGAAGGGGTTATTTCAGAACACTCAACTGCATGATGCCCTTATTTTTGCAATACTGAGTGAAATAGGGAGTGCTCCTGAAATTTCTCCATAAGATTTGCAATGAATCGAAATATTTCTAGCTCGATCTTCATAAGAGTGCCATAATAATTACTGAGGTACTTGAATTTAAATGCAACTTGCTTCTCCAGTGTACTCCAAGATGTGAAATTAGCTTCTCCAAAGCGCTCCCAGATGCAAACTTAACTACTCGAAAGTGCTTCAATATGGAAATTATTGCTGCTCCAAAGTGCACCAAAAGGAAAATTTTGCTGCTCCAAAAATTGCTCCATATCAGAAGTCCTCAGTAGCATCACTGAATGCTGCATGACATTACGTGTTGCGTAAGGCAAGATAACCGCAACTGTTTGATTAACAATCAGCGTTTATCTTTTTATATCATTTCTTAAGCCGCCTCAAGAGACAGCTTCGCTTCACGTAGATTCCAGTACGTACGTTGGGCCGGGCTGTTTCATTGTTGTTCTATATTTCTACCACGAAATCGCATTCTGTGTTCATTTTGCCGTCTATTTATTCGTTTGTTTTCTCTTTCTTTTACTTTCGTTCTTTCTTTCTTCCCTTATTTATTTATTTATTCTTTTTTGTTCTCTTCCTTCCTCCTTTTCTTTCCTTCTCTCACTCTCCTTTCTTTCTTTCTTTCTCTCTTTCTTTCTTTCTTTCTTTCTTTCTTTCTCGTTTTACCTTTGATTCGGTCGATTACTTTCGTGAGCATGTCCCATGTACTGAGGCCCCAACAGCAGCAACAGTGGCGGTTCCTAGCGTAAGGAACATAAAGAGCATTATTTATAGCAGTTTTTATTTGTTCCAGTTCGCCGGCTGTTGTTACAACCTGCAGCAATCTCGAAAGTTTGCGGCCCATTTTATTTTCTCTACAGGGAAAAGTATTTTCCGTAATAATTCTTAACGGAACCGTATCATTCCATAGGCCTTTACAGTGCTTATCGTTTGAACGAAAGCGAATAATGCTTCTCACTTCTCTGCAGCTTAAATGTTAGTCACAAGGAATGTGTAATTGAGCGCCTGTTCGTGACATTCCATTGGGTGAGCATGTAAGAGACTGGGAGTGTGGTATGTCGAACGCGCGCAGAAACAATTATCAGTTCGAAATTTCTCCATGCCGTCTTTTATTTCTTTTCTATTTTTTGTGCCTCAGGAATTTTGCGCAGCATCGCACTGCCTCGTTCAATGTTGTCGAGATCAGTTATTTTTTTTTTTAATTTTCCTTGCGGGATGCATAGCACGGCTGCAGCGTCCAACGGAGTTTACTAGGTCGAAGCAATCTCCTTCTGTGGTTCCTGTGCTACTGCAATATTAGTGGCAGGCCACCGCTGACTACTCTGTCATCTGTGCAGCGAGCCAGCCACTCCAGTAAAAGTTAAGAAACGGAAGAAGCCGAGGCACGTTTCCCCATTGCACACTGATGCTGGTGATGCCCGCCCTATCATACGGAGGTGCATCTTTCGTGAAATTGAGCCGTGAAATCCGATGCACTTAGCGAAGCAGGAGTAGTGTACACCAGATCATCTGGTAACCCATGCTCAAAGCATCGGTTGCTATGTTAAGGGTCAAATAACTGTCAGAATAATTAATGAAAATTACTTGATTGGGTTCATTGAAGGTGAAGATGATTTTCTTGTCAGCAGCTGGGATCGTTGCGGCACCTGGCGGAACGGATCTCAACCACGCGCTCCTTTTTGCGTGGCCTCTGAGGCAAGCTTTTGCGGCGCGACGAAGCACAAAGTTAACCCAAGGAATACACCAGGGCGCACGAATGCCAACGTGTGAGCGCCACTAGCAGACACCTAAATCAGGGATTGGGGTCGCCCCTAATTTATTTATTTATTTATTTATTTGCCTATTTATTTAGTGTGCCCTTGGTGCAAGCATTTACAATACCGAAACGAGAAGTTGTATACCTAGGCATAGGACTGAAATATACAATACATCACATTAGAAAGATTAACTAAAGCAATATTAGCGCACTCCTACCTTGCGCCTCTATGTACACAGTAGAATTCGAGTTCCGGAAAAGGCGGCCGCATTTCGATTTGTGCGAAATGCAAAAAAGAAAAAAAAGGAAAAAACGCCCGTGTACTAATGCCGGTGTCACACGCTGATCGTGTTTAACCCCGATCGGGGTCATACTGATCAACAGTGCCTAGCTTCTGAAGCTTTCGTAAAGGAACCAATCGCGATCAAGAAATCTTATCCGGGTCAGGCCCGATCGCGATCAAAAGTGAACGTTTGACACCAGTATTAGATTTAGGGGCGCGTTAAAGAACCATACCTGAATTAGAGTGTACTAGAACAGCGGAGTGCTCGGAATGAGCTTCGAAAAGTGAAGCCCAAACAGGGTCAATTCGCTTGCGGCGCTGCGATCGGTAGTCTGCAATGTGTCGTCGTTCAAGAGTAGCGTGCGGCTCCGCCGATGTGGTGAAGGGGTAGAATGCCCGTTTCCCACTGAAAAGGCTTAGGTTCGAATCGCAGCTGTAAATGGTGGGTTTTTATTCTTAGTGTCACCTTTTATAGCTGTATTGGTTTTCCTTTGTTTCTTAAAACTAGCTTCAGTTGCTGCGTGTTGCTTCAGAAAGTAACGCCAAATGTGAAGAAAAATATAAGAAATTTGACAGTGAACGGATGGATGGATGGATGCTATGAGCGTCCCCTTTATAACGGGGCGGTGACATGTCTGCCACCAGGCTCGAAGGCGAAAAAAAGAGAAAGAAGAAAAAAAAGCTTCCTTGTTTCATGTTGTCCTAATGCCTTATCTACATTGATTAAACCTATGTTATTATACCAAAAAAATATAAATTCACGGTCCATCTCTCTGCCTCTTAAGGCAGAATGACCATATTTTCCCCCATTATTTATTTTTGTACTTTATCTCTACTTTTCTGCCACCAATACTCTAACCGTCTCTTACTTATTTCTATCGCGGACGTGTTCAGCTTTCCATTGTTGTCCCTAAAACCCAAGGCTTCATATAGACTCGTGCCCACACGTATACCTGGGTGAATATCGCCACATTCAATCAGTACATGTTCCATCGTTTCCTTAGTTCCCCCGCAGCATGTACAATGTTCTTCTTCGTTACTGAATCTCGCTTTATAACTACGCGTTCTAAGGCAGCCCGACCTTGCAGCGCCTTGCAGCGCCACACATTTGCAGCGCCACCGCCCGGCATTAAACAAACTTGTGAAGTATGGGCCTCCGAGATTTTTGCGAATACGAAACTCGAAAGGAGATTTCACATTTTACGTTACTTTTTGTAGCAATAAGTAGTAACAGAAGCAAGTTTTAAGAAACAAAGGAAAACCAATACAGTTATAAAAGCTGACACTAAGAATAAACGCCCACCATCTACAGTTGCGATTCGAACCCGGGCCGTTTGAGTGGGAAGCGGGCATTCTACCCCAGCACCACTTTGGCGGAGCGGCGCGCAACTCTTAAACGACGACACATTGCACACTACCGATCACAGCGCCGCAGGTGAATTGACCCTGTTTGGGCTTCACTTTCTGAACTTTGGCGCTGCAGCCGTTCCGAGCACTCCCCTGTTCTAATACACTCTACCTGAATTAAGTGCATCAGAAGTCCCAACAACGATACTTTTGAACACAAGACTGTATGCACGAACTTATGTACGGTATATATGTTCTTTTTATTTTTTATTTTTTGGCCTAACAACCAAGTGGAGAGGGGTAGCCGTCACCGAGCAATGGTGACAACAACTCCTTCATTTATTTTTTATTTCAATAAAAAACGTCGCGCCTCATAATCAAGTTGGGGTTTTTGAATATAAACCTCAGGATTTACTGTGGCACAAGCAACAGGGTTCGCCATTCTACTACAGTGTAGCAGTATTGGACGAGGTGAAATAATGTGTTTTTAGTAGAGCAGATTACATGGACTCACAGCTCGTGTCAACACACCACTTTGACCGTAGCATGTTTTAACTAACAATGATTGATAGCGCGTGACTGTGTTACAGTGAGACGCGTGCACTTTGTGTAAACAATGCCGGCTGGAAGAGACAGATAGAAAGTTTGATCCATTTTTAAGAGCGGAGTTGTTTAAGCTCGACGAACCCGCAGTTCGTGTTAGCGAACTGCGGTTTCGTCGAGCTATTGAGAAATACAATCATCATCGTGCCGACGCCGGATCTCTTCGTCCTCTTCTTCATCTTCTTCGTCGCTCCCCGAACACATGCGCCCGGCGCGCGCTCTCCCGCTGCGCCGATTGGTCCGGCGTGGGATGGTATAACTCTGATGGGCGAGAGAACGAGCGCAGAGACAGAGAAATAGATATAAAAAAAGAGAAAGAGAGACGTAGATATAGAGAAAGGGAAGGAAGAGAAAAAAAGAAATTACACCATCTCCCGCTAAAGGGGACCATGAGGCGATGCGAAGCCGGAGCACTTGCACGATCGCGTTCCGTTGGCGTTCGTTGGGCATGCTACCGACCTCGCGTCGTGGAACGCGAAGAGGGACGCTACGCGCGTCGTATCTTCCATCTAGCCTGGCCGTTAATTCTCACAGGGCGAGCGGGGAACGCGGTCGACAGACGGGCGAGAGGGGGGCAGCGTAGGAGAGGAGAGAGAAGGGGAGGGGATGCGCATGCGCTCGAGCTCATCGCGGCGTTGCGCAGGAGAGAATTTCGGCATGTCTAGCCCGCGTTTCAGAGGAAGAGTGGAAAGAGGGAGGGGAGAGGGGAAGGGGAGAGGGAAAGTGGAGAGGGGAAGGGGAGATGGAAAGTGGAAAGGGAAGGGGAGAGGGTGAGTGGAGAGGAGGTGAGTGGAGAGGGTATGCTCATGCGCAGTAAGGGTGGTCACGCCGCACACTCCCTATTATCTCAATGTGGGGGGCTGACTTTGCGCCCCCCCCCTGCCCCCCTGTGCGCACGCCTATGTTGGTGACGTATAGGCCGTCGAGGCTGGTAGGCCTGGATAGTGCTACGTAGACCAACATCAGTGGATAGTGTTTGTCGTATTCGTAGACTACCTGGGCGTATGTTGCCTACGTAGCCTAGTCTACAAAGCGGCTGTCAATCAATCTGGCATCATCCTCGGTCAGCATGAGGCCATCGCCCAGCCTCGTAAGAAATGAAGAGGAGATTGCGCCGTTCTGGTGGGCGAAGTGCACATTACGGTGCGGTGATGTGGATATCATATGTAACTTTCGTTAATGTATTGCTCCGGGGTCGAGCAATGCTTCAATATAGCTTGCTGAATCATAGGAATACAAACGTAGTGTTTATTAGACTGCTATAAAAGCGGAGCCAACCCTGGAACTACAGACGTTAATCTGATATGACGCCTATATCGTAGGAGTACACATCGTAGGGGTATCATGTAGTGTTTATTGCTTTTTTGTAAAATTAGATAGCCAGCACCACAACCACAATTGACGTTGCTCCGATATTATGCCTGCGTAGGCTGTTTTTCCAAACCAGTTTATAGACCTGGCGTGGCTCAGTGGTAGAATATACCTGATTGCCACGCAAGAATGATTGGGTTCGATTCCTGCTGGGATCCTAATTTGCACTCTTTCCATTCGTTGAGTCAACGCTCCCGATGTTGGTTTTCCTTAATGCTCTAGCATTTAAGTTACCAGTGTTTGTTCTCGCCGTTCCTGGGTAGATATAAACTGTCAATCACCTGTGGCGCATACCCGTACACCGCGGCCCGTGATAAAGGGGTATGTGCCACACGTGTCTAGTGGAAAGGGTTTGACGACGTACACGACAGGAATTTAACGTTCTTCATGTCATGAACCGGCAATCATATTCGTCAAATCATCTTACCCTTCCATGCAAATTTTGGGCTACACAAAGGATAGATAGATAGATAGATAGATAGATAGATAGATAGATAGATAGATAGATAGATAGATAGATAGATAGATAGATAGATAGATAGATAGATAGATAGATAGAAACGCTCAAAGTGCCAGAGGTTCGCTAAGAAATGCTTCGCATTTAAAAAGATAGAAAGACAGAGAGCGAAAGAGATAGAAGGAAACAGACACATAAAAGAGATTAAAAAACCAAAGATCAAGCCAGAGAGAAAAAAAAAAGAGAGAAACCGAGCGAAACAAAGAAAGAGAAAGAAATAAATACGGAGAGACAGAAAGGGATAGCAAAAAAGAGAAACGAGAAATTCAGAGAGAGAAAGAAAGAAAGAAAAGAAAGAGCAAAAAAAGGTAGAAGGAGCGAGAAAGAGAGAGAAAGAAATAGATATACAGAGAAAAAAAGAAATAGAAAGAAACAGAGACAAAAAGAGATAGAAAAGCACACAGAGAAAGAGGAGAAGAGAAAAGTGGCGAGAAGCAAGGAAGACCGCTCGGCTCCGCTGTTTGCGACACGTGCTCCGTGCACGAGTTCATGTGCAGTTCATTCACTCATTGGTTCATGATACGACACGTTCCCCATGACCCGCTAGTTCGCAGTCAGTTCAAATTCATTCACTCGGTCATTCATTCGTTTCGATAGCAAGACACGGGCCACCTTCCCTTCAGATTCGCGTTCAGTTCAAGTTTATTCATTCATTCATTATTTCTTTCTTTTTTTAATTGTTGAGGTTTTACGTCACAAAACCACGCTATGCTTATGAGAGACGCCTTAGTGGAGGACTCCGGAAAAATTCGACCACCTGGGGTTCTTTAACGAGCACCTAAATCTAGGTACACGGGCCTCAAACATTTTCGCCTCCATCGAAATTAGAACTCGATCCCGCGACCTTGGGGTAAGCAGTCGAGTTTTCTTTCGTTTGCACGTTCCTTCTGTATTTATTTATTCGTTCGACATTTTCAATAATTAATCATCCTCACCATCATTCTCAGCCTGCTTTAGTGCACTGCAGGACGAACGACTCTCTCAATAATCCCCAGTTAACCCTATCCTTTGCGAACTGATTCTCTTTTATCCCTGCGAACTTCTTAATTTCGTCACTCCATTTAACTCTCCGCCTTCCTCGACTGCATTTTCCATGCCTTGAGCAGTTCATTCATTCATTCATTCATTCATTCACATAATCCGCATAATTCATTCATTAGTTATTTCTTCTTTCATTTCTTCACATTCATCCACCGAACACCAACAAACTTTGGAACACAAGCCTAAGTTCTGCACGTCCTCTTCCATCTTTCAGTATCGGTTCGCGGCTTATAACTAGTAAAGAGAAGTTCGGCATCGAAGTTCACTGCACCCGGGAGCAGCGAGAGAAGGGGTCCGAGAGGAGCGGGCACAACACTTGTTAGCCCGGAGGGTGCGGGCAGCGTGCGGGCATCCGGCTCCCCGCATCCCGGCCGGAGCTCAAGCCACTGGCCGATCGATCCGCGCTCTCCTCTGCTGCTGCCACCGCGCCACGGCCACTGCCACTGACGCCCGTGCCGACGAACGGTTAGGAGCAAGCGCACAGATACAAGTGCGACGTCCGCGGTCGGTCGCTCTAGCTCGTTGCCACCGCGTTTAGCGACCTTCAAGATGACGTGTTTTTACCCTGAGGTGTACATGTGCAAGCGGCACACCCTCCGATCACGTGGTCATTACGTCATCACCTTTCCTGCGTGGTCCTTGCGTTACATGAAAAGAACCGCTTTATACAATGGAGGAAGGAATACTAAGGAGAGGCCTTATCCTATTTCAATGCATTGCGAAAAGTGTGGCGGAAGTGACGTCAGATTTATGGGGCAAACAAACCGGTATGGGGCAAACAAAACAGCAGACGCCCCGCGGCGTGCTCTGCGCGGTGGTTAGCTTCTGCACAGATTTGTAGTCCCGGCGTAAACTTAGCGCGTATTGTGCGGTTCGCACGCAGTAAAATGTTGTAAGCAGACGCTTACAAGGCTGTTCGTGCGTGGCAAGCCCGAGCGCGGCGTACTGAAATTCTTCGTGGAGCGTTTTTGTGCAACAGTACAAAATAGTGGTACGTACCGTGATCAAAAACGTTCAGCCCCTGCATCATCGTATTCGAACTCACCTAGCAGCGACTTACGCGTTCTGCTGGGCGTTAGGCCTTCCCTTTCCCGATTTTCCGATCTGTTGCCGGATTAGCGGGTCTTTGTTCGTGTATATAAAGTGAGCGTAGTAGCTATTCGGCGCAACGCCAACCTATAGTTGACGCAACTTCACGTGGAAAAGAGGACACCGCTGTATTGTATACGCGATCGTGCACGTAAAATTTGTACTTCCAGTACGCACGCCACAACAAGCACGGAGCGAGCGCACACCGCACAATACATACATCACGTAGTCCGATAACAACAACATAAGTTTATTGCCCTTTCGTTGAACGACACAGCCTCTAAAAACGTACGATGCCTTCGGCGCATGTTATGTACGGCGCGTCAGACGCCAAAAACAAAAGTGCACGTGTGTTCTGAGTTGACACAATGAGTAAGAAGCAACAGAGCGCACATCCGAGAGCTTCGCATGCAAATATCATGCATTAGTGATCAGTAATGAAGCGAACGTGTACGTACACATGAAAAGTGACACCCGGTACTTTCCGCAGTGCACGCGATTTGCACCGGGTATACGCAACCATACGCAACAGCTGGGCATTGCGTAGCTTTCCTAAAGAACGCACACAAGGAGCAGCATGCGTGAATCGACTGCGCCGCGGCGCCGCTTGCACGGCGCAAAAAAAAAAAAAGGCTCGAATCGCGCATACGCTTGCAAACGACACGACGGAAATCGCGAAATGTTTCGAGGCTCTTTCGCTAGGAGGCGATGCGGGTGTTTGCGATGTGGAGGCTTCACGAATGTGACGTCAGGGCCTCTCCTTATTTTAGATGCGAAGTATCTTAAGGCCGAGCTCAATCCGGTGGTGTGCGGCGTGACCACCCTTACTGCGCATGCGCATACCCTCTCCGCGCACCTCCGCTCCACTCACCCTCTCCACTTTCCCTCTCCCCTTCCCCTCTCCACCTTCCTTCTCCACAATCCCTCTCCCTTTCTCCTCTCCACTTTCCCTCTCCCATTTCCCTCTCCCCTTCCCCTCTCCACTTTCCCTCACCCCTCGCCCTTCCACTCTTCCTCTGAAACGCGGGCTCGACATGCCGAAATTCTCTCCTGCGCAACGCCGCGATGAGCTCGAGCGCATGCGCGTCCCCTCCCCTTCTCTCTGCTCTCCTACGCTGCCCCCCTCTCGCCCGCCTGTCGACCGCGTTCCCCGCTCGCCCTGTGAGAATTAACGGCCAGGCTAGATGGAAGATACGACGCGCGTAGCGTCCCTCTTCGCGTTCCACGACGCGAGTCGGTAGCATGCCCAACGAACGCCAACGGAACGCGATCGTGCAGGTGCTCCGGCTTCGCATCGCCTCATGGTCCCCTTTAGCGGGAGATGGTGTAATTTTTTTCCTTCCTCCATGCTTTATACGATGCAGGCATTACAAAACGAGACGCGAGCACATCAGTTTACGCGAGCACTGCAGAAAACCTGCAATGCCTCTGATCCTAGAGGCAGTGCAAAACCAAGTGAATTGCAGAAAGCTTTCGGTATGTGGGCGGCAAGTATCAATGCATCGATTGATGGGAAAGAAATTGTACGAGTACTGTTTGACGTTTCATATAACTACCTTACTTCAAACAGCTCCACTAACGTCAAACCTGGGGAGGTACAAAGCCCCGATGTCTCCAATAGGCACAGGTCAATAGCAATGAGAAGACAGCATCCTCTCATTGCTACACACAGCGTCGCAGACAGCGTCCATCGCAGAAACAGAGAGAGAGAGAAGGAATGTAGGAAAGGCAGGGAGGTTAACTGACAATGCGTCCAGTTTGCTACCCTACACATTGAGAGGGGGAATAGAGGAGTAAAAGAGAGAGAGAGAGAAGGATAGACACATGTCACATCACACACACAGTGCCGAGTTTCACAGGCGGTCGCTCAATAGGGTTCTTTTCAAGTACCGCAGGAGGACTCGTGTGGCTTTCTGGGCTGATATGCTGCGCGACCAGGCTCCTAAGATGTTTGCTTCATTAACAGGCCGGTCATCCAGTCTATTCAAGGCACACTGGAGAGTCCGGCGATCTTCATCAAATTGGGCACAGTGGCACAAGAGATGTTCAATAGTCTCTATACAATTGCAGCTTTCGCACATGGATGAATCTGCCATGCCAGTGCAATGGCTGAATGAGTTAGTGAACGCTACACCGATCCACAACCGGCACAGCATTGTAACGTCACGTCGAGAAATCTTGGATGGCAGTTGTAGCTGGAGTAATGATTCAAGGTTCTTAGGGCGAGGATTGGAGTTCCAGTGCGCAAGCGTGGCATTATGCGCGATGTGACGAAGTTCTCTAGCTGCATCTACTCTTGACAAGGGTATGAACAGTGTGGGCGCTCCATCGTGGGCACATCGGGCAGCGTCGTCAGCGAGGTGGTTACCACTGATGCCACAGTGACCCGGCAGCCATTGTAAAACAATGTCGTGTCCTTGATTAGCGGCGCGATGACAAATTGCATTGATATCAGACACCAACTGGTGGTAGTTTCCACGTCGTAGACTTCGCACGCATTGAAGGGCTGCCTTGGAGTCGCAGAATATGGCCCATCTACTAGGGTATTCTTGCATAACAAACTCCATAGCGGCTCGAAGAGCGGCGAGCTCCGAGCCCGTAGATGTCGTGACGTGTGATGTCTTGAACTTGGCGGTGATTGATCGAGATGGTATCACAACGGCACCTGTCGAACTTCCCGAGACCGAACCGTCCGTGTAAACATGAATTCGGTTAGCATACGACAAATGCAAAAGGTCCAGTGAGATCTGCTTGAGGGCTGCAGATGACAGGCTTGCCTTTTTAGATATCCCCGGCACTTCAAGGTGCACAGTGGGCCTTTTCATGCACCACTCCGGAGATAGTGGTATGGTTGCGGGCGAGAACCTCCACGAGCTGGAATGCTGGTTAGCCGCAGCAACTTTGGAATATGCTGCCTTTGGTCTTTCTAGTGGCAAGCTAGCGAGGTGGTGGCGCAGAAACAGAGCTTTTCCTGAGCCAACGCGCCATCTTATTTGCCACTCGGAGAAGCCCACATGGCGTTGTCTCTCGCGGGCGAGCGCGCGTTCTCGCAAGCTTTTCCTGTGTGAACCTGCCGTCTCATTTGCCACTTGCTTTACCGTGACGGGCTACGACGACAGGACACGCCGACAGCCCGAGCGCATAGGTGCTTCGCACGTAAAAGAAAAGGACGACTTTCGCCTTCGAGTCGTCTTAGGCTAATCTAAAAGACCCTGTGAGTTATTAGGGGCGAAGCTCCTTAGGGTCGAGGCTTGTCTGCCGTCGCGCAGTAACCAGCCGCTAGTACTGGAAGCATTCGCTCTCGCGCTCGCGCCAAAGAGAAGCCTTTTTCCTCTTGTTCTTCGAGCGCCTTGATGATGATGCCAATGAGGAAAATTTCAGAATCACAGCATAACCACGAAGTGAATGGTGACGAGTGGGCGCAGGCAAAACCACATAAAAATTGAAAAACAGGAAGCAAGCGAGAAACAAAGAGAAAGAAATAAAGAAATGCGAAGAAAAATAGAAATAAAGATAAATCAAGAGAAAAAAACGAAAAGAGAAAAAGAGAGGAGGAAAGAAAGAGAGAACGGAAGAGAAACAAAGAAGGCTGCCCAGCTCCGCACTTCCTTCAGGCTCGATCAGAGGGAATTGACCTCGTCTTCTCATATTTCAGGTTGGATCCTATACAAGAACCTTTGGCTTTACATTTCACCGATCATAAGGCGGTCATAATGAAAGGAAAACGACGCCCACATCTCAACACCATATACGCAGCGTGATTAATAAACAACTTTGTATATATTGTACACACGTGTTGTCACGTCTTTTCATGATCGAGTGGGCAATGTGCGGGGGGATTCACGGTTAACGATCGCCCGGAGCTTCGCCCACTCGTCATCATTCACTTCGTGGACATGCTGTGATTTTTTTTTTTATTTTTTTTCGTTGCGACGTAATCCGCAATTTTTCTTTCTTGCCGTGACGGTTCACTTTTGCAATCACGTTCGGTTTACAACACCTCTGCGACTGGTCGCTTCGGGGCGTTAGTTACAGACGTCAGGTTTCTCGTCCTTTTCGCGCTTTTCGTGATGCATTTTCCTTGCATTAAATATATATGAGAAATATAATAATACAGAAATAGAACATATTGATGCTAACGGTAGTGGTAACTGTCGATTGTCCGTTGCTCATACTTCTACAATTGTATTCTGTTCTTAGCATGCGTCACACCCCCAGTGCAATAACTTGGCGATAACGTCCAGCGTGCCATTATGCAACCGATGACAAAGAATCAAAAGCAACAAGTTAAATTAATCGTTACTAAGTGCATCTAGTGCTGAATCAGGAGAAAACCCTGGTGTGTATATATATATATATATATATATATATATATATATATATATATATATATATATATATATATATATATATATATATATATATATATATATATATATATATATATATATATATATATATATATATATATATATATATATATATATATAGTGTAGATAAATAGTTCAATGGGCCGGTTCTTTTCGAGTAGTGGGTATAACACAACGAAGGCGTTGTCAACAGTGATATAAATATTTATTTCCCAACAGTTTCGGGAGGGGACCTCCGTTCCTCAGCAGATGAGTTTTACTCATCCTCTGAGGAAGGGAGGTCCCCTCCCGAAACTGTTGGGAAATAAATATTTATATCACTGTTGACAACGCCTTCGTTGTGTTATACCCAATTATATATATATATATATATATATATATATATATATATATATATATATATATATTTGTGTGTGTGTGTGTGTGTGTGTGTGTGTGTGTGTGTGTGTGTGTGTGTGTATACGCTCATGGAAGCGGTATAACTTAGAGTTTTGTGGACTGCTTAAAATTACTCTAACCCCTACTTTATATTCGATTTGCTCAAGCACCTTTACCGCAGTTCCTCTACGCAGTTCAACCAAGTAAGTTTTTCCCCCTTTTTCTTCTTTCAACTTTCCAACCTACTCTGCTTTTTTTCGATGAGTCAGAAAGTAGATGACACTGTGCATCACGTGCAGTCATTTTGTTGAGGACTCCAGAGTGCTCCCTACAATAGTCTACTGTAACAAACACCATGTAGCACATTTCACAATGTCTTACCTGTGTGGGTTCATTTTGTTTCCTTTTTAGCGTTAGCCACTACTTCCGTTCACTCGATTGCAAAGTGAGCGACACAGATTCTTAATTTCGTTCACGTTCATCCTATGCGGTGTCGACATGTCGTTGTGGTCCGATCAAAAGCGTCAATACGAAAATGTGTTTTAGTCTATGTGAAATGGTAGGATGTTACGATGTATAATAGAATGTTTAACATCCTCCACGCAGCCATAATTCATTGGTTTTTATTCACTTGATAGATCGAATTTCAAGTGTCATAATAGTAATCCGTTTTTTTTTTCGGGGACGCTTTATCGCGCTACATGTAACTCGTATTTTATTACGAGACCTGCGTCGTCGGCGACGCAAATATTATGCAAACCGAGCAAAATCAGTAATTATCCTGTATGTCGTCCTAAGGACTCTTCAGACAATTCTGATGAGAGAAAATCGTGTAAGGCAGCTCGTTGCGAAGCGAGGGGTCGCAGGTTCGAAAGGTGGCATTGGCTCGAATCCCCGGGCGCACGCTTTAGTTCTTCTTTCTTCTGAATTATATTTATTTGTGGCTTTTGTTTATATACATATACATATACGGGACATGACGGCGACAGCGAAAATCCGCCGAGAGTGTCCATATAATTGCTATCACGATAAAAAAAACAGAAAGAATTCGCGAGTGTAGCGTGCCGTTCCACATATCCCTGGTTCCAAATAACCGCCACCTTTCTTTGCTTGCCGACGCGCACGGTGCGACAAACGACGCCCAGACACGCAACGGCTCCCTGTTCACCCATGGAAAGAACGAACGTCGTCAAGTTGATGCACTACCGGTGCTTTGGGAAGGCGGTGCAACGCATCCTTGAAGACAGAGAGGAAATATAGAAAATCATGGACGCTATTAGACTAGGTCCAGTTTGCTACCCTGTAGGAATGAGGGGTAAAAGAGACAGAGAGGGAAAACATGAATGCACTCAAGTCCCAACACGCATGTACATTGAATATAGGCACCATCCACTGACCAGAGGGAGCTGCGTTGCTCGCACTGGCCCGTCCCAAGTTCGCTGACATTGGCCGTTAGGAGCACGCAGAAAACGGGCGCGCGCGCGCGTACCCCCTCTAGCCCGGCCAGAATCCGCCCACTCATGCAGGAAGGGAGACGCGCGCATCGCGTTCCATTTTGACCGGCCCCGTCTCAATATTGCTTTTTTTATCCGCTATGTTGTGCGTTCTGGCGCTGCAGTCACATTGGAAAACTCGACTGCACGGTGCCTATAGCCGATCCCTCAATTCCGTTGCTTTCGAAAACTGCAGGAGCGCTCGGGTGACATTCTGGGCTGATGAGCCGTGAGGACAGGTTCCTAAGACCTTCTATTCACCCGCCGCAGGGGTTTAGTGGTTATGGTGCTCGATTGCTGGCCCGAAGGTCGCGGGATCGAATGCCGGCCGCGGTGGCCACATTTCAATGGACGCGAAATGCTGGAGGCCCGTGTACTACTTAGATTTAGGTGCTCGTTAAAAAGGACCCCAGGTAGTCGAAATTTCCGGAGCCCTCGACTACGACATCTCTCATAATCATATCGTCGTTTTGGGACGAAAAACGCGAACAATATTTATTATTATTATTAAGATCTTTTCTTCAGTAAAAGGCTGGTCATGAAGTCTTCTCAGGGCAGACCGAATAGTGCACCGATTCTAGTGAAATTGGAGACAGCGGCACAAGAGGCGATCTACAGACACTGCACATTTGCAGGTTCAATCGTCGCTGGCACAACCTCGATCCATTACTACAGCTGCGACTGCCAACAAACATTCCTCAATGTGACCCTACAATGCTATGTCACCCCCCTCCTCCCCCCTGTCGGCAGGTTTAGCATTCACCAACTCATAGAGCTATCGAATATGGTATACCGCCTCACTGAAGCCGTCTCTTATGTCTATACGATAACAGTAGAAAGAAAAGGCGACAGAATGCTGCAAATATAATGAGTAATGAGGCTATTTAACATCAGATCAGACCCCATAGGGGGGGGGGGGGTCATTTCTCATTTAAACACTATATCGCAATTGAGTGCTTTCTCCGGCCGCTCGGTGGGTGCAGGTTGCTGACATTCAGACGTACGCTCCGCACATTTCTTAAGCTCTACCACCCACTCATTTTCTTTTTTTTTTTCCCTTCTATGGTTCCCTACTTCTTTCAATGCGCTACTGAGACGCGCTGCCTTATTGGCTGCAGAAGATATCACCACATTCCCTAATAAGCACTCGCCTCCACCCAACCCTTGCTTTTTTGTATGTGTAAGTACTTATATGCCGGCTTAACTAGAAAAGTGTCCGTCCGCCCGTCCGTCTTTCACAAGACGATAATCAATATAAGTAAATAAATTTATAAAACAAATGAAACTCTTTTGGAGGTAATGGATTTTGAACGTAGGCTCGCACACTCCGAAGGCAAATGTCTTAACCACTTGGCTGCCCACCTCTACTTGCTGAACGTGAATATATCTGAACCAAATGAACGTGTTGTACCGGCTCTACAAAAGAAATGTTACTGTGAACTACTTTCTTTTAATGTTTCGGCGAAACATTTTGTGATGGCATAATAAAGTCACCTCAAGGACAGTATGTGAACTTGACATGGAGGACTGTATCATGAGCTTGTATAACCTTGCACTGCATTGGCATTGTAGGTGTGACCGTAAAGAAACCGGGACAGTATTAATGAGAACTAACAGACAATAATGCCAAGGAAAATATAGAGGGTGTTATTTGTAGTAATTAGAATATAAACGTGAAAAAAGTAAAGCGGACGAAAAGATAACTTGCCGCTGGCAGGGACCGAACCTGCGACCTTTGAATAACGCGTCTGATGCTCTACCACTGAGCTACGGCGGCGGTCATCCTTCCGTCCATTTTATGAGGTATATAAGTTCATTTAAACCTAGGAGTGTTAGTAAGCGCCGATCGCAGCCATGACGGCGAGTGTGGAACAGTCTTTTTCTGCCTGTTGGCGTCACGTAGCAAGTGATCTTTATACGAGCTGGCAACTGACCAGTAATCCCTCGCATACTACCTGAAGGCATTAAGTCTGCCAGAACGAGACCCTCGCTATGAATGAAGGAAAGAAGGTGACTTTTGAGGGCTCATTTTTCTTTGTTTAGGCACAATATTAATGAGAACTAACAGACAATAATGCCAAGGAAGGTATCGGGGTGTTACTTCTAGTAATTAAAACATAAATGTCAAGAAAGCAAAGTGGACGAAAAGATAACTTGCTATCCGGGAGCACGCGAGCGCAAAGAAATGCGACCGTCGATGGTGCGCCGGTCGCATGCGCATTTGTATGCCCCATCTTCCAATAACTGATGCTCTATCGATCGTGGACTTGACGGGGATCAGTCATTTCTGGCGGCACTGTGATCTTGTATCCAGGCTATCGCGGTGACTTGTCACTTCACGTTGGCACATTTCATTGTTGCCTGAATATGAACGCATGGCCGTCGTTGGTGCCTGTAGCAAGTGAAGCGCTGCGCTGCTAAGCACGTGGACGAAGGTCCGATTCCCGCATCGAGGACGGAAACAGTTATGAGTGAGGATTGCGCAATGCGAAAGAAAGAAGAGAAGAATATTCTTTCTTTCTTTCTTTCTTTCTTTCTTTCTTTCTTTCTTTCTTTCTTTCTTTCTTTCTTTCTTTCTTTCTTTCTTTCTTTCTTTCTTATTCCCTGCGGAGCACTGGGGTAGGAGCCTGTCCGGTTTCTGAACAAATAAACTTTTCCTCCTCCTCCTCCTCCTAGTACTTCCGCAAAGAGAAAAACTGCGCAACTTGACGCACACGTAAAACCAGACAACACGAAGCGCAGACTTGCAACTAACATTTATTCCACACAAGTACATTCTTCGGAAACCATCACCGAGCATGGGCGCCTCAAAAAGGCATCACCACAAAAATCTAAGAAAAAAAAACCTAAAAGACAGCATCTTAGCAGCGCTCATCGATGAACCTCATGTCGGAGTTATGCAAAAAAAAAAAAGACGTTGATTCACTCACGCAGTCACTTCCCTTCTTCCTTATGTGGAATGTAGACAGGTTTTTATCGTTGTTAGAGTTCCGTCTCAAATCAACTTTTTTTCCACTTTAGAGACGGTTACTATATATACGTGCAGAAGCAGGGCATCTGCATTGGGCCTTGCGTTGCCCCTTTGTTATGCAATATCTTTTTATCAGGTTTTGACAGCGGGGTCAATGAAGGGCCCGACCGTGATCAAGTTCTATCTGTGTATCGCTATGTTGACGATTTTCTTGTGCTTTTAAAAAAGCTTGACACTACCTCCTATGACGAAGCCCTTGTGGATGTACTTCACCTTTTTCACCGTCATGGCAAATGGTTATCATTCACCCATGAAATAACAAAAAATGACCAAATTCAATTTTTAGACATTGCTGTAACCTTCTCTGACGACCTTGTGGGCTGGAAAATATAATCCGAGGCCCCAAAAGAGTGTATTGCCCTATGACTCTATAGTCATTCGAAAACAGTGAAGTGGGCCATAGCCTCCCAGTGTGTAATGTCGGCCTTGAAGAAGTCTTGCACACACATCGTTGAGGAAAGCTTTGGCCCACAGGTGGCTATGCTGCAAGATGTTGATTTCCCGCAAATTGTAATAACTGCAGTAGCGGAGGTAACTCGGAAGAAGATGAAGGCCGGAAAGCTGAACTGTTGCCTCTCAAAGGACGCATGCTGATAAGTGATGTGCAGTTGTGCTTTATGTACACAAAATGTCGCACCACTTAAAGAAGGTGCGGAAGCAACACGGAGTTGAGGTTGTGTTTTCGGCCCCTAAGAAGCTGGCAGGGTTGTGTGCGCGCATAGGCAGAAGCCGTAACAGGGTGCAAGGTTGCGGAAAAAAGCCCACCTATTCATATGTAGATTGCAGTGTTGGGGTGGTGTATGAGATACCGTTGTCGTATGGAAAAGGTTATGTGTGTCATAGTGGAAGATGTGTAAACGTGGGCACGCGTGAGCATGAATTTTCAGTTATAAACAACACGAGCGGGCACCTTCTCACCCATTGCTCCGTGTGCAAATGTGAGCCTATGATGAAAGATGTTAAGATATTGAGTCGCTGCAGCGATAATAGAGCAAGGGAGATTTGCGAAGCATTCCACATTAAGAAGAAGGGAAGTGACTGCGTGAGTGAACCATCGAGGTTTTTTTTCTTTTTTTTTTTTTTGCATGACACCGAGATGAGGTTCATCGATGAGCGTTGTTATAAGATGCTGTCTTTTGGTTTGTTGCTTTGATTTTTGTGGTGATGCCTTTTTGAGGCGTGCATGCTCGGTGATGGTTTCTGAAGGATGTACTTATAGGTGGACTGTGTGGAATAAATGCAAGTCTGCGCTTCGTGTGTGTCTGGTTTTACGTGAGTGTCAAGTTGCGCAGTTTTTCTTTTTGTGGTCAGATGCACCAACTCGCCCAACAACAAGTTCTTCTATACTACTACTACTTCTTCTTTTTTTTAGCATCTGTGAGTAGCGAACGCTTGAATTCGAGTAGCACAATCATTAGCGTATATTTACTCCTCGTTAGGAGGTTTCAGCATAAAGGACTTGAAAGAAAACTGAACAGCGTTACTCATGGTTGTTCTTTACGGTAAGACTGCCGGGAAGCTTAAAAAGATACGGAGACATTTTGTGCAGTCTAACCTGAGATGCGCGCGCTCCTTGAGTTTTCGCCTCGGACTCTGAGGAAGGGCATTCGGAGAGGTGGACAGACGAGCCGCCGAACGCAGCGTAGCGAAGAAAAAGAGCGAAACGAGCAAACGCGTGTAACTCCGCTAGCGTTCGCTGTAGACTCCTGCACAACTGCAACGCCACAACTTAATTTCGACCTCGGGGTGGTTTAGCGGCCCTTAAACAATTTAAGGCAAGAGGCATATCTTTCTTTGCAATCAGGCATACACTGTAAAGCTCACTATTCGTTTCAATAAATAAAACCACAAAACAAACATCAAAACTGCATGATGAATGATAAGGCGCCTGTGAACAATGGCAACACCCACCCATGCGTTCCCGGTAAAGATTAAGTTGTAGCTGCGTTGCACTTCACACGAGGGCTTCGAAAGACATCAAACGACCCTTCCTTCTCCCCGCGTGTTTCCCACTTTCATATATAAAAGGGAGACCCGTCTAGCAACTTATTCAGGTCATTCTAAGACTGCCATGGGTAGACCACGGAAATTAACGACACCAGAAGTGAATGCAATGCTCGACGAAAGAAGCAAATTCGTCTTGCTGATAATAGTCCCGGAACCAGTCACGGTCTACCACTGCGGCCACACGATCATCACTACCATTGCTCTAACGTAATAATAAAGCATACACCCCCCCCCCCCTCAGCATGTGTGGTGTTTGATACAGCTTCGCTGGACATTCACGTTCTCAGGGCGAGATGGCGGCCGATTTTTTAATTGTGTAAGCATTGCTATGCCTTCTCAAGGAGAAAACTACCCGTCCGTGCGTCCTTCCCTCTGTCACGTAAGACTATCATCGCCATGAATAAATAAATGTACAAAACACAACAAATTTCCTTGGCGATGCACTTCTTCCAACCCAAGCACGCAGTCTCAGAAGGCGAGTGGCCCAGCCACGGGGCTACGTATATTTATTTCTTTATTAGGGGCTATCTATCTATCTATCTATCTATCTATCTATCTATCTATCTATCTATCTATCTATCTATCTATCTATCTATCTATCTATCTATCTATCTATCTATCTATCTATCTATCTATCTATCTATCTATCTATCTATCTATCTTTGCACTTACAGGCCAGGCCTATAAATTGAACGACAAATTCAACAGTGGAATTACTGAGGTGTTGGCTTCGTATTGCAAATATGTCGCATTCGCACGCGCCTGATGTAATCAGAAAACGCAGAACATGATATCAGGGAATGGGGAAACGTTGCCATTAATTTCAGTGAAAGCCAGGATTGAGGTAAGCATGCACGAATTTTTCTCCAGAGACAAAAATCTACTTGTCCAGAGAAGCGAAGAATAGAGGAGGACACTTCAGCGAATACATGCATGTAAGCTCTTAGTAATCAGACACGCGCAATGAACAGCGCCACTTAAGAAGTAGGTTCTGAAGGTGCACAACTCTTTGCTAATTCTTTTCATGCGTCCATGCAGATTCATTTATCAATAACATCGAAGCGTGAATGTTACCGATCAGGGTTAACAAAAACAATGCTATTTCTGGTCACATGGTGCGACTAGAGATCAGCAATCGCTGTAGCTTGCTTAGTGTTTTCTGTACGTAAGCGTGCTTATCGTAGCACGACTTATGCCAAGAACTCATGCAACCGTGAAATTCAGAACTTGGGGGGGGGGGGCTCAGATCGTTGTTGGAGGCCGCATGCCGACATACCGCACTGACAATGCTTAGTTTCTTTTTTTAGGACGTGTTATAACTAGAGCGTAACACTATATAGTCGTGCGCCAGCTTTTGTGTGGCTGATGGTTGAACGAAAATGCTTGCGTTAATCATTGTACTCCGGAATTCGCCCTGACTGCCTCTCCCGTTGGGTGGAAAGATATTTTGGGACGGCTCACAACTTTATAATTATATAACAGGGATTCAGAGTTGATTCAGCGCCGATGCCATTCATTTTCACGCGTCATCGGCGCCCAGACCGAGCCCAGCCCTGGTGACACATCAGCCTGCCGTGAACGCTGAATGTTAAGAGCAGCACATAATTTAGCGCAATGAAATGTTATGAAATCCTTCACTAATGCATCGTTGACAAACGAATGAAGACAAAGGGAGTGAGAGAGAGATAGGCAAAGGAAAGACGAGGAGCTTAGCCAGATGAGTTCTCCAGTTGACTGTCCTGTACCTTGGAAGGGGAAATGGCGCATGAAAGAATGAAAGAGGAGAAGAGTGTATGAAGACACTACAGAGCTGTTATGACTACGGCAATGTCCAGCTAATGCGCAAAATCATTGTCAATCACCGGTCAAAATGTGTCGTTCTGTCCGGTTTCTCTTAGAAGCCATAGTGACGCCCTCAGAGTGAATCGCGTTGAAATCTGCGTAGGCGTAATACAGAATATTGCTTTCTGTGAGTGGGCCGTTGTCCAGCAGGCCTGATGCAACTAGAAGGGTTTGTCCTTGGTAGTTAAAACGGGTTCACACACACACACACACACACACACACACACACACACACACACACACACACACACACACACACACACACACACACACACACACACACACACACACACACACACACACACACACACACGCACGCACGCACGCGCACACACACACACACACACAGGTAAGGAAGGAGAGGTAGGGAGGTTAACCAGCCTCTCGTCTGGTTTTCTGCCCTGCACGGGGGAGTGCATAAAGAGGTGAAAAGAGTTAATTCGGGATATTTTAATCATGTGCTTTAACAGGTACACAATTTAAGAGCCTTTTTTATGCACTTTTAAGAAGAGGTTGGCGCTTTCGTTAACGCTCCTTGCTCGTGTTTGCACAATAACGTAACTGAAGAAAGAGCGCAGATTTGAAAGATGAAAAACGAATGAGGTAGCCAGTTATTACAAATGTTTCTCAATCTACACAAGCGTGTGAAGGAAGGCACTGAGGAGAGCAAGCAAACATTAAGAAACTTACACAGTAGACCAAGCAAGTGAAAGTGCACGAAAGAGTATGAAAACATGCGTGTAAATCCTGCACAACTTCACTTAACAAAACACATAAACGCTTACCAAAATTGGATTTGAGCTACAGATACGCACGATCTATGTTATTTTTTTTCCTCCTGAAAATACTTCATACTTTTCTTCGGTTAAGATTTCGCTCTCACTGTAACCATTGTTGATTGATATTCATAGCCCTCACCTGGCGACACTTTAGAGGTCGCTCGAAAAGCGCAAACGACGAAGATGAAAAAAAAATCATACAACAGGACTGGCGCTGTAAGGTATTCTTAGTGACACTCTACTTCTTGAAAGGGGACCTTTATGTAATCCTTTGCAATCTGTCATGATCGAAGTCTTTGCTTTCTTCCTTTTTATTTCTATCGCAGGATGTTATACAATGAAGGGCAAATATGCTTCGCAGTTCGCCTCAGAGCTTTCGTACCATATGTTGAAGCTCATCAACCCAATTTCGTTATCGCCGTTTTTGTCGTGGGCTTCCCAGCGAAAACTGCACGCGCTGCATGATGGAGCTGGCTAGGAAGCACGTTGCGACGTGTGTAACAAGGACTAAGCAGGAAGTTTCGAATGGCTTTCTTTCGCGCAGAGTGCAAAGGGTCGTGAACTATAAGCTCGCGTTGCCATAGCTGTGTGCTTTATGCTACACTTGTTCGAACTGAAACTACGCATTTTGTTTCTCATATTTGGATACGAGAGTGCGGCATTTCGCGAAACTCCGCTTGCACGTACATGTTCGCTTAAGTAGTTGCTTTTTGTAATTAAATGATCTGTATAACTGCATTAAATTATCATTAGTGTAGAGAGGCATATGCATAGTTTGGCCCAATATTACGAAGGAAACAACCAATCAGTATTCAAGCACGTAGGGAGGAAAACTCGCTTTGTATAAGACGCCTAACGAACTTGCCGCCGGATATCTTCTAATAACAAATTCACTCGCTGAATTTCGCGCTTAGCTTAAGCTGCTTTGGGCACCTGAATACTAATAAAGTAAATACTAATGATCGTAGGGTTCGCGTACAATATCGCATTCTCAAGTGAAGCAGGCGCCCCTTCAAGTTACAAAAATTACTTGGACCATGGCCTGAAAAGCATCTTCAGCAAAAGGCGAACATCTTCATAAAAATACACGCGACTAGATAAGCGCTTGTGATGAACAACTATGTATAGCCGTTTACTGAGTGATGTGTTAGTCTGTATATTGTGGGTAGAACTTTTACAGAAATGTCTGAGTGTGAACGTTATATTGCTAAGTGAACTCCTGCAATCGAACTGGCTATTGCCATATTCTTTATGTATTTCAGTTTTCTATATGTTTTCCAGTACTTGATCATTTATGATTTAGAGTATACATTGTTATGTTGTTGTTGTATTGTTTATTTTTATTTATTCATTTATTTTTTATTTTTTGCACTGCAGAACATGTACAAATGGAGCAGCCGAGGTGATATTGTCACGTCGTCGTGACGTTGACGAACGTAGTAGTCGGCGTGTTCAGGACAAGACTCTTTATTTGGGCGAACTTGTGCCCGGGAAACGATAAGTCAAACAACAAGCAAAAACACGCTGTACACTAATAGCGGCGAACATAGCGTCGGTCGTCGAAAAACTCATCTGCAGTAAGGCGCGTCGGCATTTATACATGCGGCATCGAACATTCGAGCCTTATCACTGGTGACCGCGTTAGATCCAGGATAATCTCAACTGCTCGCGTTTGCACGATCAAGCCTATAAGAAGATTCTAAAATAATCTGGAAGGTTCCCAGACATTAAAGCGCGGCTTGCGCAAGGCAGCGGCTACGCGTGCAACGCACTAGTTACATAAAAACAACAAAGGAAGCGTGCGTGGCAATTTAGACTTCAGCCTCTCCATAGCAAGCAAATTAGAACAGAACAGAACAGAAATGTTTGCTTGTTGAGTTAGTTAGAAGTTCGTTAGAATCTTCGGACTTCGTGACTTTTACGTCTGGTGTTAAGCATGTTCACTACGTGAAAAAAAAAAAAACCGTTTACCGTTTCAAGCATGTTTCTTTGCGCAGCCTACGGTAGGACGTTGATTCTAGGAAACTTATTTTCATCATGCATTAATAAATTAGATATAGTTACCGCTACATGTCCTTATCGCAACGCGATTGGCTTTCATTAAATTTCAAAATAGAAGCAATATCAGCAAAGTGCACATGCTTGAATAAGCACAAGAGAATTCCAACTGATGAAAAGTATATGCTTACTATAAAACAGTTGCACTAATGGAGACATGTGTTATTTTTATTTCTTTTCAGATCCTTCAAGAGCAGTCACCTGGTTTGCAGACTTTGTTCCCTGGAAGTCTTATCAAGTGTCACTCCTTCTTCATCAAACATCATCAAAGCTCATGCTTCCGTCAACACGCTGTGATGCTGTGCTCGTGTTTTGGTCATGGCAGAGCTTTTAATCACAAAACATTTTTTGCGATATCTTCTACTTTAAGTTAGTCGGCTTAACTACCGTTACTAAATACCGTATGGACTTCAGGAACTGCGTACGGCCATTGCTCAAGGCTGGCAGCTGTTTCTGGTAACGTTACCATGTATTTTTTGTGGTCTGCTGTGAAATTAACTGAAATCTTTCACCACACCCGATAACATCATACATCATCTTGTTTCCTGATTTTACCATAACTGAATTGATTATAAAATTATCTTTTACACACGATATAAGACAAACAGGAGGCCCGTAACACGAGCAAGATAACCTGACCAAACGTTGTAGGGCTGTTCAGAAGCAAGGTTTCATACATAAACGTCGAAGGTCATGTCTGGGATGAATGAGTGGTTGTTATACTTTCGTATTGCTAGGAGATCTTACAACAGTGACAAAAACTTAAATTGGATGCCAAGTCCAAATTTCATGAAGCCTATAATTACTTCTTGCACTTATATGCCGAGTATACTCATTATGTGTGGCGATGTCGAACTGAATCCTGGTCCTCCTAAATCTGATGCCGCCAAAGCTAATGCCGAGGTATTGGCTGCAATTGAATCTCTGGCCAGCAAACTGGAGTCGCGTCATGCGGAGCTGATGTCGGCCCTCGACGCAGTCAAGGCGAGTCAAAGACACCTCGAAAATAAAGTGTCTGATATCACCGCCAGATTGGCAGCCGTCGAAATGAAGGTGAACTCTTTCGAAAGCGTTCCCGATCAACCCGAAGGTGGCCGCTCCGTTTCTGACAACGCATTCAGAGGAGAAAGTTCCGCGCATCAGCGGCCCATCGATGACCAAGATGACAAGTATCGCAGGGACAACTTGATTATTTATGGTCTCGAGGACATCCCGACTGAAACATGGTCGCAGACTGAGCAGAAAGTGCGGTCTCTTCTTTCCGATCGCTTATCCGTGCAACTTTCCGATAAAGACATTGCGCGGGCTCGAAGAATAGGAGCCTTTGTTGACAACAGGTGTCGCCTAATCGTTGTCAAGTTTGCTTCCCTTGACGTCAGAAACAGTATTCTCTCACAGAGGTTCAAGTTGAAAGGCACTGGAATCAACTTGCAAGAAGACTTCTCCAAGGTTATTAGGCAGGCACGGAAGAAGCTTTTCGATTTTGGCAAGGCCAGTGGACGACCTTTCAACTTACACTACAACAAACTTTACAGCGACGGGAAATGTTACGTATACTGTGCCGAAACTGACGCGGTGCGCGAAGTCGAGCCGCATGGCGTGACTTCCGGTCCTGCTGAAACAGTAACGCCGTTAACTGTAACTCCTGAGTACGTACCGAGGCTACCAGAAAGGGACTACACTGTCCTATTCACAAACATAAGGAGCGTTTTCAACAAACGTCACGCACTGTCGTCCTTAATCGACAGTTGCCTGGCGGACGTGGTCGTGCTGACGGAAACGTGGCTTTCGGAAAAAGTTGACAACGGTGATCTGTTCATGTGCGAGAAGCAATACGTCGTCTACAGACACGACCGCTGCGGGCGCTTGGGCGGCGGAATACTGACGGCCGTTTCTCGTGACGTCACTTCCTTCGAGGTTCCGATTCCGTCTCCACTCGAATTCCTTTGCACCTGCGTTCGCGTTAACGAACAGGAGGCGATATTGTGCGTATGTTACCGAGCGCCCAGCGCGGCGGCGTCCTTTTCTGACGACCTCTACGACTGCCTCACTAAAGTCGTGGGCAGGTACCCCGAGGCACCGATTTTTCTTCTAGGGGACTTCAACTTTCCGGGCATCTTGTGGAACGATCCGTGTCCCGTCGTGACTTCTGGGTCGTCGGAGTGCTTGTCCTTCGTCGACATGTGCTCGGCGTTCAATCTTTGCCAGCTCGTAAAAGAACCTACTCGCGTCACTGCTTCGTCGGCGAACGTGCTGGACTTGGTACTCACCACTGCCCCTGCGTCCGTTTCGTCACTGACTTTACTACCGGGACTAAGTGATCACGCTATCGTCCATTTCACCATATCGCCGCATTAATACGTCAGTTTGGGCAGCTTAGATGGACGTAACGTTTCATCGCGTGCGTATTCGTCGTTACCGTAATTGACGGCAGTCTGTATGCGTTGCATCTAATGGATTTATTGTGTGCATGTGGTCGCATCACTACGGACGCAGCATCTATAGATGCGGCGTCTGTTGTACAATCAGGCGCACGTTTCAAAGCATACATTTAAACATATGCGTCATTGTACTAACTTATCCTTATAGATTGAAATTTCCTTAAACATTTCATTTTCATCAATACTGCTACATTTTCATAATATGCTTTTTGGTATAACATAATATATATAATATCTGGGATATTGCATGCCAAAACCACTGTATGATTGTGAGGCACGCCGTATTGGAATGGATCCGGAAATTTGGACCATCTGGTGTTGACGTGCCCTGAGATACACGGGCCTCGCCTCCTCCGAAATGGCCGGGATGCAAGCCGCGACTTTCTGGTCAGCAGAGAGCACCGCGGTGAACAGAGCAGTGTACATGGACATAACGTATCGTCGCTACCATAACTGAAGGCCGTCTGTGTGCGTTGAATCTAATAAATGTATTGTGCACATGTGTCGCATCGCTATAGACGCCGCATCTACGTTGAAACGTATGCGTTATTGTACTACATTCTCTTTACGGTGTTGAATGTGCGCAACCATCTCATTTTCATAATTAATGCTATGTTTTCACATGTGTTGACGCTCAAGCAATATATGCACGGTATGCTTTATGGAGGCACGTAGCCAGGATTTTTTTTTCGGGGGGGGGGGGGGGGGTCGAGGCTTAATTGTTCGAAAGAAAACCTTTCCATGGCAAAAAGAAAAAAGTTGTCCGGGAATATAAAAGGCTGCACGAACTTCAAGGGGGGGGGGGTCCCCCCCCCCCTGCCTACGTGCCTGGCTTTATGTATACGTTGCATATACAGCATGCAGCATCAGAGTTGTCCAAATGACGGTATTTTGTGAAACACTAAATCGTGAGACAATGGACTAGTAGGCGTTGTATTTGCATACACCAGCATGTAGCACCTTTGTATTTTGTCAATAAAAAGAAATGCGTAACCATCGAGGAAAGCTTCGCTTTACGCCGATCCCTACATACATGCAGAATGCACCTATCTTTCCGTTCTCTTTTGCTAATTAAACCAAAGCATATAAATATACGTGTTTACAAGCGCTCGGACACACCTCTATTCACGCGTGTGAGCGCCGAGCCAAGCTGGGATCGGAAAGCCTGCACATAGCAGCACCTGCTCATCCAACGCGGCCAGTAATTAGCGCGGCACCTTCTCTGGGCCCCAGCGCACTCACGTTCCACCGCGCGTTGTCGAGAACGGCCGCTCTATGCCCGTGGTTTATGTGTCTCACTACGGCACGGAATAAAGCACTCTGGCGTCAGCGTCGGCAGGTGTTCCCAACGGCCCGAGGAAGTCGGGGTCACCGATAGCGGTCTTTCTTTACGGACGCTTTTTCAGCGGCGAGAAAGGCACGAGTGCACGCGCGCCGTCTTCTTTCGGGCCGGTCCATCCTCCTGCGGCCCCAGTGCGGCAGCGCTTACCCACGCGAAGTCAGGTATATTCTCGGCTCGCGCAAACTTGAGGGCGCCCCGCTGGGAAGTTCCTAAACGAAGCTTCGATGTGAATGGGAACGAGCCGGGTGTCCTAGTGCGCGGTGCCTGTTGACGTATGGACTACGCGAGTCCCCAAGTCGCCTACACAGAGTCGAAAAGCGACCGAGTGCTGGTGACGCCTTTAACTCGTGGGTGGAACTGGCGTTCCATTTTTAAATTTCCCTCTTCGGTGATTTATCGTAAGCCCACTCGCTTCCTTCCCATCCGTACGGCACGCTCACTCTGATTTAAAAAAAAGAAAAAAAAACCCTCGACGTCCTGCCATCTAAAAAGGAAAAAAAAAACCAACGTGACCTTCTTCCTTTCTTCTAAATTGATGACTAAGGAATGTCACACGTTTTTTGCATCTACAATTAAACGTCAAGTGATCGACAGCGACCGGAACAGGAATGTCTCGGCTAATGCAAAGAGCTAATGAATAAAAAATTAAAAAGAATGGAATGCTATGATGATTATGAGTCCATTTGCTGAAACGCAGGGTTCCTACTCGACCAGGGTTTATTACTCGCAAACTTAATCCTTCTAAGCAGCGTCTTGGAGATAAACGTCAGAGCAATGCAACAACGTCACCTCGGTTTGTATATAGCATTTCTATCTATTGGATATGTAAACTTAAATGTGTCTGTTGGCGCTCTCCAGATATTGGATTCAGGCTGTGAAACACAGGCCCACGTGGTCTTTTTGTCTGCGTTTCAACCTGCTTTGTTATGTTTCTTTGAATAAGCATTGTTTGTTTGTTTGTTTGTTTGTTTGTTTGTTTGTTTGTTTGTTTGTTTGTTTGTTTGTTTGTTTGTTTGTTTGTTTGTTTGTTTGTTTGTTTGTTTGTTTGTTTGTTTGTTTGTTTGTTTGTTTGTTTGTTTGTTTGTTTGTTTGTTTGTTTGTTCATATAGGGGTGCAACATACACAATTTACGACAAGCGTTCCAGTAAGAGCATGTCGTGCTTAAAATGTCGTGCTGGTTGCTATCACGCTGGCTCGCTGCAAAAGTGCGATACGATAGCTATCGGCCACACAAGTTTAATGAACTGTTTATAGTCGTTATTATTGCTCCCTTTAATAGTGTTGAATTATTAATGAACATATCTCATAGTCATGATATATGCAAGTAAAAAAAAATTACATGTACGGACTCTATCCTCTATATGTACTGGACTATGCCCTTAGAATTTGCTCATGCTTTGTACGCCACATATTGTATATGAACATAGTGCTTCTGATTATTGTTTTATTTTCTTATTCTTTTATTCTTCCTAATCTTTTTGTGTTTGTGTATTTCTTCAATACTACTATCTTGATGATGCGATAGCCGGCTCTAACGTAGCCTACCTTCCCATATTGTTTTCATGAATAAAAATTCGGCAGATCCCACGTACCGTGGGAGTCGATGTTATGCGAAGCATGTGGCGGGTAGGTGACTGTGGCGTAACTTCTTTTACTGAGCGACATCTTACAAAATGACGCTAAAGATTTGTATATATTTTACACGCACACATATATATGTGGAAGAGCCGCATATGTGTTATCTAACCAGTTGTTTACGGTTGGGTAACGCAGCCAATGGCAACGTGGGTATTACCAAAACCAGAAGCGGTAAGCTGATATGTAGTGCTTATACGTGTCCCGAAAGCGCACGCACGTTTCACGAACCCGTGTGCATGTGTGCAAGAAGTTCTTGACAGTTCTTGAACAAGGGCATCATCACCATGATCAGTGAACACCAACAGCTGGTCATGACTTGTTATAGGATCCGGTCGTGATCGTGGTGACGAGGGGCCCATGTGTAGTGAAGTATGTGGTATAGTAGAGCTGTTGGAATTCGTGGATGCCTCGGTCATTTCGTCGACAAATTATCTGTCGACAGAGCCAGCGACATGCCCGAACCTGAAGCCACCCTTCGTGTTGGTGAGGTATAGGCCGTCGAGGCTGGTAGGCCTGGAAAGTGCTACGTAGACCAACTTCAGTGGATGGTGTTTGTCGTATTCGTAGACTACCTGGGCGTATGTGGCCTACGTAGCCTAGTCTACAAAGCGGCTGTCAATTAATCTGGCATCATCCTCGGTCAGCATGAGGCCATCGCCCAGCCTCGTAAGAAATGAAGAGGACACTGCGTTGTTCTGGTGGACGAAGTGCACTTTACGGTGCTGTGATGTGGATATCATATGTAACATTCGTTAATGTATTCCTCCGGGGTCGAGCAATGCTCCAATATAGCTTCCTGAATCATAGGAATACAAATGTAATGTTTATTAGATTGCTATAAAAGAGGAGCCAACACTAGAATTACAGACGTTCATCTGATATGACGCCTGTATCGTAGAAGTACACGTCGTAGAAGTATCATGTAGTGTTTATTGCTGTCTTGTAAAATTAGATAGCCAGCACCACAACCACAATTGACGTTGCACCGATAGTACGCCTGCGTAGGCTGTTTTTCCAAGCCAGTTTATAGACCTGGCGTGGCTCAGTGGTAGAATACCTGATTGCCACGCAGAATGCTTGGGTTCGATTCCTGCTGGGATCCTAATTTTTATTATTTCCATTCGCTGAGTCAACGCTGCCGATGTTGGTTTTCCTTAACGCTCTAGCGTTTAAGTTACCAACGTCTGTTCTCGCCGTTCCTGGGTAGATACAAACTGTCAATTACCTGTGGCGCATACCCGTACACCGCGGCCCATGGTAAACGGGTATGTGCCACACGTGTCTAGTGGAAAGGGTTTGACGACGTACGCGACAGGATTTTAACGTTATTCATGTCATGACCCGGCAATCACATTCGTCAAATCCTCTTACCCTCTCATGCAAATTTTGGTCTACGCCAACTTAGGGAGGCGATCATGGGAGCACCCAGACGTAGGCGGCTAGATAGATAGATAGATAGATAGATAGATAGATAGATAGATAGATAGATACGTAGATAGAAACGCTCAAAGTGCCAGAGGTTCGCTAAGAAATGCTTCGCATTTAATAAATAAAACATCCGCATGTCTCTCGATATTGCATTCAAAAGTGCAAGCGGAAGCGCGCGTGTAAGTAACCCGTGCTGTGAGGAACTGATACGCTTCACTTCCTCGTCTGCATCCGTTCATGGTTCTCTATATACAAGCCTGACTTCGAAACGAATAACTCAGATAACTTATTCGCCTGATAACTTTATTCGCGTACAGACTCCTCTTCACACGCACCGGATTGAGCCCGCTACGTTGACGCTGTATAGGAGCGAAAAGAATTCTAACGAACTTCAAAAGGGCTCTGACAATATTGGTTGCTTCCTATTCTAAAATATGGATGTTCAGGAGTTCAACGCTGGTGCATGTAGAATGCTCATGTAGAATGCTCCCGAAAACATTTTAAGTTAAACAAAGGGCTGATAAACTATAGCTTGCTAAACAGCTAAAGTTCTGAAACCCACCCCTTATGTAATGCTGCCTTCAGGAGGCCTTTAAGGTAAATAAACTGAAGCGAAATTCACTGAATTTATTTAGCGAGAGTAATCATTGCACCTAAAGGTTCCCTTTGGTTTCTGCAGGTCTATAAGATCTGTGCAATAAGATGTATCTATTCAATGATTATCCGGTGCGTGTGCCTGCGCTTACGCGATGTCTCTCTTTCTGTTTGTGTGTGTGTGTGTGCGCGCGCGTGTGTGTGTGTGTGTGTGTGTGTGTGTGTGTGTGTGTGTGTGTGTGTGTGTGTGTGTGTGTGTGTGTGTGTGTGTGTGTGTGTGTGTGTGTGTGTGTGTGTGTGTGTGTGTGTGTGTGTGTGTGTGTGTGAAAGAAAGAGAGAGAGTTCGCGTTTGATGCCTCTACAGGCCGTCGCATGCAACACGAACTGAATCGATAAAGCTTGCTTCACCTCTCAAGAACTCTTACTGCGGAAAAGCCAGCTTTGCAAGAAGGAGCTACGCACGCAAACACTCCTTTGCGGCTATTCATAAGTGCAATGTTCAGGTTATCTTTTCCAATATTCACAAAGGGCTTTCGGCGTCAAGTGAGACAGAGGGTGCCAGATAATGAAGCTGATTTTGTTTAGGATAATATGTCGAGCTAAAGTATGTCGAATACAACTGAATCACCCAATAGGTCTACATGTCGACAGCAGATACGACTGCAATAATGTAATGTCTGAATGTAAGCTGTGATTGGCTCGCACTACTCCTGCGATCTTCAAAACACCATCGCAAAACAAACAAACAAACAAAGTACATGCCCCACGTTAATAAGAAGTTCTGACGCTAGAAGAGTTCTTAGCATATTAAGTATTTGTGGTACTTGGTTCATTATTAGTGAAGACACCGGGCTACTAAAAAAATTGCATTTACGAACGGAAAGCATTACGAATTCGGCCGGTTGTGTTTTACCGGAGGACATGCGCAATGAGAGTGCAGGATAGTCGAATCGTCCGAACTGCTGCGCTGTATTCTGGGTACTCTTTGTTGCGATATGGACTGCGTCGTGTTGAACGTTGTTGTGGGGAAAATGTGGCAGAGGTGCATGGCACGCGATTTCGAAATCATCGTCCCATTAAGAATGCAGTGCAATGGTAGTTTTATACAAGCGACGTGAGCCGCGCGCGTGAGCGTGCTATCGACCACTTGAAACTTTCTTCGAGATCTGTCAAGTTCGGCTCCTTAATGGCTGGCGTTCGGGCACCGCTCATCGTATAAAGATGTCCACACGGGCTAAAACAAAGCGGCGTAGGTTGCGAATTTCTGAGCTCCTCTACATAGCGTACGTAAAAGCCCTTTTTATGCCTAAATACCTGACAAAACGGCCTCGCAGTTCCGGGTACACCTACGGCAATAACAAGTAACGGCAATTAGGAAAGTGAGACTATACGCTTTGGTCATGTCAGACGGGATGCCGATTAAAAGAAGCGTTAACTATTGCTAACTATAATGGAAGGCAAGAAAAAAATAGTGGACCAGCGGTGACCACTTTGGTGGACCAGTGGTGAGTGTGGGGTGTCCAATATCTGTGGCGCACACATTTTCCCCGCGCACCCTTCATTTTTAGTGGACCAGTAGTGGACATAGTGGCGTTTGTCCAATTTCTGTAGCACGTGCCTGTGCTATGGACAACGTGCCTACGGACATCCGTTTAGCATTGGCATATTCAGCTTCGCTGTAGAACACACCCGGTGCCCCTGATCGTGTGCTTCGTGATTCCCGCCTTCACGCAGATGAATGACACAGACAGTGACAATGGCGCGGTTTATTACAAGAGAACGCACTCCACGTCTTTTGTATTTATTGTCCGAACAGCGTAATTGCTTCCTATAAGGCACGTTTCTTATATGTCTGGGGAGCTTTATTTGTACATGCCCGATTTCTTAGATCCATATGGGTTCCAATTATTGCAATTTAAACGTTTCGCGCTCCTCGTCGCCAGCCGTTCTATTCGACATTCTCTTCGTATGAGGCGGGGTGGACCTTGTATCAGCATCATCACTTCGCGTTCCCGGAGACCAACAGTGACGACTCCGGCACTCGATGATGCGAGTTAAGTGCGCACCAACCGAGCGCCAGAGCGAGCTGTGACGTTCGTGAAATCCGGCCAATCGGAGGAGAGGATATAGGTGAGCAAAGATCATGGACGACCGTGGCACTTCCGGGCGAATCATCTTCCCGCTGTCTCCCGTAGCCGTTGTTTAGGACGGGGCGACCGTTTTAGCTGCTCCCACATTTTGTCGGGTAGTGCGTGGATGTGGTGAGAGTTGACGCCGATGGCGGACGCAGAAAGGCGGGTGGAGCGAAAAAGGAAAACAGAGACGACCTTGCGTGGACTTCTTCATACCCCCCCCCATGGCGTTTTTGATTGTTGTTGTTGTTTTTTACTTGTCCTTCTGCTCCTCGGGGAATGGTCCAGCCAGAACATTCTTGATGAAGTCTGCACGCAAAAGAAAGGCTACTATTAGGCAGGAGGTACCTGTGACTGCGCATCCTTTAAAAAAGAAACCCGGCCTCTATGCAAAGCCTCGTTAGCCGATAATGGTTCGTGAGAGAAAATGTCAGCCAGTCTTGACGTTGAGCACAGTGTTAGTGAATGTGGTAGGGCCCATATGATTGGACCAATATAAACTTTTTCTCGTAGCATACCGGTCCTCATAGACTGGTTAACATTCCTTCCTTTCATCTCTCTCTCCTGTTCCTTCCTTCCTTGTCGTGAATACCCGCGCCCCTCCTATCTCCTGTTCTAATCGTAGTGATGGAAGTCAAGAAAGCAAGTCAATATTTAACACCATGAACCGTCACTTGGATACGTCAAGTAAATGCGAAGCTTTGTCGCCTCTTTGTTTTTGCTTTTTTTAAATTGAGGTACGTGGCAAGAAGGGAATGAAGCTCTCATATCGTCAACTCCGGAAAAGTGTCAAAAACGTGCGCTACAGAGGTAGTCATACAGGAAGATTTTGTTGCCTCTTCTTGGTGCAGCTGAGTGAATTGAGTAAATTTTCGCCCTTCTGCCTATTCTAAGCATTCTTATAGGGCTGACATCCCATGTAACATTTCATGTATTCGAAGCTTCACCGTTATATTGAACAATTTACACTGTACGCAAAAACGATAGAGCACGCGAGAAACACGGGCGTCAGCGACCGACCGAGCAAATTTTTATCTAAATTGCTGTTTAGGTTTGTTTTCAATCACAGTGAACTTATCCTTTCTTCCTGTAGAAAAATACATAAACAGACAGAGCACTCTCTACCCTCAAGCGCTTGAAATCAGGGCCAAAAACCGCGTCATTGAAAACACGTCGTGCGCATCGATTTGTACATAATAGCTATCGACCCGTTGCGAAGTCACGACTGCGGATCAAGGCGTTCGTTCATCACGACCCATGACGAAGCCCTTGTCCGGCCCCTCCCTCCAGGAAGGGCTTCTGACGCCAAGTTCCGCGCATTTGTTGAGGTTTCGTGAAGGCCGCCTAATCTTTTTAATGTGCCGTTTCCCCCGTTCAAGATGTTTTGTCTCACTGCTGACCACCGTGTCCATGGTTACTACTGTTCACCGGTGTGTCGAAACGAACCACAACGAGCGCATGCGTGATGAAGAGACAAAGTCATCGATTATACTTTTCCATCGACCCGAGTAAGCTGTACTGAATACTAAAGCAGTCGCGGACATTCGGGACAGACCGATTCCTTGAATGCGGTCTTGCAGCATAGTGAATTGATCGCTTTTGTATTTTGCCTCTGCTTGCTCTATCCCTGTGTGTATGAAGTTAAACTTTTTTATTTTATGATATACTAAGACCACGCTTTTGTTGTTTCCACTCGTGCACTTGTAAACAAATTAATAGCAGCTGCTATTTTTGTTGGGATCACTATTTCTACTTTTCTTTAGGAGTTCATTTACCAGAGTTAGGCTCCGAAGGTTCTTGAAGGAGCACGTTCGTACAAAACCAAATTATCGGTCCCTGTTTGCCGGGTGGAACTGATTCTGTGGAACGTAACAGTTTCTTCACCTCAGAATTTGCCATTAATATCGTCCACCCTACACAATCGGCTGATCTCGTGGATAATGTGGGCAATGTGCCGCTCGGACCACTGACGAAGCTCGAATAGAAGTTCAATGTGCGCTAGATTATTGCATTATCCCTGGAAATACTCTGCAACATACGCTGTCAAAAAAACAAAGTGACGCGAGTTTTGTGGTTCTGTCCCGTGGATTTTTTTTTCTTTTATCTAATTGGGCGTAATGCACATGCCTGGCGATGGCATACTTACTCTCGTACTTGATGAACCCATCCTCGTCTACTGTTCCCGCGCAGCACTGCATGATCTCGTCCACTTCGGCGTCGGTCAACCGCTCACCTGAAAAAAAAAAAACCAGAAAGAATGTCATAATGCTTGAAAGGACATTTGAGGGCCCAGTTCGGGTATGACTGACAACATTCGTCAATGCAACAATGGTGCTCTTGTATATTCATTTATTCACCGTGCTGTAGGTTAGAGCGCCGACGATTATTAGAAACATGATAAATCTTTCTTTTAATGTCCTCCTTCGCTTCTTTTCGGGATTCAAATCCCACGATATAAATTTAGGTTCTGGGAAAAAAGCGATTATCATGTGCTTCTCTGGTTCCAGTATGCACCAGAGGCACAGGTATACGTGCATCCAAAAGAAATATACATAACTCTAGCCAGTGTTTTAAAAATGTAACGACGCAACCAAATGCATGTTGCTGACTATTTCCTGAAGTAAGTCACACAAATTTTTGTTCTGCGTTATTGCTTAATTAGGCAAAATTAATTAACCAACTCTTGAAGCAACGAGGCTAAGCTAAACATTCGTGTCGTCGTAAAGTGCGTCAGCATATTTTTAAGCTCTGGCTAGAGTAATTAGCTGGGGCACCTTATATAGTGCGTGTCTGTTCGTGGCAAAATGTGTGACTGTGGCGCTTGTGTTGTGTGCTACGTGCGTGTCTTTTTGTGCGTCTTTCTTGACGTTCAGACGGCGCGTCACAAGTATCAACTATGTGACTGTCTCACACTGTGGCCCATGATGAAATTTTTCAACGGGGAAACTATTACGTACTTATCGTCCTTGTTTCTTTTATTCTCTATAGCGTTCCATTCTTTTAAACAGTCAGAGCAATGGCATGACCGCACGAGGTTGCAGTCTCTTTGCGAGGATTTCGCATGCCATATACCTAGCGGCCTTCCCCCAAACTGTGCGTGAAAGCTAATGTGATGGACAGTTGTTGAAATCCCAAGCGAATCGGTAAACACTGGTCAATTCTGTCTATGCACCTTGCGTGATCTAGCGAATGCGGCGCCACATTGAGGGAAAAAGCGTCTATGGGATTGTTATCCGCAATCATTTAGTTCTAATAATGGCCAATGCTGTTCAGAGCTCTATATAAGCGTGACATTTCTGTTCCGTGGTATGTCCAAGAAAACTTTTCTTGAATATACCAAGGCAGCAAACTTCAAGAAGGCAAGACCACTTGTCAAATCGCTGGCTCTGCAGCGATACCCTGTGTTCAAGAATTTTTCATCTTTTCAAGCTTCCATCCTGTCCTGAACTTCTGCCATGATTCTACAGTGGTGGACAATATGCCACAAATTACAGGTATAGCATTCAGAACATGTTCTTGTCGACATCCTCACTGTTCTTTCACCAATAGCTTACCTGCACAGAAGGACGAAACTGTCCACCATGACCTAAGTACTAAGCCTACGGCAAAACGGATAGCTTATAGAGAATATCATACCTACAACATACCAGTATATTCTAGGCTTCTATTGTATAGACGTACCCAGAGAGAGCAGGACGTGTGCCAGCTCAGCCTCGAGCATCTGGCCGTTCTCGGCCTTGTCGTAGACCTTGAGACCCTCAAGGAAGTCGGCGTGTGTGCCCATGTCCTTGTCCTTCTTGATCTGGCTGTAGATGGGCAGGAACTCCTCAAGCGTCATCTTCTTCTCACCTGCACGCATGTGAGAAATACGAACCGTGTCATCGCAGCGGTCTTCTAGCTTCCAGTACAGTGTGTGGTCGGGGCAAGACTGGGTTGTATAGGACCTTCCAGTTACTCAACCTAATTCATCCGAACTACAGGAAACCACATTAAGAAGACTTCAAGCTAACACGTTCGGTTATCTCGTATGGAGAGGGAGGTTCTGCGGTATCCCCCCCCCCTCCATCGCCGAATTTCCAATCCTTTCTATCAGCATTTTTCCTTGTTCAAACACGCTGCCCTCTCCAGGACAACCAAGGCACTAGAGGATTAGAAAATTTGCTTTTTTTTTTACTAAAGAAAACGTTCAGTTTTCTTATAAGTGACAGGCTACTCTGCAAGTAACAGTGGACCAAGAAACTGTCTCTTAGAAGTATATAGTAGACAGTTTAGATTAGTAAAAAAATAAATAAAAGATAGCAAGGACATTGTATGCAAGTACAACGTCGAATCAATGTTAAAAAAAGAAAGGCGATGGTATATATCGGCCAATAATTAAAAAAAAGAACCTCGAGAACTAGAGAAGTCATGTGAGTGAGATACACATATAAAGTGAGTGAAGCAAATGAGTGAGATACACATATAAATGTGATATTGAAGTTATTTATATAGTTCATGTGACATTACTCGAATGGGTATAGTATGCTAAGCAAGGCTTTCGAACTCCGCGTGGCGGCAGTTCACGGGACATGTTTAACAAGGTGTGATTAAAACCACGTGTAATAATAGTTACCCCTCTTCTGGGTGCCTCCGTTCTTCTCGATGGTGGCGTTGGTGGGACGCAGGTCGAGGGACCTCAGCAGGGATCCCAGGTCGGCGCAGTCCACCTTGCCCTCGGCGCACATGTCGTAGATCTCGAAGTGCTCACGGGCCTCTGCATGAGTCCACAAAGCAGGTCAACGAAAACGATACCCTTATTGATGTGTGTACCCTACTCAGACCCAACAAAATCCATGTTGTATTGTAGCCCTCTTTGACACCAAATATACCATACCAAGAAAATTGATACCAAGGATCTGGAGATCAAATTTAAAGCAAGTGGAAGTTGTAAAATAAGTTATAGTGTAGTTCACAGCAATTAATCGTAATTACAACATAATTAGTTGTCTAATAATTGTGCGGTCAACCATGCCGTATTTCTTCATAAACCGAATTCAACGACCCCCTCAAATTACATGCGATAGTTACCTGCGAACAGTGAGCATTCCTACAAAAGGTCTGGAGAAAAAAAATTTTCGAAATTGCTACCGAAATGCCCCACATCCAACGTCTTTTTAAACATGGTGCTGCCTGCACCGAAACAATCGTGTGCAGCAAAATATTTGAACCAGAATTGATATAAAAGAACTTCAGACAACAAGAATGCTTAATTTACTATTAGTTCAGTGTTCGTAGTCTCTTCCTTGCCAATAACGCACATAAATGGCAAAAGTAAGTCGAGTCTCCAAATGGGGACGCCGTGTCGCAAAGTTTCAGAGACAGTTCTTATTGTCAACCGATATATTCCGTCACTGAAAATGAACGTGCATAATAGAGAGATCATTTGTTCACTTCTCTAGGCGAAAGTTGCCTTTCATTTTCCTGCACACATAAATGCAGGTTAAACATCGCACTAGCGCAGTAAAACATCATTATAACGAAGTCGCATCTCAGACGAAAATGGCTTCGTTGTATACGAAAATTCGTTGTATCTATATTCGCTGTATCGAGGTTTGACTGTAGTACTAGCTGTTACTACTACTGCTACTGCTACTACTACTACTACTACTACTACCACTAATAATAATAATAATAATAATAATAATAATAATAATAATAATAATAATAATAATAATAATAATAATAATAATAATAATAATAATAATAATAATAGAAGACCTGGCGCCAAAACCATGGCCCCAGGAAGGAAACAGGAGGAATGTTGTATGTGTCCTCCTAGTGGTCGCCTTTATGGCACCAAGTCTATTATTATTACAACCACGCGTAAATCACATCGTCCCGATTTTTAATTCTAGATTTCCCCATCACCTGAGAATATTTGAAGTGTTAGATGCATTATTTTCAGTCATTTGTAACAATGCAGCACGGCGTCCAACGCAGAGTATCAATTTTCACAACAACCACTGGCATCAAAGCTATTACACGTTTGACTGCCGTATCGCCTGCGTGGAACATAACGCTACGGCAGATTTTTATAGCTTAGCATTCGTGGTTTAACTTTAAATATGATGAAAGCTGTCAGGAGTGACACTCTTCCTGAATATATCATAGAAAATCGCTATGGAAAAAGAATGCAAAGGCTAGTAGGGAGCATGGGGTTGCCGTTGATTGCCCACCAAAGGGGACGTACATGTGAGTTAATGAATCGTCCTTTACAGATGGCGAAATTTGCAGCGCAAAAAAAAGAAAAGAAAAAAAAGGCACGGATAAAGAAAGTGGCGACAGGACGATGCGCGTCGTCCTGTCGCCACTTTCTTTGGCCGGGTCTTTTTTTTTTTTTTTCTTGCTACAAGTTTTGCCATGTTTCACTACCAGAAATCCCATTCTTACTTCATTTCAAGTTATAGCTTTAGTACGTACTGGCAGCGTGAGCAGAGCCCGAGACAGAAGAAGAAAACATGATGATTAAAAGTTCAGTGCATGTTCAATCCATTCCATGCCCTTTCGCGTTCATAATACGTTTGAGTGCTAACTAAACATTCATCAGGAAACTACACGCAGTAAACAAGGGGTCTGCGAATAATTATTTTTGAGACTGAATTCACTACGAATCAAACAGTGCCAGAAATGAATAGAATATTAAAATTTCGGATAATAAAAGTTTATGTCTCTGTCTAATGCCGCAATGGCAAACGTGCAGGTGCATGTACTTCTTCCTCACTATTTACCTTATTTGCAATCGCTTTTTATATTTTAAGCATATAGGTTCACTTTTGACAATCTCGAGGATAAAAAATACAAAAGACAGCGTTTGAACACCTGTCGCTCGATGTTCAACAACCTGTCGGGATTGAATCCGCCACGAAAAGATGTCACGTGTCTGTTGACCTATAAAGTACGATGACCTGTACGTATAGATCACTGAACTTTTACCATTCGATGTACTTTTTTTTCCCTCATTATCGCGATTCCTCTGTTTTCTGTAAAGCGCACAACGCGAAATTTGCAAGCGTTCTTTGTTGCTGCTTTCCCTTTTATATGCGTAAAGCCATGAAAGTACCAATAAATAAATAAATAAATAAATAAATAAATTCTCATATCTTTATTCATCTGACTGGGTAAAACTCGGCCCAACAATCTCATTGCACTGTATGTAAACAGCATCAATGGGAGTTTACATGGTATGAACTACTACAAGTATCTTTCACAATGTCATCAACGGCGTCATCCATACGTGCACACGGAGGAGGGGGGGTCAGGGAGCCCCCCCCCCCCTATTCACCTAAGAGGGGGGGGGGGTCTGCGATGAACCTTCGCCTCCCCTGAACTGCGCACGCCTCTGGCGTCATCCTTTTATATGTATGCATATGCCGACTAGCTGGCACCTTCAATGTTTGTGTTTCTATACCTGGTTTTTGTTTCGACCTTCAGTTCTCTTCTCCCTTCGGCAGTGGAGGGTCACAAACCACGTGCAACCTCGTTAACGTACATACCTGCCTTTTTTTGTTTCTACCTTTCTCTGTGTATAAACACTGCTTTTATTTATTTATTTATTTATTTATTTATTTATTTATTTATTTATTTATTTATTTATTTATTTATTTATTTATTTATTTATTTATCTATCTATCTATCTATCTATCATTAATGCAGACCACCGTGTAGTCCATGCATGAGGGGCCATACAAGCAACAAACAAAGCAATAACAAGCAAGAAAAAGAAAAAAAAAAGAAGGAACTAAGACGCAGAACGCAAGACATGAGGCATTAATTAGCCGTGTCAATTCGCGCACAAACTCATTTGTACAGGAAACAGTGGAGGCCTAGAGCATTCCTCCAATCTCACACTGTACTATGAGAAAGCTATACTTATATAAATGGCTTCGTTGTATACGAACATTCGTTGTACTGCGGTAGGATCGGTAGGTATAGGTAGGGAGGTGTATAAATAGGTTCGTCTCGCAAAGGATTCGCAATGAGCCAGTTTCGAAGCCAGTTCCGTAAGTGCGCATGCGTAAAAAGGCAACGACGGATATATGGGCCGATTGGCGCGGCCGTTATAGAACGCGAGGCGCGAACTCGAACAAGGGCGCACAGCCGAGTCAGCGTCGCCGTTTTGCTGAACCAGCTCAAGCAGGCCAGTACACGAGTGCGCGCAGCCTTAAATGGCGCTGGTAGCCGGCCGCCACCGCGGGGTCCCGAAGCGGCGGGCCCGTGGCGCTCACAGCCGCGGCTCGAGCCTGCCGACGTCGGAGCGAGCCGTGCGCCCTCCCGAAATAGGAACCGGGCTCCCGTTGCCTGCCTGCTCGGCCGCCGCTAAGGGCGCGACGCCAAATTTAGAGGCCCCCGACAAAAGCCACGGACTCCTACCACTCCGCCCCTCTCCTCCTCCTCGGCAGACATGGCGGCACCGCCGCCAAAAGCCATCTTGGGCAGCCCGCGGTCCGACAGCGGAATCTGTCCGGTCACGCATTCCCATTCGGGAACGCACCGTACGGGCGCAAACGAGACACGCGTCTTTCGTGGCCCGTGTGGGTTTTAAAGAGCGTTGCACCAGACACGAGATTTTTGCTTTCGCACCTGATGCTCGGGTGTTGAAGAGCGGTATACTCCACCGTCGACCACCGAATACCATGGCACGGGCTGCGAGTTTTTAGTCAAATTCCTCTCTGACTCATAGCTACAGAGAGAGAGAGAGAATGATGAGCCACGTGTGGGCAGCCAAGGCGGTGTAAGGTTGGCCAGCGCTGGGTTGGCTCAATGAATCCTCCTCCTGGAGGCCACAGTATCATTTTAGGCGTCGGACGTGTGTTCTTTCCTCCTTCTTTCTTTTTCTCTTTATTATTTCATTTTTCTAATGTTCCCGCAATGCCGGCGTGTGTAGAAGCCACTACGCGCTCTCAGCTGAGAGCCGATATTAGAAGTGCAGGTGAAAACAACCTCCGACACCGTTCTCCCTGAAAGCTTTTCACAGAACACAGGTGCGACCACATAGCTGCGCGTTCCAGCCCGTCTCGCTGCTCAGCTACCTTCTGGCAAGTAAGAGGTGACAGAATGAAAACGACAGTGCCGAAAGTTTTTTCGTGCACACCAGAGATATCTCTCAACTGTTTTCCCAACCTTCCAAAACCTTTAACAGTATAGGGCGCGCGTGCGGTTGTGCTTTGAAATTCTTAGTCCATGGTACCCTGAGGCCAAATATAAATTGCGTGATGATAGAGGAGCCACACTAGACAATATGCTCTGGGATTGCGATATAGTTCAGAAGATAAGTGCAGTCGCCCCGGAGGAACTATAGGGGCGCAGCGGAGAGCCGCACTGACTCGCTCAGATCTCCAGAACCAACTTTGGGAGATACGGCAAGCCCGGGTAGCTACCGAGCTAGGGACAGAGTCTATCTACTGCCCCTGGCGTGGCCTCGACTGAACCATCAATCTGGAGGGTATTTCAAGTTGTCTCACTCACACCGCCTGAGTAACCAGAGTTGTTCCTGGTCCCCTTGATCAACTCAACGTTACTGCCACATAACAGACGAAACTGAACACAAGCGTTCCCCTGTCACTTCCCAAGTTATAAGATTGATATCTGGGATTTAACGTTCCAGAATCACGATATGGTTATGAGGGACGCCGCAGTGGAGGGCTCCGTAAATTTCGACCACCTGGAGTTCTTTCACGTGCACCTAAATCTATAAGTACACGGGCCTCAAACATTTTCACCTCCATCGAAAATGCAGCCGCCGTGGCCGGGATTCGATCCCGCAACCTTCGGGTCAGCAGTGGAGCGCCATAACCACTAGACCGCCGTGGCGGAACCTTCCAAACTTGCCAAGTTTGGAAGGTGTTAATGCGACAACGCCACACCTACCATGCGGTATACTTTGTTCTTATCTGCACTTGGAAAATGAGGGGGAACTCCCGTGTTTTGCTTTGGAATGCTGAGAATACGATACGTTCGGATCGCTTACAGCTTTTGGAATGCGGCAGACGTCCGGCGCGAATCCCCGCAGGCATGCCTCGTAGGCATCCGACTGCAAGGCCGGGAATCAGGCTATAGTTCTGATGCCGCATAACGCGAAAACCCTGTACATTCGATTCTGTAATATTGCAGTCATCCGTTTCGTTGAATCACCGACCCGATTAATAACTGCTATGACGTCGCGGTATACGAAACCAAATCAACGTATCCATTTCGGAACGACACATCATGTAACGGAAGCCGGTTATTATGGCGAGTAAACTGTCTACTTGAATGCTGTCGGTATGATACCGACATGGTTATAACAACCTAAGTTTATAACGATCAGAATTTTCGACTAGCTAAACGTTCTTGTGCGTGGACTGCACTGCAGAACGTCCACAGTTACCTCTAACCGTTACCGCACTCATCCAGGCGGTAGCGACTCGTGTCATCCAATCCGTGTGTCGCATGCTCAGCCGTCACTGTGCTTAGAACAGCGCGGTAATTTTAAATAACGAAGGTCAAGAATGATGCTTGTCGTTGATGTTGCTCGTGGAATCTAACGGAATGGAAAGTTCAAAGAAAACGTATAACTGACAGCCCTGATTTCATGCGCACACTGAAAATCATGCACCAATGTTGCCCGAATAAGCGCAGTTCCTCGTATTTGAAAGTCCTGTAAGGAATCTCGTTAAATGCATATAGATGTTTGCTCTCTTCACACTAGCACGTTGCGAAAGGTTGGGAATTTCTTTTGTTTTCTTTAAGCTACTGCTTATTAAATGAATCCCCTGAAACCCATACCCTTTGTTCCCTTGAGGAACAACGCATATGGGTAATATTGGATAACCCGCACAAGGAACGGGTAAGCAGGGCCGTAGCCAGAATTTTTTTTCGGGGGGGGGGGGGGGTTCAACCATACTTTATGTATGTTCGTGCGTGCGTTTGTATGTGCGCGTGGATATATACGCAAGCAAAACTGAAAAATTTCGGGAGGGGTTTGAACCCCCCAACCCCGCCCCTGACTACGTCCCTGCAGGTAAGGTGTGCCCATTACTAGAAATGCAGTATCAAAGTTCGCATATGGAAGAAAAATTTCCATATAGACAGTTTTTTTTTTTGCCAAAGGAGACCGAGACACGAAAAGAAATTCAAACGACACTAACGTATATACTTCTGCGCACTGTTATCCGAAGCGTACTGTTATTTCGAACTGTGTCCGAGTAAGTTATTCAGCAGCGAAATGCATGATATTGTAACAAAGCATGACGGCATTGTGAGTTAGCAAGAAACTTTAAAGCTCTATTGTTACCAAAGCACTATTGCCGAGATGTGTAATTCAAATCTGTTGCAAACGTGTATTGAATCGGCGGCGTTCTCTTGATTTTTACGTGTACCAGACGGTCTTCTCTATTTCTTTGTACACAGGCGCAACAAAAATTTAATAGAGTTCGTGCGAGGACTGCACAGCGTTCACCCAAAGTGGCATCTGATATATTTTGGCAATGCCATAAGCCTTTGGCCAATCAGCATGACGAATACCAGACAACTGGAATTTTGCATTCTCCGTCGGCGCACAATTAAATTTTATGGTTTTACCGAAAAGGTAATGGTCAACATTACGTTTACAAATTCATGCCGAAAATGTAAAGTTTCATTGCAAAAAAAAAAAAGACCAAAGACGACACCTGCCATCATGATGAGAACGAGCTGAAAAGAACATAAGTTTGACTTTAGGAGTCACCGCCCGTGAACGTTTCTGAAAATCCACTTCATGTACTGGCGGCCTGAGATAAACACTGAAGTTGCTGCGCGCGTTTCTGTAGCGGAATAAACTGCGCTGGCTGATCCTGTGACAAGACGTTAGCGTATGGAAACCTTTCAGTCAAATGCGAGAGGTCACGTGCCTTTGCAACCCAACTTTAATCACCAATGCACTCTAATCAAGAGTATTCGTGTTCAGTGTGATCGTTATAAGCTAGGATTTTAATCAACTTTCAAATTAAGTGAGGGGTTCGCTGATATGTATGTGAATTTCATAGTTGTTGGGACATTGTAAGTATAAATTGAAGATAATATTGTAATTAGCGGAGCAGTATGTTTCAGCAATATGACTGCTTTATCCCATTTTTTATGCTCGTAGCAGTGTCGTTTATGTTTTTTTTTAAGAGGGCGGGTGCTGCTGTTCGAGTAGGTAACGTTGATTTATATATATTTGTTGCATATGTGTATTTTCTGTGCACGACGTACGAAGGCGAAGAAATTTTACACATACAAAATTATGTTGTTTTTGTACATCTAGAGGGAGAGAATACTTGTTCTTTTGGTTAATATAACCGCGTTAGGGAATGTTGAACCATACGCTCAGTTCACCATTACACATTTGAAGTAGTTAGGCTATGCGTAGTAATTTCCTCAAATTTTTGCAGGTGCGTCCGTGCTATGCAAAATATTGAATATTCTATATTGTATGAAAGGCGCCTTTTACAAAACAGGTGTATGTGGCAACCAAAAGGAAACTTTCATGCTGACACGTTCATCGAATCACGTGAACAATATTCTGATAAGCTGACTCCTACAGAGAAACAAACACCGCAGCAATGCGTCTTCGTTCGCTTTAGTAGGGCGTTTCACTACGCGTGCTACTATAGAGGACGTTAAACAAAAAAGCAGTGAACTACCGCATGTCCTGAGAAATCATTAGTGCATCAGCTCGTCATCCACTTTACGTCAACATCACGCACACTGCCTCATTAAATCAGTGGTAAATTTCCCATTACCCTTCTGCTCCTCTCCCCGTTCAATTAGATGCGTTTGTCTTGCCTCAAAACGATGCAACCTGTCTCAAACTCATTAAGAGTTGCCTGTCATTGAGTGAATGGTTATTTGTACCTGAACTAATGCGAGCTTAGAATATTTTACACAATTTTCTTTGGCCTTCGAACGATCGTGCACCGGTAGTTTAGGTTTCACTGACACGACCCATGACCTCCAAAATGGCGGCAAGGACGTATGGTTCGGTCAGCCACACATGTTCCTAAAAGAGGGTCCCCGGTAATCTATGCAGTTGCACAATTGTTCCATAAAATTCAGTAACTGTAATATCATACTGTCCTGCCTTGTGTTGTTTCTTTTTTAAAATTAAAAACCATAGGAAAGCGCAAATTTTCGCATGATTTCAATTAGCACTTCGTCAATATATTACGTGAACAAATCTGTTTTTTGTTCGCTCTTATTATTATTCTCTTCTTTTACTTCTTTAAGCAACGCAAAAATTAGAACTATATGTAGTCTACCTATACTTTACAAAAAGGTTTGTTTCGAAGAGCTAACGGGATTTCAAGTGCTTTTTCCAGGTGAAGACTCTACCAGGCTTATTGATAAAAAGGGTCGGCTACATTATACCTGTGCATGCAGCGATGTCGTGAAATTTTATAATAATTTGTATTTTGTAATCAGCAGTCTTATTGTACGCGTATGATACCTTCGTAACGCCATTCGAATTTTCCCTCAGATAGCTGCCCGCACCTCCTCACGTAATCTGAGCAATCGTGAGGAGCTGGCTTTTAAATAATCACTTTGCCATTCGTATTTGGCTTCTTAGTTTTACTTTGCCCGTTGCAATTCTGCTAACTACAGTGTCTTGATTGACCAATAATCAAGATGTTTTATTTAGGCGTTACAGCATCCGTACTCGCATGTACGTATAAGCTAGCAATCTATTTTCAAAAATAAACTGTGCATGCGAGAAAACTGTGCTAAAGCTGCCTTCACTTTGAAAAGTTGAGGAATTCTAGCGTAATTATGCCCCTGTTTCACAAAACATCTTCAGCTACTCCATTTGAATGCAAATGCTTCGCTAGAGAAATATCTACTCTAAAAAAAAGTTTACAGGGTGAAGGATGCTCTCAATAATGAGAGGAAACGTGTTTTTAATTGAAGACTAGAAAATATTCCATCGTACAGAAAGTACTGAGTAAATGTTCGAGCCGGAGTCCGGGGTATCAAGTGACCGAAACAATCCTATATTTAGCTGCTCTGCCAGCGCGCTCTGCCGCAACATACTTTAAAGGAAAGGAAAAGTTGCCGTGTTTCCAATGGCTTCAGTTAACCTAACCTACACGCGCACTCTGATATATTTTGCACAAGTTTCTGCAGAGTTTCCCTTTCTTTTCTCAATGCTGAACACTTCTCCACTGGTTACGTTTTGCATATCACTTAGAAACCGAGATATAAAATTGGAGGCAAATGCGAAAAATTTACAACGACTGCCAAATCTCAGAAAAGGATCCGTACTCTCTGCAAATACGTAATCAGTTCGCCTTGCTATCTAGCGAATGCCGCTAAAACACACGGGCAAATATGCATTCACTCACGTTCAACTTCATTGGGCTTGAGGTCCGCCTGAAAACGGGAAAGAAAAAAAATATGTCGAGAGAAGTTTAGGCTCGTTGTCTCAAGCGGCTGAGGGTCGTATCCAAATGTCGGGGCAGAAATTGCAGGGAGGGACGCACCATTTTGTTCTTCCGAGGGTTCTCTTCCTACGAGAAGATGCTCTTCGTCCTGGGTCCGGATCGCGAAGTGATGTGGAAGAGCAAACTTTAGGGTTGCTTATATGGTCTTCCGCGCGGAGGCGCCACTGGCGCTAGTCTATTTTCGCTTCGCTCCCTTCTCTTTCGCTCTCCTCCCGCTGACTAGCCCTAACGGCGAGCCAGGCAACTTGCCGACAAAAGAAAGTTTCTCGCCGCTTGACGAGTGAACGCCTGCTCGAGATGAGTTGATGCCGGCCTGGACCGGAAGTTTAATAAAGCAATTGACAAGGAGGGAACGCCTCGGACGATGCCTGCTACTTGTGTGTTGACGCCGTCTTAGCGTCGGACGTGCGTGCGCGCGTGTGTGTGTGTGTATCGTGGTTGCGGCGATTTGTCATTTCCTGCAGCGGCAGGGGCCCGTTGCTCGCTACCATTTGTGGAAATGGCACGACAGTTCGGTGAGCACACGCGCGTTGATTCAACGAGTGCTTTTTTTACTATGCACGCTGCGTCTAGTTGATAGTTTGCGCGAAGAAGTCCGGTAGAGAAGTGAGCGATTGCCCGTCCGCACAGCCACGGTCCGGGTAATTCGTTTCGGTAGTGAGCGAGTGCTTGGTGCTTATTCGTTTCATCGGCACGAAGCTCCACCCGGCTTTCGATTCGATTTGCGCCACAGGTCATCTGATATTGAACCTCTTGTCCTAGAACTCGTGCGAATCATATCTAGGTAAAGTTTGCAGTCGTTTTGGGTGTCTGCCAGACCCTAAATATAGTGTTCAGACGGCGGGGGCGAGTCAAAAGCCTTCGCTCTGTAGAAAGATCACCTATCGCTTTCCATTCCTTGGATGTTTTCGCAGCCGACTCGCCTGACAAGAATACACACTACTTGCTCGGCCTGTATACATCTGAGGCCGTCTAGTCGAAGCGAGCCTTCCAAAAATAAACATTGATAGCTTTCGGAAAAAAAAAAAATGTTTTGTCCGAGTTAGTGATGTAACTGATGCTGCTGCTGTCCTCTTCGTAACGTGTGAGTGAATAACCGCTTGCCTTCCTTTCATTTTCGCAGCGGAGAATATGAAGCAGAAACATCATATGAATGAAATACCGCAAGTGTGGAAGTCTTACCGTACGTATTCTGCATTTTTCCAGAAAACTATATAGCATGCATTGGGTCCAATCTCCCGAGTTTGTCCCGAAGGAAAAGACTAATGGTGTTGATTGTTTTCAGTGTACCAGCTTCAGCAAAAAGCACCAACGCCAAAGAGGATAGTCTGCAATAAAGAGGTACGCCATGCCCCCCCACTGAAAATTGTTCTCAGTATTACTACCGTGTGGCTGTGCAAATCTAAGGATGTCATTGCCGTAGTGAAGTGAAATCTGCACGTAAAATAATACTGTTTTTTCTCGCGCCTATCACTACAGGAGTGTAGGAATTTTGCATCCGATAGAACTACTTTGAATTCCAAAAGGGTGCTCATGCTGGTACTGGATTTTTATGTGTGACCCATACAAGGGCCGCAGAGTGTTGCATATACTAAAAAAAGAATCAATATACAAAACCAGCCCTATAAATGTACTGGCATGATTGGTGTAATTTATAGCTTAGCACAAAGTATGAGTAGAATGGTGCACAGATCTGTGTTTCTCTCGTTGGAGTAGCGTAATTGTAGTATGTTGAATGCTGTTTCGTCTTGTGCAAAATCATTCTTTCTTTTGTTTTTAGTTCTTACTAACACGTCAAATGGCTTAAGGCATTGACTCATATCTTCTTGTTGTACCACAGGTGCCTAATCGTCCCGCTCATTATGGAAGGGAGTAAGTATTTCTTTATTGTTTATTTCTGCGGCTGCCAACAGCTTTAAAGCATTGCTGACAAGTCACTAGTATATGTAAGAGCACAAATATTATAAAATGTCAGCACAGAGCTGCGTTCACACCAATGCTAAAGTAAATGTACAAGCCATTATTTTGTGTCAGGAACCTAACAAAAGAGAGCGCTCACTAAACCCATTTGTGTCAAGCTTCACGTGCGACAACGTTATACATTCACTCAATTGAAAATATTTATTAGTTAGATATTCAACTAGTGCTGCAGCCGTATTATGGGACAAGTCAGTGAAAGGTTACAACAAAGTTCATGAAAACACCTGCTGGTTTTCAGTGACAGAACTGTAAACTGTAAGAATGCTAGCAACTCATGTAAACCAGTCAAACCATAGGCGCAGTTCCATAAATCAGTCAGACCGACACAAGTTATGGCAACAATTGTTGCCGCAACTTTGATTTCTTGCTCCCTCTTTTCTTCATGATGTTTTCGGTCAGATTGAGCCTATACCTTATCGAAAGCAAGGGATACATTGTGAAAATACCATATTCTCAATATCTAACCAAGCCCAGCTGCCCTGGAGTGACATAGAAATCAGAAAAGCCCCGCAATATCTATGTCGCTGCGTGGCAACAGAAAATGAACAATACCTGAACCCGCATGTTCAACCTAGGTTTCACGGGATTATATCCCGGGAGGAAGCGGAGCGCATGCTGCAAGAAGGGGATGGCTGCTATCTGGTCAGAGAAAGTCAGCGTGCTCCTGGTCAATACACGCTGAGCTTAAGGTGAGCTTTTTTTGTTTGCTTTCCTCTCTTTGGACAGAAGCTTATCGCAGGTGGTTTTTCACGTTGATTGCACATAACCTAATCGAACATGTTGCCAATGTGGTCTTATCTGGTAGGTGCAGTAGCTTTGTTTTGTCAGATATCATTCTAAAGCTCATTTCATTTGGTACTTACTGCCATTTTCTAGATATTGAGGTCGCAGGTTTGATGCACGGCTAGAGCGCCCACATGTCAATGGATGGGAATAAGCGAGAACTTGTGTACGGGTGCGCAATAAAGGGTCACCAAAAAGGACAACAATTTGACTAGTATTAGTAAATAGCCCCTCCACAATATGAAAAACGCCACTGTTTGCATCAGAAAATGCCCGGTAAGGCGGGAAATGTGCTTTAGGAAAGGGGAAATGGGGAAAGGCTAGGGGAAATGCCACCTTGAAGCTCCCACACCAGCTTGCCGTGACCATAGTAGATTTTCATGGTGACTCCTAGCGCCTTTATAATTCAAAAGTCACTGGTCAGCATACTCACTCAGACTGAGATCCAGCTGTGAGTCTGAGCCTGAGTGAGTCCGGGTGAGTAATATTTTGGTGAATTTGAGTCCGAATGAGTCCGGTTGAGAAAAATTTTAGTGAGTCTGAGTCCGAGTGAGTGCGGTTCAGGAAAATATTGGTAAGTGTGAGTCCGAGTGATCCCCAAGTGCAAAATATATTTTTGGAGTGAGTCTGAGTGAGCTCCACAGTTTTTTGTCGACCTATGGTGATTACTATCAGCCTTATGTCGGCTCACGTTTATATTCACATCTCACACATTCTTCAGAGCACGTGAGCTCAATATTTATTGATTAGAGGCGCGAGTGAACGGCGGGGGGGGGGAGGTGCCTTGACGAGGGCCACCCTGGAAATTTTTTCGCGAGAAGTTCTTGATAGTAAAAATATCTCGTGTGAGTCATCTCAATAAAAATTTCCTTACTAAATTGCCACCACTGTTAACTCGTATTTGAAAATATGAGATCGAGAGACACCAAGCAGAGCATCGATTATGCAAGATATTGGTGTTAAAGAACATTGACACCATGGTTGAAAAAGCTACTTATACGCTAACGGACTCACGAGCTGAATCGAGCCATGAGTCTGAGTCTAAGTGACTTTGAGTGAGTAATGTTTTGGTGAGTTTGAGTCCGAGTGAGCCCGGTTAAGAAAAATTTTAGTGAGTCGGTGCCCGAGTGAGTCTCGTTGAGGAATATTTTGGTGAGTGCGATTCCGAGTGAGCCCTAAGGGAAAAATATATTTCATGAGTGAGTCTGAGTGAGCTCCTCATTTTTTGCCGACCTATGGCAAAAGTGCGTCACATTGAGTTTTACAGGAGTCAGAGATATTGCATGTTAAGTTTTGGAAACTTTTTTTGACCCAACATGGCGCCAATGCAGACGTATACTTTAGCATCTTTGACATAAGACCAGTCTATCACTCTTGAGGTTTCGGCACAATATTCAAGATAGGAAATGTTTATCCTCATTTTCTCTTCTAATAATGATGTTGTGACCATGAAATTGATGGTGATAGTGTTCCCAAGGGTTAATTTATTAGTATCGATCGACTGACTTATTGTCTCACTTTAGTATCCCCTTAGAGATTTACTTTGCAATGTTATGCCCTACGAATGAATTGTTGTATGTAGCTGCAATAACCGCATATGAATTCTGTGTTCTCATTTTACAAGCATTGATAAGAGCAACTATGAGTTTTGCTTGCATGGTTGCTTATGAAAGACCTAATTGTTTTTGCACACACTTATTCACATAGTTAAAACAAATTAGAAACTGCTCTTGTTCATCTTCTTTATCTTTTGACCCTGTTATTTGAATGAAAGAAAAAGTAAGCTGGCAAGCCACCACTTTTATATTTGGAGGACCAGCACTGTAGAGGGTGTGGGTTCGATACCCAGCTACGGCGGCCACATTTCAATGGGAGCAAAATGCAAAGAGCACCCGCATGCTTAGATTTAGGTGTACATTTAAGAGCTCCAAGTGGTTGACATTATCCAGAGTTCCATGCTATGGTGTGTCTCATAATCGTGTAGTAGTTTTGGCATGTAAAACCCCAGGAATTATTCATTTTTACTGTCAAACATAGGAAAATAATCGCATGCACTCAGGTGCTCTGAAACTTGAGCATATCGCTTTATGTTCTCGTTCCTTTCCCCAGGTTTGGAAACGCGTGCAAGAACTTTAGGTTGTATCACGACGGAATGCACTATGTTGGGGAGAAGCGCTTTGCAACGCTACAAGACCTGGTGGCCGACGGTCTGATCACAATGTACTTAGAGACGTACGCGGGCGAGTACATCAACTCCATGTGCGCCCAGTCGCGGTACGAGGACAGCCCTTACATGACGCTCCACTCATACCAGCGCCAGCTGCGTCAGAAGCAGCAGCAATCACTTCGCATGCGCCACCACCGACAACCGCCACCCGCTGCCGAACAGGAGAGTCACGAGTATGACAAGCCTGATGAGGTGAGTGGTGGGTTGTCACTGCACACCAAGATTATGTACATGCGAAACCTCACAGTTGTATTGTAAGATGTCTGAATTTTAGAAATTGATTGCGACTGTTCGCATTAACGCCTGTAGTATCATGATTCTCCATTTTTGTTAAGTTCAGGGCATAACAGATTTCAGTGCAATAGAGAGACAACTGATTTTTCAGAACTTTATTTATTTGGCTCACTTCATTGTTCATACCTATCATCAGCAGCACTACTCTTTCATAGAACTGATGCACTGCTATGAAGGAGGTTTACGCCGTTGTCTCAGAATCCCAGCTGGCCAAAATTAATGCAAGGCTCTTCACTCATAACCCACATTGCAGTTGGATGGGAACCAGGGCTGGGCAAAGATACTTTGAAATTGTATCGCGATACGATACAAGATACTTAGGCACGAAGTATTTGTGATGCAGATACAAGATACTGCGGTAATAATTGTATCCGATACGATACTTTGCAATTGTATCTTAAGATACCTCGATACATTCGCAAATTTGCTGTTATAGATCTATACCGGGCAATCAGAATTAACCTTGATGATTGTCTTACAATGCCATCTCTGCAAATAGGTTGTGTGGTCAGGGGGACGCAAAGTGAGATGGGAATTATCGCTGTCAGCCGCCCAGTTTAGATGCAATGATGGACTTTTTCTTTGCTGCAATGAGCATGCATGTTTGTATGAAAAATTTAGAGGCATTCGCTCTTCTACACAGATCAACTTGAAAAATATTCTTCTAGCATGTCCGTGCTCCAAGATATCCAGCTACAAGTTTAATTGCGGTTTCAATGATTACGCATGCGAGACAACGAGTATCGGCGGGAAGTTTCTCTGTGATGTGACGCGCAGTCATTATTTGATATCGCCAGCTGGTGATGAAGGGTAACCGTCATCTTTGCCTAAACGCCGCACGAAACTTCCGCGGCACTTTGGTGCGTTGCTTTGCGCCAGTCTGTATACTGTCTTGTGTGAGTAATCGAGCGAACCGAAATTAAACTTCACGGCTGGATATCTAGCAGCACGGACATGCTAGAAGAATTCTGCCAAGTGGAACTGAGTAAAAACACGACTGGCTCTAACTTTTCGATACAAACATGCCCACTTACTTCAGTCACTAAAAAGATCATTGTGCAGTCTTAGTTAATTGGGCGCCTGTCAGCGATCATTATCGTCCCACCTTGTGTCCCCATAGATACGTAACTTATGTGGAAAGGTGGCCTTCACGTGCCTCCCCGGGATGAATTTTAAGAAAACCATAAAGCTTCATTCTGGTCACCCTCTATATTGTTGCATCAAATGTATATGCACAAAAATGTTTGCATTGAAAAGTTCTTAACTGCGACGAACATTGTTTCACTTGAACGAAATGTCTGTTGATATCTCGAAAGCTTTGTATTTCTTGCTCAAAGTACTTTAGTTTCGTTCTGAAACATCTTATTGGGGTTGTTTTAGGTGCTTAACGTGACAGCTCTTTATGCACTGCGCTGTCAGTGGTTTTTGCTTGTCGCTGTCATAATTGATGGGAGTCGCTGCTCTGCTTGCCGACCAGCTAGAGGTTTGCCATCTAATTACAAGCTCTTCAATAAGAAGTCTTCACACAATGGCACAAATACCGGTGTGTTGTACCTTGTCCGTAAACGCATTACCGTATCTGCTATACCGGATCACCGAAGAGGTGTACAGCAGCAGGGACTGTTAGCGACATACTCACTAACGTGCAACGATTTAACATTTTTCTACGACATAACATGTGCTGCCTAGAAACGTTTCAGATGCATTGTATAGTTGCACAAAGCATCACAGGACACCACAGCTATTCACACTATTGCCACTTACAGCTCCCATCACATTGTGATTATTAAAAGCAAAAAAAAAAAAAAATCAGGGGACCTAAAGAAAGGAAAACAAATACATGTCTAAGAAAAACAGAAGGGTGGTTACCAAACAATCACATTGAATAAAAACAGAGACACGTTACAGGTGGCACACCTAATAGCTATGACAATAAGGCATGAATTATCAACTTACCTGCCAAGGCTAGACAATAGAAAACTCATTGACTGTGGAAAATATCATAAAACAGCTCGTTGGGAAGCTCATGAGAAACACGGTGCATTTGGTAAAACAATGCTTCTCGAATCTTTTTCCTAACGTCTTCAAGACGGTTTATAATGATTTCCGTTGTAACTGAAACTCAATTTTGCTATTTTACGATGAAGTAAGCAGAATTTTTGTTACTGTGTACTCCAGGCACCCCCGTGTTATATATCTGTCCTCAACATCGCCTTGACAAGCAGTAAACTGGAGTAGAATGTAAACAATCAAACAGCAGCAGAAATGGAGCAGACAGTTAAAAGTAAGAATAAAGTCAAGAGCTTAATTCGGCAGCACGTTACAAAAGAGACATTGCTGTAAACAGACGGTAGAGCATAGAGAGACCTAAGTAATGTGTGTCATTCAAAAAAAGGACAGCTAACGAAGCACTAATGATTTTAAAAGCTATTTGAATAAAGATAGCGGGAAGAAAAAGATACGGTACGTCGACATTTCCTGTTAGGTAAATGATTTTGTTATTACATCTAGCATCGGGTGTGATAGTTGTTAGAATGTCTTTTTCGTATAAGACACTCTCATTGAATATGTTAGTCAAAATTACATCCAAGAGATCCTTCAGATCGCTGATGTGCAAAAGCCACGAGGCGCAAAGCAACCCCATTATTGGATTTTTCAGACATCATAACGAAGCACCACGCAAGAGAAACTTCGATAATTACACTACAGCGGCATCAAAACATGAGTGAAAGACGCCGCACGCATTGGAATACAGAGAACAGCAAGTGTCACGGCATTGACACAACTGAAAAGGGAAAAAAATCTGGAAAACAAAAGGTTACTTGGGCGTAGACTTTCGTGCACTTGATTTTGTCGAGACGGCTCGAGCGCCACCATATGACTGTACTCCACCAGTAGAAACGAGGAGACATCGTCGCCTGGCCTCGCTAGAAGAATCTGGCGGAAAGACCAGAGAATCTTACTGTGTCTAGTTTTATTCAGGTAGCTTATTGGCAGCAGTATCACCATGAGAAGCTGAGTTCAGCCAACGTTTATTGTTTCGCACGGGGGTGTTCGATGCAGTATAAGATACACGATACATCATTGAATGTATCGGAAATACAGATACTGATACACGTCTTGCGAAAAGTATCGTGACACAGATACAAGATACCCAACGAGTATGTAAGATAGTATCTAAGATACATGTATCTTCGATACTGCGCAGCACTGATGGGAACGTTTAGTGAAACTGGCTGCAGAATGCGCTCTCGATTGAGTGAGTTCATTTAACTGGCTTCACCGCATCGTCATTTATAGCTTCAGTAGCTCTGGCCAAAATAGGAAGCAACAGTGAAAGCTGCCTAAATTGTATTTCCAAACGATTGTTGTTATTTGGAATGTGCTTATGTAATCAAGCTTACATGCACAGAACTAATTTACTGTTCTCGCTGTCAGACACATTTGTGGCCATGGTCACCAGAGTGATGCCATCATTCACGCCATCTCATGGCCATATTGCTTATGCTCAAGCAGCCGCTCTCATTTGTACCATAGCTCGTAGTGAGGGTTGATGCTAACGCTGCTTAAGTCTATGCTAGGACGAGTTGGTACTACATGCCTAAAATCAAAAGAGCACAAAGCATGGCAGACTGGTAGCAGAGGTTCAACATGGCCTCTGCAACCAGAGCATGTCACTTTAGGAGCAACATAACGTAGGCTACTGTAACCCCTAACTGTGAGCCATGCCCTTGCATGTTGTCTTTAATAGTAGAGCACATTGTCATTTATTTGGATACACTTATCACGTGTAACCAGAGCACCGTGCGAGATTTCCTCACGCAACTCATGCTTATGGTGCCCTTCGTCTTAATACCTTTTCAGGAGCTCGATTGTCCCTTGCTGGATGGCATTCCCGAAGACATCAACGTCCAAGATTTTGAAAAACCTCATGCTTTTAAGGTAACTTGCACGCTTTTTGTCTTTTCTTTGAGAAAGCAATGTTCTTTTGTGTTTCTCGATTTCAGCAGCCGCACTCAAATGGTTGCAAAATGTAAAAGAGCTCATTCATTTATATGTGCATTGATACCCTTCTGTGATGTGCAGCTATCCGAAATTCTTGCTGAGAATGTCCATATACCGTATTTTCCAGTGTATTAGTCGCACCTTTGTATAAGACGCATCTATTTTTAACTCTGTGAACATGATAAAACACAACGATGCAAGCGGAGTACAGTCGAACCCGGGTATATCGAACTCACCAAACGTTTATTAGTTCTATATATGGCATAATTCAATATAGGCCCGCTATAGGATTTGATGACACAAAGACACATACCAGTAAGAAAAGTACTTTATTAATATGGTGGCTTACTTGCGTGCCCTACTTTGGAACAAAATAGTCCTGGATTTTCTTCTGTTTAAACGACTTCGCTGCCTGCAACAGCACGCACGCCTCCCTGTTGTCCAACGAGTCGGAGCAGCTGAGGCCGCAACCTTCCATATTCACGCAATAGCGCCGGACTAACGCAAATGCACTAATCACTTCGAAGGATGTAGGCAACAGGCCATCGTCAATTTCCTTATTGCTGTCGCTTTGGCTCGTGGTCGGCACGACGTCTGCAACGTAGTCCTCATCTTGTAGCTGGCCCATGATGGCGACATCATCGTCCGCACTGACGAACTCGTCGAATGTCGATCCGTCGATAGCACCCTGGAACTCTGCCAGCTCGCTCCAAACTTTCGCGGAAACACCTGCGGTGTCTTCAGTGCTGTCATCGGAATTTGGGGTGTCATTACCAGGCATGTGGAAGCTGGCATGCCTAAAGCAGTTCTGGATTGTCTCCTTCGTGACATCTGCCCACAATCTACTCAGCATAGAAAGAGCTCCTTGAAATCTTGTACGCGGCGGCGACGACGTCGGACTTCTTCTCACCGCGTTCGACTCGATTTATGATGTCGAGTTTCGCGGCGAACGGCAAATTCTGCCTCTTTGCACAAGCCATGACGACAGCGCGCCAAGAAAGTTCACAGAGCGCCAACAGGCAACACCACCAGCACGGACCACGCTGATTGAGGACTCGAGGAAAAGAGGCAGCAGCAGGCACGCAAGCATAAAGAAAGAAAAAATGGCGCTCACTTGTACTGCCTCCGCGCCTCGGAGAAAGCACGACGGCCTCTGATTGGCTGTAAGCGCTGCGAGCAGGCCAGGATAATTTTTTGCAGGGGGGTGTTCGCCCGAGCACAGCCAGGTCTAAACCACTTTTTCTAGGGTGGCGCCGGCAGTTTTCCCCACCACCGCGAGGGGAAGCCAACTTGCTGGGGCACTTTTGAAGCACATGGAGTTTGATATATCGGTTGTCGTTGCTATTTTCGTTCAATGTAACAGTAAGTTTTGCTGTATATTCTCAATGTAAATTTACCGTGTTTAGAAATTGTTCGATATATGGGATAATTTGATATAAACGGGTTCGATATAGTCGGGCTCGACTGTACATTCATTGCGAAATGCGTAGTCACGCGCGGCACTGAATACCTGTAAGCAGCAGTTTTATTAAGGCGCAGAAAACCACTGTTCATTTCACTGGATTCGAAGCTACATCCTCCGGCGCACAGTCAAAAGTTCCACCTCGGTTGGCAGCATCACTGGGTTGCCGTTGTTGGCCTCTGAGTAACATTTATGCGGTGTTGTAAGCACCTTGAAGCACATTGTTGGCGTTGCCTCTACTATGGTGGCTACCATACCTCTATGGCATTATGGGACAACGAACGCACCACACAGTTACCACCTAAACACACGCATACAAAACGTAAATGGCGACCGGAAGCCGGAAGCTGCGACTACTGCTGGACTGCTGCAACGTCTCACATGGAAACTAACGATGATGATAACGAAGTGGTACTTTCGCTTTTGTGACTGATATTTTGGGCGCTACCACGTTACAATGAACCGTTGTGGTGCCCTTTTTGTTTATTGCCTCAGTTTCGTGGGTTTAATGCTTCGTTTAAGTCCAAGTAATTCAAAGTGGAATGGGGTGCGCGACAGTGGTGGCTTTTCTTGCGGCCGTAATCTCCGTGGTTGCCGCACTGCTTGAACAGCAAGTAGTTGACATCTATTACCACAGCCACTTCATTGTTATAACAAAATTTGATATATTTTTACGAATGCTCTCGTGCTTAGTTTATCGTACTCATGAATTAAATATGGACATATTGGTCTCGCAGAATCGCATGACTTTTTTGCGTATATAAGATGCACCGTTGTATAAGACGCACCAGCGAAAATATCGGAAAAAAGGTGCGTCTCATACACCAGAAAATGCAGTAATTGAAAGACCCCAGTTACCAACACACTTTACGTCCTCCACCAGAATAAATTCGACGATGCTTGCACCGTGTTTGCCAGAAATGGACATTGTGTTCTACCACGTATTAGAAGCACAACAAAGCATTTAGATGAAACCAGCACGTCTGTGTCACTGCTAGAAAACGAAAAGTACCACTGACGAGCTGTGCACGTCCTTAAGCATTTTTACCAGAAATACATGGACAAACCCGGCTCATTCACGGCATGGAAAGCATTAGGAAATTTAAATGTGTGGCATCAGTCTATTTTGGAGCTGCAGTTCAGCAGTGTCCCGGCATCACTTGGCAACTACCCGAAGGTGTCACTCAGTGGTCAGTTGTATAGAAAACAAAAAGAATGGAAATTGCATGGCATGGGCCTCGCTGGGTTATGACCACTTATAGTTCAAACAAGCTTTAGTAAGCAAGAAGTGTACCATTCGAACTTCTCTTGAGAATGGGACATTCATGGGAGACAAGGCAACAAGAGGCTCTTATGGCTCAAGTGAGCACACATAGGGAGTTTTCATTTAGATTTATAAACATTGTGAATGCCATCTAGAAGTTGCTGTATCGCGTTGATGCAATCTGTTGATAGCACTGCGAAGTGTGCCTGATAGGGCAGATTCGCACTGAATAAAGCCAGCCACACTATCTTCAATAAACCATTCCTTTTGCTTGCACCTGCTGAGTCTGTTGCTGTCACCCGTGCGACTACAAAAGTGACACTCATAAATCTGTATCAAGTATGTACAACATTCGAATGGAAAAACAGTGCTAAAAGACGTGACAAGACCACACAGACCGAATGTGTTTACTCTTCCAATCGGCACATGTATACTGCACCACTAACGCAATTAAACAGAAAAAAAAAAGAAATGAAGACTCAGCCTGCGCAGAGGCAATAAAGTGATCAATGGGTCAGGAATTTTATCTCCTTCGGAAGGAGGGAAGTCGAGGGGAAGCTTACACATGCCTCGCAACAATTGTGGATATGATAAGCTTCTGAAATGAGACGCACACATTTGTCATGGTGTTTTGACAGGAATGTCGTATCTTTAAAAGATGGCTGGCAACTGCAGTCATTACAACAAAGAGATAATTCACTATCTCTAGCTTGTTCTTGAACCTTGTTGGAATGCTCATGCATGCAGTCATTAGCTCACTAGCTTGTTTGCCAACATAATACTGATGCCCGCAAGAAAGAGGAATATTGTGCACAACACCATGGTTTGTGTCTCTCTTGCCCAGTATTTTTAGGGCTGTTTTTCCATTCATAATCATGAACCTACCAGTGCAAATGCGTGCCCTATTATGTACCTTCGTGATCAATATGAGAGCGAACACTGAAATTACCAATTAAAGGAGATAGCGGATAAATGCAGTTGGCAAGCACAAAAGTGTCCATAAAAGTAAAGGTATTGGTTGCAATTCAATACGTCACATTCATCTCGACAAATTGCAAGTAATTGTTGATTCAACATAAATTCGGCATTCCCTCTTGTATTGCTCACAACTGTACATATGTAATAACGTGTTCCTAAAGTACTCAGCTGCTCGCTATGCAGCTTTATTTTACTGGCATCAGCTGCTTTACATTAATATTACCGGATGTCTTAGTTATAAAACAGTTGTTATGGTTTGTAACATCATTCCGTACTTGTACAGTACTGTACAATGTCACGGCAATGAAAGAGAAGTGAGATCCATGTTACTAAAGTAGTAAAACTAAAAAAAGTTGTGTTTAGTTAGAAAGATGTGCAGCGTTGCGGCATCGCATCGCATATGCTCTCTTAACATTGTTAGCTGTGTTATGCATAAAGAATTACCTGCCGTGGTGGTCTAGTGGTTATGGCACTCAACTGCTGACCTGAAGTTCGCTTCAATCTTGTCTTTCATAGGGTGCGAGGAACTTTTAATCTTGGGGCTTTCTCGTGAGCTTTCACAATCACCTGCCCCAACTACTGTGTCATCAGCTGGATTCATCCGACGGCGTTTTCTGGGTTGCGCATTCCTTTTTTGCGTGTAGTGTGGATAACCGGGAAACACAGTCGGGACAGCAGTTGGAAGCAAAAGCCTAACCTTCATGTCCTTTCTATAGTCATTCTCAGTAAAATGTCATGAACATATCAGCAACCTGTCGCTTGGCTCCCACTTGCTTCTTTTCCCCGACGGTCCTTGGCAAAAAATATTCTTCAGCCATACTTCCCAACGCCGTAGATCACAGGGAAATTCATGATACTTCACAGTAGCGTCTTTTGGAGCGTTCGAGTTAGACAGCGGCACACAACAGCTTCACAGCAGCGCACCGCTAGAAAAAAATGGTGCATTGGCTTAACTCGGCTATGCCAAGATAATGTAGCTTTAGCAAAGGTTCAGCTAATTATTCTTAGCTTTCCTGATTGTCTAGGATTAGCTTGATTATCATGCTTACTGCTGCTCCAATGACACACACACGGTATACGTATTATGTGGCACATGTATATTTATTTTGCCAGGCAACTTCTTCAGGATCCGATGAGTTAAGCTTCTCCGCTCTTCTGCATTGTTCAGAAGCATTTGCGCTCTCCTTCTCCATGGCTATACCACACTGGCAAATGCCAGTCAGAGGCACTATCAAGCGGCTCCAGTGCAGTGTCAGACGGTGACTGCACAGCGAAGGTGAATAGCCGCGGCAACTATCCTGAAAAAGTCTCTCAAGCTTGTAAGTCCGCCTGTTGGTGGCAAAGGCGAAAGCTTAATCGCGTCTCAAAGCATTGTTACTTGCGGGGGAATCGAGGTTGCACGCGCAATATCTGCGCTCTACGACGAAGCAACTATTTTCCCGACGGAGACAAATAGCGGTAACGCGCTCTTGATGCGGACGCGGGCGCCCGTACGTAGCGGAGCGTGCATGTCAAGGGGGCAAAGGCTTCTCCGTCGGCCACGCACCCGCTCCCCCTCCTCACACCATGCACCCGCGCCGGGCTGCTGTCCCCCACCGCCATCCCCCTTTTTTTTCTCCCCCCGCTCCTTGTTCGTTTGTTCCGCGTCCGCTCCTCCTTCGTAACTCCATCGCCGCTCTCTCCCCCGCCGGCGCATCTGCGCTGAGAAGCACGCTCGCTCCCTCGCATCTCTGAGAACATTCCGGCAGCCGCATTATAACCGGTCTTTCATCTCGGGGGACTGCACAATAAGCTGTATGCGTATACATGGAGTTCTATGGGAGGGTAAACGGGAGTCAGAAAAAACCGCATTATAGCCGGTACTGCACTGTAAGCGGTTACGTTATAAGTGGTCTGAGCTGTATAATAAGGACGTTACAGGGGTTAGAACATCTGTTTCAGCTGGTTTCAAATTTTCGCGCGGCCTCGCCACCCTTCTCTGCCACATGGAGAGGAAGACATAGCCCATTGTCATGACTCTGCCCACTTCGGCAACGTGACACAACGTCAGCAATTGACGTCATCAGGGTTCCGCTTGCTGCGGCTGTTGCACGTGCTCCGTAACTTGACGGGCAGTTGTCGGCTCTTCGATATTTTTGAACCTTTGCTCATGTTGAAGGCGAAGTGGGCACAGGTGTTATGCAGTGCAAGGAATATACGTACGACAATCTGAAAACTGCGTGGCCAAAACCGCATCACCGCAGGGCCAAGAAACAAGGCCCAGTTTCGTAGCGGTGGGTTGGAACATGAACTGACATTAACTTGACAACTGTCTGTTGAAACTTGGTTTAGACCAATTGACAAGCTCAGTGGTACGTCAAGTTGCCCATGGGCAAGCTTGCGTCACTGCATGTACGAGTGGGATTGGTCAGGTGAAGGAAAGAGGTGCAGGAATTGTTTTCGAAATGGAGGGTCTGCACGGCGCGCAGCGCCATAATTTTCGGAAAATGTGATCGCTGCGGTCTACTGTATGAATTGGCAAGCTTGCTTGGGGGGTGTAAAAAAAAAGTAGGAGCCTGCTTACTGGCCCTTTAAATGGCACAGCTGTATTTCCTAACACAGGGATGCTGTCGTTTCACATGCTTAGCAAAACGACTGAACTAATATTACGAAAAGTCAGTCTTTACACAGCTACTTGAGCTATAGGGCTCATGAAAGTAGCATTTGGTTCTGGTGCCGGAGCTTCGCTCGTGAGCTGCGTTGCCATGCGGTTCACTTGGCCATCTGAGAAGCCTTCACCATAGTCTGTTGACGCCGGAAGGCTTGTTTCATGAGCGACATCAAGATCTTCTAGAATTCTATATATTCAAGACTAATAGAAAAAGAAACATTTCAATAATTAAATGTTAAAACAGAAAAGGAAAATGGACCTCAACTTCCAATAATGAAAAGTTTTTCTGAAGTGTGCTTACTGATACAAGCTTCTAAGGGAGTGTATAAAAACTGGATTACATTTGTTGCAGTTGTGACGTCCTCACAGCTCCATTTGGCTGGAGCTTAATAGAAAAGTTAATATATGTTTATATGCCAGTACTGATCGCTCACACGGACACACGCACGCACACGCACCACTTAGACTTGACGGATTCGAAAAATTTTTGCGGCATATAGCTCGTGAAGAGTCATACATCAATACAGTAGAACCCCGCTGTTACGTTCCTCACTGCTGCGTTTTCCCGGCTGTTACGTCGTTTTCCGCCGGTCCCGGCATAGCTCCCATAGGATACAATGTATTGGGAACCCCGCTGTTACGTCGTAACTGTCGGACGTTCCCGTATGATACGTCGCGGAGTGCGTTCGGAGCCGACCGAGTGACTACCAAAGAGAGCGGCCATGGTGCATTTTCACGCAGCTTGGCCTCGTTTGACCGTAATATTAGCCGCATGAGAGTCGCAAGCAACAGAATCTTTCAAGTGATGCAAACAAAAGCATGGCCTTCGAGATTCAAATTGCAAAGATGGCGTCTATGACGTAACTGCTCGCGAAAGCAAGGCCTTCGAGATTGGCATTTACTATTGACAAAAGCATTGCCTTTGAGATTTGTATTTCACAAACATGGCGTGTATGACGTAACTGCTTGCGAAAGCAAGGCCTTCGAGATTGGCAGTCACTTCTGCCATCGCGTTGGCGTAGACTCATCATCATCGTTATTTGTCGGAGAACGGGAGGAGTTCGAGCTGGTTGGAGCTCGCATGCTCGCATGGTCGTGCGTGCGGTTCGCGGTTGGACTCGCCGCGCCGTTCGTGATTGCGTGTGCTTAGTTCTTTCATGCCCACAGCTGTTGGTGTTAAAAAAGTCACATACGTTGATTACATTTCTGTGGATGAGGCCGTCCTAAGCTCCGCGTTTCTATCCATCGACTAGATCGCGGCTGAGCGCGCCAATTTTCGTGCTGCTCGTAAGAATTGAAATAAAATTCATACCACTAAATATTTTGTCGTTTTTCCTGTTTTTCGTCTCTTACGTTTCCAGTCTCTTACGTTTATTTCCTACGGTCCCTTCAAAAACGTATCAGCGGGGTTCTACTGTAATGAGACTATTCCAATATAACTAAGAAAGATGTTGCAGGGCCCCTTTAAAAGACAGTTTTTGCTGCTTCAATTCATGGCAGAATAACATGCAGTTTGCTACTGTTTATTAGAGCTGGCTTTCTGGATAGAAAACAGGTGCCGCAAAAATATTTTAGAGCTTGCTTCTGTGGTTTCGTTTACAGTGTGTTGTTAAAACATTGGTTCCGATGAACAATAGCTCTTTTTGCATTATCCAAATACAAAACTACCCGGTTAAAATACTGTCATTCTGTTTTAGCAATTTTCATTTACTTTCATTCTGCTGCATGCCGATTTGTTTTTAGGGTCATGCAGCTGGTTCAGTGAATATGTGCAAATGGGGCTTTCTTCATTTTACTACAGTTTTAGTACTCATGAAAAAACATGCGACTTCTCAATAACAGTTGATCTATTTAATTGGTTCTTCACAGGTAAATAATTTCAAAGGCCTCCCGTGGTGTGACTTCTGTGGCAACTTCATGTGGGGTCTGATAGCCCAGGGTGTACGGTGTGAAGGTAGGCTATTGTCACTTTAAAAATTTCTCTTTACTCTCATAAATCTTTTTTGTTGAATTGTGTTTTGTTGTAGGTTGTCTTACATATGAACACATCGCAACAGTCTGCATGCCATTTCAGTGAATGCTTTTTGTGCAATCAGTTTCGCAGAGTGGGTTTGCCAAGCATCGTCTGTAGTAGAAAGGTTGTGCCATGTGTTTGAGTACATCTCAATTTTAGTACATCTCAATTGTCATTTGAATGTTTGGTTTTTATCTGCACAGTTCTCATGTGTGCTAAAGTGTAGTATTATGCACTAAGGCGATTTCAGTTCATTTTACCAGTAGCTCTGAAATTTTGAATTGTCTATCCTTTCATAAATAAACAGGTCATTCTGAATGTAATGACCAACAATTTTATTTGTTTGCAAGTCTGAAAGTCCACAAGAATGAGCGTTTGGTTGGGCATAACATTATTTTTTCTGCAATCACGGATTGCCATTTAGCATCAACAACTTGCACCATGCATATTCTGGTACACTGCAGAATAAGCAATTCATGACTGTGTACTCACATTGTCAATCCTCAGTCATAGAATCTCTTGGGTCAGATGAAATCTCAGCCATGAAAATTTATACCAGACTTCAGCGCACGTATGGCAACGTATGCATAAGCTGTGCGGCAATGGGTAAAACAATATTAAAGACGACCTGACAAGTATTGAACACAGTCATTTCCTTTAGAATAAATTCCCTTGGAATCGCCACAAAATGAGCCAACAGAGAAACATGTACTCATCAAAGAGGATAGGCTAGTAACAGTAGGAGAAATAGCAAGTAGGTTTAAAACTGGGCACAGTGTAGTTGAGTGCACAACGACTGAAACCTCGGGCTTCTATGACACCAGTTTGGGCAGTTTTCTGCTGACGTTTTGTTTTTCTAGTATATTTCAGCTTTGTTGGTAAGGGCTTGTTTAATGCCAGCTTTGTTGGCATTATGGGCTTGTTTTACTTCACCTTTAGGAATAATGTGTTCACTAAATAAGATCTGAAGTGCACGCATGCTTTTCCATGCAGTAATAAAACATTTCTCATACTTACCCTGGAAAATACTGTGTCACATAATTAAAACTTGTGCATGTCACAAGAGATATGATTGCTACTTCTGAACTCTATGCCAAGGCGCGGATCATGCACAATCAAGTGATTGGTAGGCACTGTGAAACTGCTAGCAATCGCATGTTGATATACAAGTGACATTTTCACAGAGTCATGCTTCAATAGCATCCTGGTTGAGCTGTCTTCTGCTGGAATCTATCTAATTTTAGATTTGCCCATCTAGACAGTGTAAGTGAGTAGTGCGTAAGCCATGATGTGTATGTGTCATCAACCAAGAAAAACAGGAAATTTTGTTTGGGCTATACCACAGGCAAGCGCTTCCAAGCAAAAGAACAACTGTGACAACAAATGTTTGTGGGTAATTGGAGTGTGGGCTCCACCTTGCAGACCTGTTGATTACACGAGCAGGCAATTTTGTACAGCTCAACGTCAATGAGTGCAAATTCGAAGACAAGGAGATACTGAGAAGTGCTTGCATGTTCACTCTCAACCACAATATCTCGGAATCTTAGCTGCTGCCTCCACTGCTGTACACAAAAGTGTTGGTTTGGTATCAACTTCTGTTCATGGTGGCTTCATTTTCAATAAAACTGTAGTAAACACCGCTTGTGTGCTCAGATTTCAATGCACGTCAGAAACTTAAACTTTCTTTAAAATTAACCTTTGACCTCTGTTAGACAAGCTCAGTGTGTTCACAACTGTAGAATCGTTGAGGTCATCGTCAGCAAAATATCCAGATTTCTTTAACCAAAAACTGTCCAAGCTAGTCTGGACGTCTAGTTTTTTTTATTCACACACAGATGGTGCCACAATACCACAGTACCATTTCCCGCTACAATAACACAAATACTGACTGAATAAAATGTTAAATATCTGGAACTTGGGGAACTGCTTGTATGCCTTGCATCACCTCTGCCATCCTTTCTAGGTGTCGCCTTATCATTGCTAGAAAGTAGAAGTGTACTAGAAGTGGCTTGAAAAATTGCATGCGTTATCAGGCAGTGGCCACAAAAGTGCCCATGTGTGGGCTGATATATGATGCCTGCTGATTTGTTAGCGAAAGTGTAGTGATCAGTTGACCCATGAGATTGTTGAAGCAGAACTGATTGACATGTTGGGTGACAACTGTGTGTCAAAACCATCAACTGCTCTTTCTAGGAAGAAGCTGGCTTTTTGCGTAAAGATAGGAATTACGGTAATTCCTCCTTATAACGAAGTCAACGGGATGGTGAAGCATTCATTATAAGCAGCACTTTGATATAAGCGACCACCGCTTGAGAAAACCTAAAGCATTCGAGCTTTAATTGCGCCACAACCGCAAGGAAGTAAAAACACAATGTATTCTGTGAAGCAAAACTTTATTCAGGTGGCAAAAAGGCAGTGTTGTATGAAATGGCGTTCCAAGAAACTACAGTAAAACCTCGGTGATACGATTATGGCTCGTACGAATTTCGGGGTGATACGAATTTTCATGTGGTCCTGGCCAAGGCCCATTAGCCTGCACTGTATTGGAGTACGGTTGTTGCGAACCGATTTGCACCCCGCGACATTTGATACGAACGTACGCTAGCGCACAGTTACGAACAGCTGCTGCCCGCGCTGTCGCGGAAGACGCGGCAGTTACGCGCGGGCATGCGTGCTGCGCGGCCATCAACGCTGCGTCGATGCCTCCAAAATAGTGCGCGCAAATCTTTGAGGCCTTTAGGCGCCTTCGCGTTTAGATTACAAATGACGTTGACGTCGCGCTTTTTTTTTTTCCGACGCGTTGACGCGTGCTCCTGTGCTCGTTGATGCCATATCCACGCAATCAGATGTTCTATGAAACAAGACTGAAACTTGGGCCTCGGGTCCGCCATGAAGTCCCATGAAAGGTGGACGAAGACCCCAAGAGACGAAGAGGACGGCCTTGGCGAAGGTGCTTGGTGAAGGTGCTTGGCCTCTTATCTATTGTGTGCAAAGCACTTCTTAAGTCACTTTCGCCGCAGTATTTTGGTGTCATGCAGAAAAGCATAGTAAGATTAGGAAGGGGCTACTAGCGGTCACGGGGCACAACACATCTGGTTCCTTAATTACACACGCGCGCAGGCGCCGTATATTTACGAGTACAAGTATGATCGTTGACGTCTAAAAACTTTACTGGAAATCATTCAGAGCTGTTCATGACGTCGCTGCGGCCCTGAGAAACACTGAATCAAAACGTATGCCAACTTTCTTTTGTCGCATACTAATTTTCCATGTTTTCTGGTGATACGAATTTTGGATTATACGAATATTTTTGGTAACCCCGCGAGATTCGTATCACCATGGTTTTACTGTAGTTCTTTTTGAGAGTAACGGAGGAACACCTACGTTCCTTTATGGATCGGTGGAATTTTAATTGTAACTCATTATGTTTACGAATGAACAGTTGAGAAAACGGTGTTCCTTGTGTAAACGTTCCACGGCATTGAACTGACGCACGCACACAGGACATAATTCAGAGCAGGGCAGATGGGCAACTGCATCAGGCTCAAGAAATCGCCGCTCGCCTCTGACTTGAGAATGCTGCATCCTGGTTTTCACCTCAAGGTGCCCACCAGGGGCCCAGGGAAGCGTGCGGCGCGGAGACTGACCACTTGTGGGAGGGATAGCTGGCATATGCTTTTTTTTTTACGTTTTGTCCGAGCCAGTCTGACAGCAACCAAGGGCTATTCTGGAGTCTGAGACACCGTAGAGAACATTAACTTGACATTCGAGAATCATCGAACCTCATTGCAAGGCTGCTGCCAAGCAGTCACACGCTTTTTATTTTAACTTGCCGACTTCTTGTTTGGCTAACTCGAATGTTGCTTTTTATTATTTTTTTCTACACATTTGGCTGGTTCTGTTGCGCTTCCCCAGGGCCTTCTTGGCATAGGAAAAGGGGGGGGGGGGTGTTGGGGAACTACAGGAGCTGAGGTGCTTGCACGTGATTTCGCGAAGTTTTCGAATGCTAGAGATATTAGAGCCAGGGCCGCAATATGGAAATGCACATGGTAGCAGAACGAATCTGGTGTTTGACTCTTATGCTACAGAGGAGCCGGCCACAACGCTCATGGCCGCAGAAAGTGAGTGAAATGCCAACGTGCTAACCACCGTAACACTGCACGGTGGTCTTCCGCTGTGCATGAACCGGCTTCTTTACCGCCCACAACTAACGGTGGCGAAGTTACGCATTTGTTTGGCCCAGTTCCTGGAAGTATCTTTCTCGTCGTGTGGTCTTTAGGGGGTGGCTCAATCGTCCCTTTAAGGCACATCTATCGTGCGTGCCCCTGGCATCTCGGGACAAATGTCACACTTTTGACACGCGGTTGTGTGGATGGCGTGGAAGAGGCCCGCAATGCAGCGGACACGGGCACCACAGTGGTGCCTGCCTGGGGCTATCGGTGGTTGCGTTTGGGCAAACATTCCTTCAGCATGCGAGTTTTCTCCATGGGTATCGGTCCAGCTTAGTTCGACAGCCGCGGCACCAGAAACGTCTCTGTCCTGCAATAAACGACACACACATTCATTGCTGCGTTCTTGCGCCACCTGAGCCTGCCCTCGCCCCTGCTACTGTTCTTATTTGTGTACAACACGGCAGTGCCCTGAAGCGCTTCAGTGTAACGCCTCTTAAATATTGCCAGCGAAGTGCTGACGAGAATACAGGTCCATCTGTTAGACATAAACATCGAGATGCAACTCTGAGTTCAAACAAGGGACTTTGCTAAGTTGCAGATATGTACCCTGTACACTATTTTCCACTCATAAGCAATATTGAATCGGTACTCATTAAACACCTATGTACTGTCCCTTTCGATGCAGTTTCCTGTGCAATAAATTTAATTGCGTTGGTGCATATGAGGAAATTTGAAGCGCAGTATTCTGACTGCGCATTTGAAGACCAACGTGGAAAGTGCCGCGTGTGTGGCACTTGTGATTGGCGATCTTCAAAGATGCACTTAGAAATCTCTAAGATATGTCTAGTGCTCTCTTGAAAAATTTGTCTAGAGCACTTCTTTAGATTCTATTATTTTCATATGACCTGCTATGGGCGATGTTCAAATTCGTGTAATATATGTAGTGCAACGCGAGTTTTAAATTGCTCACTTTAAGAGAGCGATTCGTTGGGCAAGTTAGTGATCCATAATGTTACTAACAGCGCAAAAAAGGACGAGGGACCAGGAAGAAACACAGACAAGCGCTGACTTACAACTGAAGTTTATTTCCGAAACGAGACAGAATATAAGGCAACGGCACACGGACAAGAAAGATTGCAAAGCACTTATTTGCAAAAGAACACAAAACAGTGTTATCCGCCCACATCACTTGCGGTGGTCATGCGCACGGGACATGTACCGAACTTCTTTTTCCATCAAGGCAATGGACGGGACACTCATGCACTTATCGCCAAGTTTCGCGATTTCTGCAGCCTCAATTATTTCCCGCGTTAATTGAGAAGCAGATCGCCCCACCACACGGCACCTCTCGAATAGGGGTTTACACTCAGCAGAGTCACACGTGCTGCAATGAAGGGCTAAGTGCCCACTGTTCATTGTTGCTATGTTCACGCAGCCGGTCGTTCACGCATCGGCCAGTTTGACCGACGTACTGTTTTCCGCACGTTAGCGGGATGCTGTGTTTCTTCCTGGTCCCTCGTCCTTTTTTGCGCTGTTAGTAACATTATGCTCACTTTACTTTGCCTCAGGATTATGTGACACTATACTTTCATTTAAAAATCAAATGTAACATTAATGTAATGAGCCGTTCCAATGTTCTTTGTGTAATGGGAACGTGTTCCTATCACATTAAAGGAACTTGTAACGGGAACTCATTTCTAATTTGGGAAGGAACAACCTTTCGTTCCTCTTTTAGAGGAACATGTACAACACTGGAAAAAGGCATTGTGCTTTGGCTGTTCCAAGTTCTTGCCATGCGTGAGCAACCCCTGCTCCAATTTGGCTCCTGGCATTCTTCAACCACTGTACAAGTGCCCCTTCCACTTCGGGATATTTCGAATTGCCATTCCTCTTTCTCTTTGCTGAGAAGCTCTTTTCAAAGCCAGCCAGCACAGCTTCCGTGTTTTTCAGTACAGTTAACAAAGTAGGCGGCGGTATCCTTAATTTCTTCACGATGCCAGCTTTCTGCTGACCACCTTTTTCTTTTTCTTTATCAGCATAACACTCAGCTCCAAAGTCGGTGTCACTTGTCCCGTTAATCGGGATGGCAATCGCCGGGCGGATTCTAAGGGCTGGCGTCACAGCCCTCCGAAAACGCACCACGAAAGCGCGGACAATTTAGAGTTGGTCCTTTGGTGCGCCAGCGAATGCCGGCTGTGGTCCAAAGACCGAGTCAGAGCCGAGAGTCGAAAGCACAAACGAAAACGAAATATATTCTCAGTTAAGGCAATACAAATAACACAAACACATGCACACTCGGCTGGTACCAGTTACAACTTTACAATATAACTCAGATGGTGTTTACACAACGGGAGCCAAACATACAGATCACACGCTACAAATGCAATCGCATGCATTACAACTATTCAATGACAGTTAAAGTCCTGAATAGATAATGGCGTATCCAGTCCACAATACTTGGACGGTAATCGAGTGCTTCTCTTCAAGGAAACACTCACGTCAGCTCCAGCGTTGATCGTCGTAGCTCAACCGTTGTCGTGACTTGTCACGGCTCACACGGTGTCGTCATCGGATTCTTCCAGATCGACGATCGACTGACCGCACACCTAAACACGTCTTCTTTGGCTATCGGAGCCACACTTAGCGTAACTTCACCATCACCGGGCCAACTGACTCACTCCTGTCTCCGACTTCTCGACTCCTTCACTGATTTCTCGACTCTTCACTGACTTCTCACTGACTCCATGAATCGTCGTCGTTTGCACGCTTTTATTCCTTCTCCCCCGGTTTCTAGAAGCATCGGGAGGGTTCGTCGGCGTGCAGTACAGCTAAGGCTAGAGAAAGGGCGAGAGCTTTCTCGTAGGTTCGAGCCGCGGCGGCATTATCGGCGATGCGTCACCCTTTCCTTCTAGATGTTTCCAGGCATTGCTGGGCGTTTGATCGCGTTGTCTGTGTCTGGCTCGAGTGGGTGAGGAGGATGCGGCGCGCCGGCGTCTTTTGATGCTTGTTTTTTTTTTCGTCGTTTGCGCTTCTTGGGCGCGCGACTCGCGCCGTTCTGTCGCGCAGCCGTTTGAAAGCGGCAGTGCGCGCGCTTTATAACGCGCTAATTTGTGACAGTCGGACACTTTCGCCCGGAGCCATTTATCACATCTACTACAAAAACCCACATGAGGCACGCCTAACGAAGCACTCCGAGTAACACAATCACATGGCCTGCAGCACTGTCCAAAGGCACACGGCGTCATCTGCAATGTAACTGAATGCGGCGGGCGACGCAGAAGCTTCAAAATGTCGTAAATGCATCTCGTTTGCATTGTGCGCGCTGGTGATGGCGACGATTGAAATGGCGCGCTTAGCTTCAGCGCCACGTGTTTCAGAAGAAAAGCGATCAGAGTAGTGCAAGAAGCAGGAACTGCGGAAGGGAACCCGTTAAGGGACGATTGTGCTCAGGAGGGCAGCTTTTGAAGAGAAATGATGTTAAAATTGGCAGCTAGGAGGCGAGGGGTTGACATGAAGGCGAGCAAGAGCAGTGACAGGCCAACGCCTCCTCTGGCATCCAAACAGCTCACAGACTGGAGAGCGAATAAGGAGGCGAAGGCAGTGGCCGCATTTATAGGGGGGTGTGGACGTCACGTTACGCTACAAGAGTTTCAGACTGGAAAGCGCCGCAAATGCTGTGGCTCGAGTCTGAGGTTGTTTTTGTTGTGCTCAAAAAATGATTAATTGCTCACTTTGGGTACACAGCGCAGTTGTGAAAACTGACCGGTTTTGCAGTAGGGGCTTTGCATGATCACGTGGCGATTTTTTCCTAAGGTGTGCAGCCATGAAGCTTGCAAAACAAAAGTTTTTCGGCACTGCGTTATTGATGAAACTGCTAATTCTATGGTTCGAATGTCATTGTTCGTGCACTGTCGCATCTGCGCCATTGACAAATTTCTAGGAAAGAAATTCAACGACCCTAGCATGCACTTGGACCGTTTGTCTAAAGTTGGATGGCACGTTTCACCACCAGAAGTGCTTGTTAAGAGTGCTAAAACTGTTAGAGTGCTTGTTAGAGTGCTCAAACACACCCCATGGAATGCTACGGCGCAAGTTAGCTCGCAGTTTTTTGGCCACTTTTTGGCATCCGAGAGACGGCGTTTGTCTGCCGTTGCAAAGCTCCAGGAAAAATTTATTTTCGGGAAGATTCTAATGGGGGACACCAGCGATGCGATTATGACCGAGATTAACAGTTCGGTTGTGCTACGCCATGGAAATTGACAGCTCCTGTTCGCTCTGCAGTAAACAGCTGGAGCACTCGGCACTCGCTTGGTACCCGTTACTAGGCGGTCATCGTTTGTGGGTTTGGTACTTTTGTGGCCTGTTCTGTGCCTGCATGAGACTAGTTCGTCGGCACCATTAATTTGACACTGCATGCGCAAAAGGGTCGCCTCCGCTTGCCACTTCATTCTAAGAGGATCAAGCTCTTCATGCACTTTGAGTAATGCAGCTTAATATGTATGCATTTGCGTCGGGACTGGAAGAAACTTCGAATAAAGCCATATTTCGAGTTAAGTGATTTTATTATAACAAGGGATTACTGTATGTGTGGGCGGTGCGCACGTGATGTGTCCAGGGTTTTTCGTCGCATATGTGGTTGCTTGTTTCGAAATAAAGTATTGTTTGATGTCAGCACTTGTGTGTCTCAAGCCTCTTCTCTGTCCTCGTCTTGTGCGCTTTTAGTTTCTTTCATGTCTTACCGACGTGCCTAAACAGTCACCTTAGTTATCATAGCTGCCTCTGTACTTATGGCAGAGCATTTGGCTAGAGTGCAAATGGTTCCTTTCAAATCCTGCATAGGTGTGAAAAAAAAATTTATTTTTCACAGCAAGAAGGGGTAATTGTGCAGTTCTGTCTTTCCAGACTGTGGCTTCAGTGCACACAACCGATGTTCAGAGAAAGTGCCAAACGACTGCCTGCCAGACACCAAGTACGTCAAGCGGGTCTTTGGGGTGGACCTGACTACCCTGGTGAAAGCTCACAATACTCCTCGGCCATTTGTTTTGGATATGTGCATCAAGGAGATTGAGCAAAGAGGTAAGTTGGACAACATGCTGAGGTAGCCTAGTAGTTAAAGCGTTGCACTGGCAAACTTGAGGATGCAGGTTCAACTGGCCTCAGCCGCCATTTTTCAATGGGGTGATATGAGAGCCCCTGTTCACTCAGACTTGTTTGCACATAACAGAACACCGTGTAGTCGGAATCAATCTGGATCCCCCCACTACGGCGTACCTCCTAACCATAGCGTAGTTTTGGTTAGAAAGGAATTGACTGAAGTATTGACTTAACCAGCATTGAGGTAATGGAAGTCTTTTGTATTTAAATATCCAAAAGTGACTCATGCAGCGAATAATGCCCACTGAATAGTCCAGCTTATTTTCTGAGTGTGGCATTAACCAAGTCCTGTTTTTTCTGTCTTTTGTAAATAAGTTGTATGTAAGCCCATCATTTGATTAAAAAATTTGGTAAAAGAAGCAACAGTGAGTGCTTAATGAGCTGCTTATTTTTTGTCTAGTGCAAACTCAATATTATGAAAACTGTTTTCTTCCATTTCCCACAGGCTTAGATACTGAAGGCATTTATCGTGTGTCTGGATTTAGTGACGAAATAGAAGCTTTGAGGATGTCATTCGAGAAAGGTAAGCATTGTTTTTGCTATTAAAGCTTTGTCTTTCTAAAGGTCGAGATATAGTCCGGCGTGTTTGGTGCACCACGGTGCGCGCGGCGAGGTCGGACACACCGGATCGCGCAGCGGGTTCCACAGTTTATAGTAGGACTGTAGTCCGGTGCACCTGCCGTGCCACGGCACTCAGCTGCGAAATGGCACGTGCGCACCCTCTTCGTGGAGCGCATCAGCGGCTCTGTGTTTGTCGGTTGACGGGTGCACTTTTACTCGCTCTGTGTTTGTGTACCCCTGCTTTCCGTTGACGCGCGTGTTTTATCTCGCTTGGTGCACTGTTTTACTGTGCATCGGAAACAACTTTCTGCACAAATGTGGTGTTAACTCACCCTGGGAGCCAGAAAAGGCCTTAGCATTGCTTTTACATACTGTAAAAATTGGAATATAGGTCGATCCCCCGACTTCGAACCACGGAAAATCGAAAGAAAGAAAAAGAATGTACATGGAACGGCCAAAGAATGAGAAGGCACCTTTACCATGAAACATGAAATTTTAAATGGTGCACAGTAAAAATGCCACTTATTTACACATGTGTTTATACGCAAGTTCCACATGCCAGAAAGCCAAAGATGGGCTCAAGCCTTATCTTTGTCAAATGTCGCAACCATCTTGACAGTTCTAATTTAGATGCCCTTTGAGGTCACTGGTAGCAATCATGCTGCGAGGGCAGCTCCCGGATAAACTCTGCAACCTGCGCCTCCAGCTCTAGATACGCTGTGGTCTGGCACTGAAACAAAGTTTTATTCTGATCGCTGCATGTCGTGATGTGGTCCTTCAGCGTCCACCAGTAGCAAATGCTTCTGTGGTGCACTCAACCTGCCCGCCGATCATAGTCGTACGTGCCCTGTAACCAGAGCTGCCGGCATCACGGGAAGTAACAAAGAAAGAGTATCTGGCTAGATGGAACAGCGAGAACACCCATGCAATGATAAAATTTCAGTTATTGTTTGTTACTCAGAGCTCTTGCTCGCATTCGCTGCGCTAGCATCCCAACATATCTTTCCCACATTTCAGTGTGCTACCAGATTTCTACGTGCCTTCGCGAACATGATTGCTGTTTTCTTGAACACTACGCTGAACTGTCATTGGCCACCGGTCAAGATCAAGAAGAAAAAAAACAAGCAGCTCAGAGCCCAAATGGATTCACAAGACAACAAAAACACAAAGTGAGCCGCTCACAGTGCAACACTGGTAGTAAACAAAGCAACGCCGATGATTGTGATGGCCATGGAGGCGGTTGACTTCAGTTGCCCATACTGGCCAGGCTTTCAAACTTTTTCTACCAATGACCGGTATATGAGAGGGGGTCGACTTCTTGTTGTGGTTTTTAAAGAAAAACTCAATTTGTATTCCAATTTTTATGGTAGGTTGCATTGGAAACGAAAGCGGATCACGTACATATGACAACAGATACTGAAGGCTGCCCAGGTATACCATTTTCTTTCCATGTCGCAAAAGTCCGTGCTATCACTGGCCTACACACACATGCGATTTATAATCCCTTTGAGCAGGCGCACATCATGCAATCACTCATTAATGTGAGTAAGCCACGGTCGCACTTTCCGAACACGGACCGCACGCTGCCATTTTGGCGACTGCTGCTGCTGCGCGCAGTGCATTGTGGTCTAACGACGGTCGCAGGAAGTGCGTGAAATAGGACACGTTCTTTCTCTGCACAGGTGACACCAAGCACTTCGAATGCAGCCGAATGTGTTCGCTGTGCCGTCACCAGAAGTTGTCTACTTTTGGGCGGCATAGCTTAACCTCCCGGCGTGTAGTTGTGCTCACTATGCCGTACTATATCTCAGCCTTTATGCTTGCTATATGTTATAACTGTATAAGTGGTACCTTTAAATATGTGAACTCGGTTACTAGTACATTTCTTTTTTGCTTCAGACGGGGAAAGTGCACCGTTGAGTGCATCAACGTACGAAGACGTCCATGTAGTGGCAGGTGTCTTGAAACTGTTCTTGAGGTTGCTGCCCATACCTCTCATCACATTCGACAGCTATACAAAGTTTTTTGATGCAGTCAGTAAGTACATGTTTCATTCTTTACAACTTTGTTGTTCAGTTTTATAGTGCAGTTCTGAAACAACGCACTAAAGTTGAACTTACCTGCTTTTAAAGGGCAGTTTGAACCCGGTTACAGCTGCTGACCAATAGTTTAGACAATACTAATAATGTTGACAAACATCATTTGGACATCCTCATCACCTCACCACAGGCCCCATAGGTGCAGCGTCTAATGATGACTGGAATTTTGGATGTGTTGCAGCATCTCATTTTTTATTTTCGACTTCAATTTCTTATCCTTCTGCTAATGCATCTTGTGGCATAAGCACAAAGAAAAAAACGTTAGGTACATTACAAGTACATACTTGAAAGCAAAGGTAATGGAGCATGGTTGATTGCCGACAGTTACGAAATAACAAAACGAAGTAAGCCAATCCTGCAAGGCGGCACTGTTTGTTTGCCCATGTGCCTCATATATCCCGTGTCTGTTTCTCTTTCATGTTTAGTGGCAACACACCATGTTTCGAACCTTACATGCACGCATTTTTCACGGGTTCAAGATAAAGAAAAGGCACTGAAATATGTTGTCACCAGAATTTAAAAATCAAACTGTGGCATGTCTTTATGTTTAAAATCAGAAAAAGAAAAGAGAGACAAACAAAATTTGGCTTGTTGGAATGGAAATATTGTGCTGGTGGTTTTTTCTGTTGGTTTTTCTGGTTTTGAGATCACTTCTTGCTTGGCCTCGATTGCGTTCCAATTCTGGGGCCGTTACCTTGACAAGCTCAGTCTACACGGAGTACTTGAGAAAGTCTGCAAGCTAGTCTTCGAGGTCAAAATATTTTGCCAATTTAGACATGTAAAAACTTTTCCTGGTCGTCATGCTGCCAAAGTTCTTTTTCTGTTTGCGCTGCTCACGGACACAGGGCCTCGGGCATGCAAAAAAGGCTCAACACAGCTATCTTCAACGTGCAAGACAACTTGCGCATGGGTTTTTCTAATGAAAGTGGCACATCACCATTCGCATTTTATTGGGAACTGGTATGATGCACACAGGTCACAGTTGAGCTCAAAATGAGCCTGCACAAATAAACAACAAAATGTGCTCTGTCACCATTTTGTGATGTCAATCACACTGCATCTCACTCCTCTGTTGGAAGGCTGTTGTTAACACCGCGAACATGGTTCCAGTTTTGTACTTGATTGTAACATGTAGGCAATTTTCAGACTCGTTTTTTCAGAAAAAGATGTGTACGTTAGATTAGAGTAAACATGGTAGTATCAGCCGACTTCTGTGGCTGCTGTTACAAAGTTTTGCTGCTCGGAATCATCGGGCTTCAAGTAGCACCAGCTCCCCACTCGATGTCGGTGTTGACAAAATGGGAGAAGGTCCGGACTGGGGATGTTTCGAAGAAGCGTGCTATCATTCTGCTCTGAGAGCACAGTCAACTGCTTTCTCAGTTGCCATGAAAGAGGGCTTAGTGCATGCATTGGCTTGTACCTTTGTCTGTCTGTAGTGGTGGCGGGGGAGGGCTTAATATGCAGACCAAATAGGTCACATGCAAGGGTATGTATGTGTAGCAATATAATGACAAGCTTTTTCATGACTTGTGGAATGTGACGCATTCTCTGATTTTGTTTCAGACATTTAGGCGGTCCTCACTGAGCACTAATTATTAATCAGTGATACACCATAACCTAATTCAATATGGAAAAGTGTGATGATAGAGAACAGAAATGTCTGTGTCAATACATCTCTGTCATGTCTCCCCCTAAAAATCTGTAAGGTTGAGACAGCATTCAAATAATAAACTAAGCTTGGCCTTATGGAACTCTAGCCTTGTTTTAATGACCGTTTCACATGTTCCGGTTTTTCACATGCGAAAATTTGTGACATTGCAGCAACCTACTTGCTTAGTGTCCTGCACACTTGCACGTTGCAGCGATCATATTCCTTCCAGGTCATCTTTGTTTCCACTAATAACACCAAAAAAATACAATACAGTTGAATGTTATTACAACTGCAAATCGCTTTTGACATGAGGATACCTTTTGTTATGTCTGATTTTTGTTATAACTGTAGAAACTAATATTTACAGAGAAAGTAAAGAGTGCTACGGCTTGCTATGCCAATACAAGACACGTGTACAACTCCAATTTACAAATATTTACACAGTTATTAGGGTCTTTTAGTAGTCCTGGTTTACCATGCGGAAAGTACGGTAACACTGTACTTTCCGCACGGCTGAAGAGTGCACATTCGTAAAATTTATCACATGGAAACTCTTTCCAGAACGTATACAGGGTCTATTCATATGCATAAAGTTGTGCATCATTCAAAAATAGGTAGGCTTCCATGTGAGTTACATTTGCTGCCTATTTTTTTTTTTCACAGAGAGCAACAAAGTAGAGGAAAAGCTTGAAGCCATGAAGGAAGCAGTAAAGTCATTGCCACCTGCTCACTACCAGTCATTGAAGTATCTCATGAGTCATTTGCAAAGGTATTGCAGCTTTCTTCATTTACTTGTATCATACATCTTTATTCCCATGCAGATTCTTGTGGGCCCTTGTAGCAAAACTCGAAGTCTTCAGTTCTGCGGTCAATTCAAGCTTTTGTTTCAGCTTCACATTCTATGTAATTTGTGTGCGCATGTGTGTGTATGTGCATGCATTGGAACACATCTTTTTTTTTATGACTATTGGTCTTGGCACAACTGTGTTTTTCATGTGTGAAAAGGTTGACACTGTGTAGAACTACATAACGTTGAGATTACTGGTTTCAAAGGTTAACCACTTAATGGTTTATGAATATCTGATATATAGTGGTGTGCGAATATTCGAGTTTCAAATTCGAATCGAATAGTACATAATCAAATAATTTGATTCAACTTTCGAATAGCTAGTATTCAAAGTTTCGAATAATTCGACAGGACGAATACCTAAAACGCGACAAAGGCCAATGGTGCAACTTGGTTAGGGTGCAGTGGCTAAGACTAATGCTAACGTCGTTACAGTAGGCCTTTCTTTTAAACTTTCACCGACATCCTGGTTCAAAAGCGAGGGCATGATGATCTTAAAGGAGATTATATGTCATTTCCGCATGTAGAAAAACACACGAGAAAACTGTCAAGCCCTTCACAACTTGGTTCCCGAAACGAATGCACAGACTTCTTGCGTAGTTCGGTCGCGTATTTCGCAAGCGCCGTAAAACGTTCTGACTTTGGCCTGCGAAACCCTCGGTCACTGGCTTTGCATGTAAAAATTTGTTCACGCTGGGCAGTCACCACTGCCGCACCGAATCACTCATTCAGGAATTCCTATCGTTCCGGCACACTGCTGTGGACGGGCGTTTGAAGATTTTTTGGCCCGGAGCACCCATGGCGATGAAGCACAACATTACTGTTGTCAGATGAGCCGTATTGCGCTACCACGGGGGGAAAAAAAACTACCTACCGTACCCCCCCCCCCCCCCTGTTAGTCGTTTGGAGGTTAGGAGTGGCGCTGCTGACTGGAATGGCGGCTCTTCTATCAACATGCTTGCGTGCCCATATAAGCTGAAACAGATGCCACTCCCGAACAAGTGCGTAATAAAACTGTCGGCACGCCGTAGCTTCTCTGATTTTTCTTTTGTCTTGCCGTAACTAGCTGTACAGATTTCGTGTAAATATACTATTCGATATTCTATTCGATATTCAATATTTTTGGCCACTATTTGGCACTATTCGATTCAAATTTGGTTCAAGATGAAATTTCACTATTTGCACACCCCTACTGATATACTCCTCTCATGTGTGGACATCTCACCAAAATTCATCCGTTAATCCTTTGAGGGTCGAATTTTTTTGCCAAATCCGAACCCCAGGGTCGACTTTATTTATAGCAGTTTGAAAGTCTTCAGAATAGCCTATTTAAAAAAAATCACATGAAATTATTTAGGTACCATAAAAGGGAAAAAATATCTTCTGTAGGGGTGGATGCATTGCCTATTCACGGCTACTAAAAATTAAAAAGAAAAATAAACTTGTATTAAATCAAAAAGTATGTTCATCAGAATAAATATGTCTTACAAGCTTAGAAAACTGTGCACACCAGAGTGCTGTCACCTTTGTACCAGTCAGAACCGTCATGCCGTGCCCGCTTCTGAGAAAATGTTCCTCGGTCAGATTCCAATTTTGAACTCGTTAGAGATTCCTCATCTCAACAGCTGGCATTCAGAGGTTCCAATTCTGCATTTGAAAAGTATTCCGTATTGAACGAATCACTGCGTGACTCATTCGCAGCAGAGAACCCGGCATGCACATCCGTATTGTGACCAGTGTGTAGCAGCTGAGTGCACGTAAAAAAAACTGTACGGTTCTGCGTTCACAAAACCCAACACTCGCCGCACCCGAACATTCGCTTGCTGCCCATGCTCAGCCATTCTCTTACAATATCAGAATTTTTGTGCCACTTCTCTTGCCATCTTTGAAGCAATTAAACTGCATTTTTATCAACTAGGCCAGTTAAATGAAAGGAGGACACTGATGATGATTAAATTGTTTTGCAGGATAGTGAAGGAAAGGAGGAGAGAGGATGTAGCATAGTATAGTGGAAGCGAGTGGGTGAGGGAGGTGAGTTGGAGGTTGGAGACATGCAGATGTTCAAGCGGAGGGGAGGAGGGCGGAGTCGTGTGTGGGAAAAGGCATTGTGCAGCCATGCCGAGTGCAGGTTGTGCGACGTTAAGTGATGACGCAGTGATGCTACTGCTGCGCCAATTGCGCCAGACTGCGCCAAAGTGCCCTGGCTGCTACAACCTGCTACATTTCCTCAAAATTTGGCGATTCTGCGCCAAGCCTGTGCCAAAGGGGTGTACTCTGACTTTCAGAAATAAAACTAACTACATGAGGTTCCCCCATTGAGAGCGACATCGCGCTGTACGCGGACGTTCTCCATGAGAGTGATGAAAATGGAGACAAAATATCAATATGGTGTTGTCAAGCGGACGAAGGAACTGCGTTTTGTGTTTTTTTTTGTAATCAAAGCATCAACTGTAGGCAACATGGCGTAGCAGCAGTCAAGCGACATGCAGCCATGAAACGGCACATTGATGCTACCAGTCGTCATTGAGACGCTTCAGGTGGGCTGCAGCGGCCGAAGACGATCCACCCGACTTTTGGAATTCGGCAGTCCATGGAATGTTTTGCAGTGTGACCGCGTGACAAACGCAGAAACTCCTTGTGCTTGGCATGACTCTCAAGGGCATCCCATACTTATGGGCCGACACAACAACTGCCTTGTTTCCCAAGTTATTTGGAGATTCCAAAACAGCGAAGCAGTTTAGTTGTAAGAGGTTCAAGGCATCCTACATAGTTAGTGATGGCCTCGGGCCGTATTTCAAGAAACTTGTGCTTGACGAGCTGAACAAGCCGGATGTGGTTTTTTCTGTTAGCATTGGCGAGACCCCTCTTCCTGAACAGAGGTGCCAACAACTTGATGTTGTAGTAAGACATTTCTCCAACAAAACGCAGCGAGTTGTGGAACACCTACAGTCTTTCCGGCTGGGCTCTGCGACTTCAGAAATTTTGGCTAATGAAGTGCGGAGAGCAATGATGGACCTGCCGCAGAAAAATGTCATTTGCTTTTCTACGGATGGCACTAATGCAATGAAAAGCTTCAGAAAAAAGACGCAGGAAGCATACCCTGACATCATAGATGTAGGAGAGTGCTGCTTGCACAAAGTGCACAACTCATTTGCCCGCGGCTTGAGTGCCATTGGCTCGGATGTCGACGCTGCTATGGTCGATGTTTATTACTTTTTTAAGAATTCTTCGGCTCAGGATGAATTGTTGAAGGCAGAGCGCCTGCTCCAAAAGCTAGTTTTGCTGCTTCGAAACGCAATTTTGCCTGCTCCAAAAGCTGCTCCAAAGTGGCCTAAGCCAGTAGCATCACTGGATGACGTCATCAACCTTCGTTTAAGTCAGTGAAGCTGGCCCCTCAGCTATGCTGTACATTGTTGTCTACAACGTTAAGTCAATTAAAGCCATGTAAAATTCCGTTTTTCAGTTTCATTGATGGTGGCAACGGAAGCAGGAAGGTAGTTTCATTTGGTACTAGTTGTTCATTTTCACAAAGGTCGTGATACACATTAGTGAGACAAGTTCGCAAACATACGGTGAAGCTGTGGTCGCCTCAAGATAATACACAGCCTAAGTGCATGTATATCGTAGGCAGGTGTTGCTTACCTAGTAACATTTTGCAAATGGGAGACATCCCGTTGCTGTCCATTGCTGATGCAGGGTCTCGGAGCACCAGAAGAAAAACCTGATGTCACCAAAGAACCTGAGTACAGTGTTTTCGCCGACAGTGATGCGGACACCCGACATCATGGGCATGGGTCTGGATCAGATGAGTGCCTGGCACACGGAGAGTGCCGTCGTCGAACTGCTCATCAGCTATAATCGGACCGTGTTCGTCCAGTAGCCAACCTTTTGAAAGGCAGCTAGCCACATGCACTTTCAAAGGTTGCCCCACCCCTGTGTCACGTACGGACTCGCCGAAAAAGAGTTTATCGATCTGTGCTGTCGTTGAGCAAGCGTGTAGCTCTGTCTAAATCTGTCAGTCTGTTTTCCAGTCTGAACTGACCAACTCTGGTGTAAAAAGTGAGCTCAGGGATGAGGTGATATGTATCACATATTCCTGGAGGTGCACTTGGCTGGGATGGTGTTCATTGTTTTCAAGCACTTAATATTGTTTTCTAGTTTTCAGGTCGAAGCTTTCGTCAAGCCTTGCTTGTGAGTAGGTCATAATACTTGCATGCATTTACTTTGCTTGCTACGCTTTTTATGTAAGATTCACAACTTTTGATGATACAAATGGGGATTTTCTGACTAAGCTAAAAAAATTTAGTGCCTAGGTTTTCAGGAAATGCAGCTGTTAGATTAATGAGTGTTTTAGCATGCACTGGCACAGACCTGGTGTCTGGTCATGTGTCATTCTTCTTGCACCTCGTAATGGGCTTGCAGTGTTTTTATATTTCGAGTTTGAATTCCTCAAGAAACATCTTTTTAAGAGTTTCAGAGAAGGTCTGCTTCACTTATAATTCCTGTTGCCAACAGCTTCCTTTTTTTTTTTGACCCAGGTTTATTGCTCTTAATTTCTGCGCTTCTTTCTGACGCAGCACTCGATAATTTCGTCACTGCCGTTACCGAGAGAACATGTCGTGGCATATAACGAGCTGAGCACTTAGTGTTTTGCACACCGCATCATTTTACGCAGCTGCTGATGCTAGATATTTCCTCGCCTTGTATTGGTCATTGACCACGCTGATTTGTAATTAATTATCTGGCATATGAACATGTTGGTTGCGGAGAAGTAGGGCATTTGTCAAGCATATAGGATTGTGGAAAATGCCACTGATAACAGTACTGCTAACCACGTTGCACTGCAATTGAGCACTTACCAAGGCTTGAAGTAACCCATTGTCATTTGAGTGCCACTCCAATTTTCACGTGTTTATTCAGTCAACAAATCACGACCTGGCTAGTCTAGAAGCGAAAAGGACTAAAGAAAGGCAACAGATAAATGTTGAATCCAGGCCACTGTAAATCACTCTAAGTGACGCTTTCCGATTTGTTTCTTTAGTCGCAGCACAGTATTTAAGTAGGTTCTACAGTACCAACGTGATATTTTGTTCACTAAGCCATGATGTATGCTATGCATCTAGCTTTCATTATTCTGGCTATTTTTTTCCTTGTCCTCACTGACGGAGGTCAGATATGCATAATGTTTCCATGTGCTTTTGACTGATGCGACAATTTCATCAGTTTCCTAACAGTCATAAAACTGACATCGCACTGTGCACTTGCCTAGGCACAATGTTTTTTTGCAGTAATGCAAAGGAGTTCTATAATTGTGATATTACGGAGTGTTGACGTGGAAAATATTAAAACAAAGAATGCATAATCGAAACTTCAATGCTTCTAGGGTCTATACTGGCAAAGTTTCAGCAAATTGTCTTTTGTGTTCAGCAGTGGTCAGATCTTGCACTGCTTATGCTATAATTTGGTTGGCGTTGTGGGATGCCCCTGTACTACTCTTGTTTTGTTTTCTTGTCACTGTAGTTCGTTATCAGTTGTACTATGTTAGCTCTTAACATGCTAGGTAAAGGGTCACCAAAAGTAAGCAATATGCTCCACTAAAGCGATAGAGTCAGCTTTCTCTATCTGATCGATGTAATATCTTGATAAAGATCTCTCTGAAATCTTTCATAGGCAGCTGGAAGTAAATTTTTTGGAATGTTTTTTGCTGGTCTAGTTAAAAAGGTGAAATAAATCAATAAGAAGTCTCTTGTAATAGTTTGATATGGTCCTACATTTTCAGAGTGGTAATGCCATCTGTCTATCCATATCCCTAATTTTGTCTCACAGATGGCACATTGTCATCAGCACTCTTGAAGTTATTTGTTCTTACTTTACAAGAATGCTAATTTGCAGACCTAGCTCAACCTCATTTATTGCCTTTTGTGTCCTTTCAAAAAGAGTATTGTGCATTGAAACTGCACGTGAAATTTTGGATGCATGTTTTTTGCACGTTATGCAAATCACACTTTTCCTTTTTTTTCTTTCTTTTGTAATGATACCAGTGGTTACTTATAAACCCTGGTTCTCAGTTGGATGGTACTAAATTTGGAAAATTGCTGCTCTCACCAAATGTGCTGAAGAGATCAACGAATCTATCCCATTGTGTTCTTCAGTACATGTCACTGTATATTCGAGTCTGTTTGTTAAGTCACATATTGTATCTCTTGAATGCCATTAACGCACGCGATTAAGGCATTAGGCTCTGAAGGGACATAAGTGAACGGCACATACAATATCTGTCATCCATTCTTTATTTTCATTCGCACTGCAATAAATGAAACACCCTCTAAGTAGTCGCATTTACTGAATCTGACTAACTAAGCCAATTACCGGTTGTGTTAACATTTTTTTTTCCACATCCGAAGTTATTGCAGCTGAGCTTCACCCCTGAGTCAGAATTTAGTTGAGCAGTGGCAAAGTCTCACAGTTTGTGGAGGACTGCATAAAAAAGGCATTTAACGAAGTACCAGTATTTATTAAATGTACTAATAATCTACTGTGTGCAGTATTTAGGCACTATCAGTTTAGGTCATGCTTAAGGGGTCGGCGTATGGTAACCTTGTAATTCAATCATTCTAACTCGTGTTGAAATGATTAAATTGCAGAATGCTTAGAAACCACTTCTTGTTTCTTTAAATGCAACTTTTGTGATAATTGGAGGAGTTTCTCATTATTCAGTACAATGTGAGCTTCTGATTTCTATTGAGAAGTGTTCTGTGGACTGCTAACAAATTCTCTATTTTAGTAAGCACCGGCTGCAGCAGTCATGTGACTAAGACACTGCTTCGCAGAGCACCAGGTTTGATTTCTGGCTCTTGCGGCCTCATTTCTATGGAACTACACGAGATCTTGCATGTACCATTCTTTAGATACGCGTTAAAGAAACTAAAATGGTTTAATGTAATCCTGGATATCTCTGCTATGTGGTCTTCATAATCTCTTTTGAATAGACTGTGAAACTCAACTGATTCAATACTGGTACCAATGATCATAGTAATCAAGCAGCAATACAAAAAAAAAAGAAATTAATTTGTAGGTATCATGCATATTTGTTAAACGACAGTTTTCTTTGATAAAGCTCTGCAGGTTTTCCGGTATTGGATTTCTGGTTTGTTTCTAACTCATTTTGGGTTTTGAGGTGAAGCTTTTCATGATATTGGGGTACATGGATATTATTGTTGTCTCTTTTTGAATCATGCGCTCATATTTTGTGGATGTAATTCCGGTGAAGGGTCCGGTCGGCATTGTGAGGTTAGTAATGGGCTAACTTTGCTTTGTTGCGTTTCGATTGAAGCTACCATTTGGGGGAGTTTGTTGATTAATGTAATTGAGACCGAGTGAATTACACTGTATTTAGCCATCTGAATCTTTGATGTATGTGTATAAGTATGCTTCTTACAAACATTTTTTTTTAAGATCTGTTTTCTGGGGACTTGAGTTGATATTTTAACTTGTCTTGTATTATTTTGTAGTGCACTGTTGGATCGTGTCACATTGCTTCGATATGCCAATGCTGCTAGCACATAGAAGTGGGAATTTTCCAAAGATTTTTAAGCTTGGGCGTGATTCCTGTCCTGAGGCTTAGGTGTTTCCAACAGTATATTTTGCAAACTTAACAGCTTTGTTTGTTTGTTTTTTGTTGATCTTTTATTGATCACACTGTATTCTCAACTCCGTACTGTGGTTTCAGTGCACTAGCCAATTTAAGATTCTTGCGGTGCATGTGCTCTTGCGGGTATTGTGATTACAACATTTGAGTAATAGGAATTGTGAATGTAGGTTTTTTATGTGACTGCATTCTACCTTGTACTGAGTATCTTGTTACGAACCTGTATACAAGCTTCGTTTTGTGCATTGTGAATGTGAAGTGATCTAGCAACATAAGTTCTTGTCAATGCTGCTTGGTGAACAATGACAGTGTCGAGCAGATTGTTTTTTTTTTTTCATTTGTGTTCATGAATAGTAAAATTAGGCCTGCACACTTCCATAGGATAATTGCTTTTGGTCGTTATAGTCCTTTGTATGTATGCTGATCTTAAATACTTTGGCTATGCAACTTAGATTTATGGCAAATTCTAATGGAGCATAGTAGGACAGCATTTATGGCTCATTTTGGAGCGGTACGGCTGGTTGTTGAGATGTTAGATCGAGAGCAGCTGTTGAGCAAAAATCACACAGCAGCGCTATCGTGAGTGTTTGACCAATGTTGATGGAGTGAACTAAAAACTTTGTAATTTAAATGTCTCAGCTTGTCGATGGATCGTCCTAATCATACTCGCGGTGGAAAGTGAAATGACGATAGAAGTGAGAAACAACTCAAACAGCACGTTCTTCTTCTAGATCAAGTAACTTCTTCTTCAAGAAGTAAAACCTTCTTGATCCCAAGTAACTCGGGAAGTGTTTTTAGTAGTGTGCACACTTTCAAGCTTTTTTATTGTGGGGGTGGGTCTGGTGTTGCTCTCGCAGATTTGAGTGCATTGATCAATGCTGGAAAATGGTGATCAACTCTAGGGTTGACCGGTTGCTCTAAGTTTGCCATTGGAATTTGGTGTTCTTAGCTATGAAGTTCATAGTGCTCTTGGCATGTACTGTGACTTCAAGGGGGTGCAGAAATGGACAGATGCTTTTGTAATTGGGCAGTTAGTCTATCTTGTAAGTGCATGTCGAGAAGTGAATCAATTATTGCTTTACAACATCGTGTCTTACACGCTCAATGTGTTCTCACTGCAAATGTGAACCGTGTGATGTGTCCAATTTACATATTCTTGGTTTCCTCAAGTGTAGTAGTGTTGGCGTTTTTAGTTTTCTATTTATAAGTATCCTTAGGAATGGTGTTTTTTTCTCCAGTTTTCCTTGTAGCGCTTTTATTTGCTGAATAAGTATATTGTACTATATATATAGATATTTTTGGCAAGCTCAGAGAAAACAAGTCATACCGTGACATGGGCTTTTTTTTTTCTTTTTTTTTTTCGCTTCCGAAGGACTCATTTTAATTCTGTTTAAATGCTTTATTTCTGTTACATGGTTATTTGTGCACTTATAATGTGTAATGCACTATTCGTTTGTGACTTGTATTTAGGAGTATTACCATGGTGCACATCATCAGAGCACTGGAGGAATGCTTTTAAGAGCGTAATAATTTATATTCCAGTTTGCTGCGTAATGCATAAGTGTTATTTGCTACACAGTGTGGGGTTTATTTGATGTTTCTCATACTGGTCAATGCATTCCAATAAAACTTTTTTTTTTTATGCCTCCATCATGTTTGCTCCATCTTTCTGTAATTTCTGAACAATTGTATGATGCATATTTGCAGTCTAGTGTAAGTGCTGTATTTCTAATCATCATGAGTATGTTCCTTTAAAATGCAAAGATGCAAGAGTAGGGCTGTTTGAACACATTCCAGGATTTTCACTTGCAAGTTCCCTAACCCACGTGGTCAAATATGTCGGGGCCGCCCTAGCACAAAGCCTGTGACGACGAATTTCCTCTTCTCCGATTAAGGATTGCAAGGAACGAAACAGATATGGGGCATGAAAGTGGTAACATTTGGGCGAGTTAGTTACTGTTCCTATCATGGATGTTCACAGCACTCACATAATAAGGAAAGATAACAATGCTATTTTCCTCTGTGTCTTTTTTTCTTGTGGTGGAAGGCTCGTAGGAGGTGCACGGGCAACCTGCTATCGGAGCACGGTGCAGGGCACTCCAACGAAATGCTTCAGCTATCTCGGAGCATCTAGATCAGCACGCCTGTTGTGCAGTGATGCCTCGGAAGCTACCACGGAAACATTTGAGTGCGAAATAGAGAGTCGTTGGCCACAAGCTTGAATGTTTATGAATGTAGCTGCAATCCTTCGAACCACACGCTTGTGATAATTCAGTGTTGAGACAGGCAGACCCTCTTGCAGAGCTATGGCATCGTGGTGCAACTACATGCAAGAGACATCGCAAAAAAACGTAGCAGCAAATTTCGACATTCCTTTCTGTTTGACTGCACATTTGTTTGCATACTTCTTTCAGCAAGGCTTGGCAACATTCACAGCGGCACTTCTAAAAAAAAAACTTGGAGGACGCTTGAGGTTTGCCTTCAAGAGTAGAATGCGATAGCGCAATCGGGCCCCGTGCGCATCGCCTTCTGAATTACTAGCCTAGCTTTGGTTCTCAGTGGATGCCTCAACCATGCCACAAGGAAGCGAGTGTCTGTGCGCATAACATTGGCCGTTTCAAACTATCCTAGAATGCTTACTGCAAGTAGAGTTGCAAACTGCCCACTACGCCATAATTCTTCCTTTTACGAATCAGTGCCCGCTACGCGACCGTAAGGCAACACACGAACCTGTGCAGCTGCTCACTTTGTTGATGCTTTTTCTGATGATGATGATTAAATATGTCTGAGTTCTTTGTAATGGCTGGGCCTTTAAAACACCAACTCATTGCGCGATTTACATGCTCTGACGCCTGGCGCGATTCTACGCTTCAGCCACGCAATATTACATGCATTAAGTAGACTCCTCCCACTACTTGACATTCATATAGTGTTTTTTTATAGCAGTTTCAAACAATGGCGTGGTTCTGTGGTAGAGCACCTGCTTGCCAGGTGCATAGCCAGGGGGGGGTCGGGGGGGGGGGGTTGAACCCCCCCCCCCCCCGAAATTGCAGGCCTGGGCACATACAAATGCACGCATGAACATACATAAAGTATGGTTGAAACCCCCCCCCCGAAAAAAATTTCTGGCTACGCCCCTGCTGCTTGCCATGCAGCAGGCCTGGGTTGGATTCTCGGTTGAACCGAACATTTTTATTATTTATTTTATTTGCATCTTTCTTGATTTTTCAATCACGGACAGTGCTGATTTTTCGCTCACAACCAACTATGTCGAGGCTGACAACAGAATTTCTGCAAAGCAAGCTCTTAATATAAGCTCTTACGTTTAGTTATATTTTTTATCACCTCTCACCATCAGCCTTACATCCTTTAGCTGGCAGATGGCGATACAAAGTCACTTAGCAGGGCATTCCCAATCCGCCTCTTTCATTTTCCTGTGCTGCCCCCTGCTGTTTTGGTAGGGTTTTGGTAAGGGCCAGGACAGCCAGTATTGCCAGAAGCAAAGCCTCCAAGATGAATGGACGTTTTGTGACTTTTCCGCTAGGGCAGGGCGTGCCGGGGCATCGTGAAGAAGGTAGATTGTAAATCCTGACATTGTTCATTGAGCACTTCTGCTCTTGTGGTTGTACTGACCAGTGTTGGCAGTAATGCGTTACAAGCAACGGCGTTGCCGGTAATGCGTCAGTTTTTTCAGTAACTTAATAACGTCCTTAACATTTTTCGGTAACGTGAGTTGTCACGTTACTCGTTACCTTTTATTCCAATTATCTCAGGAGTTTTTCACTAAAGTCCTTCGTCTCATAGGTGCCACATTCGCAGAGCTCGCCCCAACGTTTTTTTGTCGCAGCCGTGGACTGCTGCCGGCCCACCAGGCGTTAAGGGTACGATCTAATCCACCGTCAAGAGCGTATTTAGCTTAGGCGCGGACGTATTCATTGAGAATCGAGGCAAGCTGTCTGATGACAGCTTTGAAATCAAGCTATTGCTTAAATTCTACACGTTGTAGTTATGAGAAGGTTCTCCCTGCAATACTCTAGCGCTGGTTATCAACTTTGTTTTCAAAATAAAGTTTGTTTCTTCCTCTGGGCTACTGCGGGCATACGTTTCTATAGTTACTCAATTTTTCAGCGAATGAGGCTGAACATGAACACCTTTAGATAAACCCTCACAATTTTTGCAGCAGTTTACACGTTAAAGGGAAAAAATTGTATATATGTGCGCAAATATTTTTTTCCACGAAACTAAGCCGTTTAAGCACTTCTTTATAACTACAATATTTGACCATCTGTCCTGTTAGCAGAAACACACCGTCAGAATTGCAGTAAATTTGTTGAGAGTTGTGCAATGCTTTCTTCGCGGATGGTGAAATTTCATTCTGTGATAATCTCAATGATCTCATTTTGTGACAATCCCGATGATAAAATCTCATTTTCTGTTTAATGCCACACTTAGAAAAATGGCTTAACGATGTGGTGTCACAGAGTTAGAGGACATCACAATTAACTCTACAGGCAACGTCAGTATAATATTGCTGGGGTTCGGCGTATTTGTGCAAAGTATTCTCATTACATCAGTATTTCAGATAAAATTGTTGTTGCAGCTAGACGTTTTGTGTGAAACACAAATAAGAGCTTTATAACATTGTCTACTGCGGGTTCCTGCAGCGAAGACGCACTGATTCAAATTTATGATTGTGGAGTAATGACACAAGTAACGTGCGTTACTTTTTTTCTGTAACGGTAACACGTTACCTTTTTTTGAAGGTAATGTAGGCGGTAACGCGTTCCTTTTTTGTAAGCGTACTGAGTAACGTATTTAGTTACTTTTTTTCGGTAATTCCTACAACACTGGTACCAACCCATCAGCCGATGGTGGAACAGAAATTCTGAAATCAGTGAGCAACCACCCACCACTCGGCCCCCTCACTGTGTTTTTTATTTAAGTAAGTGCATACACCCTATTCTTGTGCTCAAAGGTCTGATATAAGGAGGAACACGCTCAATATGAAGGTTAAAGTCATAGTGACACACAAAAAAACACTTGATAAGAAAAAGTCCTTTTCAATAGTTCACGATTGGTAACACAACTACCGTGCCATAACACACACATTCCATGCATGCAGCAGCAGCCCTCAAAATTAGTAGTTTATATGAAGAGAGGCGCTGTCTGTTGTATATGGACAAGATCTAAGCATTCATTCTTTCTTCTGCTCACAGAAATTGTGGAAGTTATTATAACGGTCACTCAAGAATCTCGGATCGCGTGAAGCCATCAAACGTGGGAATGCAAGAATGCCGCAGTCACACCTGTTCATGTTGCGTGCTCGTTTTAAGCCTACAAGTTTACTCTGAACGAGATGAGGCACAATCTTAGCATGTCAAACTCTATGGAGAGCAAACCTAGCTAGTTGCTCACTCTTTTGCATATCTGAATGACATTAAAGATGCTCACTGTACGTAACGTACATTTATTGGTAGTGCTTCAATTAGAACACTACTTTTGGGGGTGATGCTGTACTTGGCTGGAATACAGTAGATCGTTCTTTGTGAAATAGATACGACTGCCATGCACATTCCTGTAGAAACAAAAAAAAGATGAATTTAGTCAGGCATCTGAAGGCTCATTTGTGTTGTGGTTTTGCAGGTGATTTGGAAACAAGCATCAACACATTGAAAGAGGTGTCAAGTGCATATGCATGTTTGTTCATCACACTTCTCCTGCTATAATACAGCTTTACTGTATCACCTCTTGTCCGGATTGCTTTTATGACACTTTACTGATTCCTTATTGTAATGTCAGACTAATTCATCTGCAGCTCCAGCATATCCTAAACCCATAGTGGAACACAACTTATGTTCTTCTTGCTGCTGACTTGAATGTCATTCGAGAGTGTTAAGGATGCTAGGTCATTGTCTGCTTTCAGATACAAAATATTTTTGGACCCATGAACTCTTGTCGCAGTCTTGTAAAGTGACGCAGGCATGACTACAGCTAATTGCATCGATGGGCAGCGAAACTTCTTTTTGTTCATAATTGATTACATGTACCCACTGTGCAGCACAGGATAGAAGCATACCGTTTTACTATTGCTTTTATTAGGTTATTTATCAGTATTATCGTGTAATAATATGTTGTTAGACCTACTGCTAGTCCCTCCTTCCTTCCAAAAGGTGTTTTCTTTTTTTCATCCTCCTGGTTAAGGTTGCAAACTGTACGTGCCTGGAGGTTTGTCGTAGCAGAGTACATCCTTACCTTCCTATATCAATCACAAACATAACTACGAACAGTATCAGATAAAATAAATTTGTGTTATTCAAACACCCAATTATAATGTTTCGGCAAATACTTGCAATGATTCCAAAGTACCGAAAAGTTCAGATAACTGCTTTTCGCCATGCCTCTCTCACCATGATGGACGTTCTGACACATGTTGTAATCGCCATTTGATGAATACGTTGCTCGGAGGATTTCACGCGAGACGAATGCCCTGCTTGCCCGTTCAGGACGCGCTCGTGCCTCTCGCCGTCGACGCTCTGTGACGGCTGCCTCGACCGCTATGCCGTGCGCCTCTCATCGGCGGGGCCTTCGCCGCCTCGTCACCGACGTGCATCGTGCCCCTGGCTGAATCGTGGTCCGTCCGTGAACTCCTGTGACCGGCTCCTTAATCTTTCCTGTCCTCTTCTCTCTTCGTCGCGCCTATCGACTTCCGATCCCTTTCTTCCCTATTTCTTTCACTTTTCTTTTATCCCCCCTTACGCCACCCCCACATGGCGCTTAGCCGTGTCGCCTATAGGCAGACAGAAATTAGCGCCCTTTTCCTTTTCCCCCAAGAACCACTAGTAGTATGAATACTGCTGATAAGTCATCACTTATTAGCGCTTTAGTTATTTTATTTATGGCAAAATTAATGTAGGTAACATTCCTTTGACTGGACCAGCGAATGCTCGAGTGGTCAGACTCGTACAGAGAAAGGAGTCTCTAATGGCGATATAATACGTTCAAGCAAATCGCACTCTTCCAAAATTATTCTTATAATCAGCTACACTTACGTTTCATTGCGTCATGTATATTTGAAAGGCTAATTAGTGGCTTTTACATAGTTACACAAAAGATATATATATATATATATATATATATATATATATATATATATATATATATATATATATATACACACACACACACACACACACACACACACATACATATATACCATAAACTAAAGACACTTTGACCGGCTGCTTCCGTAAAATGGTGGTATGCACGTATGTTGTCAACATATTTGTTAGAAGTGAAAGAACTAAATAAATCTTACGTTTGTTTCACTGGCTGCTGTCAGACGAAAGCTTACTGTCATAGGCTTCGATGCTTCTACTTTCTGCTTGGCTAGATTGCTGAACGTGGTCTCGTCTCTCCTCTCCCCAGGAATGTTGTCATGAAAAGTGAATCCTACTGACATGCCGTTTTCGTTAAACCACCTGAACTGCGAATGTGAGAGACACATGGAAAATGCACGGTATGAAAACAATACCAGCATTTACATTATATCTGTGACTACAACGCGCGTAGTGACTATACTGTGACTTACACGAAAATTCTGAACAGTGAGAACAGTTCTCAACTTTGTAGATATGGCGAGCACGTTGCGAAAAGCTGCTAAAAACCTAGTCCTGTTGCCAGCGTCCAAGGTGCAGGCTTTCAAAGCTGCAAAATGTTACCAATGCGTGATGTAAATTCACAGCACTGATACGAAATGTGTCATTCACAAATGTACTCAAAAGTTCTATGGAAAATATGCCACATTTAGCTGACGTTGCGCCACATCGAACAAGCTTGGTTCCTTGGCTTTTTTAAAGGTTGTCTCGGAAGACATTACACAGAATAATTGGCTGGGGTATGAAATCCTACTCAGTAATGCGAACCATTTTGCTGGGCAGCTATTTAACAGTGATTGGTTATGGAGAGGCTAAAGCAAAACTGAAGAGAAAAATAGTTTGACCAGTATTTGAGGAAGCAGCATTCCGAAACAAAAAAACCATATTGCTGTGTAGAGACGGGTTGATAAGTCATGAGAAAACGCAAAAACCTAAGATGAATGGCGACACCACTGTAGAGTTTCCGCACTGGCTTGCTGTGATGTCACAGATTTTTTATCGCGCTGTCTGTTCTGGCCTAGTTGTGTTTTAATTAGTAAACATGAACTGCCTTGTATACTCTAAAACAATGGATTACTGTTACTGGCATTTTTAAGACAATTTATTTGAGCACGAAAGCCCGAATAGGAGGAGGTATTCACTGAGCTCAGCCCGCCAGGCAGCGCCAGTGAGTGCCTACATCCGGCCAACACAGCCATGGTCGTTCGAAGGTCCGGCATACGATCGACTCGACCATCTGATGTCATGACAAAGGATATCAAAACAACACGCGCGGCCAAGCACTTTGGTTGCAATGACCGCGCGTGCAACCTAAAGCCCGTTGATGTCGGAAAGTAGCGGCGCTGTTTTATCTACGCCGCTGCGCCCTCGCCGCACCGTCAGCCTCCTCTTTTTTTCACCCTCTCTCGTGGAGCCGGCGCATCCGCAACGCTGAGTGGCTGCGGCGCGCGTTACCTCCTAATCAGGTGACCCTGACATCACAAAAAGCGCGCGCAAGCAAACTTCGCGCGCTTTTAGTTGCTTGCGCACGCCATGAGCCCTCCAGGCGTGAACCTGCAGGCATGCCTGCAGGCGTGTGTGTGCGGGTGCATGCGTGCTTGTAAGTGTGCATGTGTGCTCTTGCGTGTGTAGGTGCGTACGCGCACGTGTTTGCGTGTGTGTGTGAGTGCATGTGTGCGCCTGTGTGTGCGTAGGTTTGTATATATGTGCGCCATCGTGTGCGTGCGTTTGTGTATGTGTCTTTGCGACTGTGTGCGTGCGCGCACGTATGTGTGTGTGCATGTATGCTCCTGCGTGCGTTTGCACGTCTGTATTGGCGCGTGTGTATGTGCGTGTGCACACGTATGTGTGTGTATGTGTGCGCATGAGCGTGCGTGCGATTGTGTATATTCGCGTGTGTGTATGTGCATGCGTGCGTGTCTATCGCGACTGTACCCGCCTGTGTATGTATGTGGGTGCGTGTATCGCGTGTGTATGTATGCACGTGTGTATGTATGTACGGGCGTGCGTGCGTGTCTGTATAGCGTGTGCATGTATATGCGTGCGTGTCTGTATCGCTTGTATATGCGCGTGTGTATACGTATGTGCCTGCGTGTCTCTATCGCGTGTGTATGTATGCGCGTGCATGTCTGTAGTGCGTGTGTACGCGCGTGCGCGTGTGCGTTCGTTCTTGTCTGTATCGCGCGTATGTATGTCCGTGCGTGTCTGTCTCGCGTGTATGTGCATGTGTGTATCGCGTGTGTACGCGCGTGCCTGTATCGCGCGTGTGTACGCGCATGTGTAATATGTGCGTGCGTACGTGTCTGACAGCGGCATTGGCACAAAAAGGCTTCGGGCCCACTCATTCCGACCAATTCAATTTAAGTAAACCACCGCATTTCTTCTTGGCTACCTTCTCTGAGCTCATCAAGACAACAATGAGGAACGAAATTCTCGACTATAGTACTTTATGCTGCTTGCATTATTGCGCCTAATACACCTCCGCGTTACGGACAGCCGAAATCGCGACGCGCATCCGGCCGCTTGTTTTTATCGAAGGGTCTTAAAAAATATATATTTGTCGTTATGTCATATCGGAAACCCACTTTCGTCACGGCGGTTTTTAAGGGACGGATTCTCATTTAATGCTTCAAGGGGCCGAATAAACAAGCGCGCGCAGTGATTCTAATGCGGCTGCGACGAGCCAGTGGAGGGTTCAGCGTGCCGTGCGCACCGCGCCCGCCAGGGGAGGGGAGCGCGCGTGGAGGAGAGTGTCGCTACTTTCAAAATCAAGGGACTTTAGTGCGACCACGGTTGTAGCTGCTTTTACTGGCGCTAGAGTGTACTAGAACAGGGGAGCGCTCGGAACGGCCGCAGCACCAATGTACAGAAAGTGAAGCCCAAACAGGGACAATCCGCTTGTGGAGATACGTGGGATCTGCCGAATTTTTCAATCTTAGTGTCACCTTTTAGAGTTGTATTGGTTTACCTTTGTTTCTTATAACTAGCTTCCGTTGCTACGTATTGCTACAAAAAGTAACACCTATATGATGCCGGTATTGAAGTTCCGATGGGATATGTAAAAAAAAAAAAGGATATTTTATCTTCTAATAACCAACCAGTTGCAGCAAAATTAACGAAAATACTATAGTACCTATTGGGTACCCCATTTTCTTGTTCCGCAAAGAAATTGCGTTGGTGCGCCATAGTGGAGGGCTCCACAAATTTTGACAATCTGGTATTGTTTAACGTGCACTGACACCGCACAGTACACGAGCCTCTAGCATTTCGGCTCCATCGAAGCGCGGCCGGGATCAAGCTAAAGACCAGTATTGAGAATGTATCTCAGGTGTCAGCTTACGTTTAAAATTTATGTAGTACAAGGCTGCTGGCTTCTCTGGTAGACAAGTATGTTGGCTGAACACATCTTGGTCTGGCGCAAAGGAGTTGAAGTAAAGATAGTTTCTCATGGTGACATTCTGGCTCGGAAACACCCGGGAGCTCTTATACTGCAAAGGCGAACGATACGTTTCACTGTTTGCTTGTGTGACTCCATTGATCAGCAAAGCTTCTCAAACAATGCAACTAAATCTTCAAACCTGGGTGTCCTCTTGCTCATAGACTGCCTCTTGTATCAGAGAAAAGACGTACTTATTACTGTACTGATCCATCCTCTTGTCATGCTGAAAGTTAACAAAATCACTATAAAGAACATGTCAGCATAGAGGAGTTCACTATACTGGGCGTTTCGAGAAATGCGTCCGGAAATTCTCAAGATAAGGAAATTGGGATACTCGATCTCCATTTTTGGCATCACTTCCTCGCTGGCGGCAATAATTTTATGATGACTAGAGGCATAATCGTACAAATTAAATTAATTAACATTCTGTTAAAGGGCAAAGGATGGGTAGAATGCGAAAATTGAACTCCTTCCTGCGAAGTGTCCATTGTCGATTTGAGCGTTCCGAGAAGCGGCCTCTGGCGATTTTTTCGGGGTGATGAAATCCGACCAGTTTTACCGACGAAACCAAAACGTCGAAGACCGCAACTGCCACACTCTTATTCCAAGTCATCCGGAGCGCGCGAGCGTCGTTATATGAACCATCGATTTACTTCAATTTGTGAGTGTGGGGGCTGCGCTTGCCATGTTAGCACGCATGAAGCATCGTAGGTGAATTTTAACGAACGCAGAAGAACTAACGCCATTCGTTTTCAGCAACAGTCTCGTCATTGTCCATGGGAATCTGCTAGCGTATATGGCAGTTGCGCTCCTCGGCGCGTCGGTTTCAGCTTTGCCGGTGAATTCGGTCGGACTTCTTCACTCCGCAAAAATCATGAGCGGCCGTATTTTAGAAATCTCGGAGCGGAAATGGACTCTCTGCAGGAATGACTTTAATTCCCCCTTTGAGCCGACCGCCTGTCTCCACTAATTAAAAGGGTAGTTATTTTAATTTATTTAATTAGTGTCGTAATTTATGTCTCTAGACATCTTAAGGCACCTGACGCCACAGAAAAAAGTAATTATGAAAGCAGCGAGCTGGTATCACATATTGCCCTTATTTTTGATGACTTTCGGACACAAATAGTTGAAATACCGAACGCATCAAAGGTACTCACCGACGAAAAAGACACCTCCCTTTTTCTTATCGAAGACTTTTTAGTGCCTTCGAGTAGCTCTGTCCACGTCTCAACTTCAACACCCATTATGGTCGCCTGTTAAGAAATCAGCGAGGTTTCTAACTCGCCTGCAAAAATTCGAAGCTGAATAGAAACAGGTGCTGCCTATGTTATATACTCTAACGGTTGTAGTAATGTAAAGCGTGAAATTGTGATTGAACGCATTATCTCACACAGAGCAGCAGCGGATATATCGGGGCTATAAAAATGAACACACCTGAGCACAATGTAGATGACTTACCTTACCCTTGTATTGTAGATTTGCGCTGATGCCGAAGAGTTCCTCAGGCGTTTTCGGAGTGCCGTTAGGGTGTGTCCAGAAATGACTCTTTTGCTTGTCCACCAACAAGCACGCCGATTGTGCCACACTTGAAACATACGTAAAGCCTGCAAGACATGGCATCGGAGCTAAAATGATTACCACGATTGTTATAAACTCGGCCTATAACGAAACCCTATTTAACGAATTTCCCGATCTAACGTAACAAATAAATTTCCATTCCCCGACAGGTACCCATAGGTTTAAATGTTGTCATCAACTCGAATTAACGAAGCTTTCATGGCACTGAACTTGATTTAACGAAGTTTTTCCAGAAATAAATCCGCAAAAATGCAGTGGTTTGTTTCCAATTTCTACACAGACGGCTTTTTTTCGGACGTGCACTGTAACGCTATAGCGTTAAAACATCTCGCCACCCTAATCAAGACACTTGTTTTATTTTGACGAGGCTGTACGGCGCAGTCGGTAGCGCGTTTACCTATCAAATGGCGCGGTAGTGGTTTGTTGTCCCTGCAAATACTCCCACAGGAACACAGTTGCTTTCGTTATTTAAGGTTTATGCGACAGATGGCACTGGTAGTCTCCTTGGAACTTTCTTGCTCTGCCTGCTCGCACATTAACTGCATCCGGTCTATACCTGTCTTAGAATATCGGCAGCTTGTCTCAGCTTCACGTGACTATCTACCTCGCCTGTATCGCCCGGACATGAGAGGAATTAATGCTCGGGCTGCCCTCGCGGACTTTTCACACGCGCAGGCTTGTATTAGTGACAAATAAAATGCCCTGGTAGATTTCAGGCGACGCTACATTACAATTTTAGATTTCGAAGGACCAAAACATTTTTCCCTCGATTTTACGAACTTCCCGATTTAACGAAATAATTCGAGCGCCCTCATTACTTCGTTAGATCGAGTTTCAACTGTATTGCTGAACATTTCTGGACTTACGAATTTGATCATGTAATACCGATTAGTCAAGTGCTTTCTAACGTTGCGCTGTTTATTATTCTTTCCTCGTTCATAAAAAGGGCACCGAATCGCTTGATACTGTTTGCTTTTTAAGGTAATGTTTCCTGTGGTGATTGCTTATTCTATGGTCGCGAGGCCTCCGGCACGGCATAACCGCATGTGCATGCATCTTACGCAAATTTTTCATTCTCGTAAAGTTATAGAGGGCAATCTCACCTGTCTTCAAGTCGAAGAGCACAGAAATGAACTCGGATGTATGGCCCACTGACTGTAGAAGATCAGACGTTAAGTCTTCCGATGCTCTCATATCGATTCTTGCGAGCTTAAGCTCACTGTCGTACCACACCTGAAAAATTCCGTATGTATGTATGTATGTATGTATGTATGTATGTATGTATGTATGTATGTATGTATGTATGTATGTATGCATGCATGTATGTATGTATGTATGTATGTATGTATGTATGTGTGTATGTATGTATGTATGTATGTATGTATGCATGTGCATATTCATGTACGTATGTATGGGCTTGCGCAGGGTTCTCTATTAAGGGGACCAAGTTTCACCGCAGCTACCCCCCCCCCCCCCCGCCCCCGGTGGTCGAGTCCGAAAGACAAAAACCTTCGAAATGGCCGAAGAAAAACGAAAATGAAGCACTGATGCGCTTGTGACAACGGCCTGCCTTTGGTCCAATGCTTTCCGGGGATAAAGGTAGCAAGTACAGCTCTTGGAATGCAACATCAGGAGTCCTCGGCCGCCGCCATTAGCGTCTAAAACCTGCGTGGCCACAACCCTACACTTTAAACAATGACGGGCTGGATGAGTAGAGTAATGGGGCATACTTGGCGCCCCCCTTCGATCATATGGGGGGGAGTCGTATTCATAAACCAGAAATTTTGCCTCGGATTCATAAACCAGAGCGCGTCATCAGGCATCTGTGCTGCAGTCACATAACTTAGCAAATGTTGATACATTTTTATATCGTGGAGGCAGGTTGCTGCGCGACTCTTCATGTACTAATATTGAAACGGGCTTCGCGTTCATAACAACTGATGTTCAAGGTCTGGAAGCCGTAGTTTCGTATGAGCGATTCTCTATAAAAATGCTGCGGAGTCACTGGGACAAAATGGAATACTTGGGCTTGTGAGATCCAAGTGAGCACCAGCTGTCTTTTCGTTCTACTTCCGCGAATGCGACCGCATCTAGTGAGATTCGAACTTGTGACCTCGCGTTAAGCTGCAGATCACCATTCCGTTATACTGCTATTATATGTCCCTTACAACTCCTTCTCATATAGGTCCACATATGTCCATACAGATATACCGACATAAGTTATTCACGGGCTAAACCTTTTTGTACGAAAGCGAAGCAAATCCGGCTTTCAGAAATCCACTGCCATCAAGTTGAAATGCTGTCTCTTCAACGCTGTAGCTGAAGGAAGAGGGCATGTTGGGCAGTCGTCCTCTACTTGGCCAATACTTGCAGTGCAGTCCCTCCGGAATCTGCGGATAACCGTGTCAGAAAGGAAACGTAAGCACGTCTTCAACCTCAAGATCTAGCACAGCATGATATAAACATATCCACGTCAGGCAGTGTGTAGCAGGGGCGTAGCCAGAAATTTTTTTCGGCGGGGGGGGGGGGGGGGGGATTCAACCATACTTTATGTATGTTCGTGCGTGAGTTTGTATGTGTGCGTGTATATATACGCAAGCAAAATTGAAAAATTTCGGGGGGTTTGAACCCCCCCCCCCCACCCTTGGCTACGCCCCTGGTGTGTAGCCAGGGGGTGGTTTGGGTCCGCCCTCCCCCTGTATCTTTAAATTTTGTGTGCATAATATAGCCTCGCATGCATACAAACGCACGCACCAATAAGGAGGATCGTACTCCACCCTCCCCCCCGGAAAAAATTTCTTTTTAGACCCCCGGCGTTAGGTGACTTCACACGAAAACTACGCCGCAAATACGAATTCAAATAAGGCAGAACTTTACACGAAGGCACGAAGTAATCAACAGATATCAAAACAAAGCATGGGCTGTTGCTGCAGCGTCTATATTGAATACCTGGCACCATCAATTGATTTTACTCGCATGCTGCAACAGGTTCAAGTGTACAGGTCGTATTCTTGGCTTTTAAAGAGTCAGTTTTTTGCAGGCATGTCAGATTCCTCGGTTTTTTATTTCGTATTGTCCTTGTCACGACACATCATGGCGAGTTGCATCACAACGGCTGTTTTCAATCTTGAATACCGGGTAGCGCAAATTCGAACAAGACAAAGAAGGAACACAGATGCACAGGTCCTGCGCATCTGTGTTCCTTTTCTGTCCTGTTCGAATTCGCGTTATCCACTAGTCAAGATTCTGAACCAACAAGCCCAGCAACGAATATTGCTGGGCTTTTACAGCGAAAGCTGTTATGAGATCATTTCACCGGCCGTTTTTGGCGCCGTAGTTGTCCGCCGCCGCCGCCGATGTCCGTAACCACTATCGCTCGAAATAAGAAAAAAAAAAACGAAACAAGAAAAAAATTCCAGGATGGAACGAGGTTCGAACCTGGGCCCTCTGCGTGGGAGCCCAGTATTCAACCTCTGAGCCATGCCGGTGCTTGAAACTGCTTTGCAAAAAGGTCCTATACAGGCTTCATGTCGGGAAGGAACCACATTAGCATATGCAATATAGCGTGGTAGAAGAGTAAAATAAGCACCAAGCGTCGCACAACGTGAATTCTGTAACGAGGCGTCACACAATGCGAATTGCGCAATGAGTAGGTTGTTCAATGCTTCGAACCCATTAGAAAGGGCTCTGCCATAATTCTTCATCTTCATCAGGCACAGCATCAACAAAGTGTGCATAATGCCTTACATGCGTTTAGCAGGTACCAACGCTCTCCGCAGAATGACGAAAAATGGCACAGTGCCTGCTGCCCTACTTCTCAAAAATTACAATGATTTATAGCGTAGTGGGTTCCTCGCAAGTGCACTTGTATTGGTTGCCAAGGAAGCCCATAAGCGCATGATCCACTTCCTCGGGGTCTCAGTGAAATTACAATGATTTATAGCGTAGTGGGTTCCTCGCAAGTGCACTTGTATTGGTTGCCAAGGAAGCCCATAAGCGCATGATCCATTTCCTCGGGGTCTCAGTAAAATTACAATGATTTATAGCGTAGTGGGTTCCTCGCAAGTGCACTTGTATTGGTTGCCGAGGAAGCCCATAAGTGCATGATCCATTTCCTCGGGGTCTCAGTAAAGTTCTTCGCCCCCCCCCCCCGTCTCTCTCCCACGTCAACGTATATTATACAGCATGACGGGAGAGGGAATTAGCGATCGGGCGTCACCCAATGCAAATTACATAACTGGTGGGCCGTTTAAAGCTTCCAACCCATTACAAAGGGCTGAACCATAATTCTTCATCGTCATCAGTCGTCGCGTCAACAAATTGCACATAAGGCCTTACAGACGTGTAGCTGGTGCCTCGCTTCCCCGCAGAATGACGAGTAATGGCTTAGTAGGTGCTTCCCAAGTTCACAAAAATTGTGATTTATGGCGTAGTGGGTACCTTTCTAGTGAACTTGTATTAGTAGCCTTGAGGGAGCTTAGAACGGGCTCTAGAAACGCCGCTCTTCCAGCTTTCGCTGTGACTGTGCTGCGGTTTCAGTGCAGGCCTGGCGTTTTTTTTTTTTCAAGACGCGAGTTTCGCGATCGCGAGTAATTCTTAAGGTTCGTTGACGGAATATATCGAGTCCTGCGCGTCGTCGTTTAGCTTTCCGATGAAAGTGTGATAAATTGATACTCACCTGAAACGTACCAGAAGCGAACTTTGGGTCTTTTTGGAACCAAGAAACATACATCATTGCGTAAATCTCTTGCGCTTTGTTATTCATGTCGGGTCCTCTTATTTCGATGTATAGTGGCATTCGCTCATCTCCGCTTGGGTAAGAAAATGGTAGCGCTAAAGAAAGAGAGAAAGAGATTACTCAACTCACAAGTGATTACTCGATTGACAAAAAAGAAACGGTATCATACGTACGTTCCACAACACGCAAAAATAAATATTCGTCGCTACAGTTTTCATAAAATAAAATAAATTTTACGAAAGTGATGGTACAGATATTTGAAAATTCGAATTCGATAATTTCTGCTATTTGATTCGTATGTGATTCCCGAATTCTCTGTTTGCAGTTGCTGTATATTTGTTTCTTTCACATATATAATAAGCGATCAGAACGCTTATTGTACTGTGGAAGGAGACAGAATGATGGACGTGACGGTTGTTCCAAATGACTCTCTGCACGACAGCAGCTATTTCGGCGTATGGCCGCCACTTTCTCGGCAAATGCGCTGGGCAGATAAAGGTTTCGAGCCACTGAATAATAATGACTCGCTTTTAAACAGCGATTGTAAAACTTTGCTCCGATTTAATATTTATGTAGTCTTAGCATAAACGATGCGCGCTGTTACCCTTTAAACGTTATGCGTCGTTGTACTGTATCACGTCCGTCTCCTACATCGAGCGCAGCGTTGTACGTTCATATGACGTAGTACTCTTCTGTTGTTTCGTTACTGTCATTGCCGCGGTTTCATCTAGAAGAAGTCAGTTTATCACACACAAGCTCTACAATATGCGTGCAGAAGGCCAGAAGGAACTTAGTATAAGACCGTTTACTTCGCTATAATGCCGCTTCCTCCATTTTTTTTTTTGTTTTCGTGATTGGCTGATTAAATTATTGGGTGGACGAAGGAACCAGAAAGGAAAGGAGATATGGGCAAGCACTGGTAAAGTCGACAAGAATGTCATTACGATCAGTCAGCCTTGGTAATGCCTGCCTGATGCCGTGAGTCAATTGCAGTGTCACATTATCACCATTCGGGTTCTTACCGCTTCCCCAGTAGAAGTTCGAGCGTAAGGAAAAATTCAGGTGTTCTTCGTTTATGCAGCCTCGGAAAACCTCCGACTTTATATTTCGGGTCTCTTTGCCAATGTGGTCCTCTAGGTACGTGTAGTTGTACGGAGGGCCATACTTCAACGCTCGGTTGGACCTGGTCATGCGTGGTGGTCCGGGCTTAGCTGTCTTCGAGAAAGGGTACGACGGTATCTGAAGCGCCGGCTTGAACTTCGCCATTTCGACAGTCTCGCAGGTGTCTTCAATCTTTGAACTCCAGCCACTGCTCTCTGAAAGAGAGAGAGAGAGAGAGAGAGAGAGAAGGGAACGCGACAAGCCGAGTGGTTAACTAAAAAAAAAATGGCCGCGTATCTGCGTGCTTTGCTACAAATGTCGTCGAAAGACGATAGTCTTCTGTCGGCCGTACTACATGAGTCCTAGTCTCAACTGCGGCCACCCGTAATGCTGTTCCCAGGGCCACCGCCTCGTGGCAGCACCATATCGTGGGCAGAGGGCTTTTTCGTGCATAGCGTTGCATTTTCAGTGCAGCCTAAGAAACACTAGGGTCTTTAGAATTACGTATCTATGCATTTTCTAGTTAAGGAACACCCCACCTAATACTTACGTATTGATGTTGCGCCTCAGATATGCGTAATATTTGCTTTTTGATCGATAATGTTCACAAGTATGAACGCAGCTACCAGTTCAAGATGGCTGGGCGTTCAGCAAGTGGTTAAACCTTGGCCGGGTGGCTGAATTGTGTGACAGACAGACAGACAGACAGACAGACAGACAGACCAAAATTTCTGCGTTCAAGTATCCCAAGAAAGACTTTTAAAAGCACTTTGTTTGCTAAACTGCCGCGAGGGAATGAGTAAAATGAGCAAGTGCAACGCAATGATCAAATATGGCTTTGATCCAGCTTATACGCGTAGTATGCGCGAGCAACGAAAGGCGCAAACTACGCAAGATGATGACGATTGGCAGTGCTGCATGGTATAAAAATGCGACAGATTGTGTTTAAGTTTCATTATATGCAGCTTGAATGCTCAAGTACTAATCCGGTATAGCCAAGGTTACCGTATTTGTCTGAGAAGTAAAGCGTCTACATATGGGACAACCTCAAGGTATAGTAGATTCAGGTGCTGTCGATAAATGTGGTGCGTGAATGTACATAAAAGAAACCAGACGTTTGCTTTAAGTAGACCTATATACTATAGCTTACTGCTCTTAGCTTAGTGACTTCCTAGTCCGAGCTTGTATAGGTCACTTCAAGAAATGATTCTCACGCAGTGTGACACCACGTGACATAATGGACAAAGACGGATGAAAACATATTTTTGACTTGCGCTAACGCCATTTAAAGGCTGCAGTTAAACGCCATATAGTGCGCCTGCGTAATACGCGTAACAAGCATTGTCCAATAACAACCAAAAAGGAAATCATATATTTTTTTTTAATGCTGAAAGGTATGTGAGAGAACCAAGGATGCGGTTTTACCAAACTCGACAGTGCTAGCTGAAGCTGTGTTCTAGGGCTAAAAGCTTTTGTTTAAAACTCTGCTAGCGTAAGAGACAAAATCGAGGTTTCACTTGTGCGTTACAAGAGAGATCTTTATCTTCAATGTGTAACTATGTGAGCAATGTAGAACAATAAGTTCTTACATTGTACTAGCTCTCCCATTAACCTTGCAGAAGTGGTGGATGTGCAATCAGGGTCACTTTTCACAACATACACTGTAACCAGCCTAATAAGGCTCATTACAGGACTGGTGTTCTAACCGGACCCTTTGCAACTTACTTACCTGGTCTGGATAGTCGATAAGATGTGGCTGTCCCTCTGCCGTAATCGTAAATGTCGACAAACTCCACGCCGAGAACATACGCCGATATTTTCGCTCTTTTGCCGTCGTAATCAAAGTACTCTTCAACCCAAGCTGGGTGGTTGGAGTCTATGCTGTTCATTTCGTACTTTGCAATGTAGCTGTGGCCGATTTCAGGTGGCTTCGGCTTGTCACCGCCACCTTAATACAGAAAGCGAGCAAGTTTATTCAAATACATTTGAATATATATATATATATATATATATATATATATATATATATATATATATATATATATATATATATATATATATATATATATATATATATATATATATATATATTCAAATGTATTTGAATAAACTTGCTCGCTTTCTGTATATATATATATATATATATATATATATATATATATATATATATAGGCAGGTATTTCGGTCACGACGGGCGCAATTTATTGCGACGTTTTGGCCGTGGGGCCGGCCTTCGCATGGCCGGTCCCATGAAGGGCGGTCCCACGGCCGAAACGTCGCAATAAATTGTGCTAAAACGTACGTCGTGTCCAAAATACCTGCCTACAGAATCGGGGCCTGCGTGATACTTTTCTGGGTGTTCAAAGTTAAGCTTTCTGATATTGTTAAAAATCAGTACTTGGAGGTGCGTGAAAACCACCTTTGAAGATAAGTTCTCTATCCGGGGGGGCACAAAGTGAGACAATAATTATCGCTGTCAGCCGCCCAATTGACTAAGATAAAAAAATTAACTTTTTAATGAGTGCAGCAAGCGGGCCTGTTTGTATTGAAAAGTTGGCGGCAGTCGCGTTTCCACACAGTTTTACTTGGAAGAATTCTTCTCGCATGTCTGTGTCCCGAGATATCCCGCTGCAAAGTTTAATTGCGGTTTGCATGATTACGCATGCAAGACGGTGAGGATCGGCGCGATGTTCCTCCCTGATGGGACCAGCAGTCATCGCTTGTTATCGCCAGCCGGTAGCAAAAGGGTACCGTTATCATCTTTGCCTATGCCTTCGACCAGTTGTCAGAATAAACGCCGCACGCAACTGCCGCGGCACATCGGGGCGCAGCTTTGCGCCAGTGTTCACTTGCATGCGTAATCATGCAAAGCGCAATTAAACTCTGCAGTGGGATATACATATATACATATATAATATATATATATATATATATATATATATATATATATATATATATATATATATATATATATATATATATATATATATATATATATATATATATATATATATATATATATATATATGAAAGACGACAGGCAGGCGCAGAATTAGAACGGGTGGCCCAGGAATGGGTGCTGTCTCTGTGTCTCATTTCATTACAACTGCGCAGCCGACAGGATCCAAACCTGTGCCGGAAAACACCACTGGATTTCCCAACCCAAGCGGGCGTGGTAAGTGGCAATTGTTGGACTTAGCGGGCATTTGCAGTAAGCGAGAAAACATGTAGTATACTACTTATTGAAAATCAGTTCTGCGGAATCCCGCAAGGTTGCGGAAGAGTTAAGAAAGGGAAAATAGACAACCACCCATTTGTAGCACGAAGCCACAAGGAAATCCATACGTGGCTTCGTGCTACAAATGGGTGTAGCACCCCGGACCAGGGCGAATTTGTCGGTGACTAAGAGGATTTATTTTCTGAGAAATCCGTATGGATTTCTTTGTGGCTTCGTGCTACAAATGGGTGGTTGTCTATTTTCCTTTTCTTAACCCTTCCGCCACCTTGCGGGATTCCGCATAACTGATTTTCAATATGTGTCCAGTTGCTTCGAGTTGATGAATTCGCTCACGCGCTGTCAATTGCTAGCTTCCTGGTTAGCTCAGTCGGTAGAGCGACCGCCCCGGAAAGGCGTTGGTCCCGGGTTCGAACGCCGGACCAGGACGAATTTTTCAGCGACTAAGAGGCTTTATTTTCTGTGAAATCCGTGTGGATTTTCTTGTGGCTGCGTATCTACAAACGGGTGGTCGTCTATTTTCCCTTTCCTAGAATACTACTTAATAGAAAGAAAGTTGGAAACTGTTTAAATAGGTGTTTTTCGGAAGCCAATCTACAATGTCCTATAGCTGGATTTTTTTGCCCAGCTTCGTTGCTTTAGAAATTAGTTAATCGTTCTTGTTTAATAAGCAATTAAGCAGAACACAGTGAAACATGGCTGATCCCCCTTTCATAGGAATCGGTATAGCACGAAAGGGAAACGTGTCTTCACAGGGGTAGTTGAGCGTTTATTGTGCATTGTTTCGCCACATGGGCGAAGGAATGAATGCTATAGAAATAAATTGTAATGTTACGCGAAGAAAGGCAAGCAGCTCAAAACTTGCAGCGCGCTCTAAACCAGAAAGGACGCACGAAAAGAACATACACAGGACGAGTGCGAACTAACAACTGTCACAATTATTACTTCTTTGTGTGTGAGCAGCGCGCTCCTTTCGGAAACGCGGCCGCTGGAGCGAGCGAAGTGACCTTCGTGCTCTCTGTAACGTCAACGGAAACTTGCCGTAAAAGCACGAGACATACAAACCGCCCCCATCACGAGATAAGCGCGCGCGCACGAGGGACACCCCCTGTAGAGGCGCGCTCGCATCGCAACGCGCGGGGCGACGACCTATAAAGCGCGCCGTCTCGCTAGTGACAACAAGAACACGCTGAAGCCACCGAGTTCCGAGTACCGCCAATGGTAAATGGTGTATATAAATAGCTCGCCGTTAGTAAGCTGAAGAACGTACGCTCTGTGGCCGAGTGGTTTAGCGCTGCGGAGCTAGGGGTCGTGAGTTCGAATCCCGGCAACGGAACACTTTCTTCTAGTTTCTTTTTTTTTGCCATCTGTTAGTGTATATTTTACAACGTCATATCCGTGACGTCAGTGGAGCCGTGGTGGACCCCAGCATAACACACTTTCGTGTTAAAAATAGTGTGACGTACTCTATGCAATAGTCAGCATCATACATTTGAACACCGCACGAACCGGAAAATGAATGATGACCAACTTGCTCAGTTTACAATTTTGATGCAGCGTGACTCACGTTCTTTTTTTTTTCTTTACAAAGTCGCCAAGCGACGCCCGAAACACACTAGTTTCAAGCGCAACGTTGTTAATGACAGTAGTACTGGGTCGGCGTAATCACCAGTACGACGATGTATACGGGCCTGACAAAAACGAAACATTAAGAAAAGTCGAGTTACCGTAGTACGGGTAGATGAATATATCATCAGGCCTTTCATTGCAGCGGTCTGTGGAGTACGGGATGTAGCAATGGCCTCTCAGAATAGCCGCGCATAGCGTTACACATTTTAGCCTGCGTCACAAAAAAAAAGAAATAAAAAGCGTAAATAGTAATCTCGTTCACAGATCCAGCATCGAGTACCGCTCTGCTTTGTTATTTAATGCCTAGAAGTTGTCAATGATGGAAAGGCATGTGCTGATGCAAACAGTATGCAGTGGCATATGTAACAGCGTGCGTCTGTTCAAGTTCAAACACACGCAAGTGATATGCCCTGATAGCAACTTAACTCCTTTTGTCCCTTGTTAGGAGGGGTCATTATTAATATCCTTTTGTCCCTTGCTAGAAGAGGTCGGTTATTTACACTGACTGAGTTCGATTAAAAGGCGCTGACGTAGCTGACATTATTGGTCATTGCGCGTTTATCGATACCTTATACTGTCAATCTCCCCTACCGTTCGCCGGCTACTACACTTATGTTTGTGACCTTGTAAAGGCCGATGTCAGCAAAAGCTGATGTCTCCAGTGTGTACATTGCGCATCAAAAGTATCTAAGAAGTATTAGAACTTTAACTCTTACACTGATTACGGAGCTTAAAGGGGTCATAAAACACTTTTCCAAGTAATGATCTAATGACCTCAGTATCGGAGTTTACTTGCCTCCCGAATCGATTGCCGCAAAAATTTCTCGAATCCGTCAAGAATGAGCGGAGTTACGGGGGTTTGGCGCACGCTCTCAGCGCTTTCTCTCTTTTCTCGTGCCGACAAGCGCACTGGAAGCTACACAGGGAGGGATGGCACGGGGGAATGAAGTTACGTCAGCGCGCGTCATGAAACGCGATCGCTCTCCCGCTGTGATTCGCATGCGCGAGTACGGGTACCGTGTAAAATTAGCAGACCTCATGAGGAGTGCGGCCAGTGCGGCGCCGGCAAGTGGCGGCACCCCGTGGCAAGAAGCGCATCTGATCCGAACGCCGCTCTCGATGTCGGCTATCGGCCAATGAGGATGCTATGTCTTTTGCGACGCGGCGAAGCAGATACGCGACGTCAACCGGCAGACACCGCGCCCACAGACGAGAAAACCGGCCTCTGTTTGAAAAGAGGGCGCCTGAGAAAACAGCAACTTCGCGCTCCGCCTTGTAGCCTTTACGCGGCGCGCACTACTGCAATATTTGGCTGAGCCAAATATTGCAGTAGTGACACGGCTGGCATAGCCGTGTCAACTTTCCCCACGATGTGTTTTTTTCAACAAGCCCAAAGGGTGCTTCATGACCTCTTTAAGTAGAAAATGAGCCTTAAATGGAACCTGCGATACTCTGAGCACGGTCACAAAACGCCACCGATCGGTAGTCGAGGGTCCTGAGGACACGTGCGCCAAACATTAAGGCGCAGCAGGCGGCCTGGAATTTACAATTACTTCTCTAAGTCAGCTAGAAATCGCTCCCTCTTCTCTCGACAAGCGATGCCATCAACCGAAATAACGGCGCCATAAACCAAAAGTCCACGGTCATTCGCTGATTTGAGCATCGTGAGCTGCATAGGTACCGCTGCCCCCGCGGGATGTCGCCACCTGCTCGCGCGCGTGCTAGCGATCACACTGACAGTAAACCACGCGTTCGAAGAGAAAAAACAAAACAAAACAAAAGGAAGTGCTCAAGGTCATGACGCGCACTTACGAACTATCGTAGCTTCTTGCCCCCTCTTCATCCGTCCTATGCGTAGCAATAACGCACTCGCTGGTGTGAGCGGAGAGGGAAAGCGCTTAAAGAGTCCAAGAGAACATACTTTTGGGCTAGTTGGTTTTACTGGATTTTTTTACCTTTTTACTGGATAGAAAATTTCTGTGCGTGTGGAACTACTAGAAACGTGTCTTTATGACTGAGCTACTGTTATCTTTCAATGACTGCAGACAAAGCTTCAGCAGCGCGTGCACTGCACACAACATCGAGGAGAAGTTTTCTGCACTTACCAGAACATTGTTGTTTACTGTAAGAGTGCTCCTCGCAAAATCGTGACGCCTTCGCGTATTAGTACTTGCCGGCTTTCCTGTATACCAGTGATGCTACTGTCAATTCTCTCCACTTGCAGCCACCAATGACCACCACGTTCTGAAACACCACAGCAGAGCCTTCTTATAGTAATCCCAGATGTTGTAAATCACTCGTTCCATTAAACATCGGGGACAGTAACAACTGAACATTTCCGGCTAATGTGGCGAGGATAACAAAAACTAATATAAGAGGAAAGACAAACACACAAATTTGTTATGCGAAACACCGGTGCCTAAGTGACTCTTTTGTCAATACGTGCCTTCTCGACGTAAATTATTAGCTGGAGTAAAATACCGGCCTTATGTGTCTGCACTGCCGTTTCGCTACCAAGATTGCGCGGAATTTCCATCACAACCTTCGGAATCTGCCCTGAATATCCACTGCATCAGGCTGGACAAGAAACGATCTTTGAATGTTGAGTCAGATACCGAATGTTCTGTTATTTTAAAGGGAAATATATAAAGGTTGTGAGGAGCTCAGGTATAAAAAAATAAAGGCCAATTCTCTCACTCGTTACATTTAATAGCGTTCAGAACTGGGCGTCCACAAAACCGAAGGAACTTTTACGTCAGAATCGAGTAAAAATACGATCGATTTTGGTGCAACGTGACGCAGGAACTAGATGCACGTGCAGTTAGTTCCTTGTTTGTTGAAAGAGGGAAATGTTACATTGACGCAGTGTAAATATCTTTAAGCGATGCAGATGTAACGAGATTGTCGAAACAATGAATTGAGCCTCCTAAACCGGGAAGAAAATTGTACGATACCTATAAAGGAGATGCCCTTACTCGTTTAAATAAAACCATGGAGGCCAGGTCAAAGAGGAAAATAGCGAATACCTTTATTGAAACGCGGAAATTTTTGCCAGCAAACACATGACCACAGACATGCATAGGGATGTAGAAATAGCTTATGTAATTACTTTGTGTCGTAAGCCTAGCTGCGCCACCATGGGCGTGTACATACAGCGTTCTACATTAGGAAGAATCCCCCCCCCCCCTCCCTCAGCTGTCCCGCTATTTGGGAGTCCTGAAGAAAACAATAATCGCAATGAATGCAAAATGAAAATGAAGCGAAGACGGGTTTCGCCATTGGTGCCCGGCTTATATGGGAAGTAAAGAGTTCTTGGAACACAACATCACGGGCCCTTGGCCGCCATTGGCGTTGCCAGCCGTGTCCGTTGCGCGTAGTACAGCGCCAGCGTCATTATACCGAAACAAACGTTTTATTAGATGTACGAGTGACTTCCTTATAAGTTATTACAACGAGCCAATCGGTTTTCTTGTTGAACGCGATCGGATACGGCGTTTGGCTATACTTCCCATCTCAAAGAAATAAACGTCTGCATTAATCAGCGTTCATGTATCTGCATATCAGGGGCTTATTTCGCCTTAAACTGAAGCAATGGTGAAGTTATCACCGTTCAACCTGTTGCCTGTGCCGGTCCGGGGTACAGACACTCGTATATGTGCACATACTTTCGTATGCAAGATAAAGCGGTGAATAGTAAATGTGCAGAAATTTAGCAGTACTCACCACACTATGGGCTCTCCATTTTTTCCAACGCGGGTGTGAGGTGAAAGCATGAGTTAGAAGGCAATAATCTGCACCTGCACGAAGAGGAGCGTTGTACGCATGTACATTGCGCCATTTCAGTGATTCCAAACAATACATGCGCTGTGCAAATATGTCCCCACTTGCGTTTACGTGTGATATGGCGACCGAATGAAAGATAACACTTACAATCGCACAAAGAGTGATTTAACGTTCTTTATCTCTCTCATTCGTTCAGTGCTGACGCAGCGACGATGTCTTGTGCTGAAAAAAAGAAAAAAGGAGAAATAAACGCCTGCATAATCACACTCCCTTACAGAAGAACAAAAAAAATCTATATCTTCACTAATCACTCGAAGTGAGCGCGCATGCATGCAGGTATATGTGCGTGTCAATCTCTGTACGGGTGCTTAGTACATACGTGCGTATGAGAGAGAGATTGAGAAAGGGAGAGAAAGTGAGGGAGCAAGCAGTAGGCAATATCTGTCGCTGCAGGGCCCAGTTGAGCAAGCAATGTGCCTTATCTATCGCTGAGTTTACACGTGCCGTTTTGACTAAATGGTGACGCTTGGCTCTTTTAGACCTCTTTTCTGTAGTCCATGGTCCCTTCATTGAGACGCAGCAAATGGTGTAGATGTCGGAGCTCTGTCAACAGCGGCGTGAACAGCAGCAAGTCAAGCTCTATTTTCGTGCTGCTATTAGTGACAACTTCGGTGAAGACAGAGCAGCTTGAAGGACACGGGCACCACGTTATACTTAACCTAGGGAACCTCTAATCTCGCAGATTTGGCGTTATAGACCCTTTTCATAATCTGCAAGGGCGCTTTCCTGCGCTACAACTAATGGCAGCACCTGTCGTGCTTCAAGTGGAGACGAGGTTCTAGTTGCACGTGCTGGGGCATATATATAATGCGTGTTTATGTAAAGAGAGCCAAGTCTACATTTCCCACGTCATAGCGCAAGCAAACTGCGCTATGACGTTGCATTAAGTGGCTTGCCGCCATTAATTGCGCAAACTGCATAGTAGGAAAGCCAGCTTTACAGTTATGAAAAGGGTCTATTGTGTATCGCAGATTTCCGGAGATTGGCGTCGTGCTTCGTAACATCTGAGCTTTGATCACACAGAGCTGGCAAGGGTGATGAGATTAATGCTTCACCGCCGTACTTTACACTGTCAGTCTTGTGGTTATGAATAATTAAAGTCAGCTCTTATAGCAGTGTTTGTGTCATTTGTTCTCATCGCTCATTGAGCTTAGTTCTTGGCTTCATACATAGAAGGCGCATGATGTACTTATCACTTGCGGGAATGCCGATATTTCGAAGCGACATAGGTGTGGCCCAGAATTGTCTTTGTGTAGTAATCTGCATTCATTGAAAAGCATCTGCAAAGGAAATGGCTATGAGTGGTGCTGACTAAGCAGGTTTGCATGCACATGAATTGGACCAAAGGACGACCGCCGCCATAGCTTAACTGGTAGAGCATCGGGTGCGTTATCCGAAGGTTGCAGGTTCGGTCCCTGCCGGCGGCAAGTTTTCGTCCACTTCAATTTCATGACACCTAATCACGATTACTACAATACACTTAAAAAAGTACAATTACCGTCCCCTATACCATCCTTGGCTTCGTTATCTGCAGGTTGTCATTAAGGTTGTGTCAAACAAAGAAACGAGCCTTCGAAATTCCCTTCTTTAATTCAGGGGGACACAAAGTGAGACAATAATTATCGCTGTCAGCCGCCCCATAACTAAGAATGAATAATGAACTTTTTTACTGACTGCAGCAAGTGCGCACGCTTGTAGCGAAAAGTTGGAGGCAGTCGCGCTTCTACGCAGTTCCACTTGGAAGAATTCTTCTAGCATGTCTGTGCTCCGAGTTATCCTGCTGCAAAGTTTAATGAAGGTTTGCATGATTACGCATGCGATAATTATAGTCTCACATTGTGTCCCCCCGGATACATAACTTATCTGCAAAGGTGGTTTTCACATACCTCCCAGTTCTGAATTTTAAGAAAACCATAAAGCTGAATATTGAGCCTCTCGAATACACCATACCGCCGTAGTCTTGACAAAGCTACCAGCATGGTAATAGCCACGTTTTCTGATTAGCAGAGTTTAAATATCACCTACTACTTAGCGTTTGTGACATTAGTCCTAGAACATCGCCTCCGTTATTTTTCAGCGCACAGGCGGCAGCCGCGTACGTCGCCTGACTTCGGAGTTCACGAAGAGGTGTAACGCTGGTTGTCGTGAATTTTAGTCATGCGTTACCTGCGGCGAGTGGTAATGATGTCGCTATTATTATATTTCCCGCAGAAGAAAATTTGCTTGCGTATGTGGCAACATCAAAATTTAATCGTTAATGTTACCTTGTTCTCGCTCGTTTCCGACAAACATCTGATTTCAGGTAAGATCCCTCATTGTGGGTATGTGCCATGAACCTTCATGTCAGCAACAACAACGGCAGTTCGCAGCGACGAAACCCAATCGTGACTACCAGGGTGTCTTTAAGCGATGGCCGCAAGCGCAACTCTCACGCTAACGTCATTGAAAGAACAGCAGGACAGTAACACTCGCGCCCGGGACGTGCCGGCGGTCGCCGAAATTTCAGACTCACCGCATTGGCCAGCGTAATCGTAATCGACACCAATCATAGCGCGTGCCTAGGCCTAGGAACGGTCCTACTGCGTTCAGCCGGCTCCCAAGCCCGGCCCGCAAAATTCGTGCTGCGCGCCCGGCATGACCGTCACCGGGCCGGGATCGCAGCGGTGACCAACTTCGCTCAAGAAAAATCCCCAGGCTCGAGTCCCTACCCGGCGAGCATCCCCGGCTCGATCACGCTGGCAGCGAGCAAGTGCTAAGCACGTCGGCGCACCATGTCGGATGACGATGATGGTAAGCTGTGCTGCATTGACCGTCTTCCTGTGTAGAGATGAAAGCGTGCGGAATGGAACAGGCCACCGCGAGTACTTGAGGGTCATTGCGGGTCATTGCACGTTCGCAGTTTTCTCACCTAGCTATGTGCGGTGATGTCCAGGCATAGCTGCATTTTTTCGCGATCTTGCTCCTGGCACATGCAGGATTTCAACTACACAAGAAGTACGCGCGTGTCAGTCGTGCGAATACAACATAAACTAAGCACGTTCCTGTTATTCCTTGGTGAATAAATACTGTAAGAAGCTAGTTTAGTCAACGGTCCGGTGCCAATGGTTGTGTCTAACGCTCGTTTACGACATTAACTGTTCTCAGAACGGTTCCTTACGTTGTTCTCTCCTTTAAGTTCAGTAACATATCAACCAGCCCCATTCAACAGGCTAAAACGACGAGGCGCATGATTATTGTTACGACGGAGGGATAATTGGTCGATTCCAGTTATGTTTAAGTCAATTCCCGTTGCATTCTTACAAGGTATTGTGAAAGAGCACGTGTTTGGGAATTTGATAGCCTTGCACCTAGGTTAACGAGCTTCAATTCAATAATTATGTGAATAACTGTAGCCCGATGGTTCTTAGCGCGTCGTTGCGTGCGAATAGGTAAGACCTTAAGGCCTGAACACACGTACGCGTTGCAGCGTGTCAGCGCGTGACCTTATGAAGCGGCGCCGCGCCCTCTCCCTATGGGAAGAGAGGGCGCGGCGCCGCGTCAAAAAGTCGCGCGCTGACACGCTGCAACGCGTACGTGTGTTCAGGCCTTTAGTGATCAGGCAGCGCGAGAGTAAAAAAAAAAAGAAAAGAAAAGAAAACGCGTTTGCTTCTGTATGCTGTACACTCAATGTACAACACTGTAGAGTTTATTGCCAGAACACATAGCAGTGAAATGTTTCGCATTGGTATACTTGTAGTTCCGGAGTTGCAGTTACGTTGACTCGAGGAATAGCAGTGGTATCCAAATATATATTGTCTAGTGGTGTAGTGATTTTTAAAAATGTCTCGGTGGTGCAGATTTCTGCTTGTTTATTTGCTTGCTTGTTTGCACATACAAATGAGTACATGCTATTAGTAAATTCGCAAACCTATCAAGCTTCGCTTACACTGGTTGTTTGACGGCAACAAACTATCCCGATACGTGAATAAATGACGTCACTGTGACGTCGCCATGACGTTGTTGGAGTCGGGCCTCTGGGCGCGAAATTAAACAGCAACGTTCGTTTTCTATTTCCATCGCTGAGCAGGAACCTCTTCCAGCAGCACAAATGCAAGTGTGAATAGCGAACGCGTATCATTATGTATAGCCTAACGCCTCGTATAGGCTAAATGATGGTCTATGGGCATGTGGCGTCCGATTTCACTGCTCCTGAACTATAACACTTTCGCTAAAAAATGTGCAAGCTTTATAGGCGTTGTTCGAACGATTTAATTAAACTAATGCTTGCTTCACTTCTTTTTGTTTCAGAAAACATGCAAGGTAAGAAACACATTATTTGCCCATCGAATGCACCTGTCTTCGCAGCTGAGGTAGATTAATCGATATTTGGCAGCACGAAGTATTTTTTGTTGTTGAGGCGATGTTTAGTCTGTATTTTGGAGGAATTTTCATTGTGCCACATTAAGAGGAACTGTTGGGGAACGCACGTGCATTATATTACTTTAGCGCGCTTACATTTGTGTAACCGAAATCGTTATTTTAATCTTGTTCCCTATGCAAGCCGTATAGCACTTATCGTAGAGTCTTAGCATGTCTAATTTGAACGCAATTTGAACGTGAGTCGCTGGGCTACGAATAAACAAGACTCTACCCGGGTCCTGTTTGTTCGGGGGTGCTGTGTGACTGAAGCGAAACGGGACAAACTCTCATGCGTTGAATGTGAGGAGTGGCAGGCACCAAAGAACGTTTCTTCTTGGCCTTCAGTGTACACCTCATTTGTGGTCGCAGGCTTCAAGAAGGCTATCATTCGCACTTGTCCAATGTCTGCCCTGGCGTTGCTACGGAAGCAGCTAGTTTTGTAACGCGGTATGCGAACTTTGGAGCCTTGGTGCGGTTAGATTCCGTATGTGGTTTTATTACCTAATAACTTGCTTCTAAGATTGTTTACTACGTGAAGCAAGTGGCGAGAATGATATTCCACATCCTTTGAAATGACCAAGAGCGGCCTTTGGTTGCGCATCAAGAGCCCAATCTTGCGCACATACGCAAATACCCGTATAAGTGAAGGATAGTGTAGCCACCGCGGTAACTCAATTGGCGAAGTATGTATATGCGGAAGACATGGGTTCGGCTCCCTAGTATGACTAGTTGTCTTTTAGCTTCTTTTCCAGACTCTTTATTATTTCTGAATCTCTCCCCCTATATCTTTTTCGTCCTCATTGTTTTTCATCAAATGGTTGCAACGAAATATACACATGCACACACCAAGAGCTGCGAGAATCCATAAAAGCTGGAAAATCCGCACACTGCGCGCCGGAACAGCTTTTAGGTTTTTATGACTGGTTTGCCCTGCTTCTCTTATCACAGTCGAGCTTCAGACTGATTCTAGTTTTCATTGCTGCGTTCCACTACTGCAGGAACACTCAAAAGTTTACTGTTGAGTAAATGTAACACACTTCTTTGAGAGCGCTCTTTATATTTTGCATTATCTGATTAATCACTTCTAGCATCATGATTTTGTATCTTTGCTATAGTTACATAAACCTATTGTGCTTGTACTATAATGTTCTGATCGTATTCTGTTATCTTAATGCTTCTTCTCTTTACAGCTTCTTTATATTGTGCTACTTTATTTAGTAAGATTTTTTTCATTCATAACGAAATGTAAAGAACTTGCACCATCATTGTTTGCGCACACCTCTTTGTCGACCTATTAACTGCTTCTCAGCTTCTAAACACGTTTTCATAATAATCATGCACTGGACCGATAACTAGCCATCCAGGCTAACGGCCCAAATAATTCTGTAACCATGTATCTTGTATTCGTTGAGAATAAAAACTTGATTGACTTTCCTGCATTCCATTCTTCTGACTGCCTATACGTGTGTGTGTGAGCGTTCAAACTAGCACCAGCTTCCCTTTGACAGTCTGCGAGATGTTCCTTGCTCATACTGCGCAATTAGGCACAAAACACAATTCGACACTTTACATAATTTCATGTCCAAACATGTGTGTAGGGGCCATTTCATTTTGTCCCACGTTCTCAAGAGACTCATAAGTTACGTGTCTGAACTTTTGTTAATTAAGCAAATCAAATATGCGTTCTTGTCGGTTGAAACGCCGTGCTCCTTGCCATTAACATCCTCTCGTTCACCGCGCAGCCGAGCTGACCAGGCGCGTGACGAGAGGTGGCGTCACCACGAGGACGACCACCAAGGGCGGGAAGAAGACCAGTAAGCGCGAGTGACCACTGGTTTTGACTGGCTAACGCTAAGCTCATTCACACCTCGACTAGCACCGGTCGCGTGACCATTTGCGACTGGAGACCAAAAAAAAAAAAAAGAAAGCGACTGAAGAAGACCGGTGTTCACACCTGCGTGCGACTTATACCCGTCGCCGCACAGAATTCACGTCTGCTCGCATTGCCATTGCCCCGTAAAATAAGCTAGCGTCCATTTCCTGTGCATCTGATTGGTCCAGATGCTTGCGACTGAGAAATCGCGCAGCGAGCGGCTGAATTAAAGTGGTCGCTTTGCGACCAAAGCGGCCATTTGCGATCAGTCGTTCTGCGACTAACTTGGTCGCGCGACCGGGGCCAGACGCAGGCGTGAACGGGACCTAATTCGGTTACGAGAAGATTGCTACTGCCTCGCTTCTTTTTTTCTCCCGTCATGTTGCAAAGGTGCATGCCTGCGGGGCTCATGAAGTATGGCGCTACGGATATTCGAGAGAAGCGACGCAATATTTGTGCTCTATTACGGTTCATCAAAATTTTAATTTTTACTTTTTATTCTGTTGCTACTAGGCAAGCGGTCGTGATTTCGATTATTGGTCACTGGCCGCATTCCGATGAGAATGTAACGCAGAAAAGATCCTAGGTGTACCGATGTCTTGGTACATGTCTGTATCTTTAGATCTTGGATGCAGTATGGATAGGAATTCATTGTGCAGCGAAAATAAAACACGTTGTTGTTTATGATTATGATGATGAGAGAACCTAATGTTGATGAATCCTAATCCAAAGCTCCCAGTGTGACATCCGTCATAGCTGTAGTGCTCCTTTGAGCGTAAATTCCATGAGTTGATCATGACACTGCCGCAGAAATTGAATGAACGGTAGTCTGAAGATTGCACTACAAAAACGTCAGTAGCTGGGCCACAAGCAACGGGCACAGAGATTACAGCGAGTAATGCTCATCTTGTACTTCGTAGATCCCCCACGATCTTTAATACACTGCCCGAAAAGTTGAAGCACTACGTAACAGCACCGCTATCGCTGATAATTCTTCGCTCTTAAAGGGACACTGAAGGCAAATATTAAGTCGACGTTGATTGTTGAAATAGCGGTCCAGAAACCTCGTAGTGCTACTTTTGTGCCAAGGAAGTGCTTATTTTGAAATAAAATCACGTGGTCCGCATTGCGTTAGCGCACTTCAAATCACCCGCCTGAAATCAGTATTTCACACGTCACTGCTGCCGTGCCCAACGTTGCCCGCCTTTACAGCGCGGCGGCGTGTACTGGCGGCGTGCACCATTCGGGCATCCGGCAGCATCACATGCATGCGGCATTTTGTCGAACTTTCTGTCAGAGCGACTTTCACGAGCGCGCAAAACACACGCGGCAGCACCCGATACCGAAACTACCACTGAGACGCGACCACGTGAGCGAAGCAGGGCGCCGGGCCAAGCGCAGTTCGGCGAAAACGGAACCTTTGAACCACGCGCGCCGTTCCCCATGACAACGCCAAAGAGGTTCTTTTTTCCATGAACCAAACAGAAACGAACAAACAGCATTTTATTACGTCTCTTGATGCACGGAAGGTCCTTTTTTTATTGCTGCTAGTTTGATTACTAGTGATTAATTGTAGTCGGACTCTCATACGTCATCGGGATCATTTTGAAATTGTGCCGCTCGTGGCGCTAATCGTGTAATACATTTAGCTTAATTTCTCGGTAAGTAGGGCAGTACTGTTGATAATATTGCCGTTTTAGACGTTGTCATACATTGAGCTTTCACTATGAAATAAATTGCTATTTGCCTTTAGTGTCCCTTTAACGCGCGAATACCTCTTCTTTTTCAATAGTTAAAAAACTTCGTTAGTGTTAACGCTTAGAGAAAGTGTTCCGTCTAGCGTATATACTTGAAAGTCGCACTGAGCGCATCACGAACAACTATCCTGTGACGTGCTCTAGATATACCCAAAGTGTCCGCAGGGAAGCTATTTGCTACTTCTTTGTCAGTTTTGGAATTGAGCGTTCTGACGTCAGAGTGCCACGTGTCTGTTCGCAGAGACAAAGAAGGAAGGTGAGCTGACCATGATGAGAACCGGAAACACCCAAAATAAGAAAGGTGAGAACTTTTCTTGATATACTGCTTGCTCGAAGCAGGAACACAACACGTGTACATTTTCAATAAGCACCGTCACATCTGTTCTAGGTAAAGGAGCAAAAGGAGGCGCAAAAGGCAAAGGAGGTACGTACTATGTTCCGAAACGGCAGTTCTGTAATGAGCAATATGAGCTGGAGCACGGAATTTATGTTTATTAAACGATTACTCACGTGTAATTAACGCGTGATTATTCAGACGTGAATAGGACGCGCTTTTTTTCCTTACGCAGAAAGTTGTACGATATGCTTGCACATATATTTATATGCATGCGTAGAATCAATATCTTGACGAGCCCGCCTTACTAAATTTCAAGGAAGTCTGCTCTGTTTACACTACAATCAGTGTATCGCGTGGTACATAATGTATGCAATGAAGCCCTCCTGCAAGACGTATCTATAACTAAGCTTCTTACCCAGCAATCGTTCTGTAATCATTTCTCGATTCGGATTCCGAATACTAGCCTGTACTTTCGTATTGAATCATTTTGTACATTACCTAGGCGGATTTTCTGCGACCGTAGCATGTATTACTTACTACTAAGCGCTATGCTACTGCATGCTGCTGTAAAAATGTCATTGCGGTGTGCTACTCAACGTATTTTTACAGTAAGCGTCGGTATTTACAGAATGTTCTAAAGCCACCCATTTTGTCCTTTTCTTCATTTCGTTATCAGGTGCAGGGCCAAGTAAAGGTAAGCAGTTCTTGCGATGTCCCGTGCCACTTTAAAATAACCTGGGCTTTAATCGAGGTCAAGTTTGGAGAACGAACCTATAGTCCAGTAGTGAAGCCTGTCGGGCAAGTTGGCGATTCATGACGGCTAAAACAGCGCGAACGTAAAAGCACGGGACGAAGGATGAACACGTGTCGTATCGTCGTGTGTATTCCTTTTTCGTCCCGTGATTTTATGTTCGCGCTGTTTTTGCCGCCACGAACTTGTAGTCGAATGACGCTTTCAATGTATAGCACGCGTGCACAGCCAAGGCGTTGATTTTACAGCGTGATACCATCAGCAGTACTCGATATATGCTAACGCGCAGTGACAAGAGATCGTTACACGGGATCAGCCGTCACCACGGCCACGTACGTGATACTTCTCACGAACACCGCTTTGGAAGTCCGCGGCATTTCCTCCTCAAAGGAGGATGCACACAAGCCTGCCCCAATGGGCGCTCACTGCGGACTGACGTCATGAGCCGGACGGCCGGAGACCCCGCCTTCGGAGAACATTGCCGAGTGCATGAGCGGCACTATTTCTTTGGTCGCAGAGGCGATCGGTTGTCGCGCTTAGGTCGTCTGGGCGGGGCCTCTCCGGACTTAAGTTGTATTCAACTATAGTTCTGTGGAGGCTATAGGTTTGGTCTCAACCAAAGAGAGAAAGCGCGAGAGCGCTCGTGAGAAACGCCTCGTAAAAGACCCCTGCGGCCGATTTCATAAAGCTTCTCTTTCTTAAGTGCTTTTTCCCATGGGTTAGCCGGCTTCGCTAATGATATGTCCCTCATCCTGATTGGCTGAAATATTCTCTTATAAAAATTTTAGCGTAAGACGTTTTTGTGAATATCGGACCAGAGCTCTGGTGTTGGTTGACGATGAACTGTGCGTACGTACCTGTAGATGTGCGGGGTCGACACCTTTAAATGTAGCGTTAGTTTGCAGATAGCGGTACCGTTTACGCCAGGGGTCGGCAACCTTCGGCCCGCTCGCCGGGCTGTACTATGCGGCCCCCGGCCCAACGTCAGAGCCCCTCCTCTCTCTCCTTGTCACTTCATATATGAAGACCGCCATGGCAGTTTTGTCCTCAGATGGCGTTTTTGCTTGTAACACATGCTTGTAAATTGCAACCTTGTGACATGCACGCTGAAAACATGATTTCTATTCCAGTTTTTTAGATACCCCCCCCCCCCCCTCCGCTTTTCGCCGTTTTGCCATGTGGCCCCCGCCGTGTCGGCTTCATGCAATGCGGCCCTCCGCCTCAGAAGGTTGCCGACCCCCGGTTTAAGCGATGAAACGATACGCGAATTCAGTTAAATCTCTAATTATCTAGCTTTGTTCTCAAAACCAGTGTCTCATCCGCCACGGTGATCTAGTGCTTATGGCGCTCGACCGCTGACCCGCAGGTCGCGGGAGCGAATCCCGGCCGCGGTGAACGCATTTTCGATTGAGGCGAAAATGCTAGTCTCGTGTACTTAGATTTTAGGTGCACGTTAAAGAACCTCAGTGTGGTCAAAATTTCTGGAGTCCTCTACTACGGCATCCCTAATAATCATATCGTGGTTTTGGGACGTTAAGCCCCAGCAATTATTATTATACAGTATCAGTGACTCGGCTTACTCCTAGCGGTACTTAATCTGTGCGCCCAGTTTAACCATTAGGTTTTTTGACACTATGTATGCTATCGTCCGATTCATAGCAACTGTTCTGGCGAACTTTCACTCCGAAGTCAATGAGCTGCACGATTTTTCCTTCAACAAGGCAGGTGAGGGCTTAAGCGTAACGCTGTGTAAGTGATTGGCGCTTAACTTAAGCTGACCATAGTTCGAGCGCCTTGACTTCGGCAGATTAGAAAAGTATAGGGTGGTGGACAAAGGCGTTTGTCCGCCTTTGTCCACGTCGTCCTGTTAGCGCTTCACCCCGTTGAAAAAGCGGGATGAATTTTTTTCGACTTCATCCGAAAGTGCCTTATGCTCGTGGTCAGGCTTTCAGCAAAATTGAAAAGAATGCTGTGGAGGCTTCGCAGGTACGACAAATGAAAAATATGTCCCACGAGGCTAGGTGTGTACGTCAAGACCAAATGTACAGTTCACGAATAGTCGTTTTTTGAAAACATGCTCAGTATTCCGTCTTGTATTTGTTTCTCGTCGGTATACACGCTCGATTTGAGCTTGGGTTCGTAACGGATTGTCTCTCCAGATCACCCACGTTTTATCCCACGGCGTTTCTTGGGACCGATATTGTTAGTACTCAATACTTTGTGCACCTTGTACACAACTGAGCACAGGTAAGTGAGAAGTTAAAGAGAGCGGCGTCGAATCAGATTGCCTTCACTTCTATTTCACATGAGAAGTTCCAGCTCGCACTGCTCATCTCAACGCTCAATTACTAGAAATCTATTAACACCGTCCTATTACCGTCGCAGCACCAAGAAGCGAAGTGCACACTGATTGTTATTCATTCATCATTTGCCTTTCCGTGATACGTTGTCTGATGTGAAGCTGAGTTGTTAGCAGAAACATGATGACTCTGCGTTCTTTTACAGGAAAGAAAAAATAGCACCGCACACCCTTCCAGGTAAGATCATTAGTGCACACAAGTTTTTCGGTGGGCTTATCTTTAGGAGCGAGTTCAAGAGTCGCGTTCGTGTTATTATGCCACGCAGGGGTTCCGTTTTTTTTTAGTCAATGCAAATTTTTTAAAGTAAGAATGCTATGGCAGTAAGACACCTGTTGTTTCCGCAACTCTACAGATAGGGGCGAAAATATCTTACCGCAGTTTAAATTACTTCGAAAAGACTCAAAGAAAGAAAAAAAAACTTAACATTTTTAATGGCAGGGGCAGTAAAACTGCAGCTAGTTTTGCGCACCATCTCCTTAAAATATGTCTACATAAGACGCGAGTAAACGTTAACCACATGAAACCTCGTTGGTCAACCGGCATCCGTGCGTTTATTTCGCGGTGCATGATCACCACGCTGCTATCGTGCCCGAAGTTTGTATAAGACTAATTTACAGATGGGTTTCGGTGCGCCCATATTGGGCTGTTAACCTTGCCGTTTTGTATCTTTAACTAAACCAACAGTGCTACTGTGTTAAGTAGTGTGTCGTGCTGCTAAGCTCGAGGGTTCGATTCCCGGCCACGGCAGCGCCATTTCTATGGGGGCGAAATGCAACGAACACCCGCCTGTATTTACATTTAGGTGCATGGTAAAGAACCCCAGGTGGCCAAAATTTCTGGAGCCCCCTACCACTACGTCTCTCATATTGATATCGTGGCTTTGGGATGTAAAACCCCAACAATTATTGTTAACAGTGTTACGGCAGACGCATGCGCATGGAAACGGTTGGGTTGGTGCATTCGACGTTTCATGACCTTAACTCACGCCGCGATATGCAAAAATAGGAAAAAGTTCGTTTAACAGCCCAAAGTGGCGACGCCCATGTGTCTTACGTAAAATCGTTTACGTATATCCGTAAAATCGGACAGCGTTTTTCAGTATCCTAAAGTGCGCAGAAGCGGAACTTCCGGTCGTCGTCACATGCGGCAGAGTCACGTGACGCGAGCCGAAACGTCATGTATGACGGTACTGGTTGAGCGGTACGTCGCTGTCGACTCTCGTTATGGCAGTAGTGGTGCCGGCAAAAAAGTGAGAACTACGTATATTGGGGACGGCGTGGTTTACTGACCCCCCAGTGACACGGGTCAAGCATTTACACTGGCAAAATAGCGTTACTCACGCAACGCCAGGCAGAACCTTCCCTTTCATTCAAGTTTTACGGCGGTGATATGACGTGAAACGTGACGTTTTTCCTCAGGTCACAAGACTCCTTCATGTGACGGCAACCGGAAGTGGCGCTGCTGCACCCTTTAGGATACGGAAACACGCTACAAGATAACGGATGTAACCGGAAACCGCGTATAACACCGGTGTCAGTCACTCACTTTTAATCACGATCGGGCCTGATCCGGATCGAATTTCTCGATCATGATTGCCTTCTTTACGCAAGCTGCGTAATGGAGCGAATAACTATTGAGCAATTTTATCAGGACCGGCCTTAATGGCGGTCAGCAGTGCACCGTGTGACACCGGTATAACACATCTCTGCCCTGATTACGGTATCGCTATCGCACAGTGAGCGATTGACACGTCGACACGGGATGACGTCACGCCGTGATTACGTCAGAAAATTTGCTCCTTGCGGTTCCGTCTTCAAAACGAGCGCTAACTATGACAGGGCTAAATCAGTGTATATATAGGCTTGTAAACTACTCTTTCGGAAACGCCATTTAATTGTGTTGGGAGGGTAAAGCTCGAATATTGTAGTTCATGACACACTAAGACTGCAGTGGCAGAGAAAACGTCGATCAACTTGAGCGTGTGTATTGGCTCGCCTGCCTTATTTCACACTTGAGTTCGCTCTCGTTACGTCAGGATGGAAGCAAACTTCAATGCAGACGTTTCTTGGGAATTATGCTTTGCAGGGCTGCTGATCCGAAGGTCGCGGGATCGAATACTGGCCGCGGCAGCCGCATTTTAGATGGAGGCGAAAATGCTTGAGGCCCGTGAACTTAGATTTACGTGCACGTTAAAGAACCCCAGGTGGCCGAAATTTCAGGAGCCCTCCACTACGGCGTCCCTCATAATCATATCGTGGTTTTGGGCCGTTAAACCCCAACAATTATTATTATTATTATTACAGTTTGCAGGGCGGTGGCGCAGAGCGCAGATAAGGTCTGGCATTGAGGGTGGAGTCCGTAGTGAACTCTTCACCGTGTATACACTGTGCAACAACTGAACGCGAAACTGTCATTCATTGAATTTCGTGACGAATTTTCACCCCTGTATTCGATGGAACGTTCCGCTACTCAGTACTTCACGTTGACTTGAGAAAGTTGATGGTAGCGCCACCTCTCGACAGAAGTTGTCACTACGCTTCGTAAAAGCGTTACGGTAATTCTTGAATAGTGTAGCGTCTTTCTCGGTCTAAGCGCGGCTCGTGTACAACTCGTAAAGTGAAGAAAGTTATTCGAGTCTGCGATGGTTTCAGAATACGGGGGTCAGTGACCCACAGCAATAGGTGACTGGCTTTGCTGTTGCGCTGCCGAGCTCAATAGGTCGTGGGTTCGGTTCTGGTCGTGGACGTCACATTCTGATGGGGGCCAAATTTGTACAGCGACGGCTTTTTTGCTTCTAAACAGCAAAACGCACAAGCAAATGAATATACCAGCAGTAGTTACCGATGCGTACCGATATAATAGATACTATAATTTCAGCAAGCGCATTATATTCTTCAAATAAAAGTGTGGAAATTAAAAGCGCAGGACGCTGCACATATTCATAGATGTTTATTGAAAGTTTCTTTCGCTCTATTTTTCTTTACCACCTGCAGCTTCTCCACAGGTCTGGCCGTGCCTCGGTCACACCGACATGAAATTCGTCGAGACTTCCTTGACTGCAAGCCACGGCCAAAATTCTCTCACAAATGGACCAGCACGAAGCCGTGCCATATGAATAAAGCGCCCGCGAGCGCCTTGTAGAAAGACAATTACGCTCGAAGGCAACAGCGGGTTTGCTGTTCGCTCACTCCTCACGAAGACGTGCCGACCAGCGTTCGACACTGACGGTCGCCATCGCCGGTTCCTGTCATTCATGGCGCATCCTTAATCGGTTTATGAAGACGAAAGCCTTAGATGCTTCGTGAAGCGCGAAAATTGACCGTCGGTGTCTAGGCGCTGTCAACACGAGTGATGCATAAGATCAACACGTGACGTCACCATATAATGTCATCATTAAGTCAAATATCAACCAATTTTGTGAATTCATCATGAAGTCACTATGATATCACATAACCTGGCGTCACATGATGACGTCATCACATCACATCGTCGTTTGGTCAAAGGTGGGCCAATGACGGAGGCCGTGCAGAGCCACGTTAGGTGCAGAGCGCTTTCGGAGGGGAGAGAGGGGGGGGGGGGGGCTCAGTGCATCGAGTGAAAAGAAAAAGATGGATTTCGCCTTCCAGTCGTCTTAGGCGAATGCGAAAGGGACCCTGTGAGGTTTTTGCCAGAGTTTCGCGGAGCCCGAAATCGTGCGAACACTTGTACTCTTAACGAAGACAATTCCGTTATAGACCTGCCTCTCATCGTCTGCCGTTAATAACGGGAGTTGTCGTTATCTAGTAAGGGTATGCCAATTGACGAGAAGTGATCATTAGTGCATAAGGTGAATCGCATGTGAATTAAGTGGAAATAATGGTGGGTAACGTGGATTAAACTAGCTCATTCCTAAGTGTAGTTTTGTACACTTGAATAAAAATCTATTCAATTCAAAGGTATGCAATTGAATCAAATGTGAGTAACAGTGAATTAAATCTTACCATGAATTACAATAAATTAACATGACTAAAATGTTAATTGACATTTCGGCAACTAAGTGTTATCACGAGAGCGTCAAAAAAAAAAAAAAAAAAAACGAGAAACAACTCGATGCGTGTTCTGAATTCTGCCTGTGGTGTTTGCTCATCAAGCCGACGTTGTCAAAGTCTTGGGGGTTCTAGTGAGATGTGTTAGTGTTTTCTTGGATGCACAGACATCATGCTCATTAATTTAATTAGTATGCGCATGTTCTCCACAATAAATAGGGCCGATGAAACTACCAACCTCTGGTTGTTCATGCGTTGCTATCGCATCGCTATCCCTGCTTCGCGTGTCGCACGAAATGCTGACTTTTTTTTCGTTTATTTTTAATTTCCTGAAGCAGAGGGCATGAGTTGAGGGTCTTGTCCCACCCCCAGTGATTCTACTCCTGCGCCAACTGCGTCAAAGTGCGCCAAACTGGATTAACGGCGCCATTCCGATAATATCGAAGGAAACTGCGCCAAACTGCGCCACTCTATGGGTTTGGGGGCGTCTATCGCCGGCAATCGCACCGCCGGCGCGACATAACATGTGCAACTTGATCTTGGGGCCGCCAAAGTCACAACCCCGGACCAAGAATTGTTCCGCTGAATAAACACCGCTGGCGCGTGCGTGCCGAGTAAGCCAGGATGCCGTGCACGGTGTCGACGCAGCTTCGGTTGTGCAAGTTGGCTCGACGGCAAAGCAGTCTCTCCGCAGAGGCTCTTGACAGGCCAATCGGTAGTGTGAAAGTGTGGCGGCGAATCATCGACGGACGTCATCTCTTCAGGCACCCGATATATAGCGCATCCAGGACGGGGCAGAGCTAGAGACACATAACACACACACAGCGCATAACACACACAAGCGCGTGTGTGTGATGTGTATCTTGCTCTGTCCTGGATGCGCTCTACATCAGATGCTGGATAACCAACAAGCCCGCCGTGCAACCTTAGTTGTTCAGACACGCTGTTGACAGCTCGTTTCAAGCGTCGCACGGCACGTAATTAAAGCAATGTTCAGTAATAACCACACGTGTGCCGCTGTCACTGCTCTTTCTGGACATCGCAAAATGAAATCTGAGAGCGCTAGCAGTAGATATATGGAACAATATCGAAATTTCCGTTCTTCGCGTCCATGGAAGAGCACGTGAATGGTGGGAACGCGTTGACACTTTTCCTTAAACACGCGTTATCCATGGATCTTCATCCGGAACAGCTTTTTCGTAATTCATTCCACCAGCACATGCAGGTTTGTAATCGCTCTTGGGGTAAATACACCCTAAAAGGCCTTCCCCTTTCGAGCTATAGTGAGTGCTATGGTCACAATTAGAATTTTTCGCTTGCTTTTTTTTTTTAATTTTGTCTCAGTAATGAAGGCATTCCTCCTGGTCGGAGCAGCCGCATGTCGGTTTTAATATGCGCAGCTCTCAATAGCGGGCCCGTCGCTTACGGACCTGGCGCCGGAATGCCCACTGTGAAGCGGCTGCGCCATGCCACACGTCCGCCTCTCGCTTTCCAGGGTCAATAGCTGATGGTACAAAAAAAGAGATCACAGGTTCGCTTAAGGGCGAAGCGATGGATGCGATACCAACAAATTAAGGCTGGTTCCTAACTCTTTTGGATTCGATCTTTTGTGACTAAACAAAACGATTGGTTTAAGGGAATATGGCCGCTCCAGGGACCGAAGCGGTTTTCGTGCTGTCAGTCATCTAAACGCGAAGTAAGCGTTGAGAGCACAGCAAGTTTACGAACCGACTCCTGATGCCTCGAGATAGCGCGCGCGCCAGCGACTGCGCCCTTTGAGCGACGCAGCCCCCCTCCCCTTCCCTCCACTGGCGTCCCTTCATGCTCCTTACGAAAGACGGGCGGGACGCTTCCTCTCTGTTTTATGAGCAATCGATGGCACGCCTCGCATGATCGCATGCGGCCTCAGCGCGACGGAGCGACCGTGTCGTTTCATCTTCGCTTCAGCCGCGTACGTCGCGAGTGCTCGCGAGCTTTTACTTGCGGTTAGAACACACGATGCGCGGGGTGATTTCAATTTGGACTTTATGGGGAAAATAATGGCGACGGCAACAACCCGTCGAGAGTGTCCGTATAATTGCTATCGCGATAAAAAAAAGCAGGAGCTATCCTACCCTGTGAGGTGGATGACCAGCGAAACTGTCTAGCGCAGGGGTCGGCAACCTTTCGAGGCAGAAGGCCGATTGGTATGAAGCCGACACGGCGGGGGCCGCACGGCAAATCAAGGGGGGGGGGGTTTCAAGCGAAGAGAAAAATTTGGCGAGTTCACAATAATGATGTACACAACAGGACTAGAAATTATGTTAATTTTGAGCACGCATCTCACAATGTTGCAGTTTAATCAATCAATCAATCAATCAATCAATCAATCAATCAATCAATCAATCAATCAATCAATCAATCAATCAATCAATCAATCAATCAATCAATCAATTTATTTCCTTTCAATAGGAGGAGTACAGGACTAAAAGCTCAAGAGCTTGACGAGGTCCCGACCCCGTTACAAGTTGGCAAAGCAGCAGGATTACGTACAATCATGCATGAAAAATACAGAATACACCTTTCAAGTATAACATGGCATCAAGTAATACGAAAGTTATGATACAAAGCGCTGAAAGTAGAGAGAATAGTTCATATGTATAGTCATGAAGTGGCATGAACCTGAAAAGCAACAAGGAATAATAAGAATGGCCAAAATTCCGAGAGATATATTATTCGGAAGAATAAATAAGCTGGGCGAAGCGTTTAATGTGACAGTTATGATTAGACGAAGAATCAAAATCTTCGTGCTTTAAGAAGTTTAGTAGGAAAGGCAGCCTGTAGGACAATGATTGTTCATCATAAACAGTTCTAGGGGTGGGTACAGTCCTCATTTCTTTGTGCCTGGTTATTCGAACGCTGGGTTTACGTTTAGCTTAGCAAGATTAATTATGGTATTGGTACCATGCTTAATAAACTCTTTATAACACAACATTAGCTTGTAATTATACAAAGAGAACACTGGAAGAATGTCATATTTTGGAAAAAGAACTTTTGTAGAGGACAGATAGTGTACGGCAGCAATGTGTCGTGTGGATCTTTTCTGCAGTAAATACGACTTGCGCAAATTTGTCACTCCGGTAGTACACCACACTATGCTAAAATAGTGTAACAATTATGACACCAGCGCATTGTATATCATAACTTTCACCTTAGTAGGAAGAATACATCGTATACGTGCAAGGACACCAATGGCAGATGACATCTTTGAGTGCAGGCTATCAATATGTACATTCCATGTTAAGTGCTTTGAAAAATATACTCCAAGGGTACTAACGGAATCTACCATATCTAACTGCTGAGAGCCCAGAAATAAATTCATCTTATTTGCCAAGGTTTTTCCTTTAGGCGTATATAAAATCACTTGTGTTTTTGAAGGGTTTATTTTTAATAAATTCACCGAGGCCCAAGAGTCTATGTCAGACAGCGTTTTATTAGCCATTAGCTCTATCTCTGTTTCCAAGCTCCCTGTAATAAACACTGTCGTGTCATCGGCGTACGAGACAAATGTTGCGTTATCTGTGCAGTGTACAATGTCATTTATGTAAATCAAAAATAAAAGTGGCCCTAAAATACTTCATTGTGGCACACCAACAACGACCGGCTTCCTTGAAGATATTACATTGTTGGCATCTACGAACTGTGTCCTGTTTGAAAGATAAGATTTTAGGAGCGCATGCACTGTTCCACGCACACCATAGTTTTCCAATTTGCTGAGTAGGATGAAATGACCAATTAAATCAAATGCCTTGGAAAAATCAACGTATATGCCTAATGCCATTTGTTTACGACTAAATGCGTTTATAATTATTTCTTTTTGAGTCAAGAGGGCTGATTCGGTAGAGTGATGCTTCCTGAATCCATGTTGAAAATCTTGAAACAAGTTGTGGTGATTAAAAAATGATAGCAATCTGATATGCATTCATTTTTCAATACCTTTTGAAAACACTGAAATTATCGAAATAGGTCGATAGTTGTTTATTGTCCCTTTATCACCGTGCTTGTAAACTGGAACAACGCGTGAAGTCTGCATTTGTTTTGGAAATACACCTGTGGATAATGTTAGATTATAAATGTGGGTAAGAACAGGGCATATAATATCGGGCACATACTTTATGGGGCGAATCTGGATACCATCGGCGTCCAAAGCCCGGCTGTTACCAATATCGCTGAAGCAAGTAAAGGCTCCTAGCGGGGTAGTTGGGGCAAGAAATAGAGTGTTACTGAACGCATTTACACGCAGGAACTGAGCATAGCTGTTAAGGCCACCAACATCTTTTAATTGGGGTTTCAATGAAAATACAGACGCCGCTTAGACACCGCAGTTGTATGTCCTCACCCGAAGGCGGACAACGGCATACAGGTTCTCTATTAAACGCGTTAGCCAGTTTTATTTGGGCATCCGCAGCAGCTCTCCGGACGCAGCCTGCCAGCCATTCCCAATGACCAGCTGCATCCACATATATGTAGCGGGCGCTCAACTAAAACTGTCCATTAATGCACGGCACCGCTACAACGACGCGGAACGCGGAGAAATGCACACAAGAAACGCGCAAAAGCGCCTACAGCAGAAGAACGGTGCGACTAGAAAAAGTTCCGCTGGCGCCACCTGGATTTTTCTTCGCCAAGAGGAACGCCAGAACCTTCCCGTTCGCGCCATTAGGAAGTTGGTTCAAGTTCACTATAAAGCATATCAAGCAAACACACATATTAGGCAATATTCTGCCATCTGTGAGACATTGTGAAAAACATGTCTCGACTACTATGGCCTCCGAGATTAACAAGCGGGGGCTGTGAATTTCGGAGGCCATGCAACTACAGCAGAGCCTATAGACCTTTTCACGGACGGCTCCCTGGGCGCCGCCATAACCCTCTCTGGGCTGCGCTAAATGTGCGTGACCCCCCGAAAATGCACTGCCGAGGCTGTGACGTGAGCTTTTGTACTCCCGCGCGCAGTCCAGCATGGCGGCGTTTTTTTCTCCCCTGTGAAAAGGTCTGTATGGTTACGCCGTTCTAGCCAACGTTTTTAGATTATTTTCAGTTTGCAAACTGGCTTCGAGAGGCGGCCATGTTTTGTCGCCGTCGCGAGAGGTGGCGCTGGCGTAGCGTTGAGATCAGTTGAGATGCAGTACGAAGGACGAAGCTTGCTTCAGCCGCGTGCTTTTGCTGCGTTGTTGGTTTGTGCTCGCGCGTTAATCGCTCATATATTCTGAGGTTTCACGCGTTCCACCAAGGCATGGGTTCTTTGCAGTGATCGTGCATACGTATTTGAGTACATACCGCGAAGTGTCAGCACGGACTCTCGACATGCCGAGGTGCGCTGCGCGTCGCGAGCTGTTGTTCGGGGTATGCTTCGGCTGTGGTAATTCCCGTACTGCGACGTTTCTTCGTGGAAGCTTTTCTGTATGTTTAGAGGCATTGAAATCAAGTTTTCAGTTGAGCTGCAAGGGAACCGGGTCTGTTTCAAGACTTCTTGAACCCTTCTTGGCGTACTTCGGGACTGCATGTGATGTAAGGGTGGGTTGTCCCGTTCACAAGGACACCACTGCTGCAATATCTGGAGTATTTACGTGCCAAAACCACGATCGATATGATTATGAAGCACGCCGTTGTATTGCCTCCGAAAATTTAGACCATCGGGTGTATAACGGCACTGACATCGCACAGTACACGTATGGTCCTCTAGCACATCCATCGAAACGCGACCGCCGCGGCTAGGATCGAACCCGCGATATTCGGGTCAGCAGTCGAGCACCGTAACCACTGCACCACCGAGGCGGACCACCACTACTGCAGAGGTTCTACACTCATACATAGCGTTCAGGATGCATTTTGCTGCCAAAGACGCTTGCAAAAGCCTAGGTCTAAAGGTCGCATCAGCAAACAATAAATTAAAGCTAATATGAAGGCTTCCTGTACAGTTCCGTCATCATAAGCGGCTTTCCGATTGTATTAGCGATGTGTGATATTTAGGCCGAATCGAATAGTGACAGAAGCGAATAGAATTAAATATGGCATACTTTTTGAATAAGTCACGAATCTGAAACAGCCGTTCTTAGAACGAATGTATACAAATTGATATTCACGTCCTCGTATTCATATGTTTAGAATTTATTTATTTATTTATTTATTTATTTATTTATTTATTTATTTATTTATTTATTTATTTATTTATTTATTTATTTATTATACTCGAGGTTTCAAAACTGGACATTACATGAGAAGTGATCCCAGAAAGAAAGGTCGGTTAGTACGATGTCAGATAGAAGTGTATTCCATATTTTTTCTCTTTTTTTGAAGTATACTGCAGGCCAAGGAGGTTGCTGCAGGCCCTTCACGGCCCGTGCGAGTGGGTACATGAATACATAAAAATATATACATTGCCGAAAATTCATGTTGAAAATTTAGGTTTCTCCCGTACTCATATACAGCTTTGCTGTAAAAAAAGGTCCATACGTATTAGGATGGGCGCATGCTATAGGTACACATCATTTGTAGGCGTATGGCGGGAGGAACGCACTGGAATAGTGACTTGTTTTCCTTTGCTCAGTGAATGAAGGCAACTAAAAATAAGTAAAAATTGGAGCCCTTTCACGGCAGGAGTTGAGCGAGGGAAGCAACTGGAGGGAATAATTAGGCGTATCCACATAATTGTTCAGAAAGCGCGAATGCTCATTGTTTTACAGCGAAAGCTGTTATGAGATCATTTCACCGGCCGTTTTTGGCGCCGTAGTTGTCCGCCGCCGCCGCCGCCGCCGGTGTCCGTAACCAGTATCGCTCGAAATAAGAAAAAATTCCAGGATGGAACGAGGTTCGAGCCTGGGCCCTTTGCGTGGGAGCCCAGTATTCAACCTCTGAGCCATGCCGGTGCTTGAAACTGCTTTGCAAAAAGGTCCTATACAGGCTTCATGTCGGGAAGGAACCACATTAGCATATGCAATATAGCGTGGTAGAAGAGTAAAATAAGCACCAAGCGTCGCACAACGTGAATTCTGTAACGAGGCGTCACACAATGCGAATTGCGCAATGAGTAGGTTGTTCAATGCTTCGAACCCATTAGAAAGGGCTCTGCCATAATTCTTCATCTTCATCAGGCACAGCATCAACAAAGTGTGCATAATGCCTTACATGCGTTTAGCAGGTACCAACGCTCTCCGCAGAATGACGAAAAATGGCACAGTGCCTGCTGCCCTACTTCTCAAAAATTACAATGATTTATAGCGTAGTGGGTTCCTCGCAAGTGCACTTGTATTGGTTGCCAAGGAAGCCCATAAGCGCATGATCCACTTCCTCGGGGTCTCAGTGAAATTACAATGATTTATAGCGTAGTGGGTTCCTCGCAAGTGCACTTGTATTGGTTGCCAAGGAAGCCCATAAGCGCATGATCCATTTCCTCGGGGTCTCAGTAATGTTCTTCGCCCCCCCCTCCCCCTCCGTCTCTCTTCCACGTCAACGTATGTTATACAGCATGACGGGAGAGGGAAATAGCGACCGGGCGTCACCTAATGCAAATTACATAACTGGTGGGCCGTTTAAAGATTCCAACCCATTACAAAAGGCTGAGCCATAATTCTTCATCGTCATCAGTCGTCGCGTCAACAAAGTGCACATAATGCCTTACAGACGTGTAGCTGGTGCCTCGCTCTCCGCAGAATGACGAATAATGGCTTAGTAGGTGCTTCCGAACTTCTTAAAAATTGTGATTTATGGCGTAGTGGGTACCTTTCTAGTGTACTTGTATTGTAGCCCCAAGAGAGCTTAACGGGCTCTAGAAACGCCGCTCTTCCAGCTTTCGCTGTGACTGTGCTGCGGTTTCAGCGCAGGCCTGGCGTTTTTACCCAGGCGACGTGTAAATAAAAGAGTGTGTTGAGAGTACTCGTTGAGTGCGGACGTTTCTTCTGCTTCAGCGCTTCACGCCAAACCGCGTATTCGGGCTGGCTGGCGTCCCCGCCGGTCGCGTTGGTCACCGCCGGTCTTCGCCTGCTGCTGCGCCGGGACTACCAGCCCGCAACACAGCGCTCATGTTTCCCGACGTATTGCCAGATGGCGTCCATATCTCACGCAGCGCCTCTTCTATTGTCTTTAGACGACATTTGCAGCGAAGCACGCAGATACGCGGCCAATTTTTTTCTGTAGTTGTTAGAACAACCAAAGACGGCACAGTGGTTTTCCCATTGACACATCACTGGCTGACATTGTAGAAAAATTAGATTTTATATGACGAATATTAAGCAAAATGAATGAAAAAAAAAGGATGAATAAAGGGAAGGAAAAAGAAAGAGCGAAGAAAGAGATAGAGGGAAGAAGAAAGAGGGAAGAAGGAAGAGGAAAGAAGAAAGAGGGATGGGTGACTATGGTATGGTACAATGAGTTATCTACATGGCCGTGGACCAGGCACTTTCACAAAATTTGCGTCTTAAGTACTGTGAAGTAGGCATCAGTCATGGCGATGGCCACTTCAACACCGAGGGTGATAAGACGGCCTGGAAATGAAGAAAAAAAAACTATCAGGAAATCTGTGCACGTCCGTTAAGTTTGCATACCAAGCAGCATATATCCTCTTTCATTTTTTAATTACGTGAATTGTGGTTCCAATTTCGCGCTACAAAATCTGGCAGATCCCAAGCCCTGTGGAAATCTGCACTATGCTAAGGGGCTGGCTATGGCTCATTGTTTGTCATTACGCTGTGATGCCTAGGTTCTATACAATCCGACGTTATGTCGGCACTCGCACTCTAGGCACTATTGTGCAACAGAACAGTCGGCCAAATGGTGTCGCTTTTGGGCGTGTATGTAAGGTGTGACATGGAATGCATGTCCTCTCATTTATGTTATGTCCTGCGTAATGAAATGTACCATCTTAAATATTTCTGCAACGACGTCTCGTTCATGTAAGTCATGTGATATTACAGTACCATTCATACCATGACATACAATAAATTACAGTATGTCTGTCATAAATGCAGGCACTCATTGGCGCTTACACAAATTTTAACCGAGAGCTGGCTGCACTGTGTTGGATGTACGGGAGTATACGGCATGTTCGTCATGTTCAGTCACTTATGTGAAGCATATTGATATATCTAAGCTGCACAGATGGCTGATATTAAAGCCCCCGAAACTTCGTAAAGTAGCGACATAGATGCTTAAAAGCGTGCCTCCTCTCTTTTCTCCCGCCTCCGCCCTCTCCGAGGATGACTCCGCGCCCATATTGGCTAGCTGCCGTCACGTGGGTTTGCGCGCAGCGCTGGTTTGTTTGCAGTCGCTCTCGACTGCCATCTCTGCTCGTGAAGCGTGGACTCGCTGGTGCACAGCGCATGTGTTTTATGTATACGCACTTGTCACTCTGTGCGTGCTGTGCTGTGACTCACTGTTCTCGCAAGACCGACGTCGCTGTCGGCTGCCATGGGCGGCTTCTGCTCCTCGTGATGTCAGAAGAAATCTAGCCGAGGAAAAAAGCTCCTCATGATACCGTCCGGTAAGCACAACGAGTTGTGACAAAAGACTTGGTTGCAGACAATCGGAAGGGAGAGCTTCAGGCCGACATTTTCGACTTGACTATGGGATGTAAGTTGCGAGTCCCTAAGTATGCGTCGAGGTTCGTGAAGTTCGATGCCCGCTCTAACGATAGTAGAGCGGGCATCGCACCGCAGTACGTCGCCATCTCTCACGCACGTTTCATTATTGCGTCTGTGGGGTCTTTACTTTGTTTCTTTCGCAACAATACGAGGTTACATTTTCTGCTTAACGTGATGCGCCGACTGGTTTGAGGTATTGGTTAGTGCGCAGCTCACATCATGCACGGGGACTGACGATAAACAATGTGATTGCGAAACTTCAGAGATTCGGCGCAGCTCTTTTGAATAAACAAAGCTGGAGTGCGAAAACTCGCATTAAGATTTATACTCTCCGTTTGTTTTTGTTGCGTGCTCGTTTAATTAGGAGGAAATAGCTTTCTCTGGCTCTTTTACGTAGACCGATCAGCCGATGGACTTGCGATGCGAAGGTAGCTATGCAAAGCGTGCGCTCACAACCGACTCGTATAGGGGCGTCCATTGTTTAGGAACCTCACGTATACGTGCCATTTCGCGCCTAGGTTTACGTGGTATTTCGTGTGAAGGTTTATATTGGCGAGTGGAAGACTCGCGAAGGAAACGTTTACGGTGACACGCTAGTTTTTACGTTGGCTTTCTCGTTCATTCAGCGATATAGTTCGTATCTCAGATACATCTACAAGGCGCACTTGCACAATACGGCTAGTGCGTTTAATCACTTCACGGAACAACCAACACTGTCCAAATATATCAACGATAATTGATGTTATCAAACAGCAAAAGGAGCAGTTAATAAATGTGCAAAGCCACCGGAGAGACATTTCGTGCTCTAGAAGAAGATACACGAACTCTCCCTTGGCGCTCTTTTATGCAATTTTTTTTCATTGCTGCGATTTTCCCGAATTCTATTTGCGAAAAGGAGTAGCCGGTGCTATATAAAAGCGCTAACATCCCCTAAACAAAAATTAAAGCAAGAAAGATATTAAGAGCTAGACGGCTATAATGCTTACAGTGCGCTGCCTGGCAAGCAAGCGCTATCTCCGCGAAAGGCCGTCTCTTACGCAGCAGCAAGGCAGGTGGCGCGACGTTCGAAAAGAGTGTAAAGGAGAGGAGACCGAGGAGGAGCGAGAGCGGAGGAGGTGAGTGTCACTACTTTACGAAGTTTCAGGGGCTTTATCTGCAATCACATCTTGTAATTTCAAACATGTATGTCAGGTAAGGTCTGAAATGACAAGATTTCATTGCAGCCAGGTAGGGTCTGACCTGAATGTCAGACCCTACCTGACATACATGTCATGTCACATATGACATATTGATTCATGTCTTGACATATCTTTATTATCGCATGTTTGTCTACCTATATAACATTATGCTATAGCTTACGTTAAAGCATCGGAAGTTGTGAACGTGCACCGCTAGCTCGCGTAACGCGCGAAACCACTCTATTTGAACTAGAACACGGCAACGACGTGTTTTGATTAACACTTGTCTTCAAGCCAGACAAAGCGCCGTAGCTCACACTTTTTACTGACTGCTTCGTGAAAGATCGGCTTCCGCAGTACCTGGGTTCTGCGGGAATTTTTAATGAACTGTGTCGGAACACGGCAACGGTGAACCAAGCGAACGTCGCTAAGGATCAGTGTGCACTCGTGTCATCCTCTCGCCCAGAATATTCTATTCTGCCTGTTATTCACGCCAGAAATGTGACTGTTAGCATTCGCAATCATGAAATAGCATATGCTTATCTATGCGTCTTCTTGCCCGACGCAATGTTCTTTTAATTTTTTATTGTGCCATTTTTATATGCTTTATTTTTTCAAGTACGTGAAATGCATAATTATGAAAATGGCCATTCAAGTCCTAGGCGGCAAAAATGAGGATAGTTAGGAAGGTTGTTTTTGCCAGGCTTAGCATACCAACATTCAATTTGAAGCCGCAAATCACGGAATTAAATAAGTTTAGATGCTAGTACGAACGAAAGGCAGTGCCGTAGGGGCAACTTACAAACGCACGCGCACGTCCACTCGAGCGCGCCAAATGTCAGCGGCAGGCTGAGGCAGAAGGCAATGTTGGTCCGGTGGACGTTGCCAAGACGCTGCTGTAGCTGCCCCTCCTAAAATGAGTGAGAAAAGCATATTAGTTTTATGAAGTGCGCGTCATAAGTCTGCGCACACAAAACATATAATAATTTCACCTCCCCGCTTTCTGTCGAGTGCCTTGTGCATGTGAGAAAGATATTGTCCATCGAAGGGGAAACAGCGCGCAAGACGACGGCAGTAAAGGCACACACACAACCACACGTAGCGCTGATCGGCAACTGAAGTTTGTTCGATGTTGTCAACGATATGTTCAACCTACTAGCCGACAAGTTCACGCTTCAACAAGACATGAAGTAGCACGAGGGAAAAATACTTTTGTTGCCAGCTTGTTGTCGTGAAATATAAAAAGCGTTTATTCTAATGGCACATTCAGCGAAGTTTCAGGTCTATAGTTTGACAAGAGAAAAATTTTAGCAGGTTCCATGCAATGAGGGAATCCCTGTTATGAGAAGCTTTCCAAGGCAGTCGAGTGCCATGACCTTCTCTCGCCCACCCGCAAGCTCTTTCACGGGAAGTTCTTGATAACATTGTCACGTGTGAGTCGCAAAATTCATAAAAATGTTCTTACTGAATTGAAACCACTGATAACTCATATTTGAATGTACAAGATAAAAAGGCGTATCGTAGACAAATGATTATATGAGATATTGACGTTAAAGAGCATTGACACCATGATCGAAAAATGTAATTTTACGCCAACTAACTCATGAGTCGACTCACTCAGGCTCACTCAGACTCAGATGTAGCCGTTAGTCTGATTCTGAGTGAGTCCAGTTGAGGAAAATCTTGATGAGTCTGAGTCCGAGTGAGACCTCAGAGCAAGATGCATTTCTTGAGTGAGTATAAGTTAGAGTCTAAATTATATGGGCACACTCGGTGGGTTTTTGACGCCGGCGTCACCGTTCTGTACAGGCATAGGTATGTGTTTGTATACAAAACCAGCAATGAAGAATAGGTCAGAAGAGAAGTTTTCGGAAGCGCGCGACTGTTGATTTGAACAGCGGACCCAACTCCGCGGTGCGACGCGTTAAACCACTCCTTCACGCAGCATACGCTCTCCACCATATTAACGGCGAGCTATTCACATTCATATTCACGTCAAAAGAGCTTAGGGGCGGAATTCCATCCAGAATAGCTAGAAGAAGCATTTCTTAGCGAACCTTTGGCACTTCGAGCGTTTCTATCTTGGTACCTATCTATCTATCTAGCCGCCAACGTCTTGGTGCTCTCATAATCGCCTCCTTAACTTCGTGTAGGCCAAAATTGGCATGGGAGGGTAAGAAGATTTGACAAATATGACTGTCGAGGCATGACATGAATAACGTGAATATACTGTCGCGTACGTCGTGAAACCCTTTCCCTCAGACACGTGTGGCACATACCTGTTTACCACGAGCCGCGTTGTACGGGTATGCGCCACAGGTGATTGACAGTTTACATCTTCCCAGGAACGGCGACAACAGACATTGGTAATTTAAATACGAGAGCGTTAAGAAAAACCGACGTCGGCAGCTTTGACCGACGAATGGAAAGAATAAAAATTAGGATCCCAGCAGGAATCGAACCCAAGCATTCTGCGTGGCAATCAGCTATTCTACCACAGAGCCACGCCAGGTCTTTAAACTGGTTTGGAAAAACAGCCTCTCACACTGGGCTCGTTACGTCGTGCAAAAAGTCTGGTCCCCGCCGCACTCCTTCGCTGGAGTCTACCCAGGGCTACACAGAGGCCCTCCTGCTCGCTAAAGTCAACCACATTTAGGTCTTCAAGGCAATGCTCTACTTTCTTGGGAACATAACACTCCAAACAAGCTGTCGAGGACGCCCGCCTCGTCCTCGGCTGTGGACGCCACATTGCCCTCCTGATCTTCATCCCCTCACTTCCCATATTTACTCCACCTTTTCGTCCTCCTACAGACGCCGAGCCATGCTCCCAACGAGCCCTATAGAGATAGCGTATTTTACTCTAGTCAACCTCTCCGCCTTAACCACCTCCCTGATTGTATTACTTAAGGCATTACAGAGTATGCCGCAGGCTTTCGCCTTCAAGTGAAGCATGCTGCCCAACTTTTTACAGCGCGTACAATGCACAGCAACAATGATGTAGCAGGTGATTGCTATGCGCACAGGAGTGGAACAAATAATCATAAAAAGCTTACCTGTGGGTTAGCGAAACCCGAGAAGCCCGCACGGAACATGCGGCGGCTGACGAGCACCAGGACGATGTACGAAAACGTTGCGGCGTAGTGTAGTCCTCGATGTGTTGACGTGGGGAAGTAGACCACAAAGTGCAGCATCATACTGGCCATGGTATCGAGAAGCACGGAAATTAAAATTTCTTGCAGATGTGCAAACCACTCCGGTACATCTCTTCCCCACAGCTGTGCAATGCATAGCCCACCGATGATGGCACGTATGGCTCCGATTTTAAACACAACCACGTGCCACAGTTTTGGCATCAACTCCATGCTGCCAGAAATCGGGCGAAAGGACTGTAGCAGCTGCGTAACAAAAGAAAAAAATATATATATAGAGTGTTGCGTGTTTTTTTAGCAAATATACAGATTCCGCTCACAATTTACATCTCTAGAGAACGTCATGTAACAAGAGACTACGCGAAAAACTACACGACAAAGGAATCAACGCGGTGAATACAGTGAGTGCAACAAAAGGAAGTGTAACGGCTTTCGCAGCGTACGGCAATTTTTTTGTTATGAAGCACTTCTGCAAATGTCGTACATGATTACTCACATCCTTGTGGGCGTTGAGTTCGACGACGGTCAGCCCGTAAGTACTCGTAGCTTCCAAAAGGAAAGCTCCGTATAAAACTGCCGTCCACTTCATGTTCTTTTTGGAGTCGTTGAAATTATGGCACACACCCACATTGAGGGATTGGCGAAGAACCGGGTATTTTTAAAAACAATTCATAAATTAAAGGTTAAATTTTGTCGATTTAAGATGAAGGAAGAAAGAATGAAACAAGAAAGTTAAGAATAGAATAATATTGTTGCGTGGTTTTGACCGACGTTAATAGTGCATAGTAGGATATACCCTGAAAAGGCGTCTCGGAAAAAGGTGAAGAGGTTGACGTTCTTGGGTGAGCTGTCCTGTGGAGAAAGAAGTCACTATATATATATATATATATATATATATATATATATATATATATATATATATATATATATATATATATATATATATATATATATATATATATATATATATATGAGAGATTTTGTTATTTTGTCATTATCTGATTTCACTGTAACCTCCCCCCCCCTACTCAATGCCTTCGGGCCTGTAAGGTATTTTCAATAAATAAATAAATAAATAAATAAATAAATAAATAAATAAATAAATAAATATTTGATAAAATTTGATAAACCCACTCTATTCTTCGGCAATCCCCCTCAGTGGGTGCGAGCCACAGATATAGGTGAACGGGAACAAGAGCTGTGCTGTGGCTTGCTGCTTAGTGCTGTTATTTAGACGTAACATCTTTGGTGGAGCTGCGGGGTGCTTTTCCTTGACGACGGAGCTCCGCAGTGGACGCCTCCTTAAGTCTACTACCATGGCTCCGGGTGAAGACGCGCCTTCGCCAACTACGTCGGCGACACCAACGACAACAACCGAGTAGGTCACCTTAACGCAACCGCCCGATACCGGTACACTTAAAAGGGAGTACTTTGATGTGGACAAGTGGCTCAGCATGTACCGGCTGCATCACACTTACGGGAAATCTCGGAGCGCGTGGCATCGCGATGCGGCGAGCGCGGCAGTCGCGCGCCAGCAGCAGCTCGCGCGTGCGCAGACGCTCGAGACTAGTAGTGTTGAACCGCGTCGTCTGCTACGGCGGCGCGCGCTGGCCGCATTGTCGGGCAGCGCGCGGATTTCCTCGTTACTGCGGGAACTGCGCCGATATTTTGTACTAAACGTTGCGCTACACCAACCTCTCAGCCTTTAGTGGCGATAATGGTGTCCTGGAAACTTTGACAGCATAGTTTGTTTGCTCTTTCGAAAAACCCTCGTACTGAGTGCGTGCGCGTATATTTCTTCACTGTGTGTGCTACCGCAATACGCTGCGAGGAGAAAGACGCCAACATGAGTGCGCATTGTGCGGGGTCTTTATTTGGCGCTCAAGAAGAACAAGACACTCACCAGTAACTTCCGTGCAGCAATGCGGGTCTGACACGATACGACAAGTGGGAAGAATACAAGAATGATTTAGGTGAAGACAATGACTTGGACATGCTTCTTCTGGAAGGCATTTCATTACACCAGGCAGGACTCGCTCGCCGCCGCCGAAATGCACGCATCACGCTTCCAACTTCACTTAATACCTCGTCTTGTCCCCTGCGGCAGCGATGACAGCGCTCATTCTGGACGGCATTGAGCGGAAAGTGTCAGCGATGTGTTCAATCGCAGCATGCCCCATTCGTTAATGACGGGGCCTTGGCGGTGATTTGGCGCTCTTTAAACTGCTTAATATAAAACAACAATCTTGAAAAGCGAATATGCAATGTCATCTTCCTTCGGTCATTGGTGAAATGGCGCGGCTCTCTGCAGACACGCGCTAGTTTACAGGATGCATATTGGTTCGAATAAAGCTGTGAATCGTCTGTCTTACCTCATTCCAGTTTTTTTGTCTGAGCAGTGCAGTCCTGCGTTGTTCGCCTAGTTTTCCATGGCCCGTATACCAGAAAAAGAGCGACTGAAGATTATTGAACTATGCTTTAGAAACTACACTCAAAAAAGCATAGCAGAGACGACAGGAAGGTCTCTTAAAGCGCTCAATAGGATTCTGTAAGCGTACAAGAAAGAAGGACGAATTAAGGATGCACCTCGCGGACGTCCACCAAGAGCCACAACGGACGATGAGGACTTGTCTATTGTTGCGGCTGCGGTGTATGCCCCCCGCCCGTCGCTTCAAGAACTTCGAGAAAGGCTGCAGCTTAGGGCTTGAAGGTCTATTGCGAGTCGGCGGCTCATTGAAGCCGGCCTAAGGAGTCGATCAGCTGCCCAAAAGCCCTTGATTAGGGCCACAAACAAAGCAAAGCGGCTCGATTTTGCGCAACGACAAGAAAGCTGGACTGTGGAGCAATGGAAGAGCGTAGTCTTCAATGAGGAATGCACCTTTACGACTCCTGGCGACTAGCGAGAACGAGTTTGGCGCCTTGCAACGACACGGTAAGTTATTCTCTAGAATCTATTGTAATTCATCCATACAATTAAGATACTAGATCGAAATATTTAGGTTGCGGTACCTCGCACGCGGGGTCAGCCTAATTCTTTTACAGCGAAAGCTGTTATGAGATCATTTCAACGGCCGTTTTTGGCGCCGTAGTTGTGCGCCGCCGCTGGTGTCCGTAACCACTATCGCACGAAATAAGAAACGCGAATTAGGAACCCAAGCATTCTGCGTGACAATCAGGTATTCTACCACAGAGCCACGTCAGGTCTATAAACTGGTTTGGAAGAACAGCCTATGCAGGCGTAATGGCGGTGCAACGTCAATTGTGGTTATGGTGCTTAATAAAGTGGCTGACTGGGCTAGCTGGTTGTGCATACTTAAGGTTAACAGCGCTAAAATAGCACACGGCAGACAGGAAAAAAGACTGGAGAAGCGCTGACTTCCAACTGAAATTTTATTGACAATGTAGTGAGGAATGAAAGAAGAGCTTCCGCGTCTGTTGTTGCTGTGCACGCGATCTACCTTCGGCTTCTGCCGGTGCTATACCTCGACTGTTTAAGACGTCGCCGTCGCACAATAAATCGTCGTACGACATCTGGTGGAGGTGCTGGAATCCCTGGCCGCAACCTGGAACTTCGCAACCGAACGTTGCCAGCTGTTTCAAGCACTATGACCGACGCTGTTGATAATCAGCCTGAAGCCGCCGCCCCTCCCACCAGCTGCGGCGCCGTCCAGCGGCAACGCGACCCTCCAGTCTTTAGCGCAGCAGGTGAGACTGACGCAGAAGGCTGGCTTTCCATCTATGAGCGCTACCTTTGGCTCAACCATTCGCTCCCGTAGCTGCACCTCTGACTTATGCTGCAGTCGCAGCGCGACCTGCGCATCAGACCGTCGCATTTCCTGCCGCGATGCGACCACGAACATCTCCCCCTCCTTTGTCGCCCCAAGTTCCACCTCGAAGCCATTTTCAGAACCCCTGGCGCACACGGGACAACCGACCCATATGCTTCGCTTGCGGTTTCGCCGGCCACGTCGCACGCTTCTGCAATCGTCGCATGCCTTCTGCTCATCCAACTGTTGCAGTACCTGGATACGGCTACTCGAATGATGATACCGCTAATGCCATGCGTTCCAACCCAGACTTTTCGCCGCTACCGCGACGTCCTTTCGCCAACCATCGATCACCCTCCCCACGTCGTCGCTCGCCTTCGCCCTTACGTCGTCGCCAGTCGCCCAGCGAGGGAAACTAGCTGCTGCAGTTCCGCAGGCACGAACTGCAAGCTTCGCGACTTCTACAAGGCCTGCACAGTCGCCGCGCAATTTATTGGACGTTATAGTTGAAGGAACTGCCGCAATAGCGCTTATTGATACTGGGGCTGCCGTTTCTGTCATCGACGAGAAGCTTTGTAGAAAACTGCATAAGGTCACCACGCCGCTATCTGGCATGCTACTGCGCACTGCAAGTACACAGCATGTAGCACCGCATGCTGCGTGCACCGCGAGAGTGGTCATTGACGGCGCTGTATACGTTGTCGAACTTTTCGTGCTCTTTTCATGCTCCCATGAACTCATCCTCGGTTGGGATTTCTTGTCGCAACATCGGGCCATCATAGACTGTGCCAGAGCCGAAGTGGCGCTTTTCCCATTCTCTGGATCCGTACTGCCCGACCCTTCTGCAACTAAAGCCGCAAAGCTCACTGTTGTATCCAACACGGAAGTACCGCCCGAAATGTCGGTCCTTGTGCCCGTATCTTGCTCCGCCGCGACCGACGCCACCGTACTCTTTACGCCGTCGCCTATTTTTCTGCGTCGGAAGGCTCTACCTCTCCCGTTTGCCGTTCTTGCCACTGAATCCGGATTATCATCTATGCTTGTCTGCAATCCGTTTAAGCACCCCGTAACCTTACTGCGCGGAGAATCACTAGGTCGTGTTCAGCCCATTGACCCAATTCACATCCTTGAGACTTCTGACGACACGCCCTGTTATCAGCTCGCCGCCCTTACTTCCTCCGAGCATTGCACCTCACCATCACTGTCTTCGCCGTCGTCAGACGTTCTTGAAGCCGCCTTGGACGCCGATCTGCCGGATTCATACCGCCGCCAAGTCCTCGCCCCGCTTCAAAAGTTTCGGTCATCGTTTGATTGCGACCAACCATCCTTGGGACGTGCGGCGAGCATCACTCACAGCATCCACACTGGTTCCCACTCTCCATTACGCCAGCGCCCATACCGCGTGTCGGCAGCGGAACGACGGGTAATTAGCGAGCAAGTCGACGATATGCTGCAGCGTGGCGTCATTCGCCCCTCCCACAGTCCTTGGGCGTCTCCTGTGGTGCTAGTACGCAAGAAGGACGGGTCAATCCGCTTCTGTGTGGATTATCGTCGGCTGAATAAGATCACTCGCAAAGATGTCTATCCGCTGCCTCGGATAGATGATGCCCTCGACTGTTTGCAAGGCGCAGAGTACTTCTCGTCTCTGGATCTTCGCTCGGGCTATTGGCAAGTGCCCATGGCTGAAAATGACTGCGAAAAGACAGCTTTCGTCACACCTGACGGTTTGTACGAATTTACCGTCACGCCTTTCGGCCTGTGCAACGCGCCCGCAACCTTCGAGCGTATGATGGATACAATCCTTCGCAACTACAAGTGGAAAACATGCCTCTGTTATCTTGATGACATCGTCGTGTTTTCGGCCGATTTTCCAACGCACCTCATTCGCTTGGGTGAGATACTTACCTGCCTCTCCTCTGCAGGCCTCCAACTGAACATCAAAAAGTGCCGTTTTGCTGCCCGTCAGTTAACAATATTAGGGCACGTTGTATCAAAGGATGGTGTTCTCCCTGATCCCGCCAAGCTTCGTGCGGTCGCAGAGTTCCCCAAGCCCACTACTCTTAAGGCACTCCGCAGCTTCATAGGGCTCTGCTCTTATTTTCGGCGTTTTGTGCGCAATTTTGCAAGCATCATCGCGCCACTGACCAATTTGCTTACCGCAAGCAACGGCATCTCCGCGTGGTCAACCTCGTGTGACGAAGCCTTCGAGCAACTACGTCGCCTACTAATTTCTCCACCGATCCTTCGTCATTACGATCCCACAGCCCCTACAGAAATACACACGGACGCCAGCGGCATCGGACTTGGTGCAGTCCTAGCGCAACGGAAAGACGGCTACGACGAGTACGTTGTGGCGTATGCCAGTCGCACTTTAACGAAGGCGGAAAGAAACTACTCCGTCACAGAAAAGGAATGTTTAGCCATCATTTGGGCTCTCGTCAAATTTCGTCCATACCTCTACGGTCGCCCTTTCGACTTTGTTACCGACCACCACGCCCTTTGCTGGCTGTCCTCGTTAAAAGATCCATCAGGACGGCTCGGGCGTTGGGCGCTTCGCTTACAAGAACACGACATCCGCGTTGTCTACCGATCGGGAAGGAAGCACTCTGACGCCGATGCGCTTTCCCGATCGCCGATACCTGTCGACGTGGCCTCCGCATCGATGTCTTTTGCATCCGTGTCCCCCATCAACGTCGCTAACATGCCCGTCGAGCAGCGAAAGGATCCATCCCTTTCAGCTATAATAAACTTCCTCGACGACCCAAACACTACACCCTCTTCTCGAACACTTCGTCGCCAAGCCGCTCACTTTGCTGTGCATGACCGCATCCTTTATCGGCGAAACTATTTAACCGACGGTCGCAAGTGGCTACTCGTGATTCCCCGGCACATGCGTTCTGAAATATGCGAATATTTTCATGCTGCCCCTCATAACGGGCACGCCGGTGAGCTGAAGACGTATACTCGGCTACGACAACGTTTCTACTGGGCCGGAATGTATCGCTTCGTCCGCCAGTACGTTCGAGCTTGTACAGCATGTCAACGACGAAAAGTTCACCAGCGGCCTACTGGCGAGTTACAACCGCTGCCCTGTCCGGCTCGTCCCTTTGATCGCGTCGGCATAGACCTATATGGTCCTCTTCCCTGCAGCTCCTCGGGTAACCGATGGATAATTGTAGGAGTCGATCACCTCACGCGCTACGCCGAGACCGCAGCACTTCCAGCCGCTACTTCGCGCGAAGTCGCATTCTTCATTTTGCGGAACTTCGTTCTTCGACATGGAGCGCCACGTGAACTGCTCAGTGACAGAGGGCGCGTGTTCCTTTCCGAAGTAATACAAGCCCTTCTCGCTGCATGCAACATCGTCCACCACAAGTCTACAGCCTACCATCCGCAAACGAACGGCTTGACGGAGAGGTTCAACCGTACTCTCGGCGACATGTTGACTATGTACGTCGCCTCGGATCATATCAATTGGGACACTGTTTTGCCGTTCGTAACATACGCGTATAACACTGCCACACAAACTACCACTGGCTTTTCGCCGTTCTTTCTACTATATGGACGAGAGCCCTCCTGCACATTGCATACATTGCTTCCGTACCGACCCGACATTTCCGAGTGCACAACGGTGTCTGAAGCGGCCAAATACGCAGAGCACTGTAGGCAGCTTGCGCGTACACTTACGACCGCCGCTCAAGGTCGCGAAAAGCTGCGGCATGACAACGAATTGTCTACACAAGATTTTGCGACCGGTTCACTCGTTTGGTTGTCGGTCCCACCTCACAGTCCTGGACTTTCAACGAAGTTTCTTCCTCGTTATGATGGCCCTTACCGCATAATCGACCGCACATCCTCTGTTAACTACGTCGTTGAACCTGTGACGCCATCCCACGACCTCAGACATCGCGGTCGTGACACGGTGCATGTCAGCCGACTCAAGCCATATTACGACCCTTTGATCCTACCTGCGCCGTAGTCGCCAGGATGGCTCCTTTTCAGTCCCGGGGTCATTGTAGTGAGGAAGAGAAAGAAGAGCTTCCGCGTCTGTTGTTGCTGTGCACGCGATCTACCTTCGGCTTCTGCCGGTGCTATACCTCGACTGTTTAAGACGTCGCCGTCGCACAATAAATCGTCGTACGACAACAAGAAGGCTCTTATGTATACCCGAGTGAACAGAGAAAACGGTGTCCACAGTTCTGGATAAGATTAAAGAAGAGCACGAGCGCATAATCTGTGAGGCTGATCAGATGGCCCGCGAAAGGAGCATGTGCGTAAGCAAGCCATCAGTTGCATTGTCTGACAGGGAGCTTTGTTTTTTGGGATGCGCGAGAAGTCGTAGGAGGTGCAGTGATAGTTGATGTTTAGTTGTTTCTTTGCTTCTGTTTTCACCCTTTTTTCACCGTTTTTTCTGTTCACTCGGGTATATATAAGAGCCTTCTTGTCAATAAAATTTCATTTGGAAGTCAGCGCTTGTCCCGTCTTTTTTCCTGCCTGCCGTGTGTTATTTTCGCGCTGTTAACCTTGAGGTATGGTGCTGGATTTCTAATTTTGCATGAAAGCAAGAAACACTACATATGTACTCCTGCGATACAGGCGTCATATCAGATTAACGTCTGTGGTTCCAGTTGGCTCCACTTTTATTGCAGTCCAATAAACATTACATTTTCATTCCTATGATTCAGCAAGCTATATTGAAGCATTGCTGGACCCCGGAGGAATACATTAACGAAACTTACGTATGATATTCACATGACTGCACCATAAAGTGCACTTAGTTTCGATAATACTGACGCATGTGCGCTAACGTGAGTGGTGACGTTTCTTCAGACCATAAGTTACCCTTTAAACGCCAGTGTTGTTGACATGCCTGGTAAGCCCACGATGTGCACAGAGCTACTACACTTACAAAAACACGTCGCCTCACATCGTAAAGCTTGGCTCAAAGCTACGAAATACAGCTTAGAAGTACACGTTGGCTGCTGCTTCGCATGAAACCGATTCCCACAACGCGTGGGGTCTGCCAAATTATTATAGGAGAAAAAGAAGTTTAAGCCTAAGTATTTTACGTCGTAATTTCAATGTTTGTATTCTATGAGTATCCATGAGAGCTGTTGGTGAGTCAGTGCTACGGACTTTAGAAAAAATAGATCTGACAGCTTTGCGCGCAACCCTTTTGAAGTGCGTTAGTATTATGGTTGGTGTGAGGATCCCAGACGGTGCAAGCGTATTCCAACGTAGGCCTCATTAGTGCTTTATATGCACGGAGTTTCGCTGCCGGGGGAGCCTGTTTTAGTTTGTGTCGCAGAATACAAAATTTGCGAAAAGAGGAAGCACAAATGTTAGCGATATGAGAATTCCAACTAAGGTTGTTAGTTATGGTCATTCTTAAATATTTACGAGTATATTCATTTACCTCAACTAGGGGATTAGCTGGAAGACTGTAAGAAAACAACTGCTTATGCATTTTCTTCGTTATATGCATGTGTACTGTTTTTATTTCATTTAGGTTCATATCCCATTCTTTGCACCATGAATGAACGTTATGGAAGTTAGTATTTAAAAGCTCCCGATCCTCTGGAAAAACAACCTCATGATACAATATGCAGTCATCTGTAAATAAGCGAATTTGAACAGGCTTTGTTATAACGTTCACGATGTCATTAATAAAAATAAAAAAAACAGAAGCGGTACAAGTACACTACCTTGTGGTACCCCCGAAGTAACTGATGAACTACGCGAGTGGCGACCATTAGTAGAAACCGATGGGGTGCGTTTGCCTAAGTAGGCAGAAATCCGATTAATGATGAAAGAGGGGAGGCCAGTGTGTTTTAGTTTGCAAAGTAACTTATCACGTGAAACAACGTCGAACGCTTTCTGAAAATAAAAAAAAAATTACGTCAGTGTGACCAGGGTTATCAAGAACGCTTGCAAAACTGTGATTTACAGTGGTTGTGGGACCGTAGAAAAGCCCTTCCTGAATTCATGCTGAAATGAAAGAATAATGTTGTTGTCTCTTAAAAATTTAATTATGTAAATTGCAACAATCTGTTCAAGAATTTTGCAGCAGGAAGAAGAGAGCTAGATCGGACGATAGTTTGTAATCAGGGCAGTATCTCCGTTCTTTTGTACGGGCACCACACGTGCTGTTCGCCAGTCATTCGGTAGATCTAGATGTTAAATACGCACGAAAAATGTATGCGAGGAATGGGGCGAGTGCTTCAGAATATCCACGAAGGAATGCATTTGGAATCCTGCATAAATGCAATCAACTAAGCTGGGATTTTTGCTAGTGTTCAGGGGAGGAGGAACAAATAATGCTAATGACTGAGAACGCTTAATGCGTGCCTCTCACACTGGGCTCGTTATGTCGTGCAAGAAGTCTGGTCACTGCAACACTATTTCGCCGGACTCACCCCACAGCTACACAGTGGCCCTCCTGTTCGCTAAACTGAGCCACCGCTCAGGTCTTCTAGGCAATGCTTCACTTTCTTGGGAACATAAGACAGCAAAACAAGCTCTCGGGGACGCCAGCCTCGTCATCGGCTGTGGACGCCACATTGCCATCCTCAGCTTCATCCCCTCACTTCCCATCTTTACTGCACTTTTTCGTCCTCCTACGGGCGCCGAGCCGTGCTCCCAACGAGCCCTATAGAGATAGCGTATTTTACTCTATTCAACCTCTCCGCCTTAACCACCTCCCTGATTGTATTACTTAAGGCATTACCGAGTATGGAGCAGGCTTTTGCCTTCAAATGAAGCATGCTGCCTAACTTTTTACAGCGCGTACAAAACAGAGTAACAATGATGTGGCAGGTGATTGCTATCCGCACAGGTGTGGAACGAATAATCATAAAAGGCTTACCTGTGGAGTTCTTAGTCCGTGAAATCCCATGCCAAATAGGAAGCGGCTGCCCACAAGAAGCAGCACGTAGGCAGCCGTTGAGAGGAAGTGGTAGAACTTCTTCGTAGTCGTGTCGTAATGCACGATCAGGTGATACACAACACAATATGTCACGTCCAAGAATAACGATAAGAAGACTTTAAGGATATGTTGGTGCCACTGGGGTACATTTCTTCCAAAGAGGATGTCGAAGCTTCGGTAATCAATGGTGAATCGCATGGTGGAGATCTTTGCGCCAATTATATGCCACGATTCCAGACTGGCCGACAAAAGTCGGAAACACTCCAGTAACTGCGTAACAAAAGGAAAGAAAGGGGGTATAGAGAGCGCCGCCTTTTCTTCTTTTGAGCAAATATACCGAATCCGCTCACAATTTACATCTCTACAGAACGTCATGTAACAAAAGACTACGCGAAAAACTAAACGACAAAGGAATCAACGCGGTGAAATCAGTGAGTGCAATAAAGGAAGTGTAACGGCTTTCGCAGCGTACGGCAATTTTTCGTTATTAAGCACTTCTACAAATGTCGTACATGATTACTCACTGATATACTTCTAAACTGTTCGTAAACGGTTTGACCGTAAGTCGTGGCCGCCTCCAGAAGTAACTGATAAGCTACGCGAGTAAAACGTAGTACACAATCTCGGCAGGATGCGTGACTTGCTTGCTTGCCTGCTTGTGTCTCTGTACTGGCTTTTACCCACTACGGGGGATTGGCCAAAAAGCCGGCGGTTATTGTAAATGAAAAATTAAGGCCTATGCAGGGTAAAAGGTGCCGTGATTTAAAAAAAATAAAATGAGGAAGTTTTTTATACGCAGTAAAATTTAAAAAGTTAAAGTAAAAAAAATTGATAGAATTTTTGGAATTACTTAATATTATTCATCATGCATGATTCTTAAGTAGGTTAAATTAATGTCGTTCATTAATTAAATGCTGAATTTAAGCTTTTTTTTGGGGAACAGAGCCAATCAATGACTTAACAAGGTAATCTCCTTGTATCACACAAGAATTCGCAGAGGGCCCCGCAGACGTTCCTGTCGCTAAATTCCAATGAAGCAGCCCCAAAGGACAGAATATTCGGAGTACTAACTGGGATTATTAACCTTTTGAATAAAATTTCAGAACACTTTCTCCCTTGAGTTTTGAAACGGCGATAGCTTAGTAGAAAATGGTCGATATCTTCTGGTTCATTACAGCTGGAGCATAAAGGGGATGGTAGCAGACCAGACCTGTTTAAGTAGAAATTAAGCGGTGGTATACGGCATCTTAATTTAATTATGGAGACTTCCAATTTACGCGTTGGACACCATTTATTGTCCCATGCAAAGTGCAAATGCGAAAATTCTGGATTCGGAATTTAATCTTTAATGAATCCTCAAGAAGACAAAAGTTCCTGAACCTCGCCGCTGTAACATAAGCGGTTAGATGCATGACGTCAAAATCGGACAATCAAGGGATGCTCGCACGAGGGAGTCAGCCGTCTCATTTATAAAAATACCACGATGACCTGGCGCCCATATCAATCGCACTAGACGAATGTGTGCAGGGATTAATGATTTAAATGTATTTAATACAGCTGATTCCAACGAAGATGAGAGGGACGAACATATGGATAACGAATCAGTCACTATCACAGCAGCCGAATGAGTTGCTGGAAGTTTTCGTTGAGCTATGTTTGTCTACCTAAAAACTAAACGTGTAATGTTCCTACAAAATATCGAACAGTGCGATTATTCAGATAAAACAGGATGAGTAATACAAACAGTGCAATGACCTGTCGGCAGATGCCTTTTCGTGCGTCTTCGCTTTTCGCTGCCGGGAAGGCTTTAAAAGCGTTGGCACAGCGTCGCGTTTGAGCTTCTTTATGCCGCATTCAAGAGCAAGTGGCTCGAACTGGTCTGGCGTGAAATGCTCCTGAAAGTGCATTCACTTCAGCTGTATTCATCTGTAGTACGTGTATACGCACAAAGATTTGTAACGGAGGTCACGTACTAGACGCGCCTTAGACGCGCGTTCTGTAGCGTTTCAACCAACGCCTCCCGCTGCTTCAACAAAAGCCGACAAATCAACTCACCTCGCAAAGCCACGTCGACGGCGTTGCACGGATGTCCTCGCGTGAAATGCTTTGCAGCCACACTTCACGGCGTGCACTATTCCGGATACCGAGCTATGTTGTAGAGCGAGAAACCGACTTCTGTTTTGTTGCTGCAGCCGACAGCACAGCAACCCGGCATTCGTCAAAAACTGGCAAGCACTTCACGTATTCAACATCCACGGCGAAGCATGACTTTGCGCCAACTGGAACGCTCCTCTTCTACTCGCGAACAACTTTTGTTGGCATTGAAGGGAAAGCTACGGGGGCGGAGCTTCTGCACATGTACTGCTACGCGATGTAGTCCGGTTTGGCGCGCGTCTCGTACTGCTGTGGTAAGAGATGGCTTTGCGCAATCAGCGTTGCATACCGGCGCAGACGCCGCTCAGCGTTTTAGGTACACGTAAAAGGCGGGACTTTCTCACGCGTACAAAAACGCAAAGTGACAACGTATAAAGTGACATAAATACGAATATATCACTGGCACGGCCGCTACATGTTTTTTTTTTATGTAGCGGCCGTGTCATTGGTGCGTTCTGCCTCCTGTCTCAAAGAGCTACGTCTAGAAAATTAAAGGGATGCTGAAGTCGTTTTACAATTCGGTAAAACTGTTGTTAACAAGGACCAACATTATTGTCGACGATGGCGTCGACGATGGCGTCGTGAGCATTTAAACTGCAATTTACATCTTTAACTTTTGAGAAAGAGATCCGCGGTGTATTTATCACACCAGAGAGGCCTAGAGCAACACTGAAGAGTTGCCGTCGCTTAGAACGGACGCGCCAATAATGAAAGCATGCAACGCAACCAGCGTTGCAGCCGCGTCTCTTCCTTTCTGCTTGGTCATCTTCGATAAATGCGGAGGCGTCCGTGGGTGCAAGCGTCCGAAGAGCAAGAGCGTCCCTATGCGACGCAACCAGCGTCGCAAAGTCGCAATCGGCCTTCGAGTCATGATCACGGCCAGATCACTGTGGTCGTGATTAGGTGATCCCACGGCTTGAGATCCGCTCTGATGCGTCGTGTTTGTTGCGCTCTGTGAAACCAACGCGCGCGACCGCATCGGTGTTTCCGCTCACTTTGTAAGCTGGAACCACAGCTGAAACCACGGTGGTCGATCTGTGCCGCTGATGCGGCAGCCACCATGGGACGAAAATGCTTCGCTCGAAATTGCAAATCTGGCTACAAAACGTGCAAAGAAAAGCTGTGTCTTCTGTGGACATATCTACTAGCGCTGAAAACACGAAGGACGAGGTAAAGACAGCAGACAGGACGCAGCGCTGCGTCCTGTCTGCTGCCTTTACCTCGTCCTTCGTGTTTTTAGCGCTAGTAGATATGTCCACAGTTAATACGCACCAACTAGCCCAACTCGCTTCTCTAATACTGTGTCTTCTCTCCGCGCCGAAAGACAAAAAGCGAATGCAGTTGTGGAGAAATGCAATTCCACGGAAAGACCGCCAGCTACTGTCCTCCGACATACATGCGATAGCTTGAAAACCAAATGCTTTTTTTTTACTCTATACACTCGCCGATAGAATTTTGCACGCTTTCGAAAAAAAAAAAAAATACGCGAGCATCTCTTGTAATCGACACCCTGTGACAGTCCTATCGGAACTACCCGCGCCGATTAAAAAAATTTGAGCTTCATAAAGCCTGGCGCTCTCACTTTTGCGGTCGAAGCTGGCAGACAGCCACTACAAGCTAGTAAAAGCACAAACAACCGTTTAAAGCCACAAAGTTAGCTAGAAAAACCGGTTTTTACAGCCCAGCGAGAGCTTGCAATGCGCGTCTGTCGGCCCAAAAACTCATCGCGAACCTAGCGGCCGCCGCGAGCAACTCGAGCAGTACGGCGACGCGCTCGCGGCGCTCGATGGGCCACCTGTTTTATTCTACCACCGTGGTTTTGGCGGAGCCGTGGCCTCCGTGACTACTTCTGGCTGCGCGCGTTGGTGGAACTGATCGCGAAGGCCATGCTTTTACAGAGCTGATGGCGCCGGTGACGCGGCATACCGAAGTTGACGTCACCGCCTTCGCTCAGCAGTTCAAAAAGCCCTGCGGCTGCAGCCGCTCTTTTTTTGCCAAGAAATACCATTTGCGTTCACTTCTGCGAACTCTTACATTGGTTTTCATATTCAGCAAGGATCAAACTATGATTACACATTCCAAAGTCATTTTTTTTTAAAAGTGCTTCAGTGTGCCTTTAAAGGGGCCCTGAAACACTTTTCGAGCATGCTCAAAAAGCGCTGCCGATCGGTAGTCGAGGCTCCCGAGAACACGCGAGCCAAATATTATAGCGATGCGCACGGCCTGGAATTTACAATAAATTCTCAAAGTCAGCTGAAAATCGCTCCCTCTTCTCTCGACAAGTGATGTATTAGTCCGCAAAATATGACGCGATTGTCGGCAGTTCCACCATTGGCTGATGTTATAATCACGATAACACCCTCATTATTACTTTCGTTCTTAATTTTGAGTTCAATAAGTAGATAATATGTATGTTTAAATTCTGTTATCGCGTTAAAAACACCGAACAAACATTAATATTAGCACTTCCGGTCTCACCGACAGCTCGTCTGCTCGTAGTTGCGTGGTTCCGTTTTCTTCGCCATGCGCAGTGCCGAAAACGTGAATATTTCTGTGCTTTTGACCATCGCCGGTTGCCGTTGAGAGTGGCAGCCGTTCGAGTGTTGCCTCGTCAGCTGGGAACTGTATCGTCGGCACGTTCTCACGACCGACCGAGGCAGCCGTGCAGCATGTCTCCGATAACAGTGCTGGCGTCCGGTAATGGCGGCGCTTCGGGGTCGTCTGCCAGTGCCGTCTTACGAGGCGGTGTATCGGAATATGGGCCGAAACCGATCTCAGCTGTCATTCGTTCCAAACGAGCGCGCAGGTTTGCTTCCATGGTTGGCAAAGCGATGAAAACACTACGGCGTTCGAGGTGCACACCCAACATTACCAAACCGACGCGCAGTTTTCAAGCACGCGCGATACACAGTGCGATCGGCTCCGCCGTTCGCTGTCTGTTCAGTATGTCATCGAGCCGTACCTCGGCGTATCCTCCCCGTAGTCTCAGGTTCCCGAGAAACCGCGACACAGCAACCAAGCAGAGTCGCATTTTCACGGTAGCTGCAGACAGCCGGGGGATGGGTCCGCGCCGGCCCGATGCCCCACGATCCTTTCTTCTAGTCTTTAGTTCTTTGTTGTCAGCCCGCACTCGCTGTGCGCCCGCATTCGAAGAGCAAACAGCATCGAAGTACCGCCACTGGGAGAAGGGTACACGCAGCTTTGCCGCGTTGAATACGATTCAAGCGCGAGCAGTGCGAAGAGGCGGTGTATCGGAGTGTGGGTCGAAACCCATCTCAGCTGTCATTCGTTCCAAACGCGCACGCAAGTTTGCATCCATGGTTGGCAGAGCGATGAAAACACTACGGCAGTTCGAGGTGCACACCCAACATTACCAAACCGACTCGCAGTTTTCAAGCACGCGCGATACGCTGTGCGATGGTCTCCGCCGCTCGACGACGACCGCGCGAGCCGACCGGAAGTGGCGCCACAGACCACGTGGTTGCGCCGAGACGCCAGAGAGAAAAAAATGCCGCCGGCGCTGACGTCGCCTCCTCGCACCTCTGCCCTCCCTCCCTCCCTCCCTCCCTTCACGCCGCGCGCAGCTTTCCGCGAGCTCGCTACGTTGAGTTAAGGGAGAAAGCTGCGGAACGTGATCTCTATAATTTGGTAACACCATTTAGACTTGACGGATTCGAAAAATTTTTGCGGCATATGACTCGTGAAGAGTCATACGTCAATAATGAGACTATTTCAATATAACTAAGAAAGGTGTTGCAGGGCCCCTTTAAGGAGTAGTTTTTACATTTAACCTAGAAAATACGTATGCAATTGTGGAACTACCTTCACTGGTGGTAGGATGTACGCGATTTGGCACTGTTGCCTTCGCTTCATTGCCAAGAAAAGGTGTCCGCGAGTTTACAGCTTATCTCTTGGATACGATTTCGTCTTTCGTCGCAGCAAGAATTCGACTGGAGCCATATGTACATGCGCTCGTTTTGAACCTTTTGCTTTATGATAAATATCACCACCATCCACTAACAACATCACGTGTAACGAATTCACCAATCACAGACGCAGGTGATGGAGAAAAGGAGAGTAGGAGCGAGAGTGAGGAGGACGGCGCAAAGAGCAATGAGTGTCGCTACCTTGAAAACTTTTTTATCTAGGGACCTTAGCACTCCGAGCCTGCTCCGAGCAACGCAGCTCCCTCTGGTCAGTGGACGGTGCTTGACTTTTGCAAAGCGGCGGAGGTAGCGGCGTTGCAAAGCAGGACACTTGAAAACGCTGCCAGCGGCGAAGTGAACGTGAACCGTGTCACTGGATTATCGGGAACGCGGGAGAGAAACGGAACTCGCGGTCGGTGAGGCTACTGCGGAAGGGTTCATAAACCAAGATGCCCAGTGGGGGACAAGACTTGTGTATTATGCGAGGGGAAATATCACTTCGCGTCATGCTGCAGAAGTGCTAGGGTTCATAAAGTTGGCGCTCCAAGTTCCGGCGATGGACAGCAAGCAGCACACGAGTCGGATGGATGGATGGAAAAACTTCACTTCGTCAGAGAGCAGCTGCGGACGATTCCGCGTTAGATGGCCATCAACCCAAGGTTGACGGCGATCTGTGTGGCCCACTCCACGACCCTTGTCTGGACGACTTTGAGTCGGAAGAAGACTTTAATAGTTTGACAGTGGGGGTCGAAAACATCTCGGGGCAGCGAGACTGGATCGTGAAGGCGTTCGTGGCTGGACACCCGACGCGTGTAAAGGTGGACACAGGGGCGCAGGCCAACATACTGCGGTACAGGGCGCCTGCATACGGCCGGTCATTTAGGCTCCCTACTACGGTATGCTCAATTTCGCAAGCTGCGTTCTGGAAAATCCATGCTCCGCCCATGCAGCACAGTGTTGACCAACTACGACCGAAACCTTATTCAGCACCCGCGACAAGCCACGCTCAAGCATTTTCGATGGAGGCGAAAATGCTTGAGGCCCGAGTACTTAGATTTACGTGCACGTTAAAGAACCCCAGGGGGTCGAAATTTCCGGAGCCCTCCACTGTGGCGTTCCTCATAATCGTATCGTAGTTTTGGGACGTTAAACCCCAACAATTATTATTATGCTTAGCAGGGCGGTGGCGCAGAGGACAGATGCGGTACGGCAGTGTGGGTGGAGTCCGTAGTGAGCTCTTCACCGCGTATACACAGTGCAAAAACTCAATGCGAAACTGTCATTCATTGAATTTCGTGACAAATTTCTCGCCCCTTTATTCTAGGAACGTTCCGCTACTCAGTACTTCACCTTGACTTGAGAAAGTTGATGGTAGCGCCACCTCTCGACAGAAGTTGTCGCTGCGCTTCGTAAAAGCATTGCGGAAATTCTTGAAAAGTGTAGCGTCTTTCTCAGTCTAAGCGCGGCGCGTGTACAACTCTTAAAGTGAAGGAGGTTATTCGAGTCTGTGATTGATTCAGAATATGGGGGTCAGTAACCCACAGCGGTAGGTGACTGGCTTTGCTGTTGCGCTACCGAGCTCTAGGTCGTGGGTTCGGTTCTGGTCGTGGACGTCAGATTCTGATGGGGGCCAAATTCGTACAGCGACAGCTCCTTTGCTTCTAAACAGCGAACTGCACAAGCAAATGAATATACCAACAGTAGTTAGCTATGCGTATCGAAATAATAGATACTATAATTTCAGCAAGCGCATTATATTCTTCAAACAAAAGTGTGGAAATTAAAAGCGCAGGACACTGCACATATTCATAGATGTTTATTGAAAGTCTCTTTCGCTCCATTTTTCTTGACCACCTGCAGCTTCTCCACAGGTCTGGCCGTGCCTCGGTCACGCTGACGTGAAGTTTGTCGAGACTTCCTTGACCGCAAGCCACGGATAAAATTCTGTCACAAATGGATCGGCACGAAACCTTGCCCTAGGAATAAAGCGCCCGCGGGCGCCTTGTAGAAAGACAATTTCGCTCGAAAGCATCTGCGGGTTTGTTGCTCGCTCACTTTACATGAAAACGTACCGACCAGCGTTCGACACTGACGGCGGCCATCACCGGTTCCTGTCATTCATGGCGCATCCTTAATCGGTTTATGAAGACGAAAGCCTTAGATGATTCGTGAAGAGCGAAAATTGACCGTCGGTGTCGTAGGCGCTGTCAACACGAGTGATGCATAAGATCAACACGTGACGTCACCATATAATGTCATCATGAAGTCAAATATCAACACATTTTGTGACTTTCAAGTCACTATGACATCGCATAACCTGGCGTCACATGATGACGTCATCGCATCACATCGTCGCTTGGTCAAAGGTGGGCCAATGACGGAGGCCGTGCAGGGCCACGTTAGGTGCACAGAGCTTTCGGAGGGAAGAGAGGGGGGGATCAGTACATCGAGTGAAAAGGAAAAAGAGGTGGCTTTCACCTTGTAGTCGTCTTAGGCGAATGCAAAAGGGACCCTGTGAAGTTTTTGGCAGACATTCGCTGAGCCCGAAATCGTGCGAACACCTGTGCTCCGAACGAATACCATTCCGTTATAGCCCTGGCTCTCGTCGTCTCCCGTTGATAACGGAAGTTTTCGTTATCTAGTAAGGGGACGCCAATTAATGAGAAGTGATAATTAGTGCATAAGGTGAATCGCACGTGAATTAAGGGAAATTAAAGGTGGGTAACGTGGAATAAACTAGCTCATTCCTAAGTGTAATTTTGTACACTTGAATGAAAATCGATTCAATTCAAAGGTATGTAATTGAATCAAATGTCAGTTACCAGTGAACTAAATTTTACAGTGAATTACAATGAAATGACTCGACTATGAATAAAATGTTAATTGGCAATTCGACAACTAAATGTTACCATGAGAGCGTCAAAAAAAAAAAAACGAGAAAGAACTCGATGTGTGTTCTGAATTCTGCCTGTGGTGTTTGTTAATCAAGCCAACGTTGCAAAACCAAAATCTTGGGGGTTCTAGTGAGATGTGTTCGTATTTGCCTGGGCGCACAGAGATCGTTAATTTACTTAGTATACGAATGTTCTCCACAATAAATAGGGCGCATAAAACTACCAACATCTATTTGCTTGTTTCAGGCGTTGCTATCGCATCGCTATTACTGCTTCGCGCGTCGCACGAAATGCTGGATTATTTTGGTTCATTTTTATTTTCCTTAAACATAGGAAATGAGTTGAGGAATTTGTCCCGACAGACTGATTCCACTCCTGCGCCAACTGCGCCAAAGTGCGCTAAACTGGATTAACTGCGCCATTATGATAATATCGTCGGAAAATGCGCCAAACTGCGCCAGTGTTGGGTATGGAGGCGTCAACGCCGGCAGTAGCTCCGCCGGCGCTACATAACATGTGCAACTTGATCTTGGGACCGCCAAAGTCACAACCACGGACCAAGAATTATTCCGCTGAATAAACAGCTTTCGCGCGTGCGTGCAGAGTAAGCCACGATGCCATGCACAGTGTCGACGCAGCTTCGGTTGTGCAAGTTGGCTCGACGGCAAAGCGCGCTCTCCGCAGAGGCTCTTGACAGGCCAATCGGTAGCGTGAAAGTGTGGCGGCGAATCATCGGCGGGCGTCGTCTGTTCAGACACGCTGTTGACAGCTCGTTTCAAGCGTCGCACGGCACGTAATTAAAGCAATGTTCAGTGATAACCACACGCGTGCCGCTAAAATGTCTGTCACTGCTGTTTTTGGACATCGCAAAATGAAATCTGAGAGCGCTAGCAGTAGATATATGGAACAATATCGAAACTTCCGTTCTTCGCGTCCATGCAAGAGCACGTTAATGGTGGGAACCCGTTGACAATTTTCCTTAAACATACTTTATTCATGGATCTTCATCCGGAAGGGCTTTTACAGCGAAAGCTGTTATGAGATCATTTCACCGGCCGTTTTTGGCGCCGCAATTGTCCGCCGCCGCCGCCGCCGCCACCGCCGCCGCCGCCGGTGTCCGTAACCAGTATCGCTCGAAATAAAAAAAAACGAAATAAGAAAAAAATTCTAGAATATCGAGGTTCGAACCTGGGCCCTCTGCGTGGGAGCCCATTATTCAACCTCTGAGACAACGCCGGTGCTTGAAGCTGCTTTGCAAAAAGGTCCTATACAGGCTTCATATCGGGAAGGAACCACATTAGCATATGTAATATTGGCCTCGAGGAGTAACGGAGTCGCCCTCTATCGGACGCGCCTCGATTGCGTGCTATAGGCAGGATACCGCCGGCGCGCTCCCCATGTGTTTTGCTGTCGGCGCTCTACAAAAACACCTCGCGGAAGCCCTCCAGGGCATTTCTGTAAGTACTTTCGAAATGAACTGTGTTCTTTACTGTCAAAATATCATTTTCGACGAACTGAAAGCACAAGATAGTCTACAGTCGCTGTCTCTTTGCAGAAAACCGAGCACCCGCTTCACGCTGTCACCGCGTTGGAGACCCCTGAACCGGCTTCTTGCGTGAAAGGTAGTCACTTGCTGAGTACAAACTATGTGAAATATTTCGTTAGAGTAGACTGCCTGTATAACCAAACTGAGCATAACAGAAAGAAGCCTCAAGCCAGCGATCGCACGGGTTCGGGATGGCTGACGGTGCCTCAGCATGTATGAACGTCTGCATGTATGTTCGTACTGATGGTTTCGCTTTTGCTACGAGTGAGCGCGTTTTGGCACCGCGCTGTGAACTTTAGGCCGCAAAATATGAGAATTTGTGAGTAAACAAACAACTACTGTTGCGCGGACCCTATCAGAGCAGTTCAAAAACAATTTCTTTAGAACTGCGGCTTCGGTGCGCATGGCAACTTTGTGATCTGCCGTCCTGACGATTCAGTGTTTTTTTTTTCTTTTTCGGTCTAAATTCGGGCATGTTTCAATGTCATTCGACAAGTTGTCTCGCACTGCGTATTGATCGGTCTTCTCAGCGGGCAAATGCCGCTGCTTCTGTTTCTTTATTCAGCGCATTCGTTTCGTTTGGTGCTCGCACAAAACGTGAGCAAATGCGACGCCTTTTTTTAATGCTCCTTAATTATCGTTCCGTTTGCATTCCAGTGAACTTGCCGCTCTCTGTCATCAACAAATTCAAAGACCAAAGCTTTACCACTTCGAGATTGCTGGTGGAAGGAGAACCAGTCTACGAGACCGAGCATGCAGTAGCATGCAACGTCTAGGAAAAGAAAGAAAATACAGTAACATTTGCCGGAATTGTTCTGCAAACGTCGGCTGTGAATCATTACCCACATGAACTTGAAATAGCGGTCAATAAAATAGAAGGTATTGCAGCAACCAGCAGCCGCAACACAGGATAGTAAATATTTGGCGTGTACCCCAGCAATTTTGGCGGCAGTGTCGTGTCTAACGCCAACAGGGTGGCATCTTTCCCACGTAAATAAATGAGGCTCCAAGAAAATACATGGGGTTGGCCGGCGGCATAGAGTTTCTTAGAATAATACCTAGAGGGGAATCTCGCGCTAGTGTCTACGCGGACTCCTTGAGCGCCGCTTCAACCACCATGGGGATGATGGGAAGTGCAGGCTTCGAATTTGCTTCGGATGGATTAGGTTCTTGAGATTCGCGATGCTTGTTTGCCGAGTGTAAAACAAAGCGATATGAACTTATTTCCAACTAAAACTTGCTTCATTCTTTTGTATGTAAAACATATTGCAAAAAGTTTGCGCGACCGTGAGATAGAACTAAAACCTGGACAAATTTGACCACCAGGGTTTGCATTGCTCTGCATTTGTGCTCCAGATTTGGCATCACAATATAATGAATTGTTTTCTTTAAAACACTTAAAAGAAACGCGTTTGTTTTTCCCTCGAAAGTACGTATTATCTATTTATGGAAATAACAGTACTGTATTGAGTGAGAAACACTTAACGTATCGTCTGCTGCGATGCCTGGTGCGTCTGTCCAAGTGGTCCGCCTCCAACGCACCTCACGTTTTGTTGTGAAGTCAGGTCAGAAGAGCGTGACGGTGCGTCTACTTAGCGTCGCCGTCGTTTTGCAGCCGATTTGAACGTGTTTTGGCAAGACGTGCTTATAAAAAAACGTGAGCTCTACGCAATTTTCTGCACTGGCATGAGACGCTACATCTATGCGCATCGGTGAGTGCACGACGCTTCACTAAAACTGTCATATACAACCTGTAAAGCTGCAATGAAACAGCAAATCAAGAGATCAAGCAGTCTTCAGCCTCTTTGAACAACAAAGGCGCTGCTTGAGTGCTTTGCAACGCACCCCACTGCCCACGCCTCGCGAAGAACGAAACTGAAACTGCGAAAAAACATTCGTAGACAGTTCGCTAGCTAACGTTATCCAATCCGAAGCCTGTACTTCCCATCATTGCCATGGTGGTTGAACGATCGCAGCGCCAATTTCCTCTCTACGTTATTGTATGAAACTCTATGGCCGGTGGGCCGATCACGGAGGCAATGCAAAATTTATGTAGCTTATGAAGCAATGCATGCCTCATCAAATGGGAAGGTTGCCCGTCGGCATCCCGCGTCGGCGGCGTCAACACGAGTGATGCAAAAAATAATCGTCGCGTGATGGTGTCACCATATGACGTCATCATGACGTCATAGAACGCCAAAATATGTAGCGTCATTATGACGTCACATAATGTGACGTCACATGATGACGTATTCACACGTCATGGTCGCTTTGCATTGCCTCCGTGATCGGTCACGGAGGCCGTGCAAAACCGCGTTAGGTGCAGAATGCTTTTGGAGGGGGGCGCGGGAGAATCGGTACATCGACTGACAAGAAGAAGATGGCTTTCGCCTTCTAGTCATCTTTAACGAATGCTTAAGGGACCCTGTGCGTTTTTTATTTCAACGTATCTAAACAATGACTTGCGCATCTTCAGCCGATTTTGTGGACGCTGAGCACAGGGCCGACGATCAAGAGGTCGCATTGCAGGGTTCTGAGATGGCATCACACGTGGTAAAAGGTAGCGCGTTTACCATCCTGTGGCAGATAAGCATCATTTGCCGGCAGGAAGCGCGCGCGAGCCATCGTCTCTGTGCGCGCTGTCTGCTACTCACCGAACATCGCAGGCCCGACGTAGTAACAAAAGTCTTCGTCGCGGAAGTGCTTGTTGCACACAAGACTCGTAGCGGATGGCTACTTGCCGGTTCTTAGCTTTACAACCCATGCTTCACGCTGTTTCTTGTCCCGCGGTTACCAGTGCAGGCTGACACTGGGCTCCTTTCCGTAAGCGCGGCACTGCGGCACTGAGCGGTAGAGCCCGATGTTCGTCGCCTTCGGAAGCAGCCACTCTATTACAATGGTTTCAATTGAGTAGAAAATGAGAGAAAACTTCCGAATTTGAACAGACCGCAGCGCATGCGGCACTTGAAAGTCGTTTTCAAAGCACGCGGCAGTGCTCCACAAGCAGCCGACGCGGCCGCTGCGACCACGTGATCCTGCCAAGCACGTCACGCCGACGGTGGCGCCGGCGTTTCCAGTGGTGGGCCTCGAGGCCAATAGCGTGGTAGAAGAGTAAAATAAGCACCAAGCGTCGCACAACGCGAATTCTGTAACCAGGCGTCACACAATGCGAATTGTGCAACGAGTAGGTTGTTGAATGCTTCCAACCCATTACAAAGGGCTCTGCCACAATTCTTCATCGTCATCAGGCACAACATCAACAAAGTGCGCATAATGCCTTACATGCGTTTAGCAGGTACCAACGCTCTTTGTAGAATGACGAAAAATGGCACAGTGCCTGCTGCCCTACTTCTCAAAAATTACAATGATTTATAGCGTAATGGGTTCCTCGCAAGTGCACTTGTATTGGTTGCCAAGGAAGCCCATAAGCGCATAATCCACTTCCTCGGGGTATCAGTAAAATTACAATAATTTATAGCGTAGTGGGTTCCTCGCAAGTGCACTTGTATTGGTTGCCAAGGAAGCCCATAAGGGCATGATCCATTTCCTCGGGGTCTCAGTAAAGTTCTTCGCCCCCCCTCCCCCGCCGTCTCTCTCCCACGTCAATGTATGTTATACAGCATGACGGGAGAGGGAAATAGCGACCGGGCGTCACCCAATGCAAATTACATAACTGGTGGGCCGTTTAAAGCTTCCAACCCATTACAAAGGGCTAAGCCATAATTCTTCATCGTCATCAGTCGTCGCGTCAACAAAGTGCACATTATGCCTTACAGACGTGTAGCTGGTGCCTCGCTTCTCCGCAGAATGACGAATAATGGCTTAGTAGGTGCTTCCCAATTTGACAAAACTTGTGATTTATGGCGTAGTGGGTACCTTTCTGGTGCACTTGTATTGTAGCCCCAAGAGAGCTTAACGGGCTCTAGAAACGCCGCTCTTCCAGCTTTCGCTGTGAGTGTGCTGCGGTTTCAGGGCAGGCTTGGCGTTTTTTTTTTTCATTCACCGCTATTTCGAGTTCATGTGGGCCCTAGTTCACAGCCGAAGTTTGCAGAACAAGTCCGGTGAACGTTACTGTATTTTATTTTCTTTTTTCCTTGGCGTTGCGTGCTACTATATGCTCGGTCTGGAATGCGTTCACTGGAATGCAAGTTCACTGGAATGCAAAGGGAACGATAATTAAGGAGCATTAAAAAAAGGCGTCGCATTTGCTCACGTTCTGTGTGAGCACCAAACGAAGTGAATACACTGAATAAAGAAAAAGAAGCAGCGCCATTTGCCCGCTGAGAAGACCGATCAATACGCAGCGCGAGACAATTTGTCAAATAACATTGAAACGTACACGAGTTTAGACCGAAAAACAAAACAAACTAACACTGAATCGTCGGGACGGCCCACCACAAAGTTGCCATGCGCACCGAAGTAGTAGTTGTAACGAAATTGTTTTTGAACTGCTCTGATAGCGTCCGCGCAACAGTAGTTGTTTGTGTACTCAGAAATTCTGGTATTTTGCGGCCCAGAATTCACAGCGCGGTGCCAAAACGTGCTCGTAGCAAAAGCAAAACCATCAGTACGAACATATATATATATATATATATATATATATATATATATATATATATATATATATATATATATATATATATATATATATATATATATATATATGGAGAGGCACCGTCAGTCGTCGCGAACCCGTGCGATCGCTGGCTTGGCCTTCTTTCTGTTATGCTCCGTTTGGTTGTACAGGCAGTCTACTCAACGAGCTATTTCACGTAGTTTGCGCTCAGCGAGTGACTACCTTTCACGCAAGAAGCCGGTTCAGGGGTCTCCAAAGCGGTGACCGCGAGAAGCGGGTGCTCGGTTTTCGGCAAAGAGACAGCGACTGTAGACTATATTGTGCTTTTAGTTCGTCGAAAATGATTATTTTGACAGTATAGAACACAGCTCCTTTCGAAAATACTTACAGAAACGCCCTGAGGGGCTTCCGCGAGGTGTTTTTGTAGAGCGCCGACAGCAAAACCTATGGGGAGCACACCGGCGGTATCGTACCTAGCACGCAATCGAGCCGCGTCCGATAGAGGGCGACTCCGTAACGATATCAAGTCTAGACATAAATTTTTGTCTAGACATAATTTTTGTCTGTTTATTGTTTACATTGTCGCACGTGCTCCGTAACTTGACGGGCAGTTCTGGGCTCTTCGGTATTACTAAACCTTTGTGACAGTTCACAATGCAGCAAGAATGCGCACTTGCTTTCCAAGACGACGAAGGGGCACGAGATAAAAGCATGAGGAACCTAGGGTGCCTGAATGGTTTAGCGGCGGGTGGGGGAAAACCTTCAGGCACCCTAGTGGAACCCCGTTTGCCGCGCATGCAAAGGGAAAACCAAGCAGCGCGAACTGTCCGAGCTACCGGAGATTCCCCCTCCGTCCGCTCGATTTGCAGCCCACAACTGAACCACGCTTCCTCCAAGTGTTGCTCATGTCGAAGGCAAAGTGCGTGCAGGTGCTATGCAGTGCGAGGAATATACGTGCGACAACCCGACAACTGCGTGGGCGAAACCGCATCACCGCAGGGCCAAGAAACAAGGTGCAGTTTCATAGCGGTGGGTGGAAACAGGAACTGACGTTAACTTGTTGAGGCCTGTTTAAGAGCAATCGACGAGCTCAGTGGTACGTCAAGTTGCCCATGGGCAAGTTTGCGTCACCGCGCGCACGAGAGGGATCGGTCAGGCGCAGGAAAGAGAAGCGGGAATTGTTTTTCGAAATGGAGGGTCTGCGCGGCGCCCAGCGCTGTAATATTCGGAAAATGTGATCGCCGCGGTCTACTGTACGAATTGGCGAGCTTGTTTGGGGGTGTAAAAAAAAAGTAGGAGCCTGTTTACTGGCCCTTTAAATGACACAGCTGTATTTCCTAATACCTGGATGCTGTCCTTTCACATGCTTAGCAAAGCGACTGAACTAATATCACGAAAAGTCAGTCTTTACGCAGCTACTTGAGCTATAGGGCTCATGAAAGTAGCATTTGGCTCTGGTGCCGGAGCTTCGCTCGTGAGCTGCGTTGCCATGCGGTTCACTTGGCCATCTGAGGAGCCTTCACCATAGTGTGTTGACGCCGGAAGGCTTGTTTCATGGGCGACATCAAGATCTTCTGGAATTCTATATATTCAAGACAAATAGAAAAAGAAACATTTCAATAAATAAATGTTAAAACAGAAAAGCAAAATGGACCTTAACTTCCAATAATGAAAAGTCTTTCTGAAGTGTGCTTACTGATACAATCTTGTAAGGGAGTGTTTAAAAATAGTGAATTACATTTGTTGCAATTGTGACGTCCTCGCAGCTCCATTTGGCTGGAGCTTAATAGAAAAGTTAGTATATGTTTATATGCCAGTAGTGATCGCACACACGGACACACACACGGACACACGGACACACGCACACACCAGGTACATACTAATCAATGCTTGACAGGATGCCATATACTTCAGTTCATCAACAGACTCTTACAATTGCGCGTGCAAGTTGGGCCTCCAATCTGGTGCTGCTGTTTATTGCTTGCGATTACTTGAAAAAATTCATTCTAGAATTATCAATATTACAAGGTGCATCGAACTTGATCCCATTAAAAGCAATGAGCTTCATGTAAACTGCACCCATAAGTGTGCGAATAATCATAAATTTCGAATGAAGAATCGAATATCATTCTATTGGATTCGGTACTCGAAACAAATACTGCACATTCAAAATACCAATTATTTTTCGAATGCTTTCACCAGCAAGGATTGAAAAACCTCAGCGGAACGAAATCTTGCAACACCGAGGGGTAATTTTTGTTGTTTTAATTGTTGTATTACCAAGACGCACGCACCCCAAGATTTTCGTTTTGGACTATCGATGCTATATTTCACAGAATCAAGGCGTTTTTATTTAATACTCCACTCTCATCGAAGACACAGCGTCACTAATCTACTACCATCGTCATGACATTCACCTTGATGTTGACCAATAAAATTTGTTTAATTTTATTGCATCAATTTTTGTTGAGGGCTTCTAAGTACAACCTGGAAAACTAATTAAGGCTGTACTTTAACGTTTTGCGAAACATCTCCAATGCAAGTAAAGCTGCAATGGGGGCTAGTTGGTGCGAATACATGGCTTGTTCGCGCTGACAGAAACTCGACGAATTAACACAGCAAAAGACACACACAGGGTGAAGCGCGTACTAACAACTGTATTTTTGTGCATGTATGACCAAGGGAAAAGAAAAGAAAGTAGGCCAACATATAGTGAAAGACAAAAAAGCACATGTTGTGCATGAGTGAAAACGTCACCATCCATGAAAACCACTTGCAAGGCATCATGTCTAACTTATCATAGCTGCTCTTAAGAACTGTATTTCTTTTTGAGATATGATTATCGGTGGTGAACTCACGAAACTTTCACTTGTGTGAATAAAGAAAGCGTCGATGGCGTCTCTTTCCGTTTGATCAGATACGCGCTTAACACTTTTGTACTAGAAAAAGATGGCTTACATATACACGCAGCGCAGTGCACGGCCAGGTTGCCAGGATGTGTGAACAATGAACATGCGTAGTTATGTTCCTTAAAGGAGCACTGACATCAAATTTACGCATGTCGAGATTTTTGCATCCACGATTAGTTATCTACCCCCTAGTAGCGATTCACGACCGAAAATGCAACTGAGGGACGAATAACTATATGTTTTATTGATTTATATCACCGGTATCTGGCACGATTCAAAACGGCCGGCAAGCCCGCCATTTCTTAGCGCTGGCAGCGCTCCCTCGCGGTCAATTCCAGACCGCGCCCACTTTACCACTTGTCCACAGAAAGGAGTGACGTGAGGATCAGCTGCTCAGCTAACATTTCGTCTGCTAGGCGCGCTTTCAGTCATGCCTTGTCACCAGCATCGCCGTCGTCGCCGTCAAAAGTGTCGACTAGTGTTGAAGACGGCATTCTGGAACTTAGAATCACCGCGATACGCGACGTCGCGAATCATTTTCGCTTCGACGCTTTGCAAAACAGCGATTCAAAAATGGACGCTGTTCCAAGCCGCAACGAGGAGGTGCCCGGGGACGCACGCTTGGGCCATACTCGCTGGTGTGTCTCAATTAGATATATCAGGGAATTTTAGCGTGCACAACATTCCGGTATACGCAAAGGGGTCTATGGAATATCGGCATAGCGAATGCACACCAGCGGACAATTCTGCGCCGCCAGATGGCCCCACCTATTCGGCCTCTCACGGTTACGGCTGCAGTAACCCGGTATTACGCTAGCGCAAGGAAGTCCACGGACGAACTAACATTCACTAATAACGCTACATGCGTGTTAGTTGTTAGTGATGATATTTATCTATAGGCTGCTCCACTTCGATAACTTGTGGTCGTGTTGGCGTGTACCGTACGTGTAATGAAACGCCACGCACTTTCCACTTTTTCCGCGCCTCGACGAGCAGGTCCCTACTACGCAGCAGTTCCCCAACATGCTAGCACGTAGTCGCTCCGATTTATCGCACTCGCGCTGAGCATCACACGACAAATCAGTCGATACGACACGATGAATCGCAGGCACGGATCGGGACAGCGAGGAGAGCCACTGTCTGGGAGTGAGAGCCGGTGAGAGCGTCGCCTGGCGTCGGGAGCACAATAAATACACTCAGCTCGTCGACGTCATTGTTACTAGCGTATCGTCACTCAGGATGGTATGGTCGGAATGTATCACACTTGTTACGTAGCACTAGTGTCGATGTCGAAGCGTTATCAATCTTCCGTTGAGCTTTCGTACGCTTTTTGCCCTCGAAATAAAATTACTTCCACGCGACGGACGCCATTCAAATTTGGCCAAGGAGACCTATGCATACCGAGCAATCGAATGAAGGGCACATCTCGACTTTGAAATTTGATGTCAGTGCTCCTTTAAGCCGTGCGTTAAGACATCGGCCAGTCTGGCCGATGTATTTATTGTCAAAAGAAAGTGGGATGCCGTACAGAACACCGTCTGTGCAGTCCACAAACTTGTTCCTATGTTTGACAATGCAAATGCTTCCATTGCTTTCAAGATGAGGTGCGTTAACCTTTTCGCAAAGTCCCTTCAATTTTAAGGGTGCCGAAAAAACAACATCGACGTCGTGTTTAGCAGTAGCTTTCTTAATCCTATGGGAGAATTAAGTGATGACCATAAGGGATGACCACTAGCTTTCGCCTCTATCCACTCGGGCTTGAGCAAGAGGGCGCCTTCTTTCTGGAAGTGACGTTGCGCAGTTCCTTCTCGGCTACCGAGCAAATCAGCTTATCAGGGTAACAGGCCTGCTGAAGCCTCCTGGAACCACTTTTTGTTAAACTAGGTATTACTACCTTCTTCAGGTATGTAGCCGATTTTCTTCTCTGTATCCCTGATGGGGTAAATGATCATAGCAAACTTGAAAGTGTTTTACCCCTGTTTGAGTGCCAGTTCCAAGGGTTAGAGCTTACTTTAGAAATACCAGTTGAAGGTGTTAAACTCCTAGACTTTAAACTATTTTGAGCAGACACCACACCTGTTGGAAATACTTCCCGAGGGGAGAGAAGGATCTTCTTAGGATTACTCAGGCCACTCGAAACTTGTCAAAAGAGGCGTGACCTTGCAATGCATCCAGCAAGCCATAAAAAAAGTCGTGTAGGCACGCTGCTCAGACGGACCGGTGTCTGTCTTAACGCACGGCATAAAGAACGCATGTTCATTGTTAACACATCCTGGCAACCTGGCCGCGCACTGCGCTGCGTGCAAATGTAAGCCATCTTTTCCGGGTACAAAAGTGTTGAAGCGCGCATCTGATCAAATGGAAAGAGAATCCGTCGATGCTTTCTTTATTCACAAAAGTGAAGGTTGCGTTAGCTCACCATCGATCATCTTATCTCAAAAAGAAATAGAGTTCTTAAAGGGACACTAAAGAGCAAAACGATTTTTCTCATATTAGTTAAGTACTCTTTCACGATACCAAAAACACCATGCTTGCCGCGAGGAGACGCTTAGTAAGCGAGAAAACGCGCAAAAACAAAATGTGGGTGGCGACGCCACCTTGAAGTTTCCGCACCATTCGCAGTGACGTCACATGTTTTCACAGCGCCTGCTGGGGACTACGTAGTTCCGAATCGGTAAAAATGAAGTGCACTGTCCTCTGAAGGGGCCAGATACTTAACATACCATGTTTGGGGTAATTTTGTTTAGCCAATGGCGCCAAAATACGATATATACACTTTGAAATACGCGACGTCACGCGGGGATATTTCAGCGCGAAATTTAAAAATGAAACTTTGAACTTGATTTTCTCCTCTAGTATTAAAGCTATGATGGCGAAATTAACGACATTAGAGTTCTCAGAGCACAATTTATCTATCTAAACCGATTCATTGTTTCTCTTTAGTGTCCCTTTAAAAGCAGCTATGAGAAGTTGGACATGATGCCTTGCAAGTGGTTTTCGTGGATGGTGACATTTTCCCGCATGCACAACATGTGCTTTCTTGTCTTTCACTATTCGTTGGCGTACTTTCTTTTCTTTTCCTGGGTCATACATGAGAAACTGTATGGCACAAAAATAAGCAATTGTTAGTACGCGCTTCACCCTGTGTGTGTCTTTTTCTCTGTAAATTCGTCCAGTTCCTGGCAGCGCGAGCAAGCCATCTATCTCGAATGCTGTTATTGCCGCTGCATGTGATCTTATCTCAGTTTACATAACTCAGGTATTCTGGTCGGTTAAGAGTAATTGTAATGTACCCTTGTTAAAGGTTGGGAATATGTCTTTAAAATAAAATGCCGCAGAAATCTGGGGCTCTTTTGAAAATGGTTGCCTTACTGTTCTAGGCTTGCACTGAATGTGGTTTCCTTACTCGAAACGTCTTCGACAAGTATCCGTATTCGATTCGGTGTCACCTCTGTTTGATTGATATTCGATTCGGTTCTAAGCTTCACCGTTCACGAACCTCTAATATTTAACCATCACCACCCATTATATCCTAATATAGAGCCGAGCGTGAATGAAACGAAAGCACGACATAGATATGACAAATCTCGCAAATAAAATGATCGATGAGGTGCCGGACGTTGCGATACAGATTTCTTGATGGGACGCTATATTTTGGAAGCAGAACAAAAATGAGCGCCGCCCTATTCCTCTTTGCCTGTAAATACTTTGAGTGGGGCTTGCTCGACATGCGTGGAAACAAGAACGGTAACGTGCCTTCTGCCCAACGCGAAATCCCGAGGCGTGCCGCTATCGGGGTGTCCGATAACGAGCGCGTTGTCCATATCGAGGTCCACGGCTGAAAAAAAAAATGAAATTTCTAGTCGGCACTATCACTGCTAGTTCGTTATTACATTAACTGTACAGGACCAAAACATATTGGCATAAAAACACTCAACAGTTTACATATATAGAACCTATAGATGCGCCGGAAGCGTCGCACTCGCAATAAGTTTCGTGAGATAAATTAGTGCGATTGCCATCAGTAGAAATTAGACGACCAGTTACACCACACTACACTGCACCGAACAAAGACCCCCAACACTACATATTTGTCACAGACGTGAAAATAGGGAATCGTAAAGTGATTGCGCGCGGCGCCTACTAGTTCGTTATATACTGGAAAGACTGCCGACGCCAGCCACTCATGCAAGAAATGCATTTCAATGATGTTCTTGAATTGCACTAACTCGCTCTAGCGGGCCATCCGTGCACACGAGCGTTGTCATTCATTAAAATTAGCGTAAAAGCCAATGTTTTACACAGCAAACCTCAGTGAACCAATCATACAGCTGCGCACATTTACTGGTACATATCTCCGTTCCGTCGCGAGCGTTTGACCAAGTCCAAGATTTCTCGGCAGAGTCTGACCCATAATATGTCTACATGACACACAAATTATGCTTATCACAGGCGCGTACGTATTCATGCAGCCTGCCAATGCACACCCAAACTCTCTTCATTTCGTCGCGGTCGCATAAAATTTCATGCCACACAGCAAATACGGAGCTGAAAGCCAGCGAGGAGAATGGTGCACAGCATGTAAGGGTTCCCGATTTGTTATCCGCCTTGCCGCTAATTTATAAGCAGTGTAAACACTCGCCACTCACCTCTGCGAAGTGACCGCAGGATCAAAAGTTCGAGGCGTGAAAGGCAAACTTCTTAACGATGGTCCCAGAGCCTCCGCCACCAACAAAGCTTCGGTAAACTACGCACATTGACCGGCAATGAAAATGGCGCAAGCTGTCTGTAGACCTATAGTCAAGCACTCGTCAATTGAGCTCCGTAACCTCCCCAACGTTCCACCACTGAAGGTTTGTCGGTAAGAGCGCACGGGCATGCTCTTTTCTTTTTGCGGTGAAAGTCCGCTGGAGAGAGACACAGCCAACGTTACTAGAACAAACTCAGTTTAAAAACTCCGCCGGAGAGGCGGTCCGCGTGGCGGTCGTGAGAACTAGTGGCGCTGCAGTCACGTCTAGCTCCCGCGGCTGGCGCTTGTTGTGATCGGCGCCGCCGATGTACGGGCGCACGTGGGTTACAGCGTCGTCTGCGCTTTGTTAGCTCGTCATTTTTGCGAGTGTTCTTTACCAAGCTTAGCGTCTTGTACGAAGACACGTGCATGATGTACGAAGCGTAACGAGGGCGAACAGATTCACAGTGCGGTATGCCAACTTGATTTGCGCCGGGCTGCAAGAGCGGCTGCCGCAACGACGACTCCGCTTCACGACACTTCTTCGGACCTCCAAAAGACCATACGCCATTCAAGCTTTGCATCGCAAAGATAGAAAGCTTACTGCGAAATGCAAGGTCTGTGACGTTCATTTTGTGAGTGACGACATTGTAAAGCACTATCATCGTGTCGTTGCGGGACAAGAAGTTTTGATCCCACGTGGAAAGTGGGAACTTGCGCCCGGTGCCGTGCCGCGCTTGTTCCCAGCACTTCCACCCCACATTTCAAAGCCAAAATGTTCGGGGTTTAGGCGCAAATCCCCCCCAAAACGCACGGCGTCCCGCGAAAGCCCAGTGCCCAGTTTGGAGGAGCCGCCAGAAATAGAACAGCAAAACGAAGGGCAGGCGATGACCTATATATACGCTACCGAGACTGAGAGTTGCATCGCACTGATATTCGATCAGTTGTCAGCTGTCGTTATGCCTTCAAAGCAGTGGATTTTCGAGAGATTTTACGACGATGTATCGAACAAGATGTGCGGAATATTTTACACTCGCCGGCTCGGGAACGGGCTGCTCAGCGCAAAAATTTGACACGGTACACATAGAAAAGACGAGGACCCGCGCTGGTCCTCGTCTTTTCTATGTGTACCGTGTCAAACTTTTTGCGCTGAGCAGTTTAATAATGGTATACCAAATAGCCTAATCCCACACTTTGCTTCAGGAACGGAGACTTACTTGTGCAAAAGATAATTGTAGTTCACGAGCAGTTTAACTGTGTAGTGAACGGCTACAGCACGAAACGCAAACGGCTGTCGTACAGTGTAAGAAGTGCTGCGGGCATAGAAGATCTGCTCAGTGAAGTTGAAAAACTGAAGTTGTATACTGACGACTCTTCTAGCGACAGAGTACGCGCGAATAACTGCTCGGTGCTCACATCACGGCCGATCTGTTCGAATTGTTCAAGGCACCGTAGAAGGATGCGACGTAGAAAGATGAGACACCGAAAATACAACTATCCGCTGAAAAAATTGCTAAGAGACGACATCTATTCGATGTAATCGAACACTGAGATTTCATTTATCGAGTTCTCGTAAAATTTTCCAATTTTGGGTCAGTATCTCTTTAACCGTCGCGAAAACGTGTCTTGTAAACATTGCAAAGCATTGGTGATGTTTTTCGAGAAAGTTTTTTTCAATAAATTGTAGAAACATGAGTACTGTTTTTCTAGAACGTTTTTGTATCTCGAGTAAGTGCGCTTCTTTTTACACTAGAAAGGCTTTTACAAACGTGTTGGGTTATTCTTGGTCTAGATAAGACGGCAGCGGCTAAAATTGTGGTGGTAGTTATAAAAATTACGCTGAAAACCCTCATTCACTTAGAAACTCCTATGCTTAAAAGTTAAGCGCAATGTAGACAGCTCAAATATTGTCACAGGGTCATGACGTCGACGAAGGCAGCAGTCAGCAGGTCCGAGATGAAACTCTTTATTTGGCCGAACTTGTGGCCGGAAAACTGAAAGTCAAACTACAGCAATAGACTGATAGCGGCGAACAGAGCGTCGACCGTCGATCAACTGACAAGCGGTCAAGCGCGTCGGCTTTTCTACAGGCGCTATCGAACTTTCCAGCAATATCGCTGGTGGCTGCGTTATCTGTCGACAAAGCTGGAACATTCGCGTGCGGCGCGCAATCTTACCAAAACGATCTACTACAATCGCGAAGCTTCTCGAACACTGCTTCGCGGACACCGTCGAGCGTTGATAACCGTCCTTGCTGGTCAAACCCGAATACATCAAAATAAAACAAGAAGTGGGCGTGGTAATATAGACCTAACATCGATTCTTAGCCAATCAATGAACAACGCACGCGGGCCAATGCATACAGACGACCTTATGCATATCCACCTAAGTATCCACCTAACTTTTACAAACTACAATACAGTACAATAAGAAAGTTGCCGCACAGTTGCCGCGAGCAACTGCGCGGCGGACCGCAGCGTTATGCCGTGGCAGCAGACGACGCGTCGATAGTGGCGCAAGACGGAACTGCAGCGCCGCTAGTTCTCGCGACCGCCGTTCGGACCACCCTCCTCCGCTGGCGGAGATATGGAGCTTTGAAACTGAGTTTGTTCTAGTAACGTTGGACACAGCGACGCCGTAGTCGTTATTTCGTTAGCGTCCGTCCCGCGTTTGGTGCGCTTTGTTCCGTTGCAGCACTATGTAGTTGTTTTGTTATCGAAGAAAGGATTCGTGGGAAGGTCCTCCTCGATTAAGGCTACACTGACGCGCCTAAATATATCTAAGACATGAGGTGCTCATACGGCATCGTTTTACAGTCGTAAGTGCAACAACTGGCAAAACACGCAAGTCGGTAACCGGAACAAATCGCTTGTTTCGGCTACACATGTCTCGTTCCACTTAACTAAGCAAAAACCAAGAGAAAAGGCTACTGTTCCGGATAAAGCTCGCGAATCAACTCGGATTCGCATAAAATCCTCGCCTGTTACGGTTAATACATTTTGAAGACTGTTTTATCATAAACCTATGTGCAACAATATTAAGAGTGTACTACAGTGAAAGAGAATATGTTCTATGATTTCACTACTCGGCACGCCAAGGAAAGCGAAGGCGTTGCGCCGCGTCGAGCGCCGCGCGTCTGCTTACAAAAGCAGGTTTTCTTGCCTCCACGTGAGATTAAGGTTTTCTAGAAGGCTCGACGATCGGCCTTATTGGTAAAGCTTAGCGAAAATGTGAAGCGCCAGTGGTGAACAATTTAGAAGAAAGACAACACGGGCGCTCATGTCACAGTCATTCTTTGTTCTTTTGGACACCTCTCACTTTTTCTTAGCGTGAGTCAGACAGCAATTGGCCTTTCCTGATGTTTTCTTATATGTGCATTATACAGGGTGTTTCAGCTAAAAAGCACCGAGTATTAATTAATTAAACATAGGCGTCACGCGTCTCTAATTAGCGCAGTCTTGTTTTGAGCCATATAGAGCACGTCAGAATATTTTTTTAACACGAAAGTGTTTTATGCCGGGGTCCACCAAGACTTCAGTCACGTACTTCCGTCACGGAAATGACGTAGGAAAAAATTACACGATCAGGTGGTAAAGAAAAAAAGGTTCCGTCAACGGGCATCGAACCCACGACCGCTCGGTCCGCAACAACGGATGCCGGGCACGCTATCCACTGCGCCACGGTCACAGACTCTAGAAGCTTTACAAACGCGCCTTTTATATCTACCACTCTCCCGGTCGGCGGGGTGGTGTTGCCGTCTGGGAGCCGTAAGGTAAAGTAATTCGTCATTACTATGGCCTCCGCGATTAGCACCTGCAATGCGTTACACGTCCATCCCATTCGGCGCGTTTTCAATAGAAGTTCAATTTTGTCAATGCCTTAACACACCGCGAGGTGGCAACATTATCCCAAGCGTCGTAAAAGCGTCGGCCTCGCTCATAGCATCACGCTAATCCAAACCAAAAGTAGCTCTGCGACGCGCGCCTGCCTCACCTGGCTGTAACACCGCGTTCCCGGCTCACGCGCTCGCCCCTAGAAAGATCGCGGCCGGGCTACCAGGCCGGCACGACGCGCTTTGCGTTTCCCTCTAGTCCAGCCGCGGTGTTCAATCACATTTTAACATGCCGCGGGATGGCGACCAAGTTCTGCGTCCGATATGCGACGCTCGTCTCGCTATCACACCTCGTTCTCTGATTACGCTTTCACCGTTAACTACTACAGCTACCACAATCGTTTGTTTAATCATTTAACATGGACATTAGTCGTCGGGATGGAGATGTACCATCATTAATCAAAGTGGATGCATAGACGTCAAACGGTGCCATTAGCTGCCAGACACCAATGTACATAGTGCAAACTCTCTGATATCAATGTACAGTAAACATTCAGTTACTTCTGTAAGGGCACGCTTTACCTTCGTGTTATTCCGATTCCTATAACGGAGGGATCAACCATACTCTTTTCCAATCCGCCAAACACGGCAATCAACAAAGATTGCTTAATAAACTTTAGAAATAGTAACTCTACCAAAAATATCCAATGCAAAAGTTGTAGTGCTTGCTCAGAAACATCAGATTTTAAAATCTACGCAGAGATAACTCCCCTAATTATCTTTTTCCAGCCTTTCTTTAAAGGAGCAGGGACATCAAGTTTACGCGTGTCGCGCTTTTTGCGGCAGCATGTAGTTATGGAGCCCAAAGTAATGATTCACTGCTGATAATGCCATGGGGGGATGAATAAATATCTGTAATATTGATCAGTACGATCAGTAACGAGCGTGGTTCAAAACGGGTGCAAAGCCCGCCACTTTGCAGCTCTGGCAACGTTGCCGCGCTGTCACCACCGCGGTCACGCCACGAAAAAGCCCCATCTGATCGCGTGGCCACACAAAACGGTGACGCGAGTTTCAGCTGTCCTTTCGTCTTCTAGGCGCGCACGTGTAGTCATGTCTTCGTCACCACCGCCGTCGTGGCCGTCGTCATCAGTGTCTACAAGTGATGAAGAAAATACTGAGAAAATCGCTGCGATTCGCGACTCAATTTCGCTTCGATCCTCTGCAAAGAAGCGATTCTTAAATCGACGCCGGTTCGAGGAGCTACGAGTACGCACCTGGAGGACGCACGCTTGGGCTGGCAAGAACACAGAACAAGAAGAAACGTTTTGGACAGGACAGGCGCCCCTGTCCTGTCCACAAAAGTAAGCAGTACGGTGACTAACAACAAATGATTTATTCAACAACTTATTATAAAGGTTAAATAGGTCCGCACTGCTCAGACCACCATTCGCATCTGCCGATGCTTCCATTACGCCGGGCTCGCCTTCTTTCACTACCCCCCAGCCACTACCACCATACACAAACACACACACTGTCGACTATCTGCGCGTCTCGTCCCCAGCCAGGCGTCCGTGCTGGCGCGTTTCGCCTATGTTACCATCAAGTTCCAAAGAACAGTAGCCCTGGGTGTGTAAGATCAGCGCCTGCGGAGGCATTGCTAAGGCCAACGTTCAATGCATCCCGGAGACACGTGGAGAGACGCAAATTGCATGCGCAGTCTTACCTGAAAGCTTTTATAAAGCAACCTTGCAGCTGTCCGCGACAAAAACATTCCTTCTTGCGGTACTTGAAACGCCACTGGTGTAACTCGCGCACAACTGTTTCACGGCATGCTGGCAAGTAATGCAGTTGAGATCTTCGCCCCCAATTATCACACGCTGACGAGCGCACGACAAATCATTCGAAGCGGCGCAGCGAAGACGCAACACTTGAGACAACCAACACAATCGAAGTGAAGCCGCTGCCAGGCGTCGCTGCTAGTCGACACCATGCTGACAACACTGAGATCGTTGACGTTATCGTTACTGGCACATCGTCACTCAGCACCTGGGGCGTGGCCTAGGGGCAGCTGAACGCGTCATAATGCTGTCGATGTCGAAGGGTGCTGAACGCATCGTTGAGCTTTTTACGCTGTTCGCCCTCGAAATAAAATAACTTCAACGGAAATGACGCAATTCATACTTCGCTGAAAAAAACTTTTGCATACCAATCTATCGAGTGAAGGTCACATCTGGAGCTTGAAATTTTATGTCACTGCTCCTTTAAAGCGCGTGATATTTTAAAAAAAATACGACGTGACTGCCGCCTAACGCGCGGCTCTTTTAGTGCCCTCGAATGTAAGTTGAACGAATTATCGACAGCTGCTCCGCGTACGAAGTTCGATCGAGCATGGCTACCGGTGACTGCGATGGACGCTAAATGATGGCAGGGGAGTACCATCTTAAAAAAAAATCTACGAAAGAGTGGCCGCCACGTGTGAGTGAATCTTTTATCTCGATCCTTCATCACGCTGTCACCCTCGCCCCTTCCACCATGTTTCTTCGTTGGTGCGAAAAGAAAAGAAAAAAAATGCTTATACGCTGCATCCAATGCTTCCTACGGTCTCATGTGGCATTTGCTCCGTGGATGCCGCTTTTTCGTTAAACATTTTTTTGTTGTTGTTGAAACGATATGCTCCTTTTGTTACTTAAAGTCTATCCCAGTCACTGATAGCCAGCTCAGTCGACCTTCGCGTACGAAGCAGCCTTTGATAATTCGTTCAACTTACACTTGAGGGCAGTAAAACGCCGCACGGTAGACTGCTGTCAAATGGTATTTTTTAAAAATTCGCGTGCTTTAAAGAACTTAACATAGCTTGAAAAATTTGATGTTTCTGAACAAGCGCTACAACTACAGTACTCAAGATTTTTTCTTCAGAGTTACTATTTAATAAGTTCATTAAGCATTCTTTGTTACTTGCCGAGCTTGGAAGATTGGAAAAAAATATTCTGGCGTGCTCTATATGGCTCAAAACAATACTGCGCTAATTGGAGACGCGTAGCGCCTATGCTTAGTTTTTTATTACTTGGTGCTTTTTAGCTGAAACACTCTTTTTGAAAAGGCAAAAATCACGGATCTTGGCGTCGTAACAGAATGTCGATGAATGAGCAAATGCAGATAAAAACTCGCTGAAGAACGCCCATAGCTGACTACAATTTGGCCCTTCCTTTATTATTTTAATGCGCCACTTGTTTGACAGCTTATATCATAAGAGCATTTTGTTGTGAAGTGCGACAGTGAAGTAAGGAGCGAGGTCAATTAAAAAAAAAAGAGAGAAAAGCAGCGCCATGTCGGCAGACAGCTCGCGTTCGAGAGACCGTTCCGCGATTGGACGATTTTAGTATCACATGACTACATTGCTTTATTAACTTCATGTTGGTCATTCTTGAATGCGCACGCAGTTATTCTTGCCAAATAGACAAGTAGCAGGCGCCAAAAGTGACGGCCTAGCCAGCGTGACGCGCAAATGCGAACGAAAATACGCGACCACAGTCGCTGTGTGTTCCTTATAAACGCGAAACATTTCTTAGTGAATCTTTGGCACTTTGAGCGTTTCTATCTATATGTATCTATCTAGTCGCCTGCGTCTGAGCACTCGCATGATCGCCTCCTTAACTTGGTGTAGACCAAAATTAGCATGGGAGGTTAAGAGGATTTGACAAATATGACTGTCGGGTCATGACATGAATAACGCGAAAATCCTGTCGCGTACGTCGTCAAATCCTTTCCTCCAGACACGTGTGGCACATAATCGTTTACCACGGACCGCAGTGTACGGGTATGCGCCACAGGTGATTGACAGTTTATACCTACCCAGGAACGGCGAGAACAAACATTGGTGACTTAAATGCGAGAGCGTTAAGAAAAACCGACATCGGCAGCGTTGACCGACGAATGGAAAGAATGAAAATTAGGATCCCAGCAGGAATCGAACGCAAGCATTCTGCGCGGCAATCAAATATTCTACCACGGAGCCACGCCAGGTCTATAAACTGGTTTGGAAAGACAGCCTAGGCAGGCGTAATGTCGGTGCAACGTCAATTGCGGTTATGGTGCTGGCTATCTAATTTTGCAAGAACGTAATAAACACTACATGACACTCCTACGATACAGGCGTCATATCAGTCTGTGGTTTCAGTGTTGGCTCCGCTTTTATAGTATTCTAATAAACATTAAATTTTATTCCCATGATTCAGCAAGCTATATTCAAGCATTGCTCGACCCCGGAGGAATATATTAACGAAAGTTACGTATGATATTCACATCATCGCACCGTAAAGTGCACTTAGTCCGCCAGAACGACGCAGTGTCCTCTTCATTTCTTACGAGGCTGGGCGATGGCCTCATGCTGACCGAGGATGAGGCCAGATTCACTGACAGCCGCTTTGTAGACTAGGCTACGTAGGCCACATACGCCTAGATAGTCTATGAATACGACAAGCGTCATCCACTGATTTTGGTCTACGCAGCACTATCCAGGCCTATGCCTCACCAACGCAAAGGGTGACTTCAGGTTCCGACAGGTCGCCGGCTCTATCGAGAGACAATTCGCCTACGAAATGACCGAGGCATCCACGATTTCCAACAGCTGTACTATACCTCATACTTCACTACTCATGGTCCCCTCGTCACCGCGATCACGACCGGATCCAATAACAAGTCATGACCAGCTCGTATCGATAATCGGCACCGGAGGTGATTCGTGTTTATTATTATTTTTGTATAACTTCGTCTACCAGATGTACTCTTTTTTGCGATATTGTTACTGTCGTTCGCAAAGCTAAGCAGCAAAATAGGCAGTTTTAGAAACAGTAGACAAGCATAACTATATGGTTTTTCTTTTGCGCTTTGAAGATAATTAACTAGGCTGTATATCACTGCGCGGCTTGTCGGACACGGCTCTTGACAACGTAAAAAATTGTGTTCTTGAGGTAGTTGTTCTAAACACGAAGCGACAGAACCTTTTCTCTCTCTCTGTCTCTTTCTTTTTTATTTTTTTTTACAGTTCGGCTTTTATATCGCACATGGTGTACGATACACACCTCTTTCTTACGGAAATGGTAACCTCACGACAATGATCTCGCCACGTCCTTCTCATGTGGTGTTCAGTGAATGTTCAAGTTTTGCAAGGCCGGTGCAAAGCACAAATTAAATATTTGATGCCGCTTACGCTGCTGCTAAGTGAGGGATTAATACCGCTACTACCGCTACTATATATAATATTAAAACGAAGCGAAAACAACGCAGGTGGCTGCCCGAGTGCTGCCTAGATGTTTCGCGCTTAACCGGACAGGACCGTACTTGACCGCTTACGCTTGTTTGCCTATCTGGCCATATTCGAGTGTCATTTGACTGTGTGGTACACTGGTAATATAGGAATATATTGCGGCACTTGCCGATTTATAGAACCTGTAACTTAGCACAGACGATGTACCTTGAAGAGTCCGCAACCGCAAACACTCCGCCCTTGGTGATGCACGTCGCATACTTATTCAGACAGCAGTTTCCCTTTTTTCTGTAGTTAGAACAACCAAAGACGGCACAGTGGTTTCCCATTGACACATCACTGGCTTACATCGGAAGAAGAGATTTTATTTAACGAAGTCTAAAGGAAAGTGGAATCAAAGAGAGACATGGAAGAATAAAATGAAGAAAGAGAAATAGGGAAGAAAAAGTGGGATGAAAGAGGGATAGGTGAATATATGGTATGATACAATGAGTTATGTACATGGCCACATGGCCGCCGTAGATGCCTTCGCCTACTGGATCCTCGTTTTCAGCATGGTGAAACTGGCATCGCTCAAAGCTATTCCAAGCTCCAGGAGGAATGTGAGAATCCGCCCTGTAAATGAAAAAAAAAAACCTATCAGGAAATGTGTGCACGTCCGTTAAATTTGCATACGAAGCAGCATATATTGTCTTTCATTTCTTAATTACGTGAATCGTGGTTCCAATTTCGCCCTACAAAATCTGGCAGATCTCAAGCCCCGCGGAAATCTGTACTATGCCAAGGGGCTGGCTATGGCTCATTGTTGGCTATGGCTCATCAAGGTGCTGGCTATGGCTCATTATTGTCGATTACGCTGTGATGCCTAAGTTCTATACAATCCGACGTTATGACGGCACTCGCACTCTAGGCACCATTGTACAACACAACAGTCGGCCAAAATGTGTCGCTATTGGGCGTGTATGTAAGGTATGACATGACATGATTATCCCCTCATTTATGTTATGTCCTGCATAATGAAATGTACCATCTTAAAAATTTCTGCAAGGACGTCTCGTTCGTGCAAGTCATGTGATACTACAGTACCATTCATACCATGACATACGATTAATTACAGCATGTCTGTCATAAATGCATGCACACATTGGCGCTTACTTTCACAAATTTTAACCGAAAACTGGCTGCACAGTGTTGGATGTACGGGAATATACGGCATGTTCGTCATGTTCAGACACTTATGTGAAGCATATTGATATACGTAAGCTGCACAGGTGGCTGCAATTAAAGCCCCTGAAACTCCGTAAAGTAGTGACATGTATACGTGCCTAAAAGCGCGCATCCTCTCTTTTCTCCCTCCTCCACCCTCTCCGAGGCTGACGCCGCGTCGGTATTGGCTAGCTGCCGTCACGTGGGACCGCGCAAGGCCCTGGTTTGTTTACAGTCGCTCTCGACTGCCATCTTTGCTCGTGAAGCGTGGACTCGCTGGAGCACAGCGCATGTGTTAATGTATACGCATTTGTAATTCTGTGCGCGTTGTGCTGTGAAACACTGTTTTCACAAGACCGACGTCACTGTTGGCTGTCATGAGCGGCTTCTGCTTCTTCCGATGTCAGAACAAGTCTAGCCAAGGCAAAAAGCTCCTCATGATACCGCCCGGTAAGCGCAACGAGTTGCGACAAAAGCCTTGGTTACAGAATATCGGAAGGGAGAGCTTCAGGCCGACATTTTCGACTGGACAATGGGAGGTAAGTTGCGAGTCCCTCATACTGTAAGTATGCGTCGAGGTTCGCGAAGTTCGATGCCCGCAGCCCGCTCCCACGCCGTAGAGTAGAGCGGGCATCGCACCGCATTACGTCGCCATCTCTCACGCACGTTTTATTACTGCGTCTGTGGGGTCTTTAATTTGTTTTTTGCCAACAATACGTGGTTACATTTTCTGCTTGACGTGATGCGCCGACTGGTTCGAGGTATTTGTTAGTGCGCAGCTAGCATCATGCACGGGGACTGACGATCAACAATGTGATTGCGAAACTTCAGAGATTCGGCGCAGCTCTTTTGAATAAACAAAGCTCGAGTGCAAAAACTCGCAATAGGATTTACACTCTCCGTTTGTTTTGGTTGCGTGCTCGTCCAATTAAGAGGAAATAGCTTTCTCTGGCTCTTTTACGTTGGCCGATCAGCCGATGGACTTGTGATGCGAAGGTAGCTATGCAAAGCGTGCGTTCCCAGCCGAGTCGTATAGGGTGCGTCCATCGTTTAGGAACCTCACGTATACGCGCCATTTCGCGCCTAGGTTTACGTGCTCTTTCATGGGAAGGTTTATATTCGCGAGTGGAAGTCTCGCGAAGGAAACGTTTACGGTGACACGCTCGTTTTTACATTCGCTTTCTCGTTCCTTCAGCGATATATTTCGTATGTCAGATACATCTATATAGCGCACTTGCGCAATACGGTTGGTGTGTTTAATCACTTAACAAAACAACCAACGCCGTCCAAAAATATATCAACGATAATTGATGTACGCCTTCTCGCGCAATATTATTGCGAAAGCTTTAGATGCCTCATCGAACGCCAAAACTGACCGTCGGCGTCTTCGGCGTCCCGCGTCGGCGGTGTCAACACGAGTGATTCAAAATATCATCCCGAGGAGATGTCACAAAATGACGTCATCTTGACGTCATAGATCGCCAAAACTAGTGACGGCATGGTGACGTCATCATGGCATCACATAGCGTGACATAGCCGCAATTTTTAATGAACTGTGTCAGAACACGGCAACGGTGAACCAAGCGAACGTCGTTAAAGATCATTATGAAGGGGTTCACTATTGTCATCCTCTCGCCCCAGAATATTCTATTCTGCCTGTTATCCACGCCAGAAATGTGACTGTTAGCATTCGCAATCAAGAAATAGCATATGCTTATCTATGCGTGTTTTTGCGCGACGCAATGTTCCTTTTTTTTTATTGTTCCATTTTTATATGCTTTATTTTTTCGAGTATGTGGACTGCATAATTATGAAAATGGCCATTCGAGTCCTAGGTGGCAAAAATGAGGATAGTTATGAAGGCTGTTTTTGCCAGCCTTAGCGTACCGACATTCAATTTTAAGCCGCAAATCATGGAATTAATAAGTTTAGATGCTAGTACGACAGAAAGGCAATGCCGTAAGGGACAACTTACAAAAATCGAGTTCCGTAAATTTCCAACATAGTGAAAGAGGCGCCAAGGGTCCAACACAGAAAAAAGTTGCAATTATCGGCCAGCGCCATGCGTTCTTCAAGTTGAATTTCCTGAAATGAGCGAGAAAAGCATATTAGTTTTATGAATTGCGTGCCATAAGACTGCACACTCTAAATATATAATAATTTCACCTCCCCGCTTTCTGTCGAGTGCCTTGTGCATGTGAGAAAGATATTGTCCATCGAAGGGGAAGCAGCGCGAAAGACGAGGGCAGTAAAGGCACACACACAACCACACGTAGCGCTCATCGGCAACTGAAGTTTGTTCGATGTTGTCAACAATATGTTCAACCTACTAGCCGACAAGTTCACGCTTCAACAAGACATGAATTAGCACGAGGGAAAAATACTTTTGTTGGAGAACGAATTTAATCCTTACACATGCGAAACACAATTGTGCGTATATACGAGACCAATTTTACAGTATTCATGTGTAGTCTCTGTTGCCAGTTTGTTGTCGTGAAATATAAATGCGTTTATTCTAATGGCACATTCAGCGAAGTTTGAGGTCTATAGTTCGACAAGAGAAAAATTGAGCAGGTTCTATGCAATGAGGGAATTCCTGTTATGAGAAGCTTTCCAAAGCAGTCGATGTTACGAGAACCAATACCGTTATGCCGTAATTAGAGCATACACGGTGGTGTTAGCTTAACTGGAACATTGGTCCTGTTCATACTTCGGCAAACTTACTCATGAGTCGACTCACTCAAACTCAGATTGGGCCGTGTGTCTGAGTCTGAGTGAGTCCGGGTGAATAAAGTTTTGGTGAGTTTGAGCCGGAGTGAGTTCGGTTGAGGAAAGGTTTAGTGAGTCTGAGTCCGAGTGAGTCCGGTTGAAGAAAATATTGGTGAGTCTGTGTTCGAGTAAGCCCTAAGCGCAAAATATATTTCTTGTGTGAGTCTGAGTGAGCTCCACCTTTTGTTGCCGTCTTATAGTCCTATCTACTCATCTTCAGCGTTACCATCAGCCTTATATCGGCTTACATTATTACTGAATTCTACTCGCACATATTTCAACGCACTAGCGTTCGTGTACCACCTCAATATTTATTGATCAGAGGCGTGGGTTAGGGCGAGTGCCATGAACTTCCCCCGTCCACCCGCAAGCTCTTTCACGGGAAGTTCTTGATAACATTATCGCATATTTCGTAAAAATGTTCTTACTGAATACAAAGCACTGATAAGAGATATTTGAATATACAAGATCAAAAGGCGTATCGTAGAGCAATCATTATATGAGATATTGACGTTAAAGAGCATTGACACCATGATCGAAAAATGTAATTTTACGCCAACGAACTCATGAGTCGACTCACTCAGGCTCACTCAGACTCAGATCTAGCCGTTAGTCTGACTCTGAGTGAGTCCAGTCGAGGAAAATCTTGGGGAGTCCGAGTCCGAGTGAGACCTCAGAGCAAAAAACATTTCTTGAGTGAGTCTAAGTGAGTTGTAATCTTTTTGCCGCCCTATGGTCCTGTTAATGAAATAGCAATTATATGAACACACTCGGTTGATTTTTGACGTCGGCGTCACCGTTCTGTACACCCATATGTATGTGTTCTGCCGATATTTAGGCACGGTATCTGCCTGCGACGAGCGCCCCAATACGTATGATTTATTGCTGGTGCATCTCCGACGTGCAGCGCTGTTGGCGCTCATGTAACCGTACAATTTCAATATTATGCGGCCGTAACGTGCCGCACTACCACTCGTTCACTATTCGGGACCACTTCTGAAGAAAGGCAGTGACCCAAGTGACTGGTGGCGGGCTGTAGGCACCTTCAGATACCCCAGTCTGGCAAAGCTTTGCCCCATGTAACTCCCTATACCAGCCACTTCTGTTCCAAGCGACCGTGCCTTTTCAGTGGCATGGGGGGGGGGGGGGTCTCTGTTACAAGGGAGCGCCTGCTGCCTGATCATGTGGAGCAACTCATATTTCTTCATGATAACATGTAGTCATTACTTTCATCGTGCCGTCATATTTGCTTGTGTTGTGATGTGCATTGTGCTAGCCTGGACATTGTGTTCTGGAGATAGCAGTGTATGTTGTGTTGCCAGTAAGGCTGTTAATGTTTTTTTTTAAATAGCTACATTTTAAATACAATATTGTTACTGTGGAGGCATTTTTACTTTGATATTCGATATTCGATTCGATATTTGAAGGTGGATATTCGTATTCGATTCGTATTCGAAAAATTTGATATTCGCACACCTCTAGTAATATTGCAAGACAAAACACCGAATTTGAGAAGGCGAAAAATAAAGAAATAAACACATTTCAATTTCGATGTCAGGATATCAGAAATCAAAAGTGTCAATCGAATCCCCCAATCAATCAATGACAATGGCAGTGTGTTCCATTCAGTAATAGTGCGTGAAAAAAATTTGAAGGTGTTAGTTCTTGTTTGATATGGAGTAAAGGATTGAGGGTGATGATGTCTGGTTAGTCTTATTACGGGCGTAGATATGGACCAGGATGAAAAGAGAGTTTATTAAATTCGAAGCATTTCTTAGCGAACCTTTGGCACTTTGAGCGTTTCTATCCACGTTTCTACGTTTCTATCTACGTTTCTATCTATCTATCTAGCCGCCTACGTCTGGGTGCTCTGATGATCGCCTCCTTAACTTGGTGTAGACCAAGACTGGCACGGGAGGGTAAGAGGATTCGACAAAAAATTACACCATCTCCCGCTAAAGGGGACCATGAGGCGATGCGAAGCCGGAGCACTTGCACGATCGCGTTCCGTTGGCGTTTGTTGGGCATGCTACCGACCTCGCGTCGTGGAACGCGAAGATGGACGCTACGCGCGTTATATCTTCCATCTAGCTTGGCCGTTCATTCTCACAGGGCGAGTGGGGAACGCGGTCGACAGGCGGGCGAGAGGGGGGGCAGCGTAGGAGTGGAGAGAGAAGGGGAGGGGACGCACATGCGCTCGAGCTCATCGCGGCGTTGTGCAGGAGAGAATTTCGGCATGTCTAGCCCGCGTTTCAGAGGAAGAGTGGAAAGGGGGAGGGGAGAGGGGAAGTGAGGAGGGGTATGGGAGAGGGAAAGTGGAGAGGATGTGTGTGGAGAGGAGGTGTGTGGAGAGGGTATGCGCATGCGCAGTAAGGGTGGTCACGCCGCACACCACCGGATTGAGCTCCGCCTTAAGATACTTCGCATCTAATATGACTTTCGGGTCATGAGATGAATAACGTGAAAATCCTGTCGAGTTCGTCGTCAAACCCTTTCCTCCAGACACGTGTGGCACACACCCGTTTACCCCTGGCCGCGGTGTACGGGTATGCGCCACAGGTGATTGACAGTTTATATCTACCTAGGCACGGCTACAAGAGACATTGTTAATTTAAATACGAGATTGTTAAGAAAAATCGACGTTGGCAGCTTTGACCCGACGAATCGAAAGAATAAAAATTAGGATCCCAGCAGGAATCGAACCCAAGCATTCTGCGTGGCAATCAGGCATTCCACAACAGAACCACACCAGGTCTATAAACTGGTTAGGAAAAACAGCCTACGCAGGCGTATTGTCGGTGCAACGTCAATTATGGTTCTGGTGCTGGCTATCTAATTTGACAAGAAAGCAATAAACACTACGTATGTACTCCTACGATACAGGCGTCATATCAGATTAACGTCTGTGGTTCCGGCGTTGGCTCCGCTTTTATAGCAGCCTATAAACAGTGCATTTGTATTCCTATGATTCAGCAAGCTACATTGAAGCATTGCTGGACCTCGGAGGAATACATTAACAAAAGTTACGTATGACATTCACATGACTGCACCATGAAGTGCACTTAGTTTCGATAATACTGACACATACGTGCTCTAACGTGAGTGGTAACGTTACGTCAGACCATAAGTTGTTCTTTAAACGCCAGTGTTGTTGACGTGCCTGGTAAGCCCACGATGTGCACAGAGCTACTGCACTTACAAAAACACGTCGACCTACCTCGTAACGCTTGGCTCAAAGCTATAAAATACAGCATAGAAGTACACGCTGGCTGCTTCGCATGAAACCGATTGCCACAACGCGTGGGATCTGGAGACGTTTTTTAGGAGAAAAATAAATTTAAGCCTGAATATTTTACTTCGTAATTTCATAGTTTGCATTCTATGAGTATGCATGAGAGCTGTTGGTGATTCAGTGCTGCGGAATTTAGAAAAAATAAATCTGAGAGCTTTGCGCGGAACCATTTGAAGTGCGTTAGTATTATGGTTGGTGTGAGAATCCCAGACAATGCAAGCGTATTCCAACTTAGGCCTCATTAGTGCTTTATATGCATGGAGTTTCGTTGCCGGGGGAGCCTGTTTTAGTTTGTGTCGCAGAATACAAAATTTGCGAAAAGAAGAAGCACAAGTGTTAGCGATATGAGAATTACAACTAAGGTTGTTAGTTTTATGGTCACTCCCAAATATTTACGAGTATATTCATTTACCTCAACTAGGGGATTAGCTGGAAGACTGTAAGAAAACAACCGTTGATGTATTTTCTTCGTTATATGCATGTATACTATTTTATTTCATTTAGGTTCGTATCCCATTGTTTACATCATGAACGAACGTTATGGAGGTTAGTATTAAAATGCTTCGGATCATCTGTACAAACAACCTCATGATACAGCATGCAGTCATCTGCGAATAAGCGAATTTGAACTGGCTTTGTTATAGCGTTAACTATGTCTTTAATAAAAAAAAAAAAACAAGTGGTCCCAGTACACTACCTTGTGGTACCCCCGAAGTAACTGACAAACTACGCGAGTGGTGACCATTAGTAGAAACCGATTGAGTGCGTTTAAGTAGGCAGAAATCCAAGTAATGATGAAAGAGGGGGGGGGGGGGCAATATGTTTTAGTTTGCAAAGTAACTTATCATGTGAAACAAGGTCGAACGCTGTCTGAAAATCAAAAAAAATTACGTCAGTTTGACCAGCTTTATGAAGAACGCTTGAAAAACTGTGATTTACAGTGGCTGTGTGACCGTAGAGAAGCCATTCCTGAATTGATGCTGACATGAAGAAAGAATGTTGTTGTCTGTTAAAAATTTTATTACGTAATTTGCAACAATCTGTTCAAGAATCTTGCAGCAGGAAGAAGAGAGCGAGTTCGGACGATAGTTTGTAATCAGGGAAGTATCTCCTTTCTTTTGTACGGGCACCACACGTGCTGTTCGCCGGTCAATCGGTAGATCTAGATGTTAAGTACGCACAAAAAAAGGAATGCGGGGAATGGGGCGAGTGCTTCAGAATATCGACGAAGGAATGCATTTGGAATCCTGCATAAATATCATCAAATAAGCTGGAATTTTTCCTACTGTTCAGGGGAGGAGGAACAAACAATGCCGGTGAATGATAACGCTTAATGAGTGCCTCTCACACTAGGCTCGTTATGTCGTGCAAAAAGTCTGGTCCCCGCAGCACTCTTTCGCCGAAGTCTACCCACAGCTTCACAGAGGCGTTTCTGTTCGCTAAACTCAGCCACATCCAGGTCTTCAGGGCATTGCTTCACTTTCTTGGGAACATAAGACAGGAAAACAAGCTGTCGGGGACGCCCGCCTCGTCATCGGCTGTGGACGCCACATTGCCCTGCTCATTTTCATCCCCTCACTTCCTATCTTTACTGCACTTTTTCGTCCTCCTACAGGCGCCGAGCCGTGCTCCCAACGAGCCCTATAGAGATAGCGTATTTTACTCTATTCAACCTCGACGCCTTAACCACCTCCCTAATTGCATTACTTAAGGCATTAGCGAGTGTGCAGCAGGTTTTCGCCTTCATGTGAAGCATGCTGCTTAACTTTTTACAGCGCGTACAATGCACAGCAACAATGATGTAGCAGGTTATTTGCGATCCGCACAGAAGTGTAACAAATATTTATAAGAAACTTACCTGGGCGTTGGCGAAAGCGTGAAATGCCGGTAAAAAGCACCATCGGCTGATCGTCAACACGGCGATATACACGGTCGTAACAATCGCATGTGCTATCTTATTTGTCGTTGAATCGTAAATGATGATGTAGTGGAAGATGATACATGCAAGAGCTTCGAGCATAATTGAACAGATGAGCTTTCCAACGCTGTTAAGCCAGTGAGGCGCTTGTCGACCCCACAATTTTTTCACACAGTGTGCGCTCAAGAGAAGGCGTGTCACAGAAACCTTGAATCCGGCCGTGTGCCAATCATTCGGAAACATCGTCATACTTCGGGACACCACAGTGACACAATCTAGAAGCTGCGTAACAGAAGAAAAAAAAACAGGGTATAGTGAGTGCAGTTTTTTTTTAGCAAATATACAGATTCCGCTCACAATTTACATCTCTACCGAACGTCACGTAACAAAAGACTACGCGAAAAACTACACGACAAAGGAATCAACGCGGTGAATACAGTGAGTGCAATAAAAGGAAGTGTAACGGCTTTCGCAGCGTACGGCAATTTTTTGTTATAAAGCACTTCTGGAAATGTCGTACATGGTTACTCACATCATGTGTGTTGTACAGCTCGCGGAAGGACTGAAAATAGCTAGAAGCAAAATCTAGCCAAACGCCAATAAAAAAACCTTCGAAGAAGTTCATCGTGACGTCGTTATCTTTGTTCTTGTGTTCCTCCGATCATGGCTCATACCCAATGCAGGGAATAATCATGAATAGCTTACATCTTGGGTGACGAACCCATGGAAACCGGATGAGAAGTAGTATCGGCTTGAAATCAAATTGATGATGAAGGACGTTGTCGCGATGAAGTGTGGGGTCTTGCTTGTAGACGTCTCGTAATGAACGACTGTGTGAAATAGTATGCTGGATGAGATGTCGAAGCAAAATGAGATGAGTACTCGGCGAATGTGGACTTGCCACTCAGGGACTACTCTTTGCCAGAGAATGTTCAGAGTCCTGTTGGCGATGAGCAGTCGGATGAGAGACAGCTTGAAGCATACTGTGTGCCAGGCCTTGGGCAGGTGCTCCATGCTGAATGAAACAAGCCTGAAGCTGTCCATAAGCTGCGTAACAAAAGAAAGAAAAGGTATTTGTTTGTTTATCCTTCTACACCATGGCACATAAAAAGGTATACAGAGTGTTGCCTTTTTTTTTAGTAAATATACAGATTCCGCTCAGAATTTACATCTCTATAGAACGTCATGTAACAAGAGACTACGCGAAAAGCTACACGACAAAAGAATCAACGCGGTGAATACAGTGAGTGCAATAAAAGGAAGTGTGACGGTTTTCGCAGCGTATGGCAATTTTTTGTTATTAAGCACTTCTGCAAATGTTGTACATGATTACTCACTGGCATACTTCCAGACTGTTCGTAAACGGTTTGACCGTAAATCGTGGCCGCCTCCAGAAGTAACTGATAAACTACGCGAGTAAAACGTAGTGCACAATCTCGGTAGGATGCATGACATGCTTGCTTGCTTGCTTGTATCTCTGTACTGGCTCTTACCCACTACGGGGGATTGTCCAAGAAGCCGGCGGTTAGTGTAAATTGAAAATTAAGGCCTATGCAGGGTAAAAAGAACCGTGATTTAAAAAAAATAAAATCAGGAAATTTTTGATACGAAGTAAAATTTAAAAAGTAAAAGAAAAAAATTGATACAATTTTTCGAATTATTTAAAATCATTCATCGTACATGATTATTAAGTAGGTTAAATTATTGTCGTCCATTAATGAAATGCTGAATTTAAGCTTGTTTTGGGAACAGAGCTAATCAATGACTTAACAAGGTAATCTCCTTGTATCACCCAAGAATTTGCAGAGGGCCCCGCAGACGTTCCTGTCGCTAAATTCCAATGAAGCAGCCCCAAAGGACAGAATACTCGGAGTACTAACTGGGATTCCTAATTTTTTGAATGAAATTTCAAAACACTTTTTCCTTTGAGTTTTGAAACGGCGACACCTTAGTGGAAAATGGTCGATATCTTCAGGTTAATTACAGCTGGAGCATAAAGGGGATGGCAGCAGACCAGACCTATTTAAGTAGAAATTAAGCGGTGGTATACGGCATCTTAATTTATTTATGGAGACTTCCAATTTACGCGTTGGACACCATTTATTGTCCCATGCGAAGTGCAAATGCGAAAATTCTGGATTCGGTATTGTAATCTTTAATGAATCCTCAAGAAGACAAAATTTCCTGAACCTCGCCGCTGTAACATAAGCGGTTAGAGGCATGACTGTCAAAATCGGACCATCAAGGGTGCTCGCGCGAGTGGGTCAGCCATCCCATTTATAAAAATACCACGATGACCTGGCGCCCATATCAATCGCACTAGACGAATGTGTACAGGGATTAATGATTTAAATGTATTTAATACAGCTGATGCCGACGAAGATGAGAGGGACGAACATACGGATAACGAATCAGTCACTATCACAGCTGTCGAATGAGTTGCTAAAAGTTTTCGTTGAGCTATGTTTGTCTACCTAAAAACTAAACGTGTAACGTTCGTACAAAATATCGAACAGTGCGATTATTCAGATAAAAGAGGATGAGTAATACAAACAGTGCAATGACCTGTCGGCAGAGGCCTTTCGTGCGCCTTCCCTGCCGGGAACGCTTAAAAAGCGTTGGCACAGCGTCGCGTTGGAGATTCTTTATGCCGCGTTCGAGAGCAAGTGGCTCGAACTGGTCTGGCGTGAAATGCCTCAAAGTGCATTCACTTCAGCTGTATTCATCTGTAGTACGTGCATACGCACAAAGATTTGTAACGGAGGTCACGTACTAGACGCGCGTTAGACGCGCGTTCTGTAGCGATTCAACCAACGCCTCCCGCTGCATCAACAAAAGCCGATAAATCAACTCACCTCGCAAAGCCGCGTCGACGGGGTTGCACGGATGTCCTCGCGTGAAATGTCTCGCAGCCACACTTCACGGCGTGCACTATTCCGGATAACACGAGGTATGTTGTAGAGAGAGAAATCGACTTCTGTTTTGTGGCTGCAGCCGACAGCACAGCAACGCGGCATTCTTCAAAAATTGGCAAGCACTTCACGTATTCAACATCCACGGCGAAGCATCACTTGGCGCCAACTGGAACGCTCCTCTGCTACTCGCGGACAACTTTTCTTGTCAATGAAGGGAAAGCTACGGGGGCGGAGCTTCTGCACATGTGCTGCTACGCGATGTAGTCCGGTTTGGCCCGCGTCTCGTACTGCTGTGGTAAGAGAAGGCTTTGCGCAATCAGGCGTTGCATACCGACGCAGACGCCGCTCAGCGTTTTAGGTACACGTAAAAGGCGGGACTTTCTCACGCGTACAAAAACGCAAAGTGACAACGTATAAAGTGACATAAATACGAATATATCACTGGTGCGTTCTGCCTCCTGTCTCAAAGAGCTACGTGTAGAAAATTAAGGAGTAGTTTTTACATTTAACCTAGAAAATACGTATGCAATTGTGGAACTACCTTCACTTGCGGTAGGATGTATACGCGATTTGGCACTGTAGCCTTCACTTCATTGCCAAGAAAAGGTGTCCGGGAGTATACAGCTTATGTCTTGGATACGATTTCGTCTATCATTGCGGCGAGAATTCGAATGGAACCATATGTACATGCGCTCGTTTTGAACCTTTTGCTTTAAAATAAATATCCATCATCCACTAGCAACATCACGTGTCACGAATTCACGAATCACAGACGGAGGTGATGGAGAAAAGGAGGAGTAGGCGCGAGAGTGAGAAGGACGGCGCAAAGAGCAATGAGCGTCGCTACCTTGAAAACTTTTTTTATCTAGAGACCTTAGCACTGCGAGCAACGCAGCTCCCGCTGGTCAGTGGACGGTGCTTGACTTCTTCAAAGCGCCGGAGGTGGCGACGTTGCAAAAGCGGACTCTTGAAAACACTGCTAGCGGCGAAGCGAACGTGAACCGTGTCACTGGATCATCGGGAACGCGGGAGAGAAACGGAACTCGCGGTCGGTGAGGCTACTGCGGAAGGGTTCATAAACCAAGATGCCCAGTGGGGGACAAGACTTGTGCATTATGCGAGAGGAAACATCACTTCGCGTCATGCTGCAGAAGTGCTAGGGTTCATGAAGTTAGCGCTCCAAGTTCCGGCGATGGACAGCGAGCAGCACACGAGTCGGATGGATGGATGGAAAAACTTTACTTCGTCAGAGAGCAGGTGCGGACGATTCCGCGATAGATGGCCATCAACCCAAGGTTGACGGCGACCTGTGTGGCCCACTCCACGACCCTTGTCTGGACGACTTTGAGTCGGAAGAAGACTTTATTAGTTTGACAGTGGGGGTCGAAAACATCTCGGGGCAGCGAGACTGGATCGTGAAGGCATTCATGGCTGGAAACCCGACGCGTGTAAAAGTGCGCACAGGGGCGCAGGCCAACATACTGCGGTACAGGGCGCCTGCATACGGCCGGTCATTTAGGCTCCCTACTACGGTATGCTCAATTTCGCAAGCTGCGTTCTGGAAAATCCATGCTCCGCCCATGCAGCGCAGTGTTGACCAACTACGACCGAAACCTTATTCAGCACCCGCGACAAGCCACGCTCAAGCATTTTCGATGGAGGCGAAAATGCTTGAGGCCCGAGTACTTAGATTTACGTGCACGTTAAAGAACCCCAGGTGGTCGAAATTTCCGGAGCCCTCCACTGTGGCGTTCCTCATAATCGTATCGTAGTTTTGGGACGTTAAACCCCAACAATTGTTATGATACTTAGCAGGGCGGTGGCGCAGAGGACAGATGCGTTACGGCATTGTGGGTGGAGTCCGTAGTGACTCTTCACCGCGTATACACAGTGCAAAAACTGAATGCGAAACTGTCATTCATTGAATTTCGTGGTAAATTTCTCGCCCCTTTATTCTACGGAACGTTCCGCTACTGAGTACTTCACCTTGACTTGAGAAAGTTGATGGTAGCGCTACCTCTCGACAGAAATTGTCGCTGCGCTTCGTGAAAGCATTGCGGCAATTCTTGAAAAGTGTGGCGTCTTTCTCAGTCTAAGCGCGGCGCGTGTACAACTCTTAAAGTGAAGGAGGTTATTCGAGTCTGTGATTGTTTCAGAATGCGGGGGTCAGTAACCCACAGCGGTAGGTGACTGGCTTTGCTGTTGCGCTACCAAGCTCTAGGTCGTGGGTTTGGTTCTGGTCGTGGACGTCACATTCTGATGGGGGCTAAATTCGTACAGCGACAGCTCCTTTGCTTCTAAACAGCGAACTGCACAAGCAAATGAATATGCCAACAGTAGTTAGCTATGCGTATCGAAATAATAGATACTATAATTTCAGCAAGCGTATTATATTCTTCAAATAAAAGTGTGGAAATTAAAAGCGCAGGACACTGCACATATTCATAGATGTTTATTGAAAGTTTCTTTCGCTCTATTTTTCTTTACCACCTGCAGCTTCTCCACAGGTCTTACCGTGCCTCGGTCACACCGACATGAAGTTCGTCGAGACTTCCTTGATCGCAAGCCACGGCTAAAATTCTGTCACAAATGGATCGGCACGAAACCGTGCCCTAGGAATTATGCTCTCGCGAGCGCCTTGTAGAAAGACAGTTTCGCTCGAAGGCATCAGCGGGTTTGTTGCTCGCTCACTTGACACGAAGACGTACCGACCAGCGTTCGACACTGACGGCGGCCATCACCGGTTCCTGTCATTCATGGCGCATCCTTAATCGGTTTATGAAGACGAAAGCCTTAGATGCTTCGTGAAGAGCGAAAATTGACCGTCGGTGTCGTAGGCGCTGTCAACACGAGTGATGCATAAGATCAACACGTGATGTCACCATATAATGTCATCATAAAGTCAAATATCAACAAATTTTGTGACTTTCAAGTCACTATGACATCGCATAACCTGGCGTCACATGATGACGCCATCACATCACATCGTCGCTTGATCAAAGGTGGGCCCATGACGGAGGCCGTGCAGAGCCATGTTAGGTGCAGAGAGCTTTCGGAGGAGAGAGAGGGGGGATCAGTACATCGAGTGAAAAGGAGGCTTTCACCTTGTAGTCGTTTTAGGCGAACGCAAAAGGGACCCTGTGAAGTTTTTGGCAGAGTTTCGCTGAGCCTGAAATCGTGCGAACACCTGTGCTCGAAACGATTACCATTCCGTTATAGCCCTGCCTCTCGTCGTCTCCCGTTGATAACGGGAGTTTTCGTTATCTAGTAAGGGGACGCCAATTAATGAGAAGTGATAATTAGTGCCTAAGGTGAATCGCATGTGAATTAAGGGAAATTAAAGGTGGGTAACGTGGATTAAACTAGCTCATTTCTAAGTGCAATTTTGTACACTTGAATGAAAATCAATTCAGTTCAAAGGTATGCAATTGAATCAAATGTCAGTTAACAGTGAACTAAATTTTACAATGAATTACAATGAAATGACTGGACTATGAATAAAATGTTAATTGGCAATTCGACAACTAAGTGTTACCATGAGAGCGTCAAAAAAAAAAAAAAAACGAGAAACAACTCGATGCGTGTTCTGAATTCTGCCTGTGGTGTTTGTTCATCAAGCCAATGTTGCAAAACCAAAATCTTGGGGGTTCTAGTGAGATGTGCTCGTATTTGCCTGGGCGCACAGAGATCTTTAATTTATTAGTATGCGAATGTTCTCCACAATAAATAGGGCGCATAAAACTACCAACATCTATTTGGTAGTTTCATGCGTTGCTATCGCGTCGCTATTACTGCTTCGCGTGTCGCGCGAAATGCTGGCTTGTTTTGGTTCATTTTTATTTTCCTTAAACATAGGAAATGAGTTGAGGAATTTGTCCCGCCCCACTGATTCCACTCCTGCGCCAACTGCGCCAAAGTGCGCCAAACTGGATTAACTGCACCATTATGATAATATCGTCGGAAAATGCGCCAAACTGCGCCAGTGTTGGGTATGGGGGCGTCAACGCCGGCAGTAGCACCGCCGGCGCTACATAACATGTGCAACTTGATCTTGGGACCGCCAAAGTCACAACCACGGACCAAGAATTATTCCGCTGAATAAACAGCTTTCGCGCGTGCGTGCCCAGTAAGCCAGGATGCCATCCACGGTGTCGACTCAGCTTCGGTTGTGCATGTTGGTTCGACGGCAAAGCGCGCTCTCCGCAGAGGCTCTTAACAGGCCAATCGGTAGCGTGAAAGTGTGGCGGCGAATCATCGGCGGACGTCGTCTGTTCAGACACGCTGTTGACAGCTCGTTTCAAGCGTCGCACGGCACGTAATTATAGTAATGTTCAGTGATAACCACACGCGTGCTGCTAAAATGTCTGTCACTGCTGTTTGTGGACATCGCAAAATGAAATCTGAGAGCGCTAGCAGTAGATATATGGAACAATATCGAAACTTCCGTTCTTCGCGTCCATGCAAGAGCACGTTAATGGTGGGAACGCGTTGACAATTTTCCTAAAACATACTTTGTCCATGGATCTTCATCCGGAAGAGCTTTTACAGCGAAAGCTGTTATGAGAGCATTTCACCGGCCGTTTTTCGCGCCGTAGTTGTCCGCCGCCGCCGCCGCCGGTGTCCGTAACCAGTATCGCTCGAAATAAAATAGAAAAACGAAATAAGAAAAGGGTCATTCCACGCCAACTGTCCCAGCCTTGGCGCTCGACCATCTGCGATTTGAATGAAAAAAATCGAGGACTATCTATCCAAAGCCAGAAGCCTTCCGCCAAAATATTTTTCGCAAAAAAATTTTTTTCAGTGCCGCAAACCCTATGTGAAATTTTTCGGAAACCTCAAAACTATGGCTCGGAAAATGCGTCTTCAAAAAATCTCTTCTTCATATATTAGGCTAGGACAAATTTTTCCCTACATAACGATCGTAGGCTTCTCACTTAAAATAAGTTTCACGAACGTTTAGGCTTTCCTGGATTTTCCATGCAGCCTTAAATATTGATAATATGACCCATATTGGGGATTTTTTCATAGAAAGGCGACATTCAGTGAACTGTAATATTTTGATTTAAATGATTGCCAGGAAGCTTTACTGTAGCCCAAAAATAGTTTGAGACGTATATGGCGTGAAATGGTGTGTAGAGCTGGCGACAAATTTGCAAGAAAGTTCATTTTTGCACATGTTTAGTCGTAAATTTAACATTGAGGTGCTCCTTGTAAAATTGTGCTAAATAGCGCATTTACTAGCAACATTAGTTGTCTACTGACTGAGAAAGTTTTATCAAGTTACTTTTTGTTTTAAGGAAGAAAAACAATTTTGAAGTTGTGTTCTGCCGATGTCTATTTTTGCTCGTGTTTTCTCTTCGCAGAAACGCGTCCAGCGGTTAGTACAACCTACATGGGCGCGAGGTTCGCCACGGAACAGCTAGACAACATAATAATCTCTTCCCGTGCTTATTTGAATGCTTTACTAGTGAGCATTGGCCTGAGTAAAAGAGAAATACGAACTTCGCTAGAGTGAATTTAATCACATGCAGCTGTCCATTGAAGGTCGGCATGGTGAGCTTACGCAACAGCGGGAAGTGACACCGATGCGTGCAACGCTCCGTTGCCTGCGCACAGATATAAAAGTGGGAAGAACACTACGATTAAGGTAAAATTCAGTTGCTGTAATATGAAACGTATGTTGTACTTCTGCACTAATTCACGGTTCCTGGTCAAACATCATCACTTATATACATAGGCGTGCGCACAGGGGGGGGGGGGGGGGGCAGGGGGGCGCCCCCCCTAATAACCTGCCCCATTCTGCCCCATACATTGACTCCCTTGTCACCCAAGAGGGAGGGGGGGGGGGCGCAAAATCTGCCTCGTACATTCACTTAGTAGGGGGGGGGGGTGCGCTGGGATGAACCTTCGCATCCCCCCCCCTCCCTGCTGGGGAACCCTGCGCACGCCTATGCTTATATACTATTGTGTTCGTCACAAGTGCAACTGATCTGCTTTGTTAAAGCAACTAATCTGTTCCTTTTGCCACTTAGCTTTGCGCAGGCAACGGGTTGTTGCACGCATCGGTGCCACTTCCCGCTGTTGCGTAAGCTCACTATGCCGACCTTCAATGGACAACTGCATGTGGTTAAATTCACTCTAGCGGAGTTCGTATTTCTCTTTTACTCAGGCCAATGCTCACTAGTAAAGCATTCAAATAAGCACGGGCAGAGATTATTATGTTGTCTAGCTGTTCCGTGGCGAACCTCGCGCCCATGTAGGTTGTACTAACCGCTGGACGCGTTTCTGCGAAGAGAAAACACGAGCAAAAATAGACATCGGCAGAACACAACTTCAAAATTTTTTTTCTTCCTTAAAACAAAAAGTAACTTGATAAAACTTTCTCAGTCAGTAGACAACTAATGTTGCTAGTAAATGCGCTGTTTAGCACAATTTTACTAGGAGCACCTGAATGTTAAATTTACGACTAAACATGTGCAAAAATGAACTTTCTTGCAACTTTGTCGCCAGCTCTACACACCATTTCACGCCATATACGTCTCAAACTATTTTTGGGCTACAGTAAAACTTTCTGGCAATCAGTTAAATCAAAATATTACATTTCACTGAATGTCGCCTTTCTATGAAAAAATCCCCAATATGGGTCATATCGTCAATATTTAAGGCCGCATGAAAAATCCACGAAAGCCTAAACGTTCGTGAAACTTATTTTAAGTGAGAAGCCTACGATCGTTATGTAGGTAAAAATTTGTCCTAGCCTAATATATGAAGAAGAGATTTTTTGAAAACGCATTTTCCGAGCCATAGTTTCGAGCTTTCCGAAAAACTTCACATAGGGTTTGCGGCACTGAAAAATTTTTTTTGCCAAAAATATTTTGGCGGAAGGATAGATAGTCCTCGATTTTTTCATTCAAATCGCAGATGGTCGAGCGCCAAGGCTGGGACAGTTGGCGTGGAATGACCCAAAAAAATTCCAGGATGGAACGAGGTTCGAACCTGGGCCCTCTGCGTGGGAGCCCAGTATTCAACCTCTGAGCTATGCCGGTTTTTTTTTCTCTTTATTACTTACTTTTGCACATCATACAATAATATTACAGTGCATAAACAGTACATACAGAGGTAAAGACCGGAATGGTTACATAGTGACTAGAATTCCTTTATACGGATAAGTGGCTCAAGATGTTCGAGCCACTCTGGAATTGGGTCTTTAGTTTTACACTCTTCAATAAACTTCGTGATCATTTGGCGGAAATATTCACGAATGGGCAGTGTTTTGATGTCGGCATGGCGGACTGCCATGTACTTTTTCCAAATACTGTGAAGGCCGAGCAACATAACAGTATCATAAGGTGCTCCATCGTCTTCTTCATTAACTGGTAAAAACCTGATCCCGTAGGCATCAATCGGTAAATCTTTTTTTATAGTTCTCTGCAGTATGTCCCAGAAGAACACCCCTTCCCAACAATCCACAAAGACATGTTCGATGGTTTCAGGTTTACAACAGAGAAAACAGTGCGTTCCCCACGGTACAAACAGTCCCCTTTCATGCATCCACGTTTTAACTTCTAGAGTCCCTGTATGGAGCTTAAAGAAAAATGATTTTGAACTAGATGGGACAGCCATTTTTTTTTACTCGGGCCAGTACATTTTCGCCACGTCCAGCAGGGATACAAACTCCTGTAAAGTGGTACCGGTAAAACAATGTCGAGAAGGTCTCTATACAACCTTTTTCGTTTTACTCCCGCTAGATATTCGCTAGAGAAACGTGCCAATAAAAAATTGCATGCACCAACTACTTCTTTTAGATAACCATAAAGCGCCCCATGCACATAGTCCGAGCTGACAACGAGTGAAGGTAAAACTCTTCCAAGCCTCAGGTGAATAACTGCACGTAGAAACGGGTCTCTTGTGTCTCGCAGAAACATAAAACGACTAACGACCTGTCTTAAAAAGTCACAGTTTCGCCACAAGGGCGAAGCAATGAATGCGATAGCAAGAAAATAATGCTATACGAAATGAGGCTCGCCAATGGATACTCTCAGTTTGAACAGCGCTCCTGTTGCAAAGGCGGCCGAAGCAGCGAAGGAAACTAGCGTGCTTCAAGTGTCGAGCTGTGACACTTGATAGTTCGCGCTCATCGTCTGTTTGTTCGTTTAGCGGCGTCCCTTGAGCTCGGGTGACTTTCGTACGCTCCGTAACATGAGCGCGGACACCACGGTGAAAGCTTGAAACAACCCTCTTCCCCTCACCACGAGAAAACCGCGCGAGCAGACAGCGGAAGGGCAAGGTTCTCCCTGCGCAATAAGAAGAAGCGAGCGAACTCGCCGACGAGTTTTAAATGCGCCCGTCGTGCTCCTAGCGCCATCTCGCTGGTAATGAAGAAACTCTTATAAGCGCCGGCCGTCTTTGAGTCCGTCCAGCGGTAAAGGGTGTGTATATAACGCTCGCCGTTAGGTACGTGAGGGATCTGCGTTTCGTGGCGTAGCGGTTAGCGCCACTCGCTGCGGAGCAAGAGGTCCCTGGTTCGATTCCGCGCTTCGGAAGCATTTTTCTGAATTATTTTTCTTTGGGGCTTTTATGTATATATACTTACCTATACATATACGGTGCATGACGGCGACGGCGACGGCAAAATTCAGCCGAGACTGTCCATATAATTGCTATCGCAATAAAAACAAATGTGACAGGCTAAGACCACCGAACCGAACACGGCGAAAAAGATTAGTGCGACTAGACCGTTCCCACACTGATCCCCATATAAATACTGCAAACACACGGTGCAGCTTTTGCACGTTTATACGCGAGCAATGTAAAACCTGTAATGTGTACCAGAGTTAGAGACAAAGAAAAGATTACATATGGTGGCCCGCGTGAAAATAGAAAAGTCCCATCCTCTAACATTATCCACTTTTTCACGCACTTCAGTGGCTTGCCGCCGCCAGTACGGCTCACTGTCACGATAAAATTCTAGTGGTACACCCAAATATTTCGCAGGCTGATTCACCCATGGCATGTTGGCAAAAACGACTGGAGTGGAAGGCCAATCCCCATGCAAACATCCCAAGCACTTTTCCCAGTTTACCGAACTTCCACTAGCCGTACAAAACTGTTTCGCAATATAGACTACTTCGTTAACACTCTCGCAATATGAACAAAAAACTGCCACATCATCAGCATATGCAAGTAATCGTACTTCATTCTCATGCAGTTTGAATCCGCGGATGGCACTGCTGTTCATCACACTCACACAGAAAGGCTCTAAAAACAAACTGAACAACAATGGTGAAAGAGGGCTACCCTGACGCACGGAGCGTTGCAAGTTAATGCGCGCCCCCACCAACTTATTAACAATGAGTTGCGTTGTACAGCCCTTATATGCCATAGCCACTCCCTCTTTGATTATGCAGCCTACGTTTACAAAATCCAAGACACTCATCAGGACATCATGAGGGAAAGCAGATGATTTTTCAAGGGCTCGTTTATCTTTGTTAGACACAATATTAATGACTGTTAATGATTGTCTGTTAGTTCTCATTAATATCAGGACATCATGTGACACAAGATCAAAAGCTTTCTCTAAATCCAACTGAAGCATTGCTACACATGTCTCAGCCGCATCGCAGCACTCCAGAACAGATCTGGCCTTATGTATATTGGTCGCAATTGTGCGTCCTTTGATTCCACACGTCTGGTGTGTACCTACTATTTCCTTTATTACACCTTGTAATCGCTTAGCTAATATTTTCATGAAGATCTTGTAATCTACATTTGTTAAGCTAATGGGGCGATACGATTTTATAAAGCGGAGTTTAGTTTCATCATCTGTTTTGGGGATTAGAATAGTGTGCGCCGTCAGAAAGGTGGGAGGCAACATCTTTTACTTGTAAGCTTCATTGAAGAGACAAGTCAAAATTGGGGAAAAATCGGACTTAAACGTTCTGTAAAAGGCTGCGCTCAAACCATCTGGTCCAGGTGACTTTCCTGGGTTTAGCCGCTCAAGAGCTCTTTCAACTTCCAAATTTGAAATGGGCAGTTCCAACCCTACAACAAGACTTTCGGGCACTTTTGACATCAAAGGTAAGAATTTCTCCCTAAACATTCCTATGTCAACCTCCGATCGCTTAAACAGATCTCGATAGTAGTTAGAAAAAACGTTTTCTATTCCCTTATTATCTGTGTAAACGACACCATTATGATGTATTTCCTCTATGGTATTTTTGCGGGCATATCTCTTCTCTTCACCCAGTGACCGTTTTGTTGGTGCTTCACCAACCAACAATTTTTCTGCACGAGCTCGAATTATAGCCCCTTTATAACGCTCAATGTCAAAAACTTCCAGCTTATGCCTAGCCTTGCGAATATCTTCCGAGAATGTTCCTGGTGATTTTGCTTCTTCTTCTAGCAATGCAGTAAAATTATGTTTTAGCAATTCTTCCTCCTTTCTCTTCTCTCGCTTAATTGCACAGGCTCTTTCCATTGCCATCACCTTAATATCACTTTTACAATATTCCCACTGAGCACCGATCGTTATTTCGCTGGTTTTGTTAATTTTGCCGACATGTTCTAGTACCTTTTCTTTAAAAATGTCATCCTCCAGTAGCTGTGAGTTCAGCTTCCAAAGGTCCCAGGAAAACTTACTTTGTCTAGCGCCGCCACAACGGATATTAAAGCAGATTAGGCAGTGATCCGTAAAAAAGACTAGTTCGACTACGTATTTGTTACACATTGGTATTATACTCGCCGTTACATAAGCTCTGTCCAGACGAGCGTGACTGGAATTCTGAAAGTGCGTAAAATGAATGTTTTGCCCCGCATCCAGACATTCGGCCACATCTTCAAGGCTATATCGGTCTATAATATCGCTAAGGGCTGCCGTACTCGTATCCCTATACGGTGCATTGCTGGTCTTGTCATGTGCAGAAAGCACACAGTTAAAGTCTCCCATTATTAGGAGCTGCGTGTCGGTATCGCAATATCCATATAGGGATTGGAAGAAATCACATCTTTCGGATTGAACATTAGGTGCATACACAGCAATTACACGCCATTTAGAAGAAAAGTGCCTGAAATCACATACTACTAACCTCCCTGATAAACTAGATGTAACAGATTCAACGACCAACCCCTGTATCTGGCGGACAAATAAAGCACAACCGGCTGAGGAACCAATGGCATGACTTATACAAACACTGAACCGTGAACTAAAAGGCCGCACCATGCTGGGTCATTCCACGCCAACTGTCCCAGCTAGGGCGCTCGACAAAAATGATTTTCCTGGAAAAAATCTGAGAAAATTCCACACATATGGGCATTAGTCGTAGAGTACTTCCCCGAAACATTTTAGCGGCAAAAATTTTTTGAGCACGTGAGCGCCATTTGAACTTCACGAAATGGTTGCAAAGCAGGTACGAAACAAATATTTGCTGTAAATCGACCGTTTCGCGCATTCTTTCAATAATTGATTTTTTGTGCTTTTCGAGCATGCTGCTTTTATTATAGCACAATTTCTTAGAATAGCTTCATATTTCTGACTGCTTAGCGCGTAGGTAAAATTGTGTGAATTGTAGCGTTTTCGGAATTTTTTTAACGAAAAATGGTTGTAGACTAAATGCCGAAATTATTTTTATAGAACTTCTAAAAAAACGTACTATCCTATAAAATTTTTGTTTTGCCTGTGTGCGGCGCATAGGCTCTAAAATAAAATCCTCAACTTGGCAAAAACGCTACATTGGCCTATGTTGAGACGTCTGTAGAACCCTAAGGTGGTCCAAGGAAAAATAAGCGGAACAGCGGATATGATTGAGCATCATAATGACATCGTGCACAGAAAGTTTAATCGAAGTAATTTTTGTTTTAAGCGAGAAAAAAATTTGTGAAGTTGACTCCCTACACTGCATTATATTGCGTTGGTGCTTCGACGTCACCTGGTAGCATGTTGGTGGGAAATACGCGTACCAATGGCGTGCCGATGGCGCTTTCTGCGGTTAAGGTTAAGGGCAGGTACAACGACGAGTTCTTGAGTATTTAAATGTAGCTACGTAGCTACCACAAACCATGTGAGGCGTTCTACTTACACAGAGCGACGAAGAGCACTGGCCTGTCCGGTGTGGGTGCGGTCCTCCATACTGGACGATGCTGTGCACCTCAGTGCGCTTGTAAATAGTCACGCGTCGTGTAATTTTACGTAACATCGTTGTGTTGGAGATGGTGGGCATCGATCCCTGTACCTCTCTGTACGTAAAAATATTTAACGCATGCTTAGCAAGCTCAATACACAATGGGCATTTCCGCTGTTTTGGAAGTATGCGTGTGCGGCCGCCTATGCGGGAAGGGGCACAGCAGGCACAAATCGCTTTCATAAGCGTTAACTAGGAGTGTCATGATGAATGAAAATAGCGCTAAAAAACGCAAGACAAGACGAAGAAGGCTACAGCACAAACGCCTTGCACAAGCGTCTTGTCTTACGTTTTTTCGCGCTATTTTCATTCATCATGAATTACCAACTCGCCCAACACTCTATTCTTTTAGCAGGATCAGAGGAAAGATACGCTATGAGTAACAGTGAACCCAACGAAATTTAGGTGAATGGTATTCATAGACAACTTTACTGAGAATATTTCTCTAATCCTGTTATATATGTAACCACCTACTCGGGACGCGAACGACAATTGTCGACAAAGTATTTATTGATGCACACACCACAAGGCCTTTGCGATGTCACGCCTGGATAAGCCATTTGCTCCTTTGCATTCATTGCATGACCTCGTTAGCTGCTCGTGTTGGTCAATTTTGTTGAGTTGGTCACCTTACGTTTTGGATACGCGAACTTCCTGTGTTGAAGAGAAAGATGTCAGTGCTGCTTCAAGCGTGGAGCTCGATGTCGGTTTAAAGTGATGATACCGACGCGTTTTCTTCACACAAATCGCTCTCATGAACCTGGAAGAGAGCTTTGTCCTTTTGTCTTCGACAGTACTCCTCGGCACCCAGATTGTCCTGATACCTTTAATGTTATCCTGAGCCCATGTAAAAAGTTGGTAGGGTGAAAGTATTTGTTGGTCATAGGGCCTTTGCAGGCTGGCTTTTGCTGCCAGACGCTTCACTGTTCCGCCGACGCCGTCACAAGCACTCTTGCCATGCGATGTGGCAAAAAAGTTCCACTCCGCTTTGATGCCGAAATCTGCTTCGTGGTGGCACAGGTTAATGAAGTTCTTCTTGTTCTTATATTGCGAAGCCGCGCCGTCTGAGAAGTAGTGAATAGCCTTGATAGATGGAAGATCTTGTTTCAGTATCTCTAGTACCGCCTCTTGAAAAGCATAAACAGAGGCCGTGTCATGCTCTAACGCATCCGAGATTACACCAAAGCACATAACAGAAATTTGTCTGGAAGTGTTGTTTGTTTGGCGGTGATATATGACCACAGGATGCTGCGAGGCTTGTGCATTCACCCAGTGATACTGCTGGGGCGCGTCCTGCACCAAAAAACTGTAATTTTCTGCGAAGTCCATGAGAACGATTGCTTCCGTGTCGTCCACTTTTTCCTTTAGTTCTCTGAGGTACTGCGCCTGTCTCTTAGATACAAAGTGGTGGGGTTTCATTTTACTTAGCATGTCAACAAACCTTTCATAAAATTCATCCTCTGGCAAGACAAGTGTCTCGAGGTGGAAGCGCGCGCCACTTACCCACTGCTGCACCTTCAAACCCCCACTGTTGTCTGTCTCATGAAGCGAGTTCTTGAGCATTTCTTCAACGTAGCCCATTCCCGGGCAGTTGCTACATTTGCCAAGCATACACTCCTCATTGTCTAGAGAGCACACTGTCTTCGCCAGTAGCTCTTCTTGTGTGTTCTGTATTCCAGACGCGCGCAGCATCAGCTTGAAGTTTTGGTGAATTACACAAACACAAATTGTGTGCGTACCGGGGCCGCCTGCTAAAACACAATGCGAAGGGCGCAGCCCTGCAAATGTTGAGAATCCGCAGGTCATTTGAGACCTTTTCTTCCAAGTCTCATGGAGCTCCTTAAGATTCATTAGCAATATGCGCTTTTGATGTCCTCTCAGCACATCCTTCATCCCTGGAAGGCAGTGTGAAACGCTGTCATCTTCAAAAAACTTTTCGACTGAATACTTTAACTCTTCTGTAATTGGCCGACCTTTTTTCTTTTGTGGCATACTGAGTATGCCATGTTCTGTCCTCAGTTTTATGGCCTTACGCGCCTCTCGCTCAGAAGCGCCAAAGAACCTAATGATCCTATTGCGTCGCCACGTTGTGGGCACCAAAGTCAGTATTTGTATTCTCTTTGCCCGATTTCTCTCCAGCACAAACTTAACCTCAATTCATTCATTAATGACACGAAGTCGCTGAGGCTGTACTCTTCAGTGGCATCCGCGGCCGCATTCCGCGGATCATCCAAGCCAAGGTGCGCGCAAATTTTTTTCTCGAAATTCTTCTCAATTTTCTTAACTTTTTGTTTTACGTACGATGCTCTTTGTTTCTGTCGCCGCTTTGTGTTAACAGGACTTTCACCAATGGTTGCCAGGGCTACGTTCACAATGTCTGGAATCTGAACGTGCAGGGCATCTGGATTTTCTTGGTTGTTTTGCGTATCGTAGACATGATGCTCTGGGAGCAAAACATCAAGGGCTATTGTGGTTCTCTGCTCGTAACACCTTCGATAGCACTCTTGGCACAGTCTGTCTCCAGGAATCAAGCCTAGAGAAGGACTGCGGTCTGCTAAAGTCATTGTGATTCTCACCGCTCCACGACGATTCTTCTTGTGCTCGAGAAATGGGTTACAGCACCACTTCGAAGCGAGAAGCGATGAATACTTTTTCACGTAGACCTGGTAGTGGTGGCCACAAACTGTCGTTATTTGTTGCTTCTGCTTCGAGCGGAGCGACAGGAGGTGGAGGTCAATATCACTCAGGTCTTTCACGCTGATTAGGTATTGATTCTTTGTTTGAGATGTTCTGTGGCAGCCATTGGGTCCCAATGAGCATGGCATCAGGTTTCCTTCTGTAGAAAGAGAATGAGAAAAAAAAGAAAACGAAGCTTCAAATAACTATGAAATGTCAACATTTCCGTAGCCTCTCCGTGCAAATAGTATACCAGCAGCTACACTCAGTCTATGTGTGGTCTGAGCGTGCCGCTTTGACAGAATTGAGCTCACCGAATTTATAAGAACCGCTATGCGCGTCTCTTTGTTTATGCCTCCGTGAAAGTGAAGGAGACAACGGCTTTGATGCAAATAGGATTCCTAAACGGTAACGCTATCTCTCTTCCATGCGTTGGCGTGGTCATATCAGTCTTTTTCGCATTGGAAGAAAAAATACCCTGCTATGCAACTGACTGCTATGCAAGTAACTTGCTATGATTTATGACAAGCAATCAAGCAATGAGAACTCTTGCCCACTTCGTGAAATTATAGCGGGTGTAGTCATATAGCCCAAATTGACAGCTATGGCTACAGAAATATTGAAGTTTTTGTTTACTTGCCTTGACTGAAAGGTTGGGAGCCGTCACTCCTGTCGCCTTCAGAAGACGCACTTGGTTCTTCCATGGCTTTGTTTCGAGCTTATGCTCACAGCTTACCACTTGCCCCCCATTAAGCGCCGTAATGCGTCCACAAAAGCAAGCAAGGTATGTCACATACACACGTTGATGGTTTATCAATAAGATGGACGCCTCCACGGGAGAATGTTCCGTGGACAATGGTACCGCTGCCCGTCTGTCTGCGAAACGCATCCAGACGACGGAAAATGCGAGCAGACGACAGCTCCAGAAAATTACACATGGCTGCACCACTCGAAGCAGGCGTCTTTCGCCTCGAATGTATAATGTGGTCGTTGCTCTCACTATAAAAACAGTGCATGTTACCGGACAGACAAATCCCACTTTAACTAAAATCAGCTGCCTGTAACCGCCCAAATAAGGGTGTGAAAAAAAATAGCTATCCATGTTTCGTCCGTATGGTCCCGAACGACGTACGGACGACGTGAACCCGCGGTGTGTGGTCACGTCAAGACCGTCCGCCGCAGAATAGATTAATTTAATCTGTCGCGTGCATTCAATCTAACTGAGCACAATCAACCCTATCTTCCCGGTTTACATGAAAGTTGATACATTATTTTGAAGCTTATTGATTGTGACAACAGCATGCAATCAGTAACGCGGTTCATTCGGGGGAGAATCAGGGTGTCCAAGCCAATAGCATTGCCATAATTTTACCTCTGTTTACGATCACCTTTTTATGTTATATAGGAAAAGAATGCACCAACAAAAGGATCCAAAAACTACGTGCTTCGAACACAATGCCTATTTTCTAACGCAGCAAATTCAGTAGTTTGTATTGCGTGCCAAAGCAATATAATGCAGTGTAGGGAGTCAACTTCACAAATTTTTTTCTCGCTTAAAACAAAAATTACTTCGATTGAACTTTCTGTGCACAATGTCATTATGATGCTCAATCATATCCGCTGTTCCGCTTATTTTTCCTTGGACCACCTTAGGGTTCTACAGACGTCTCAACATAGGCCAATGTAGCGTTTTTGCCAAGTTGAGGATTTTATTTTAGAGCCTATGCGCCGCACACAGGCAAAACAAAATTGTTTCGGATAGTACGTTTTCTTAGAAGTTCTATAAAAATAATTTCGGCATTTAGTCTACAACCATTTTTCGTTAAAAAAATTCCGAAAACGCTACAATTCACACAATTTTAACTACGCGCTAAGCAGTCAGAAATATGAAGCTATTCTAAGAAATTGTGCTATAATAAAAGCAGCATGCTCGAAAAGCACAAAAAATCAATTATTGAAAGAATGCGCGAAACGGTCGATTTACAGCAAATATTTGTTTCGTACCTGCTTTGCAACCATTTCGTGAAGTTCAAATGGCGCTCACGTGCTCAAAAAATTTTTGCCGCTAAAATGTTTCGGGGAAGTACTCTACGACTAATGCCCATATGTGTGGAATTTTCTCAGATTTTTTCCAGGAAAATCATTTTTGTCGAGCGCCCTAGCTGGGACAGTTGGCGTGGAATGACCCTTCTCCCAGTCTCTTGTTCTCCTTCAACTTTGGTTTCCTGTACAGCTATAACGTCGAGATCTCGCTCTACAACTAATCGATACAGTTAATTCTGTTTCTTTCTGCTAGCGAGACCCCGCACGTTAAGTGAAGCAAAACGGAGAAAGCTTTCCGTAGCCATGGTATACGGTCGACTGAGATTGGGAGCACGATGCTCACCTCCGCCACTCAGTGCAGCTGAGCCTGCCAGCCGCACGCCTCGTTCCCCATCCGTAGGCGCGCCCTCGAAGCTATGAAGCTTTGCCGGTGCTTGAAACTGCTTTGCAAAAAGGTCCTATACAGGCTTCATGTCGGGAAGGAACCACAATAGCATATGTAATATAGCGTGGTAGAAGAGTAAAATAAGCACCAAGCAATAAAACGGAAAGGCGGGCTAGTTGGTTTGGTTGCATAATGAAAATATTGCGCACGCAACACGAATATTGCGCTGGTCCTTGTGAACTTTTCGCCTGAGTCTTCGTGTTGCGTGCGCAATATTTTCATTATGAAGCACCAAGCGTCGCACAACGCGAATTCTGTAACCATGTGTCACACAATGCGAATTGTGCAACGAGTAGGTTGTTGAATGCTTCCAACCCATTACAAAGGGCTCTGCTATAATTCTTCATCGCCATCAGGCACAATCTCAATGAGTCGGCCCACATAGCTGCGCGAGGACTAGTAGACCGCGTAGCTACCGGAGGGCGCGCTGAGGTTTTGGAGAATCGGGACCCGCCCACCTCGTATAACGAAATTACCAAACATTTTTACCTGGGGCGGAGACAGTACCCTCCACCACACAGAAAATTAAGCAGACCACAGGCTCTGACACTCAGGCTACTTCAAGTCGGGGCGTACCCTAACCCCGCGCTATTGCACAAGATCTATCCTGAAATACAGCCAACTAATGCATGTTCATTATGCGCAGATATCGCTAATCTCGAACATATGCTCTGGCGGTGCCCCGCGTTACACGGCGGCGAAGTCATCACGCCGTCAAAATGGGAAGAAGCTATTACAAGCTCCGGACTCGAAGCACAACTATGGGCAGTCCAACGGGCCCGCGACGCAGCAGAGAGACTTGGTCTTTCTGTTCCGACGTGGGAGCGGCCCGCAACGTGCTAGGGCGCGTTCCGACGGACCGAAATAAAGTTTATTTATCCATCCATCCATCCATCCATCCATCAGGCACAACATCAACAAAGTGCGCATAATGCCTTACATGCGTTTAGCAGGTACCAACGCTCTCCGTAGAATGACGAAAAATGGCACAGTGCCTGCTGCCCTACTTCTCAAAAATTACAATGATTTATAGCGTAGTGGGTTCCTCGCAAGTGCACTTGTATTGGTTGCCAAGGAAGCCCATAAGCGCATAATCCACTTCCTCGGGGTATCAGTAAAATTACAATGATTTATAGCGTAGTGGGTTCCTCGCAAGTGCACTTGTATTGGTTGCCAAGGAAGCCCATAAGCGCATGATCCAATTCCTCGGGGTCTCAGTAAAGTTCTTCGCCACCCCCCCCCCCCCCCCGGTCTCTCTCCCACGTGAACCTATGTTATACAGCATGACGGGAGAGGGAAATAGCGACCGGACGTCACCCAATGCAAATTACACAACTCGTGGGCTGTTTAAAGATTCCAACCCATTACAAAGGGCTGAGCCATAATTCTTCATCGTCATCAGTCGTCGCGTCAAGAAAGTGCACATTATGCCTTACAGACGTGTAGCTGGTGCCTCGCTTCTCCGCAGAATGACGAATAATGGCTTAGTAGGTGCTTCCCAACTTGACAAAAATTGTGATTTATGGCGTAGTGGGTACCTTTCTAGTGTACTTGTATTGTAGCCCCAAGAGAGCTTAACGGGCTCTAGAAACGCCGCTCTTCCAGCTTTCGCTGTGACTGTGCTGCGGTTTCAGCGCAGGCCTGGCGTTTTTTTTTTCATTCACCGCTATTTCGAGTTCATGTGGGTCCTAGTTTACAGCCGACGTTTGCAGAACAAGTCCGGCGAACGTTACTGTATTTTCTTTTTTTTTTTCCTTGGCGTTGTGTGCTACTATATGCTCGGTCTCGTAGACTGTTTCTCCTTCCACCAGCAATCTCGAAGTGGTGCAGCTTTCGTCTATGAATTTGTTGATGACACAGAGCGGCAAGTTCACTGGAATGCAAAGGGAACGATAATTAAGGAGCATTAAAAAAAGGCGTCGCATTTGCTCACGTCTTGGTGAGCACCAAACGAAGTGAATACACTGAATAAAGAAACAGAAGCAGCGGCATTTGCCCGCTGAGAAGACCGATCAATACGCAGTGCGAGAAAATTTGTCAAATGACATTGAAACGTACACGAGTTTAGACCGAAAAACAAAACAAAAAAACACTGAATCGTCGGGACGGCACACCACAAAGTTGCCATGCGCACCGAAGCCGTAGTCGTAACGAAATTGTTTTTGAACTGCTCTAATAGCGAACCCGTGCGATCGCTGGCTTGGGCTGCTTTCTGTTATGCTCCGTTTGGTTATACAGGCAGTCTACTCAATGAGATATTTCACGTAGTTTGCGCTCAGCGCGTGACCACCTTTCACGCAAGAAGCCGGTTCAGGGGTCTCCAAAGCGGTGACCGCGAGAAGCGGGTGCTCGGTCTTCGGCAAAGAGACAGCGACTGTAGACTATATTGTGCTTTTAGTTCGTCGACAATGATTATTTTGACAGTATAGAACACAGCTCCTTTCGAAAATACTTACAGAAATGCCCTGAAGGGCTTCCGCGAGGTGTTTTTGTAGAGCGCCGACAGCAAAACCTATGGGGAGCACACCGGCGGTATCGTACCTAGCACGCAATCGAGCCGCGTCCGATAGAGGGCGACTCCGTAACGATATCAAGTCTAGACATAAATTTCCTCTGAAAGTTGTGCAGGACCATTGGGTCCTTCGTAGTGTGTCTGGTAGAGGCTGTGCAGAAAAAGTTGACTTTAAAGGGCCAGTAAACAGCCCCGAGGTCCAAAAATTGTAATGAAGAGAAATATGCGCACTTTTCCTATGTGAACATGCTACCGCAAGAATTTTGCGAGTACGTGCTATAATAAGGAAGTTACAGAGGTTAGAATATCCGTTTCAGCGGGTTTCAAATTTTCGCGCGGCTTCGCCACCCATTTCCGCCACAGGGAGGGGAAGGCGTAGCCCGTCGTCGTGACCCCGCCCACTTCGGCAACGTGACACGACGTCAACGATTGACATCATCGGCGAGCTCGATCAGTCGCAATGCACTTCCGGTTGCTGCGGCTCCTGGTTGTTTATTGTTTACATTGTCGCACGTGCTCCGTAACTTGACGGGCAGTTCTGGGCTCTTCGGTATTATTAAACCTTTGTGACAGTTCACAATGCAGCAAGAATGCGCACTTGCTTTCCAAGACGACGAAGGGGCACGAGATAAAAGCGTGAGGAACCTAGGGTGCCTGAATGGTTTAGCGGCGGGTGGGCGAATCCTTCAGGCACCCTAGTGGAACCCCGTTTGCCGCGCGTGCAAAGGGAAAACCAAGCAAGCGCGACCCGTCCGAGCTACCGGAGATTCCCCCTCCCTCCGCTCGATTTGCAGCCGACAACTGAACCACGCTTCCTCCAAGTGTTACCCATGGCCAAGAAACAAGGTGCGGTTTCGTAGCGGTAGGTGGAAACAGGAACTGACGTTACTTGTTGAGACCTGTTTTAGACCAATCGACGAACTCAGTGGTACGTCAAGTTGCCCATGGGCAAGTTTGCGTCACTGCGCGCACGAGAGGGATTGGTCAGGCGCAGGAAAGAGAAGCGGGAATTGTTTTTCGAAATGGAGGGTCTGCGCGGCGCGCAGCGCCGTAATATTCGGAAAATGTGATCGCCGCGGTCTACTGTACGAATTGGCGAGCTTGTTTGGGGGGTGTAAAAAAAAAAGTAGGAGCCTGTTTTCTGGCCCTTTAAATGGCACAGCTGTATTTCCTAACACAGGGATGCTGTCCTTTCATATGCTTAGCAAAACGACTGAACTAATATTACGAAAAGTCAGTCTTTACGCAGCTACTTGAGCTATAGGGATCATGAAAGTAGCATTTCGCTCTGGTGCCGGAGCTTCGCTCGTGAGCTGCGTTGCCATGCGGTTCACTTGGCCATCTGAGGAGCCTTCACCATAGTGTGTTGACGCCGGAAGGCTTCTTTCATGGGCGACATCAAGATCTTCTGGAATTCTATATATTCAAGAGTAATAGAAAAAGAAACATTTCAATAATTAAATGTTAAAACAGAAAAGGAAAATGGACCTTCACTTCCAATAATTAAAAGTCTTTCTGAAGTGTGCTTACTGATACAAGCTTCTAAGGAAACTGGATTAGATTTGTTGCAGTTGTGACGTCCTCGCAGCTCCATTTGGCTGGAGCTTAATAGAAAAGTTAGTATATGTTTATATGCCAGTACTGATCGCTCACACGGACACACACACGCACACGCACGCACGGACACACGCACACACCAGCTAGATACTAATCAATGCTTGACAGGATGCCATATACTTCAGTTCATCCACAGTCTCTTACTACTGCGCATGCAAGTTGGGCCTCCAATCTGGTGTTGCTATTTATTGCTTTCAATTACAGGCAAAAATTCATTCTAGTATTCTGAATATTACAAGGTGCATCGATCCTGATCCAATTAAAAGATATTAGCTTCACGTAAACTGCACCCATAAAGTGCAGGGGTGTGCGAAAATTCAAAATTTTCGAATGACGAATCGAATATCATTCTATTCGGTTCGGTACTCGAAACAAATACTGCACACTCAAAATACCAAATATTTCTAATGCTTTCACCAGCAACGATTGGAAAACCTCAGCGTAACGAAATCTTGGAATACCGAGGGATAATTTTTCTTGTCTTAATTGTTGTATTACCAAGACGCACGCATCCCAAGATTTTCCTTTTGGACTATCGATGCTATATTTCACAGAATCAAGGCGTTTTTATTTAATACTCCACTCTCATCGAATACACAGCGTCACTAATCTACTACCATCGTCATGACAGTCACCTTGATGTTGACTAATAAAATTTGTTTAATTTTATTGCATCAGTTTTAGTTAAAGGCTTCTAAGTAAGTACAACCTGGAAAACTAATTAAGGCTGTACTTCAAACTGTTGCGAAACATCTAGAATGCAAGTAAAGCTGCAATGGGGGCTAGTTGGTGCGAATACATGCGCGTACTAACAATTGTTTATTTTTGTGCCACACACTTTCTTATGTATGACTCAGGAAAAGAAAAGAAAAGAAAGTACGCCAACGAATAGTGAAAGACAAGAATGCGCATGTTGTGCATGAGTGAAAACGTCACCATCCACGAAGAGCACTTGCAAGGCATATCTAACTTATCACAGCTGCTTTTAACTTATCATAGCTGCGTAGTTATGTTCCTTGAGCCGTGCGTTAAGACATCGGCCCGTCTGCCCGATGCATTTATTGTCAAAAGAAAGTGGGATGGCGTACACAACACCATCTGTTCAGTCCACAAACTTGTTCCTGTTTGACAGTGCAAATGTATCCCTGGCATTCACGTTGAGGTGCGTTAATCTTTTCGTAATGTCCCTTCAATTTGAAGAGTGCGAAAAAACAACATCGGCGTCATGTTTAGCAGCAGTTTTCTTAATCCTATGGGAGAATTAAGTGATGAACATGAGGGATGACCACTAGCTTTCGCCTCTGTCCACTCGGGCTTGATCGAGAGGGCGCCTTCTTTCTGGAAGTGACGTTGCGCAGTTCCTTCTCGGCTACCGAGCAAATCAGCTTATCAGGGTAACAGGCCTGCTTAAGCCTTCTGGAACCACTTTTTGTTAAACTAGGTATTACTACCTTCTTCAGGTATGTAGACGATTTTCTTCTCTGTATCCCTGATGGGGTAAATGATCATAGCAACCTGGAAAGTGTTTTACCCCTGTTTGAGTGTCAGTTCCAAGGGTTAGAGCTTACTTTATAAATACCAGTTGAAGGTGTTATCAAACTCCTAGACTTTAAACTATTTTGAGCAGACACCAAACCTGTTGGAAATACTTCCCGAGGGGAGAGAAGGATCTTCTTAGGTTTCACTCAGGCCACTCGAAACTTGTCAAAAGAAATGCATCGAGCAAGCCATGAAAGAAAGTCGTGTAGGCCCGCTGTCCAAGACAGTATTGCTAGACAAGTTACCAGACGGGCCGGTGTCTTAACGCACGGCTTAAAGAACATAACTACGCATGTTCATTGTTAACACATCCTGGCAATCTGGCCGCGCACTGCGCTGCGTGCAAATGTAAGCCATCTTTTCCGGGTACAAAAGTGTTGAAGTGCGCATCTGATCAAACGGAAAGAGAAACCGTCGGTGCTTTTTTTATTCCCACAAGTGAAGGTTGCGTTAGCTCACCATGGATCATCCTATCTCAAAAAGAAATAGAGTTCTTCAAAGCAGCTATGATAAGTTAGACATGATGCTCTGCAAGTGGTTTTCGTGGGTGGTGACGTTTTCTGTCATGCACAGCATGTGCTTTTTTGTCTTTCACTATTCGTTGGCGTACTTTCTTTTTTTTTCCTGGGACACACATGAGAAAGTGTGTGGCACAAAAATGAGCAGTTTTTAGTACGCGCTTCACCCTGTGTGTGTCTTTTTCTCTGTAAATTCATCAAGTTTCTGTCAGCGCGAACAAGCCATATATCTCGAATGCTCTTATTGCCGCTGCATGTGATCTTACCTCAGTTTATATAATTCAGGTATTCTGGTCAGTTAAGAGTAATTGTAATGTACCCTTGTTAAAGGTTGGGAATATTTCTGTAAAATAAAATGCTGCAGAAATCTAGGGCTGTTTTGAAAATGGTTGCCTTACTGTTTTAGGCTTGCACTGAATGTGGTTTCCTTACTATTCGAAAACTGCTCGAAACGTCTTCGACAAGTATCCGTATTCGATTCGGTGTCACCACTGTTTGATTGATATTCGATTCGGTTCTAAGCTTCACCGTTCACGAACCTCTAATATCTAACCATCACCACCCATTATATCCTAATATAGAGCCGAGCGTGAATGAAACGAAAGCACGACATAGATATGACAAATCTCGCAAATAAAATGATCGATGAGGTGCCGGACGTTGCGACACAAATTTCTTGATGTGACGCTATCGAATATTTTTGAAGCAGGACGTTTAATGAGAGCCGGCCTATTCCTCTTTAAATACTTTGAGTGGGGCTTGCTCGACATGCGTGGAATCAGGGACGGTCACGTGCCTTCTGCCTAACGCGAGATCCCGAGGTGTGCCACTATCGGGGCGTCCAATAACGAGTGCGTTGTCCATCTCGAGGTCCATGGGTGAAAAAAAAAAACAGAAATTTCTAGTCGCACGATCACTGCTAGTTCGTTATTACATTAACTGTACAGGACCAAAACATATTGGCATAAAAACGCTCAACAGTTTACATATATAGAACCTATAGATGCGCCGGAAGCGTCGCACTCGCAGTTTTTGTGAGATAAATTAGTGCGAGTGCAATCTGTAGAAATTAGACGAGCAGTTACACCACACTACACTGCACCAAACAAAGAAGACGCCCAACGCAACATATTTTTCACAGGCGTGAAAATAGGCAATCGTAAAGTGGCTGCGCGCGGTGCCTACCCTACTAGTTCTTCATACACTGGAAAGACTGCCGAGGCCAGCCACTCAGCCAAGAACTGCATTTCAATGATGTTCTTGAATTGCACTAACTCGCTCAAGCGGGCCATCTGTGCACACGAGTGTTACCATTCATTAAAATTAGCGTAAAAGGCAATGTTTTACACAGCAAACCTCAGTGAACCAATCATACAGCTGCGCACATTTACTGGTACATATCTCCGTTCCGTCGCGAGCGTTTGACCAAGTCCGAGCGTTTGACCAAGTCTCGGACTTGGTCTCGGACCAAGTCCGATACCAAGTCCCAGAATATCTCTACATAGCACACAAATTGTGCTTATGACAGGCGCTTACGTATTCATGGAGCCTGCCAATGCACGCCCAAACTCTCTTCATTTCGTCGCGGTCGCATAAAATTTCCAGCCCCACAACAAATACAGAGCTGAAAGCCAGCGAGGAGAACGATACACAGGATGCAAGAGTTCCCGATTTGTTATCCGCCTTGCCGCTGATTTATAAGCTGTATAAACACTCGCCACTGACCTCAATGAAGTGAACGCAGGATCAAAAGTTCGAGGCGTGAAAGGCAAACTTGTTAACGATGTTCCCAGAGCCTCCGCCACGAACGAAGCTTCGGAAAACTACGCACATTTACCGGCAATGAAAATGGCGCAAGCTCTCTGTAGACCTATAGTCAAGCACACGTCAATTGAGCTCCGTAACCGCCACAACGCTCTGCCATTGAAGGTTTGTCGGTAACAGCGCACGGGCATGCTCTTTTCTTTTTGCGGTGAAGATCCGCTGCAGAGAGACACAGCCGTGCTGGTCGTTATTTCTTGAGCGTCAGTCCCGCGTTTGGTGCGCTTTGTTCCGTTGCAGCACTATATAATTGTTTCATAATGGAAGAAAGGATTCATGGGAAGGTCCTCCTCGATTAATGACTACACTGACGCGCCTAAATATATCTAAGACACGAGGTCCTGATACGGCGTCGCTTTACAGTCGTAAGTGGAACAAGGCAAAACACGCAATTCGGTAACTGGAACGAATCGCTTGTTTCAGTTACACATGTCTCGTTCCACTTAACTAAGCAAAAACCAAAAGAAAAGGGTACTGTTCCGGATAAAGCTCGTGAATAAACTCGGATTCACACAAAACCCCCGCCTGTTACAGTTAATACATCTTCAAGACTGTTTTATCTGGAACATATGTGCAACAATATTAAGAGTGTACTATAGTGAAAGAAAATATGCTCTATATTTCACTACTCGGCACGCCAAGGAAAGCGAAGGCGGTGCGCTGCGCGTCTGCTTAAAAAAGCAGGTTTTTTACCTCTACGTGATATTAAGGTTTTCTAGAAGGCTTGACGATCGGCTTTATTGGTAAAGCTTAGCGGAAATGTGAAGCGCCAGTGGTGAACAATTTAGAAGAAAGACAACACGGGCGCTCATGTCACAGTCATTCTTAGTTCTTTTGAACACCTCTCACTTTTTCTTAGCCTGATTCAGACAGCAATGGGCCTTTCCTAATGTTTTCGTATATGTGCATTATACAGGGTGTTTCAGCTAAAAAGCACCGAGTATTAATTGATTAAACATAGGCGCCACGCGTCTCCAATAAGCGCAGTATTGTTTTGAGCCATATACAGCACGTCAGAATATTTTTATTGCGATAGCAATTATATGGACAGTCTCGGCTGGATTTTGCCATCGCCGTCGCCGCCGTCATGCACCGTATAGGTATAAGTATGTAAATATATATAAAAGCCCCAAAGAAAAATAATTCAGAAAAATGCTTCCGAAGCGCGGAATCGAACCAGGTACCTCTTCCTCCGCAGCGGGTGGCGCTAGCCACTACGCCACAAACGCAGATCCTCCACGCAGGTAACGGCGAGCGTTATATACACACCCTTTACCGCCGGACGGACTCAGAGACGGCTGCGCTTATAAGCGTTTCTTCATTACCAGCGAGATGGCGTTAGGAGCGCGACAGGCGCATTTAAAAGTCGTCGGCGAGCTCGCTCGCTTGTTGCTTGGGTAGTCAAAAATGGACGCCGACCGGCGAGTTACGCAGTTCTCAGTTGCTTTGAGCGTTTTACTTAATTTTGCGCCTAGTTTTAGGCTCAAAAAGAGCTTAAAACGTACGCAGGAACTTGTCCGCTATGCCTGCAGAGTCTGACATGTTTGACGAGCGATCCCTGCTTCAACAAACCGTGCCGAAAGCAGGTGGTCCGGGCGACGGCTCTGAGCAGCGCGCGGTCCCGAAGCGCGGTCGCCGCCGTTATTGTTGCATGGTTAATTGCCTCGAAAGTGGGGGTAAGGATCCTGATGTGCGGTTTTACTGGTTCCCCTGAAAGCCGTACGAAGTGGAGCGACGGAACCGCTGGATACGTGCCGTCCGACGCGTGAAGTGAGTACGCGAGCAAAACGTAGTTTGCAACGCAACGTGCTGATTACTTTTCGTACGCACGTGCACGCGTTTATATATGTATACATTCCCTGTGTGTGCAGTCCAGACGGCACGCCGTGGCTGCCGACGGCGATCACGAGGATATGCAGCCGGCATTTCGTGGGAAACGAGAAAAACGATGCCGTGAGTCACCCTGCATATGTGCCTATATACGATTTTTCCGGCTGCTTCCAGCGGCCGGTGTAAACATTGCGCGCCGTCGCTTCTCGACCGCCACCGCACGCTGACAGAATTTGGCGAATTCCCTAGAAGCAAATGTTGAAAATTACGACCGTGCATGGGGAAAAAGTGTGTTTGCGACTGAATGCGGCAGAAAACGGCACACGGCGCGAATGCGCTCATTCGGGCCACCGACGGCTAGCCTGATCGTCACTGGACCTTTCTTGATTCCGTTTCGTCGTGTAATGCAAATCATTTCGGCTTTCTCAACAGCAATCTTTTCGTTTATGCACTGTCGTTAATCACGCGAGCATGCCTCGTAAAACTTAACTCGAGTTCAACGTCGTATGAGATTCGCTGCACTTGCGAGTTGCAGCGCGCCGAAATGGTTCCTTCGATCTCCTGCACGTCGTAAACATACTTGACGTTGCCGAGCTTCTTGCGTTTACGCAGATTGCTTGGCCTGAAGAACTCAGCCACGCCGGAAATTGGCCGAGATCCAAAGCGCAGCACAACCGACAGCGGCGGCTCCATTGCGCATCTGAGATTAGTGCTGCATGCGGCCGCCAGTCTGACTACTCGAAACCAAAGAACTTATCGTAGGAGGCGCTTTTTAGCACTGTTTTCGCAGCGCCGCCTGGGCAGCCAGTCAGGCCTATACTTGCGCAGGGAGAACCTTGCCCTTCCACTGTCTGCTCGCGCGGTTTTCTTGTGCTGAGGGGAAGAGGGATGTTTCACGCTTTCACCGTGATGTCCGCGCTCATGTTACGGAGCGTACGAAAGCCACTCGAGCTCAAGAGACGCCGCTAAACGAACAAGCACAAGATGAGCGCGAACTATCAAGTGTCACAGCTCGACACTTGAAGCACGCTAGTTTCCTTCGCTGCTTCGGCCCCCTTTGCAACAGGAGCGCTGTTCAAACTGAGAGTATCCATTGGCGAGCCTCACTTCATATAGCATTAGTTTCTTGCTATCGCATTCATTGCTTCGGCCTTGCGGTGAAACTGTTACTTTTTTTTCCAATCCGCCAAGCTCGGCAATCAAGAAAGATTGGTTAATAAACTTTTGAAATAGTAACTCTAGCAAAAAATCTCCAATGCTAATGTTGTAGTGCTTCTTCAGAAACATCAGATCTTTAAATTTATGCTAGGATGACTCCCCTAATTAACTTTTTCCAGCGTTTCTTTAAAGGAGCAGTGACATCAAGTTAGTTATCGACCCCATAGCAATGATACACTGCTGATAATGCCACAGGGAGATGAATAAATGTCTGTAACATTGATCGGTATGACCAGTAACGAGCGTCGTTCAAAACGGGTGCAAAGCCCGCCACTTCGCAACTCTGGCAACGCTGCCGCGCTGTCACCACCACGGTCACGCCACGAAAGGGCCCCATCTGATCGCGTGGCCACACAAAACGGTGACGCGCGTTTCAGCTGTCCTTTCGTCTTCTAGGCGCGCACGTGTAGTCATGTCTTCGTCACCACCGCCGTCGTGGCCGTCGTCAGTGTCTACAAGTGATCAAGAAAATACTGATGAAATCGCTGCGATTCGCGACGTCGTGAATCATTCTCGCTTCGATCGTCTGCAAAGAAGCGATTCTGAAATCGACGCCGGTTCGAGCAGCTCCGAATAGGCACCTGGAGACGCACGCTTGGGCTGGCAAGAACACAGAACAAGAAGAAACGTTTTGGACAGGACAGGCGCTCCTCTCCTGTCCAAAAAAGTAAGCACTGCGGTGACTAACAACAACAAACGATATATACTCAACAATTTATTAAAGGTGAAATACGTCCGCACTGCTCAGAATGTCCGCACTGCTCCATTACGCCGAAATCGTCGTCGACACCACGCGGACAACACATCGTTGACGTTATCGTTACTAGCACATCATCACTCAGAACCTGGGGCGTGGCCTAGGGGCCAGCTTAACACGTCCTGATGCTGTCGATGTCGAAGGGTGCTGAACGCATCGTTGAGCTTTTTACGCTGTTCGTCCTCGAAATAAAATAACTTCAACGCAAATGACGCAATTCATACTTCGCTGAAAAAAACTTTTGCATACCAATCTATCGAGTGAAGGTCACATCTGGAGCTTGAAATTTTATGTCACTGCTCCTTTAAAGCGCGTGATATTAAAAAAAAATACGACTTGACTGCCGCCTAACGCGCGGCGCTTTTAGTGCTCTCAAATGTAAGTTGAACGAATTATCAACAGCTGCTCCGCGTACGAAGTTCGATCGAGCAGGCTACCGGTGACTGCGATGGACGCTAAATGATGGCAGGGGAGTACCATCCTAAAAAAAATATCTACGAAAGAGTGGCGGCCACGTGTGAGTGAATCCTTTATCTCGGTCCTTCATCACGCTGTCACCCTCGCCCCTTCCGCCGTGTTTCTTCGTTGGTGCGAAAAGAAAAAAAAAATGCTTATACGCTGCATCCAATGCTTCCTACGGTCTCATGTGGCATTTGCTCCATGGCTGCCGCTTTTTCGTTAAAGATTTTTTTGTTGTTGTTGAAACGATATGCTCCTTTTGTTACTTAAAGTCCATCCAAGTCACTGATAGCCAGCTCAGTGGACCTTCGCGTACGAAGCAGCCTTTGATAATTCTTTCAACTTACACTTGAGGGCAGTAAAAGCGCCGCACGGTAGACTGCTGTCAAATGGTATTTTTTTAAAATTCGCGTGCTTTAAAAAACTTGACATAGCTTGAAAAATTCGATGTTTCTGAACAAGCGCTACAACTACAGTACTGAAGATTTTTTCTTTAGAGTTACTATTTAATAAGTTCATTAAGCATTCTTTGTTACTTGCCGAGCTTGGAAGATTGTAAAAAAATATTCTGGCGTGCTCTATATGCTCAGAACAGTACTGTGCTAACTGGAGATGCGTAGCGCCTATGCTTAGCTTTTTATTACTTGGTGCTTTTTAGCTGAAACCCCCTTCATGAAAAGGTAAAATCACGGATCTTGGCGTCGTAACAGAATGTCGATGAATGAGCGAATGCAGATAAAAACTCGCTGAAGAACGCCCATAGCGGACTACAATTCGGCCCTTCCTTTATTATTTTAATGCGCCACATGTTTGACAGCTTATATCATAAGAGCATTTTGTTGTGAAGTGCGACAGTGAAGTAAGGAGCGAGGTCAATTAAAAAAAAACAGAAAAGCAGCGCCATGTCGGCAGACAGCTCGCGTTCGAGAGACCGTTCCGCGATTCGACGATTTTAGTATCACATGACTACATTGCTTTATTAACTTCATGTTGGTCATTCTTGAATGCGCACGCAGTTATCCTTGCCTATTAGACAAGTAGCAGGCGCCAAAAGTGACGGCCTAGCCAGCGTCACGAGCAAATGCAAACGAAAATACGCGACCCCAGTCGCTGTGTGTTCCTTATAAATGCGAAGCATTTCTTAGCGAACCTTTGGCACATGGATCGTTTCTATCTATATCTATCTATGTAGCCGCCTGCGCGTCTGGGTGCTTTCGTGATCGCCTTTTTAACTTGGTGTAGACCAAAATTGGCATGGGAGGGCAACAAGATTTGACGAATATGACTGTCGGGTCATGACATGAATAACGCCAAAATTCTGTCCCGTAAGTCGTCAAACCCTTTCCTCCAGACACGTGTGGCACGTAACCGTTTACCACGGACTGCGGTGTACGGGTATGCGCCACAGTTTATACCTACCCAGGAATGGCGAGAACAGACATTGCTGACTTAAATGCGAGAGCGTTAAGAAAAATCGACATCGGCAGCGTTGACCCGAGGAATGCAAAGAACGAAAATTAGGATCCCAGCAGGAATCAAACCCAAGCGTTCCGCGTGACAATCAGGTATTCTACCACAGAGCCACGCGAGGTCTATAAACTGGCTTGGAAAAACGGCCTATGCGGGCGTAATTGCGGTGCAACGTCAATTGCGGTTGTGGTGCTGGCTATCTAATTTTGCAAGAAAGCAATAAACACTACATGATACTCCTAGGATACAGGCGTCATATTATTCTGTGGTTCCAGTGTTGGCTCCGCTTTTATAGCAGTCTAATAAACATTAAAATTACACCATCTCCCGCTAAAGGGGACCATGAGGCGATGCGAAGCCGGAGCACTTGCACGATCGCGTTCCGTTGGCGTTCGTTGGGCATGCTACCGACCTCGCGTCGTGGAACGCGAAGAGGGACGCTACGCGCGTCGTATCTTCCATCTAGCCTGGCTGTTAATTCTCACAGAGGGAGCGGGGAACGCGGTCGACAGGCGGGCGAGAGGGGGGCAGCGTAGGAGAGGAGAGAGAAGGGGAGGGGACGCGCATGCGCTCGAGCTCATCGCGGCGTTGCGCAGGAGAGAATTTGGGCATGTCTAGCCCGCGTTTCAGAGGAAGAGTGGAAAGGGGGAGGGGTACGGGAGAGGGGGAGGGGAGAGGGAAAGTGGAGAGGGGGTGTGTGTGGAGAGGGTATGCGCATGCGCAGTAAGGGTGGTCACGCCGCACACCACCGGATTGAGCTCGGCCTTAAGATACTTCGCATCTAATATTTGTATTTCTATGATTCAGCAAATTAAATTAAAGCATTGCCTGACCCCGGAGGAATACATTAACGAAAGTTACGTATGATATTCACACCATCGCACCGTAAAGTGCACTTAGTCCGCCAGAGCAACGCAGTTTCCTCTTCATTTCTTACGAGGCTGGGCGATGGCCTCATGCTGACCGATGATGATGCTAGATTGACTGACAGCCGCTTTGTAGACTAGGCTACGTAGGCCACATACGCTCTGGTAGTCTACGAACACGACCAGCGTCATCCACTGATGTTGATCTACGTAGCACTATCCAGGCCTACCAGCCTCGACGGCCTATATCTCACCAACGCGAAGGGTGACTTCAGGTTCCGACATGTCGCCGGCTCTATCGACAGACAACTTGTCGACGAAATGACGCAGGCATCCACGATTTCCAACAGCTGTACTGAACCTCATACTTCACTACACATAGACCCCTCGTCACCGCGATCACGACTGGATCCAATAACAAATCATGACCAGCTGCTGGTGCTCACAGAGCACGGTGATGATGACCTTGTTCGAGAACTGTCAGGAAACTGTTCCACGCATGCGTTCGTGAAACGTGCGTGCGTTCTCCATCATAAGGGACAAGTATAAGCACTACATATCAGCTTGCCGCTTCTAGTGTTGGTAATACCCACGTTGCCGTTGGCAGCGTTACCGAACTGTAAACAACTGGTTATATAACACATATGCGGCTCTTCAACATATATGTGTGCTGTTATGACTGGCAGTCGGTGGCGACGCGCTGACCATGAGAATTGGCGGGCGCGGCGTTCTCACACTGCTAGAACACCTGCATCCTTCCTGGAAACGGAATTCCCGGGACGGCAAGCGACCGACAATGGGCAGAATCTCGAACTAAAAGAGGGACGGCCAAGCTGGAGACGTTTTCACAATGGGCCACCTGGGCTTATATTGGTGTGCTGCGAAGACGACCTGACCTGTATATTTAGACAGGAGTCGCCGCAAACCCTCTTCTGCCCTTCGGGGAAAAGAAGAGTACGAGGAACGAGCCCGAGGAACCTGTCGCCTTGCTTCCCCCACAAGCGTGCCGTCGACCACCTGACCCTTGCTGTTTCGAGAGTGCAACGACCCCGCAGCGACAGTGAAATGAACTGTGCCATGGTGGGTGGGGTCGTGTGTGTGATTGGTGGTTATCAAGAAGGAGGAGTCAGCCGGAGGGGTTAAAACGACGGTGCTGAGTGAGAAATGGGGCTCTGAGCCCTCGGTAACAGGCTCATCCAATTCGCTCGTCGTTGAACTCTGACCTTGTCACGATGTAAATTGAGTGTACAAAAAGTGCTTATTGTTTTCCCATCTTGCTAGCATCAGTTCCTCAACCCGGAGACTCGACTACGCTACCAAACGGAGTCCGGGTACGACGCTGTCCTATCGTAGCAACAACCTGGTTGCCGAGAAAGGACGGATCTAAATACCGTTCGCAACAACTGGTTGCAGCGGCGGGAAGGATCCAAATAGACAGGCACAACAGTGTGTATAAAATTTATACAAACCTTAAGCGTCACACTGTAACGTTTCGCTTCCCGCCGCATGCTTCGCATAACATCGACTCCCACGGTACGTGGAATCTGCCGAATTTTTATTATATGCGTGTGTTTTTTATATATGTGAGACAAGTTTGTCTCAGGCTTTGGGCGTAACAAACGAAGAAAAAAAAAAAACGAGTATTTCAGCAGTATAAATATCCTGAGAAATTCGAGAAAGAAACGGGTACAATATAGTCGAGGGGAAAACAAACAAATCTTTCTCCAATTGCTCTGGTTAATTCATGATACTGACGCAAACTAATTCAAGTTAGCGTTATAACTTGAACGAACCCCAATCGTTGAAAGAACCCTATTATTTTTTTATTTGCACGTCGGTCACCCCAAAATAACCTTCAAATGTACACATTTACGCCCCTAAATTCTACGAAAAGCCTTTATATTTTCTCGAAATCGTGCCATGCTGACAAATCTGCAGATGTGTTCAATTCTCGTAAACCACAGAAGGTTCAATGCGAAGAATCATCCTTCAAATAAAAGATGGCGCTATTCATAGCTTGGCGGTATAGTTTATACATCATTCAAAAGGCGGATTAACAGCGCTAACACGGGACAAAAATACGGCAGATCCCACGTTCCGTGGGAATCGATGTTATGCGAAGCGTGCGCGGGAAGATGACTGTGGCGTAATTTTTCGCATTGAGCGAAACGTCACGGAATGACGCTACAGAAATTTGCGAATGGTATACGGACACTCATAGAGTAGCATAAGTGTTATATAACCATTTGTTTACAGTTGCATAACGATGCCAACAGCAACATTGGTGTTAAGAACAACGCACGCGGCAAGCTGAAATGTAGTACTTATATGCTTCAATACTGGAGAGCACGAATCCGAACAGCACAAACAAGGAACACAGATGCACAGGACAGGCGTGACTCGCAGCTGAGCTTTATTCAGAAAAGTTTCTCTAGATATATACACAGCCGTGCGGCACGCGCAGGCGCACTGCACGTATGTTACAGTCACAGTTGCTGTTGTTACAGTTGCGTTACAGTTGCTATGCTTACAGTTGTCCGTAATGACGGAGAACGCACGCACATTTCACGAACCCGTGTGCATGTGTGAAGGGGTTCTTGACCGTTCTTGAACAAGGTCTTCATCACCGTGAACAGCTAGCACCAGCAGCTTGACCGGATTTATCGCAACCGTTCGTGATCACGCCTACGAGGGGTCTAAGTGCAGTACAGCTGGTGGAAATCGCGGATGCCTCTTACGAAGAAATGATCTATGATGCTTCCTGTCCTGGACATGGCAACGAAGTCTTGTGATGCTCTGTCCACATCCAGGCATTGTTGGGTTCATCCAGGCATGCAATGTAAGAACCAGGCGTTGCTGGGTTTTGATAAATCAATCTTGAAGTCACCAGTAAGGATGAGGGCCTGGCCCTCTCGATATAGTTGTTGTAGGAAGCATTGACCTCGGTGTTTGCGTAATCCACGTGGCCCACGTTGCGGACCACGTGGACGAGTGGATGGTAGTCCAGCGTCTTCCAGGGGTGTTCTGTAGCTCCGTCACTTTCATTGCGTCCGCCACGGTGGTTTAGTGGTTACGGTGATCGGCTGCTGACCCGAAGGTCGCGGGTTCGATCCCGGCCGTGGCGGTCGCATATCGATGGCGGGGAAATGCTAGAGGCCCGTTTACTGTGCGATGCCAGTGCACTTTAAAGAACACCGGATGGTCAATATTTTCGGAGCCCTCCGCTAGGCGTCTCTCGCAATGATATCGTGATTTTAGGACGTAAAACCCCAATTATTATTATTATGATTATTGTCACTTTCCTTGCCAGTCAATGTGTATGTTCGCGGTTTGTTTTGATTGAATGAATGAATGCATAGTTCATTGAGACTCTGTATCACCTGTGGTACATACCCGCATAAAATGAACTCTGCTATGCGGGTATGTGCCACACGTGACTGAGAAAAAGGGTTTCGTGACGTACTCGACAGTTATTTTGCGTTATTCATGTCATGACCAGTGAATCGTGTTCGTCATACACTGATCCTCTGCTATGCCAATCTTGGTATCTTACAACCTATGGAGAGGACCATGAGAGCGCCCAGACGTAGGCGGCTAGATAGATAGATAGATAGATAGAAATGGCCAAAGTGCCTGAGGTTCGCTAAGAAATGCATTTAATAATAAAACGAAGCGAAAACAACACAGGTGGCTACCCAAGTGCTGCTTAGATGTTTCACGCTTTACCGGACAGGACCGTACTTGACCGCTTACGCTTGTTTGCCTATCTGGCCATATCCGATTGTCATTTGACGGTGTGGTACACTGGGAATATAGGACATATTGCGGCACTTGCCGATTTATAGAACCTGTAACTTAACACAGACGATGTAGCTTGAAGAGTCTGCAACCGCAAACATTCCGCCCTTGGTGATGCACGTCGCAGACTTATTCAGACAGCAGTTTCCCTTTTTCCTGTAGTTGTTAGAACAACCAAAGACGGCGCAGTGGTTTCCTATTGACACATCACTGGCTGACATTAGAAAAACAACAGCTTTAATAAAACGGAGCAAAAAATGAAAAGGGAATGGAAGAGAACTAGCGATGAATCAAGAGAAAAAGAAACAGGGAAGAAAAGGGGGGATGAAGAAAGAGACTGAAGAAAGAGAAAGAGAAGAGAAGAAGATGAAGATGAGAAGAGAAGATGAGAAGATGAAGAGAAGATGAGAAAGAGAAGTGATTATGGTATGATACAGTGAGTTATGTACATGGCCGGTTCCGGGATTGGCCTATTGGATTGTACTTTTTATCATGACGTAATATGCGTCCGTCATGCCAATAGCCACTTCATTCAGTAGCGTACAAATCCGCCCTGTAAATGAAAAAAAAAAGCCGATCAGGAAATGTGTGCACGTCCGTTAAATTTGCATACCAAGCAGCATATATTGTCTTTCGTTTTTTAATTACGTGAATTGTGGTTACTATGTCGCGCTACAAGATCTGGCAGATCCCAAGCCCAGTGGAAATCTGCGCTATGCCTAAGGGCTGGCTATGGCTCATTGTTTGTCATTACCCTGTGATACCTAAGTTCTATACAATTCGACGTTATGTCGGCACTCGCACTCTAGGCACCATTGTACAACACAACAGTCGGCCAAATGGTGTCGCTTTTGGGCGTGTATGTAAGGTGTGACATGGACTGCATGTCCTCTCATTTATGTTATGTCCTGCGTAATGAAATGTACCATCTTAAAGATTTCTGCAACGACGTCTCGTTCATGCAAGTCATGTGATATTACAGTACCATTCATACCATGGCATACGATTAATTACAGCTTGTATGTCATAAATGCATGCACTCATTGGCGCTTACTTACACAAATTTTAACCGAGAGCTGGCTGCACTGTGTTGGATGTACGGGGGTATACGGCATGTTCGTCATGTTCAGTCACTTATGTGAAGCATATTGATATACGTAAGCTTCACAGGTGGCTGCAATTAAAGCCCCTGAAACTTCGTAAAGTAGTGAGATACGTGCTTAAAAGCGGGCGTTCTCCCTTTTCTCCCTCCTCCGCCCTCTCCGAGGCTGACGCCGCGTCGGTATTGGCCAGCTGCCGTCACGTGGGACCGCGCACAGCTCTGGCTTGTTTACAGTCGCTCTTGACTGCCATCTTTGCGCGTGAAGCGTGGACTCGCTGGCGCACAGCGCATGTGTTTTATGTATACGCACTTGTCATTCTGTGCGCGTTGTGCTGTGAAACACTATTCTCACAAGACCGACGTCGCTATTGCCTGCTATGGGCGGCTGCTGCGCCTTCTGATGTCAGAACAAGTCTAGCCAAGGCAAAAAGCTCCTCATGATACCGTCCGGTAAACGCGACGAGTTTCGACAAAATACTTGGTTGCACACAATCGGAAGGGAGAGCTTCAGGCCGACATTTTCCACTTGACTATGAGAGGTAAGTTGCGAGTCTCTCATACTGTAAGTATGCGTCGAGGTTCGCGAAGTTCGATGCCCGCCGCCCGCTCTAACGCCGTATAGTAGAGCGGGCATCTCACCGCAGTACGTCGCCATCTCTCACGCACGTTTTATTACTGCGTCTGTGGGGTCTTTACTTTGTTTTTTGCCCAAAATACGTGGTTACATTTTCTGCTTGACGTGATGCGCCGACTGAGTGGAGGTATTGGTTAGTGCGCAGCTAGTATCATGCACGGGGACTGGCGATCAACAATGTGATTGCGAAACTTCAGAGATTCGTCGCAGCTCTCTTGAATAAAGAAAGCTTGAGTGCGAAAACTCGCATTAGGATTTATACTCCCCGTTTGTTTTTGTTGCGTCCTCGTTTAATTTAGAGCAAATAGCTTTCTCTGCCTCTTTTACGTTGACCGATCTGCCGATGGACTTGCGATGCGAAGGTAGCTATGCGAAGCGTGCGTTCCCAGCTGAGTCGTATAGCGCGCGTCCATCGTTTAGGAACATCACGTATACGTGCCATTTCGCGCCTAGGTCTACGTGCTATTTCGTGTGAAGGTTTATATTCGCGAGTGGAAGTCTCGCGAAGGAAACGTTTACGGTGACACGCTAGTTTTTACGTTCGCTTTCTCGTTCACTGAGCGATATAGTTCGTATGTCAGATACATCTCCAAGGCGCACTTGCGCAATACGGTTGGTGCGTTTAATCACATGACGAAACAACCAACGCCGTCCAAATATATCCACGATAACTGATGTATGCCTTCTGGCGTAATATTATTGCGAAAGCTCTAAGCGCCTCATCGAACGCTAAAACTGACCGTCGGCGACTTCGGCGTCCCGCGTCAGCGGTGTCAACACGAGTGATCCAAAATATCATCCCGCGAAGATGTCACCAAATGACGTCATCATGACGTCACAGATCGCGAAAACTAGTGACGGCATGGTGACGTCATCACGGCGTAACATAACGTGACGTCACACGATGACATCAGATGACATCGTCGCTTTCATTGCTTCCGTGATCGTTGGGCCGATAGCGGAGGCAACGCAAAACCAGGCGAGGTGCAAAAATCTTTCGGAGGGGTGCTGGCTAGGATAAATACGTCAACTCAAGAAGAACAAGAAGATGGCTTTCGCCTTCGAGTCGTCTTAGGCGAACGCATAAGGGACCCTGCGAGTTTTGCCCAAGCTCCTGGTGTCCAGGAATAGTTGATCTTGCGCGCGCGCTGACTTCAGGGATGGCAGTGCGTCTCGTGAGTTGGAATTTACCAATGAAAACACTGCCTTACTAATAAAAAACTACTAAATTTACCAATGAAAGGCAAGCACATGCTCTCTGCACATATTGTATACCCTATGCGGCACTACACAGAGCTGTCATGGGCCACCGTTACGCTCGTTTAGATAATTGTACAATACGTTATCAAACAGCAAAAGGCGCAGTTAATAAATGTGCAAAGACACCGGAGAGAAATTTTGTGCTCTAGAAGAAGATACACGCACTCTCCCTTGGCGCTCTTTTATGCATTTTTTTTTCATTGCCGTGATTTTTCCGCATCCTATTTGCGAAAAGGAGTAGCCGTTGCTATATAAAAGCGCTAACATCTTCTAAACAAAAATTATGTGAAATGCATAGTTAGGAAGGTTGTTTTTGCGAGCCCTAGGAGATGAACATTAAATTTTAAGTCGCAAATGAAGGAATTAAATAGGTTTGGATGCTCGTACGACAGAAAGGCAGTGCCGTAAGGGACAACTTACAAACACAGGAATTTGTGCTCTCGAGAATTCCAAACGATATTGGCAAGCAGCAACAAAAAACAATGTTGGCGCGATTGACACGTTCGAGCCGGCCCTCCAGCTGTTCTTCCTGAAATGAGTGAGAAAAATATATTAGTTTTATGAAGCGCGCGCCATAAGACCGCGCACACAAAACATCTAATAATTTCACCTCCCCGCTTTCTGTCGAGTGCCTTGTGCATGTGAGAAAGATATTGTCGATCGAAGGGGAAACAGCGCGAAAGACGACGTCAGTAAAGGCACACACAACCACACGTAGCGCTAATCGGCAACTGTAGTTTGTTCGATGTCGTCAACGATATGTTCAACCAACTAGCCGACAAGTTCACCCTTCAAGACATGAATCAGCATGAAGGAAAAATACTTTTGTTGTAGAACCAATATTAATGAGAACTAACAGACAATAACTCCAAGGAAAGTATAGGGGTTGTTATTAGTAGTAAATGTAAGGTAAATGTGAAGAAAGAAAAGTGGACGAAAAGATTACTTGCCGCGGGCAGAGACCGAACCTGCGACCTTCGAATAATGCGCCCGATGCTCTACCAACTGAGCTACCGCGGCGACCATCCCCCCCGTCCACTTTATGGGGTATATATGTACATTTAAACGTGGCAGTGTCAGTCAGCGCCGCCAGTAGCCATGACGGCGAGTGTGGAGCACTCTTTTTCTGCCTGTTGGCGCCACGTAGCACGTGAACTTATTACGAGCTGGCAGCTGACCAATAATCTCTTGCATACTCCCTGAAGGCATCAAGTCTGCCAGAACGAGACCCTCGCTATGAATGAAGGAAAGACGATTACTTTTAAGGGCTCGTTTCTTAGTTAGACACAATATTAATGAGAACTAACAGACAATAATTCCAAGGAAAGTATAGGGGTTGTTATTAGTAGTAAATGTAAGGTAAATGTGAAGAAAGAAAAGTGGACGAGAAGATAACTTGCCGCGGGCAGGGACCGAACCTGCGACCTTCGAATAACGCGTCCGATGCTCTACCAACTGAGCTACCGCGGCGGCCATCCGCCCGTCCACTTTATGGGGTATATATGTACATTTAAACGTGGGAGTGTCAGTCAGCGCCGCCAGTAGCCATGACGGCGAGTGTGGAACACTCTTTTTCTGCCTGTTGGCGCCACGTAGGACGTGAACTTATTACGTGCTGGCAGCTGACCAATAATCCCTTGCATACTCCCTGAAGGCATCAAGTCTGCCAGAACGAGACCCTCGCTATGAATGAAGGAAAGACGATTACTTTTAAGGGCTCGTTTCTTAGTTAGACACAATAATAATGAGAACTAACAGACAATAATTCCAAGGAAAGTATAGGGGTTGTTATTAGTAGTAAATGTAAGGTAAATGTGAAGAAAGAAAAGTGGACGAAAAGATAACTAGCCGCGGGCAGGGACCGAACCTGCGACCTTCGAATAACGCGTCCCTGAGTGACCCGTCGACCGGGTGGACGAATGAATTAATGCGGCTGCCGCGCAGAGGCGGACGCATAACCCCTCCAACTCGGCCTTCAGTAGCCGGTAACGAGGAATATCGCTAATCAGAGCTAAAAGCTACCGACGGGAAGTTACGGCCACGTAACTGTAGCAGCATCGCCTATGAAGAACACAACGGTGGCCGGCCTGCGAAACGAGGTGGACGCGCGAGACTCGAAGTCTCGAGCGACCAGTGCCGAGCGCTTTCGCGTACTCTGTTTCGCATACAACAGGTTAGATACTTAGAAAAAAAAAACATGCTTTTGCGCTAACGAATAATTCAATGTCTTTACCTCCAGAGTGTGATTTCGTTTTATTTTTCAGGCTGAGTAATACATGATTTGTGCCTTAATTAGAAATAAACAAACTCCGGTTTGCGGCTTTTAATGTGCTGTATCACATCACCTGACGTTTTGTTGTTTCAGTATTTCATTTGCAGCCGGTCGCGACGCCTCACGCGCAGGCTCGTGCTCGGCTCACACGAGGATTCACAACCGCGAAAACCAAAGAAAGCAGACACGCGGATTTATACATTTTGCTGACAGAACTTCTTGCACAGCTTCAACAGCGGTGCGCTTGATGTGTGAAACTGAGTGTAGTCAGGTTCGTTGAGTCATCACAACAACTTGGCTGCCAGCAGCGGCCTTTTGTTTAGCAAAATACACTGTATGTACTTACTACGGTGGCTTAATTGGCGTCATCGCTGCCCTCGCTCTCATGTCCTGACTTCACCGGCTACATCAACAGACTGCGTGTTTCATTCCGCACGCTTCGCGGCCCTGAACCGCGCTGCCAGCAACGTGCTTCCCATTATCCCGCAAAGCTGGCGATGTCGGAATTCCACGTCGCCAGCGTCGAATACGAAAGCCACTGCAACGCGCTTACGATGGTCGATACCGCGTCATCCATCGCGGGGACGAGCATTTTACATAAAAATCTGCAGCATGCCTACACGGCCTAGCGCTTCCACGACCATAATGGCATTGACAAACGCACTGTGCGCAGATATGCGACACGTGTGTTTGTTTACATCGGTCTGCCGCACATGCCTTTCCGTTCTCGTCGCGGTAGCCTCGTTGGTGACACAACGGAACACAGCACATTCCAACCATCTTTAGTAACACGTTTCTGCACAATTCACAACGCGCGGGCTGACTGCCACGCTAGCGAACCGTCGCGCACCGGCAGTCGCTGTCGGTAGCCACCCTAGTCGTAGATAGTGTCGTCTGCTGCGGCGCCCTAAACATGGCGGCTTGGAGTAGTTCGCGTGAAGGACGCTTGGGGCGCCCTTTTACGAAAAGGGTGTATTCAGCGGCCGATGAAATGGACAGTTCATAACATGGACACATCGAGAAGAACTCCTCCGGTGAAGTGCTGTATTTTATTTCCAGATTCCCCATTCGAACTAAAAGAAAAGACTAACGGCGGCGCGCCGCAATTATTGCTCGGACTTACCTCTAGGTAAGTGTAGGAAACTCTATGCGTCAGTAGAGAGCCTAGAAGGGTTTGGCTAGTGTCGTGAGCAGACGCTTCTGTCGGCCGCCGCGGTGAAACGTGTTTTTATGACGCCGCTAGGGGCGCTGCGCTCCGGAGACGGAGCGCAGGGACAACAATGGAAAGCCGAACACGTCCGCGATAGAAATAAGTAAGAGACGGTTAGAGTATTGGTGGCAGAAAAGTAGAGATAAAGAACAAAAATAAATAATGGGGGAAAAATAAGGTCATTCTGCCTTAAGAGGCAGAGAGATAGACCGTGAATTTATATTTTTTTTTGGTATAATAACATAGATTTAATCAATGTAAATAAGGTATTAGGCCAACATAAAACAAGGAAGGTTTTCTTTTTTTTTCTTTTTTTTTTCCGAGCCTGGTGGCAGACATGTAACCGCCCCGTTACAAAGGGGACGCTCATAGCATCCATCCATCCATCGGCGGCGGCAGCGGCGTGATCTCTCTTCGGACTTCGGCGGCGGCGCGAGCGGCGTGACCAAAAACAGGCGGCGGCGTCGGCGCGGCGTGGCAGCGCACACCTCTAATCTCAGCATTAATCGAACCGAAGCATTCTGCGTGGCAATCACGTATTCTACCACAGAGCCACGCCAGGTCTATAAACCGATTTGGAAAAGCAGCCTATGCAGGCGTAATGTCGGTGCACCGTCAATTGTGGTTATGGTGCTGGCTATCTAATTTTGCAAGAAACCAATAAACACTACATATGCACTCGTACGATACAGGCGTCATATCAGATTAACGTCTGTGGTTCCAGTGTTGGCTCCACTTTTATAGCAGTCCAATAAACATTACATTTGTATTTCTATGATTCAGCAAGCTATATTGAAGCATTGCTGGACCCCGGAGGAATTCATTACCGAAAGTGACGTATGCTATTCACATGATTGCACCATAAAGTGAACTTAGTTTCGATGATACTGACGTATGTGCTCTAACGTGAGTGGTGACGTTACTTCAGAGCATAAGTTACCCTTTAAACGCCAGTGTTGTTGACGTGCCTGGTAAGCCCACGATGTGCACAGAGCTACTACACCTACAAAAACACGTCGACAGACCTCGTGATGCTTGGCTCAAAGCAATAAAATACAGCATAGAAGTACACGCTGGTTGCTTCGCATGAAACCGATTCCCACAACGCGTGGGATCTGCCGAATTATTTTAGGAGAAAAAGAAATTTAAGTCATAGTATTTTACGTCGTAATTTCAATGTTTGTATTCTATGAGTACCCATGAGAGCTGTTGGTGAGTCAGTGCTACGGAATATAGAAAAAGTAAATCTGACAGCTTTGCGCTGAACCATTTGCAGTGCCTTAGTAGTATGGTTGGTGTGAGGATCCCAGATGCTGCAAGCGTATTCCAACTTAGGCCTAATTAGTGCTTTATATGCATGGAGTTTGGTTTCTGGGGGCACCTGTTTTGGTTTGTGTCGCAGAATAGAAAATTTGCAAAAAGAAGAAGCACAAGTGTTAGCGATATGAGAATTCCAACTAAGGTTGTTAGTTATGGTCACTCCCAAATATTTACGAGTATAATCATTTACCACAACTAGGGGATTAGTTGGAAGACTGTAGGAAAACAACCGTTTATGTATTGTCTTCGCTATATGCATGTATACTGTTTTTATTTCTTTTCGGTTCTTATCCCATCGTTTACACCATTAATGAACGTTATGGAGGTTAGTATTCAAAAGCTCCCGATCCTCTGGACAAACCACCTCATGATAGAATGTGCAGTCACCTGCAAGTAAGCGAATTTGAACTGGCTTTGTTATAAGGTTAACGATGTCAATATTAAAAATAAAAAACAGAAGCGGTACCAGTACACTACCTTGTGGTAGCACCGAAGTAACTGATAAACTACGCGAGTGGTGACCATTACTAGAAACCGATGGGGTGCGTTTGTCTTAAGTATGGAGAAATCCAATTAATGATGAAAGAGGGGAAGCCACTGTGTTTTAGTTTGCAAAGTAACTTATCCCGTGAAACAAGGTCGAACTCTTTCTGAAAATTCAAAAACATTACGTCAGTTTGAGAAGGTTCATCAAGAACGCTTGAAAAACTGTGCTTTACGTTGTGTGACCTTAGAAAAGCCATTCCTGAATTCATGCTGAAACGAAGAATGTTGTTGTCTCTTAAAAATTTAATTATGTAATTTGCAACAATCTGTTCAAGAATCTTGCAGCAGGAAAAAGCGAGCGAGATCGGCCGATAGTTTGTAATCAGGGCAGTATCTCCTCTGTTTTGTACGGACACCACACGTGCTTTTCGCCAGTCAATCGGTAGATCTGAAGATGATAAATATGCACGGAAAATGTATGCGAGGAATGGGGCAAGTGCTTCAGAATATCGACGAAGGAATGCATTTGGAATCCTCCATAAATATCATCAACTAAGCTGAGATTTTTTCTAGGGTTCAGGGGAGGAGGAACAAACACTGTCAATGACTGAGAACGCTTAATGCGTGCCTCTCACACTGGGCTCGTTATGTCGTGCAAGAAGTCTTGTCCCCGCAGCACACTTTCGCCGGAGTCTACCCACAGCTACACAGTGGCCCTCCTGTTCGTTAAACTCAGCCACATCCAGGTCTTCTAGGTCTTCTAGGAATCCTTGACTTTCTTGGGAACCTAAGACAGCAAAACAAGCTGTCGAGGACGCCCGCCTCGTCCTCGGCTGTGGACGCCACATTGCCCTCCTCAGCTTCATCCCCTCACTTCCCATCTTTACTCCACTTTTTCGTCCTCCTACAGGCGCTGAGCGGTGCTCCCAACGATCCCTATAGAGGTAGCGTATTTTACTCTATTCAACCTCTCCGCCTTAACCACCTCCCTGATTGTATTACTGAAGGCATTAACGAGTGTCCAGCAGGCTTTCGCCTTCAAGTGAAGCGTGCTGCCTAACCTTTTACAGCTCGTACAAAGCACAGTAATAATGATGTAGCAGTTGATTGCTATCCGCACAGGAGTGTAACAAATAATCATGAAAAGCTTACTTCCTGGTTCAAGAAGCCGTGGTAACCTCTTCCGAAGTGGTATCTGCTGGCTATCAGACAGATCACGTAGCATGTAGTGACGATGAAGTGTGGAATTTTTATTGTAGATGTCTCGTAATAAATAATGGTATGGAAGAGAATGCTCGATGAGATGTCAAGGCAAAACGAGATGATTATTTGACGAATATGATTCTGCCACTCAGGAACCTGTCTGTGCCACATAATGTCGACGGTGTTGTAGGCAATGAGTAGTCGCATCACAGACAGCTTAAATCCGGCAGTATGCCAAGCCCGGGGAAAGGTCTCCATGCTGGACGATATCAGGCGGATGCTGTGAATAATCTGCGTAACAAAAGAAAGAAAAGGTATTTGTTTGTTTATCCTTCTACACCATGGCACATAAAAAGGGTATACAGTGTTGCCTTTTTTTTGAGCAAATATACCGGTTCCGCTCACAATTTACATCTCTAGAGAACGTCATGTAACAAAAGACTAAGCGAAAAACTACACGACAAAGGAATCAACGCGGTGAATAGTGTGAGTGCAATAAAAGGAAGTGTAACGGCTTTCGCAGCGTATGGCAATTCTTCGTTATTAAGCACTTCTGCAAATGTCGCACATGATTACTCACGTCGTATCTTTCGGTAAGGTCATATACCGTTTGGCCGTATGTCTGTGCCATTTCGATCAAGAAGGCGAGATAAAAAGCCTGGTAGGGATTCATGATGGCCGCTGTTTGCTTGATTGCCTGTGCCTTGTTTTTGGCACTTACCCACAAGGGGGATCGGCCATGAAACCGACGGTAAATTTTTTTTTGCTAAAGAATGAGGAATAAATCAATTGCCGAAAGAATAAACGAAAACTTAAGAATGACTTGTCGATATGGAATAAGGAGAAGAATAATACAACAATATGAGAAACAATAAACGAATGAAAGGAAGTCTGCAGTACCAAATTTTTTTCAGGAAGAAGTTAACAAGGAGTTCCTCGTGTCTCACCGAGAAATTCGCATATGGCTGAGCAGACGTTCCTGTTGCTGAAGCCAAGAGTAGCCGCCCCAAGGGAAAGAATATTTTGAGAATTTAGATTAATTCTTAAGTTTCTGAATAGCATTTCGAAATGCTTTTTTCTATGCCTAATGAATCGATGGCAGGTAAGCAAGAAATGATCAATATTTTCAGATTCCTGACAAAAATAGCACATAGGAGATGGCACCAGATCAGACCTGTATCAAACAGTAGATGTAGATGTAGATGTAGATGTAGATGTAGATGCTGTACTGCTGGCTTACACCCACTCAGGGGGATTGGCCAAGAATCGGGTAGCTTAGAAAAATTATTTCAAAACCAGAAATCAGAATAGAATCAGAATACAACCGGGTATTTTAAAAGGCAATTCTTAAATTAAAGGTTAAATTTTGTCTAAGATGAAGGAAGAAAGAATGAAACAAGAAAGTTAAGAATATAATAATATTGTTGCGTGGTTTTGACCGACGTTAGTAGTGCATAGTAGGATATACCCTGAAAAGGCGTCTGGGAAAAAGGTGAAGAAGTTGACGTTCTTGGGTGAGCTGTCCTGTGGAGAAAAAAACTTTTTTATATATTATTCATAGACATTAAAAAGATCAATAGCGGAATTAATTTTATATATATATATATATATATATATATATATATATATATATATATATATATATATATATATATATATATATATATATAGTTGAAGGAGTGGTTGCCTTTGGCCTTTGGTTGCCGTATAAGTATGAGAGGTGGCACTTCAAGAAAACTTCATTTATTACGTCGACATTTCGGTCAGAGCCTGACCTTTCTCAAGACGAAATGTTCGTGCATATTTCCGTGTTTATATGGACATCAAATGAGAGGGGAAGGTGGTGACAGAGAGAGAGAAGGAGCGGGAGGGAGAAAAGTTTGCTTAGGGCCCATCAGGAGCGAGGAGTAACACGCCACCGCCGAACAGCGGAGTGCTTCGCGACAGAGCTTATACTTATGCGGCGGCTATTACTCATCGTTAAAATTCGTCGCTCTATTCTGTCCCGTAGGGCTGGACGAAGCGCCGGCTCGAGTTAAAAACAGCCGGTGTGCGATTCAAACAGGCTGACCGGAGAAAAAAAATGAAAAAAGAAAAAAAAGGGGGGGGGGTTAAGTGGGTGTCAGTGAGCACTGTTGACGTGGCGTATTGTACTTTTGGGCCATGCCGAAGGAGTCTTGTATACCATCTGACTTGTTGCCGAGCCTGCTCGTTTGTCTGATAAACGACGCCCGCTTCCAAAGCGAGAACGAACACGTTGAGTGACATTAGCGACTTCCGGTCAAGGATCTACAGAAGGGAAAAAAAAAGAGGTAGGGGCAAGAAGGAAGAGGGAGGGCGGGCTTCCACTTAGATTGATCGATTGCTGCTCTTTCCAAGCGCTGTACAATACAAAGCAGGGGAAGGTAAAAGACGGCACACATAAAAGGGTGAAAAACACTGCAGGTACGATCACCGAAGGCATTGGCTTACACATGCATCTTTGCTGCGTATTTTGTTGGGTTGATGTTAGTTTCATTTAAAGTACTATTTGCGCTTTAAGACACGTAAAACAGGAAGAGCACCCGGATGTTCATTTATTCCATGTTCAACGGTGTTGAATTTGTGTATTAAGTATGCTTCACGCTGTTCACGTTCTCTCTGAGAGCGGAAAGTTCCTTGGAGTAGTGCTACTTTAATGGAAGCGAAACTGTGACCTTCTGACTTAATATGTTTGGAAAGGGGAAGGTTCGGTAGTGTGTTCACATGCGAGCGGTGGTTGTTGAATCTGATTCGAAAAGGTGTATCAGTTTGTCCAACGTATTGTTTAGCGCAGATTCCACATTCCAACAAGTAGACAACGTTTGGGGAGTCGCAGTTAAGGTCACCATGTATGGTGTGTGTAAAATTACCATGCGTACTTTCAGCTATCGTCGTTGTTTGCATGTGCTTGCACACCTGACATCTACTTTTCCCGCAGGGATGACAGCCAACTTGTCCTGTTCTTTTTTTTTTAGAGTGTACTACATAGTCCCTCACATTTTTCGGGCGTCTGTATACCACCCGCGGCGGGACAGTGAAGAGCTTTTTGAGGCGGTCGCTTTGTTCAATGATATTGAAATGCTTTTTGAGAATTTTGTTAACATTCGGCGCGTTACTAGTGAATGTAAGAATTAGGTTGCTTCGTTCCCCTTTACTTTCTTTGTTCTGATTGTGTAGGATTTGGTGGCGGTTCAGATTCGCTGCTTTTTGTATTGCGTCGTCGATGATTGGAGGTGGATAATGCTGCTTTATAAGGACGTTACGTAGACGGTCCGTGTTCTCTTTGAAGTCCTTTGTTTCAGAGCATATTCTCCTAAATCGGTGTGCCTGGGAGTATGGGATGCTGGTTTTGCAATGCCGCGGATGACAGCTCTTGAAGTGGAGGTATTGTTGCGCGTCTGTAGGCTTCCTGTAAACACTAGTATCAGTTTACCCCCTTCCACCCTTACGTTAACATCAAGAAAGTTAATTTCAGTTCTAGAATAAGTATGCGCGAAAGAAATGTTTTTATGAACGTTGTTAAATGCATCAATAAATTTAAGTAGTTGTTCTTCTGTGCCCGTCCAAATAAGAAAGATGTCATCGAGGTACCGCTTAGAAGGCGGGGCTCGTGGGATATGTTGACAGAAAACTGGATTCGATCTCGTGCATAAATATATTGGCATAGTTCGGCGCCATTCTTTTTCCCATTGCCGTTCAATTCATTTGAAGAAAATATTAGTTGTCAAATTCGAAGGTGCTTAATTCGAGGACGATCTTGGCTAGAGTTTCAAGGACAATCGGGCGTGGAGAAGAGGCCGGTGCATTTTCCCTGTAGGATTTCACGAGAGCCTGAATGCCATCATCATGTGGTATGTTTGTGTATAGTGACGTGACGTCTAGTGTGACGAGAAAAGCACCTTCCGCTATTGTAAGATTTTCAATTTCTCTCAAGAAGTGGTATTGTGTCAAGCAGGTACGATGGATGCCGAGCCGGAAAGTCCCTAATCAAGAAATCAATGTAGCTAGATATTGGTTCAGTAAGTGTCCCCGTTCCTGATATTATAGGTCTTCCAGGGTTGCCTTTTTTGTGTATTTTTGGTAGCATGTAGGAACGTCCAGGTGTGGCGCGAGCGGGAATGAGTGATTGGCAGAGCTTGATGTCTATTGCACCCTGTTTTACGAGGTCCTGGAGGGTCGCAGTAATGAATTCTTTGTGCTGTTTTGTTGGGTCATAATCAAGGGGTTTATAGAATTTCCTGTCCTGCAATTGCCGTACGCCTTCTTTGATGTAGTCCTCCTTGTTGAGAACGACTATTCCACCGCCCTTATCAGCTGGTTTTATAACAATGTCCTCACGATTGCCTAGCGCTAAAAGTGATTCCTGCTCCTTTCTAGACAAGTTAGAGGTGCCGGGTTTACTAGCCTTATAAGCTTCTATAATATCCCTTTGTACCGCTTCAATGTATATATCTAAGTGTTTGTCTCTCTGGGCGTCCGGAGTCCACTGTCTCCCTGTGGCGTGATGGAATTCTGGTTTTCTATTCTGTGATTGGTTGGAGAAGAATTCTGCTAAGCGTAAATTTCGTGCAAAATTATCAAGGTCCCTTAATAGTGCAAATTCTGCGTATCTTCCATTATTTGGACAGAATGTAAGTCCGCGAGACAATACTGAGCGCTCATCCGTGGTGAGTTCGGTGTCGGATAAGTTGATGATGTTTTCGCCCGCATTCTTATAATCTTTTTGATGTCTGGGTGAGTTTGGTTTGTTATTGTGGCAGCCTAATGCTGGTACAGGTGGCGTGTCTGTGTGAGTTGATGCCCTGTGTGATGTAATGCCATCGCGAGTTAGTTTTTTAGATTTCATAGCGGCTATTTTATCAGTTAGATTTCTTTCGAAAATAACTATTTCAGTGGCCTGTGATGGGGAAAGGGTACCCATATCCCTAGCCCGACGTTCCTCGACCCTCAGCGACAGCAGCGTTTTCTCACAATGTTCAGCTAATAATTTGGTTAGATCCAGTGAGGCCGAATTCAGAATGTTTTTCCATGTTATGATTTCAGTCGGGGATAGATTATGCATAGCTGGAGTCAGAGATACGCGCAAGCCTCTCGGTGGAACACCAGCTTCTATATATGCTTTGAGCGTCTTGACATGAAGGTCATGCCGTACGCGCTTATCTACCAATTTTCTAATTTTGAGAAAGCTTAACGAATTTTCATGTGAAGAAGTCGCTGTACAGTCTGAGGGCGAGGGTATCGGGTGGATGGCACGGCCATTATATCAATCCGCCGGAACGCGACGAGCAGAGCCACAATGCCTCCGGAGATCATACCTGTTAGTAATTGGAGTTGTGCAGGCGTTAATCTTCGGTCCCTGCATCGATGAGGTGCAGACGTTGGTCCTGGGTCCCTGCACCGATGGGGTGGTTTCGAGGTGTTCTGCAGTCTGTGGGCGGCCCGTAGCATTCAGCTCGGTAGTGTCGTCTGGCGTGCAGCGGTATTTGGATGTTGGTTCCTCGGTCAATGGTTGAGGTTCCGGAGAGGCCTCACTGCTTCCCTCGTTGCGGTGATGGGAAGCAGGCGCTGCTGGGAGTCGAGTTGTTGTTCTCGGGTGGCGTTGTTATAAAACCAGCTGATAAGGGCGGTGGAATAGTCCTTCTCAACAAGGAGGACTACATCAAAGAAGGCGTACGGCAATTGCAGGACAGGAAATTCTATAAACCCCTTGATTATGACCCAACAAAACAGCACAAATAATTCATTGCTGCGACCCTCCAGGACCTCGTAAAACAGGGTGCAATAGACATCAAGCTCTGCCAATCACTCATTCCCGCTCGCGCCACACCTGGACGTTTCTACATGCTACCAAAAATACACAAAAAAGGCAACCCTGGAAGACCTATAATATCAGGAACGGGGACACTTACTGAACCAATATCTAGCTACATTGATTTCTTGATTAGGGACTTTCCGGCTCGGCATCCATCGTACCTGCTTGACACAAACTATTTCTTGAGAGAAATTGAAAATCTTACAATAATGGAAGGTGCTTTTCTCGTCACACTAGACGTCACGTCACTATACACAAACATACCACATGATGATGGCATTCAGGCTCTTGTGAAATCCTACAGGGAAAATGCACCGGCCTTTTCTCCACGCCCGATTGTCCTTGAAACTCTAGCCAAGATCGTCCTCGAATTAAACAGCTTCGAATTTGACAACCAATATTTTCTTCAAATAAATGGAACGGCGATGGGAACAAGAATGGCGCCGAACTATGGCAATATATTTGTGCACGAGATCGAATCCAGTTTTCTGTCAACATATCCCACGAGCCCCGCCTTCTATAAGCGGTACCTCGATGACATCTTTCTTATTTGGACGGGCACAGAAGAACAACTAATTAAATTTATTGATGCATTTAACGTTCATAAAAACATTTCTTTCAAGCATACTTATTCTAGAACTGAAATTAACTTTCTTGATGTTAACGTAAGGGTGGAAGGGGGTAAACTGATACTAGTGTTTACAGGAAGCCTACAGACGCGCAACAATACCTCCACTTCAAGAGCTGTCATCCGCGGCATTGCAAAACCAGCATCCCATACTCCCAGGCACACCGATTTAGGAGAATATGCTCTGAAACAAAGGGACTTCAAAGAGAACACGGACCGTCTACGTAACGTCCTTATAAAGCAGCATTATCCACCTCCAATCATCGACGACGCAATACAAAAAGCAGCGAATCTGAACCGCCACCAAATCCTACACAATCAGAACAAAGAAAGTAAAGGGGAACGAAGCAACCTAATTCTTACATTCACTAGTAACGCGCCGAATGTTAACAAAATTCTCAAAAAGCATTTCAATATCATTGAACAAAGCGACCGCCTCAAAAAGCTCTTCACTGTCCCGCCGCGGGTGGTATACAGACGCCCGAAAAATGTGAGGGACTATGTAGTACACCCTAAAACAAAAAGAACAGGACAAGTTGGCTGTCATCCCTGCGGGAAAAGTAGATGTCAGGTGTGCAAGCACATGCAAACAACGACGATAGCTGAAAGTACGCATGGTAATTTTACACACACCATACATGGTGACCTTAACTGCGACTCCCCAAACGTTGTCTACTTGTTGGAATGTGGAATCTGCGCTAAACAATACGTTGGACAAACTGATACACCTTATCGAATCAGATTCAACAACCACCGCTCGCATGTGAACACACTACCGAACCTTCCCCTTTCCAAACTTATTAAGTCAGAAGGTCACAGTTTCGATTCCATTAAAGTAACACTACTCCAAGGAACTTTCCGCTCTCAGAGAGAACGCGAACAGCGTGAAGCATACTTAATACACAAATTCAACACCGTTGAACATTGAATAAATGAACATCCGGGTGCTCTTCCTGTTTTACGTGCCTTAAAGCGCAAATAGTACTTGAAATGAAACTAACATCAACCCAACAAAATACGCAGCAAAGATGCATGTGTAAGCCAATGCCTTCGGTGATCGTACCTGCAGTGTTTTTCACCCTTTCATGTGTGCCGTCTTTTACCTTCCCCTGCTTTGTATTGTACAGCGCTTAGAAAGAGCAGCAATCGATCAATCTAAGTGGAAGCCCGCCCTCCCTCTTCCTTCTTGCCCCTACCTCTTTTTTTTTCCCTGCTGTAGATCCTTGACCGGAAGTCGCTAATGTCACTCAACGTGTTCGTTCTCGCTTTGGAAGCGGGCGTCGTTTATCAGACAAACGAGCAGGCTCGGCAACAAGTCAGATGGTATACAAGACTCCTTCGGCATGGCCCAAAAGTACAATACGCCACGTCAACAGTGCTCACCGACACCCACTTAACCCCCCCCCCCTTTTTTTTTTCCTTTTTTTTTCTCCGGTCAGCCTGTTTGAATTGCACACCGGCTGTTTTTAACTCGAGCCGGCGCTTCGTCCAGCCCTACGGGACAGAATAGAGCGACGAATTTTAACGATGAGTAATAGTCGACGCATAAGTATAAGCTCTGTCGCGAAGCACTCCGCTGTCGGCGGTGGCGTGTTACTCCTCGCTCCTGATGGGCCCTAAGCAAACTTTTTCTCCCTCCCGCTCCGGCTCTCTCTGTCACCTCCTTCCCCTCTCATTTGATGTCCATATAAACACGGAAATATGCACGAACATTTCGTCTTGAGAAACGTCAAGCTCTGACCGAAACGTCGACGTAATAAATGAAGTTTTCTTGAAGTGCCACCTCTCATAATTTTATATATATATATATATATATATACAGGGTGTCCCAGCTATCTTTAGCCAAGGGTTAAAAAATACAATATTAGAGGCAGGCGAGTGAAATCCGCTGCAGATTGATGACAGCTACCTTGCGAACTATAGAAAATATTTTGTTTTGTAATTAACTAATTTGTTAATTAGGACGATTTAACTAAATTGCTAAATATTGCCTTTAGGCAAGAAATGCTGCTTGCAAAGTTCGAGAGCGTCTTCAGAAACCAAAATTGCATTATTTGCGATAAAGAAAGTCTCACCTATACCATTTTTTCCAAGCTGCAAAGAAAGCCCGCGAAATACAAAAAGAACCACGTGACTAGCGCCCGCGCGCGCCGCGAGAATGCTGCCCTCAGCCGTGGTTTGAGCGAACGAAATCAGCTGCGGCCGCGACTCGCCGTCTCCGTTGCAGTGGTAGGCCGATAAGTTAAAGGTGGTTTCTTGGCCCGCTCTCGCTACAACTTGCACCGTCACGCGCGCCAACTGGCTGGCAACGGGCCAAGAAACCACCGCCCACTTATCGGCCTACCGCTGCAACGCAGCCGGCGAGTCGCGGCCGCAGCTGATTTCGTTCGCTCAAACCACGGCTGAGGGCAGCATTCTCGCGGCGCGCGCGGGCGCTAGTCACGTGGTTCTTTTTGTATTTCGCGGGCTTTCTTTGCAGCTTGGAAAAAATGGTATAGGTGAGACTTTCTTTATCGCAAATAATGCAATTTTGGTTTCTGAAGACGCTCTCGAACTTTGCAAGCAGCATTTCTTGCCTAAAGGCAATATTTAGCAATTTAGTTAAATCGTCCTAATTAACAAATTAGTTAATTACAAAACAAAAAATTGTCTGTAGTGCGCAAGGTGGCTGTCAGCAATTTGCGACTGATTTCACTCGCCTGCCTCTAATATTGTATTTTTTAACCCTTGGCTAAAGATAGCTGGGACACCCGGTATATATATATATATATATATATATATATATATATATATATATATATATATATATATATATATATATATATATATATATATATATATATATATATATACGTAGGTTATGAAGAGTCTGTCTTCGGTTGCCGTAAAATAATTAGGCAAAAGGTATACGCTTCTAAAAAACTGTTTATTTGTCGACGTTTCGATCGGAGATTGTCGGAGATTGTTTCGATTGTCGAGCGGCCGCGCTGTCATCGCTGTCGCAAGGGAAATGGCGAGGCATTAAGTGAAGTTGGAAGTGTGACGCGTGAATTTCGGCGGCGGCGAGCGAGTCCTGCCTGGTGTAGTGAAATGTCGTCGAGAAGAAGCACCTCCAAGTCATTGTTTTGACCTAAAGCATTATTTTATTCTTGCCCATTTGTTGTATCGTGCCAGACCCGCATTGCTGCACGGCAGTTACTGTTGAATGTCTTGTTCTGCTATAGCGTCAAATAAAGACCGCGCACAGTTAGCATCCATGTTGGTGCCTTTCTCGTCGCAGCGTATTGCGGTAGCACATACAGTGAAGAAATATACGTGCACGCACTTAGTACGACGGTGTTTCGAAAGAGCAAACAATCTATTCTGTCAAATAAAATTTCTAGAACCCCATTATCACCACTAAAGGCTGAGAGGTTGGTGTAGCGCAACGTTTAGTACAAGATATCGGCGCAGTTTCCGCATTAACGAAGAAATCAGCGCGCTGCCCGACAATGCGGCCAGCGCGCGCCGCCGTAGCAGACGACGCGGTTCAACACTACTGGCCTCGAGCGTCTGCGCACGCGCGAGCTGCTGCCGGCGCGCGGCTGCAGCGCTCGCCGCATCGCGATGCCACTCGCTCCGAGATTTACCCTAAATGTGAAACAGCCTGTACGAGCGCGTCAGCAGCAATATGGCTGGGATCCAACCGTTGCACTGGCAAATGTCATATTCTGCCTCGACAAAACTCCTCGTGTCTGGTTTGAGACTGACGAGCACGAAGTTATTTTGCAAGCTGAGACATGTTTAAACAACAGCTCCGCGACCTTTTCGGCAACCCATTTGGTCAACTCGTCAATAACGCACATGGCACAGCTCGTGATCACACTCCTTAACGTACCAGATGACAACACCAAAATTTCTTTCTCAAGCAAGGCACCAGAGGGGTGGCTAACACACTTTTCTTTTTGCTTGTCAATGTAAAACGCCTCCAGTATCTCCCTCGAAGTTTGATTGCGATGCCTGTATTCAATGGTGGTGCTACTAAAACAAGGCGTGCATGCGCACTCATTGCAATGCAGCGCTAAATGTGTGTTAGGGCGACCTTTCAGAAATTTGAGAAACTGAACAGTGTATAGGAAGAATGTATTATGAAACACAAGCATCAGTTTGTCAAATGTGCAAACACGGTAGTGTACAATATTCCATTCACGTGCGGTCATGTGTACGTAGAGCAGACTGGGAGATGTATGACCACGAGGCTAAGGGCACATATGTCGAGTCTGAAAGGTCGCCCTAACACACATTTAGCGCTGCATTGCAATGAGTGCGCATGCACGTCTTGTTTTATCAGCACCACCATTGAATACAGGTATCGCAGTCAAACTTCGAGGAAGATAGTGGAGGCGATTTAAATTGGCAAGAAAAAACGAAAGTATGTTAGCCACCCCTCTGATGCCTCTCTTGAGAAAGAAGTTTTGCTGTTTTCATGTGTACGTTAAGGCATGCGATCATAAGCTGTGCCGTGTGCGCTATTGATATATCTTGACATCTTGACATATCTTGACATATCTTTATTATCGCATGTTTGTCTGCCCATATAACATTATGCTACAGCTTACGTTAAAGCATCGGAAGTTGTGAACGTGCACCGCTAACTCGCGTAACGCGCGAAACCACTCTCTTTGAACTAGAACACGGCAACGACGCGTTTTGATATAACACTTGTCTTCAAGCCAGACAAAGCGCCGTAGCTCACACTTCTGACTGCTTCGTGAAAGATAGGCTTCCGCAGTACCTGGGTTCTGCCGCAATTTTTAACGAACTGTGTCGGAACACGGCAACGGGGAACCAAACGAACGTCGCTAAGGATCACTATGAAGGGGTGCAGTATTGTCATCCTCTCGCCCAGAATACTATTCTGCCTGTTATTCACGCCAGAAATGTGACTGTTAGCATTCGCAATCAAGAAATAGCATATGCTTATCTATGCGTGTTCTTGCACGACGCAATGTTCTTTTAATTTTTTATTGTGCCATTTTTATATGCTTTATTTTTCCAAGTACGTGAAATGCATAATTATGAAAATGGCCATTCAAGTCCTAGGTGGCACAAACGAGGATAGTTAGGAAGGTTGTTTTTGCCAGGCTTAGCATACCAACATTCAATTTTAAGCCGCAAATCATGGAACTAAATAAGTTTAGATGCTAGTACGAACGAAAGGCAGTGCCGTAAGGGACAACTTACACACACATGCGCAGGTCCACTCGAGCGCGCTGAATGTCAGGGGCAGAGACAGGCAAAGCACGACGTTTGTCCTATCTATGTTTCCAAGGCGCTGCTCAAGCTCCGCTTCCTGAAATGAGTGAGAAAAGCATATTAGTTTTATGAAGCGGGCGCCATAAGACTGCGCGCACAAAGCATCTAATCATTTCACCTCCCCGCTTTCTGTTGAGTGCCTTGTGCATGTGAGAATTATATTGTCCATCGAAGGGGAAACAGCGCGCAAGACGACGGCAGTAAACGCACACACACACAACCACACGTAGCGCTCGTTGGCAACTGAAGTTTGTTCGATGTTGTCAACGATATGTTCAATCTACTAGCCGACAAGTTCACCCTTCAACAAGACATGAATTAGCATGACGGAAAAATACTTTTGTTGCCAGCTTGTTGTCGTGAAATATAAAAATCGTTTATTCTAATGGCACATTCAGCGAAGTTTCAGGTCTATAGTTTGACAAGAGAAAAATTTAGCAGGTTCCATGCAATGAGGGACTCCCTGTTATGAGACGCTTTCCAAGGCAGTCGATGTTACGAGAACCAATACGGTTATGCCGTAATTAGAGCGTAGCCGGTGGTACTAGCTAAACTGGAACATTGGTCCTGTTCATACTTCGGCAAACTTACTCATGAGTCGACTCACTCAGACTAAGACCGAGCCGTGTGTCTGAGTGAGCCGGGTTAGTCATGTTTTGGTGAGTTTGAGTAGGAGTGCGTCCGGTTTAGGAAAGTTTTAGTGAGTTTGAGTCCGGGTGAGTCCAGTTGAAGAAAACACTGGTGAGTCTGAGTCAGAGTAAGCCCTAAGCGCAAAATATATTTCTTGTTTGAGTCTGAGTGAGCTCCACCTTTTATTGCCGACTTATAGTCTTATCTACTCATCTTCAGCATTACCATCAGTCTTATATCTGCTTACATTAATACTCACACATATTTCTACTAACACATATTTCAACGCACTTGCGTTAATGCGCCACCTCAATATTTATTGATCATAGGCGGGGGTTAGGGAGAGTGCCATGACCTCTCCTCGTCCACCCGCAAGTTCTTTCACGGGAAGTTCTTGATAACAGTGTCTCGTGTGAGTCGCAAAATTCATAAAAATGTTCTTACTGAATTGAAACCACTGATAACTCATATTTGAATGTACAAGATGAAAAGGCGCATCGTAGACAAATGATTATATGAGATATTGACGTTAAAGAGCATTGACACCATGATCGAAAAATGTAATTTTACGCCAACTAACTCATGAGTCGACTCATTCAGGCTCACTCAGACTCGGATGTAGCCGTTAGTCTGACTCTGAGTGAGTCCAGTTGAGGAAAATCTTGATGAGTCTGAGTCCGAGTGAGACCTCAGAGCAAGATACATTTTTTGAGTGAGTCTAAGTTATATGGGCACTCTCGGTGGGTTTTGACGCCGGCGTCACCGTTCTGTACACGCATAGGTATGTGTTTGTATACAAAACCAACAAAGAAGAATAGTTCAGAAGAAAATTTTTCGGAAGCGCGCGACTGTTGATTTCAACAGCGGACCCAACTCCGCGGCGCGACGCGTTAAACCACTCCTTCACGCAGCATACGCTCTCCACCA